>NC_083380.1:25680312-26887500 GCF_031755915.1 Ziziphus jujuba | reverse complement strand
TATTTGGAAAGTCATACCCTATTTTTCATTTAACTTTTTCAATTTAAAAAGTCTAAAAGGTCTATTGAATTGTGTCAATAAAGTATGAGTTTGAAAATAAAGTAGAGAAAACTTTTAGGTAGATCTTTTAACACAATTTATGAATATAACTGAATGATACCCACTGAATAATAGACACCTTCCAAAATAATATATATGTATATATACATAAACATATATACATTTAATTCAGAAAAAAAAAAAGAACGAAAACATATATAAATTTATGAGATTGATATAATAGTATTATACTAATTAAAAACCACAAAAGTTTGATATATTAGTATTATACTAATTTAAAACTAAAAAAGTAACCCTTTAGATTTAGTTTTAACAATAGCAATAGTATCAACCTAAATAAACATGTTTAAACAAATATAGTAGTTATGATTAACAATTTTGACATAATATTATTAGATTGATATGATAAAAAACTTGTGAAATATATATATATATATATATATATATATATACAAGTCAAGTCAATTTTATATCAGACTTGGTTTTTTTTAGCATTAGATTTTTCATCATTAGCTTTTAGATGATATTAAATTTATGATTTAAAATTTAATTATTGACCTAATATTAGTGATATATTAGAATTTTATTTGGATAAAATGAATCATTTAGTGGCCTAGATGATTCATATATAAATGTTAGAATTTCAATTTTTAAGGCAATCTAAAGATTGAAAATTGAAATTTTAATGGTAAAACTAAAATATCCACCTAATAGGAATATGGTCATATGTTTTTGGTTTTGGTATAGAAAGGATCATGTTAGCTTAGTAAAGTAAGGATCTAATATCAAACATCATTTTGATATACAAGTTCACTATGTAGTCATGTTTTGTGAAAAATTGCCCATTGTAAAGCAAAATCAGTCGTTCTGAAATAATATTCGACGTTAAATTTTTATCTTATGGAGTGATTCTGAATTTTTCTATATCAAAATTGAATATATATATATATATATATATAATGTATAATTTTATTATATATATATTATGTATAATTTTATTTATTTGTCCGAAGTTCACATACTATATATGTGTTAGTACTTTCCAAGCAAACAAAAAAAACAAAAAAACAAAAATCATAAAACTATAGAAACATCGTCTTTGAATTTTATTTGATTGCACATTCAACCGTTTTATTTATACAAATTTTTGATATACATATATATATATATATATATATTATATAAATTGAATTTACTTAAATATATATGCAATAATGTTGAGCATTTGAAGTTTTTATTGCTTGTAAATATTTAGAAATTGTCAAAATTTTTACAAATTTTAATAATATATATATATCATTAATTTAGATTGGGGAGAATTTCTTTTTCCTTTTATTTATTTTGGGACCAGTTTTAAATATTAATATGGGGCTCATCATTGACTAAATATACAGTTTTCTGTTACCTAGGTTACTACGGAGATTATTCAATGATAATTTTTTTTTTCTTGATCAATGATTTTAATTTCAAATTTCTAAGTCTTTAATGTGAAATTAATATTACTAATTGGGTTAACTGCATAAAACACTTTGTGCTTTTCTTCTCTCTCTTTTCTATGTTTTTTTAAATAAAATTATTTGTTTATTTTTGTAATCGGAAAGGGGATTCGAACACCCTCTAATTTGGAGAGTGTCAAAACAGTTCTACACTTTGTGAAAATGTCAGATAGATCCTTCTGTATAATTATATATATATATATATATATATATTATACCAAAGCGCTATACAATGTCCTATATTATGTGATTTATTATATAATGTCATATGGACATCTAAAAAAATTTAAAACATTGCCTAAAACATACAATCTTAGCTCAGTTGACCAATGGTCAAATTAAAAAAAAAAAAAACTGTTAAAAATTTATAACCAAGTTAACCTTTAACGTTGTAAACCCACCTATATACTGTACAAGGAGATGTATTCTTTGGTCAATATGAGACTTTCAACTATGAAACACCCCCAAACAGGGGCTTTACGGGTAAAATTTAAAAACAAATACATGAATCATTTGGACACTCTATCCAAAATGCTTAGGCAAGTATGCGATTAACCCATATTAATTTGCGCCTAAACTGCATTAAGACAAAAGATTATAAATAATCATGCATGCATGTCAGCATATAAACACAAGCAGGGGGAACAAACTGATGCCCATAATGTTGACGTCCTTAAGTTCAATGAATCCGTCTTGTTATCAGAAAAACCAATTAAAACATTTTTTAAAAAAAAAAAAAAAAAGGCTCTATATATGTATGCCCATATACATTTTCAAGCATGGCCATAAAATCCAATTTCATGCATTATGCCCATAATTTCAAATGAATTGAACTCTCTCTCTCTCTCTCAATCATGAATTGTGCAATTTTTTCTCTATTTCTTCAATCGTAAAATAGTGCCCAAAAAAAAATTGCATGGATTTCCAATTGGAAACAGTATAGATCACCCTTTTGGCGAATTTGCTATTATGAATGACATATAACCTGCTGGTTTTGCAATGAAGATTGAGTACCCCATAGAAAGGTTTTGATAGTCCCTACTCTTAATCCATACATATCCATCTGCCACTCTGGTACCTAAGAAAAAAGTAATACCAATCAATTGTACTACTATTATCCAACTGATTGGACTTCTTCCTGCAACTAGCACCATAAGATTTATCTACTTTTTGCTTTATTCATTGCCAATAAAATCACATAAGAAAATCATGTACCATGATATTTGCATATTTGCATAGTAGTCATACCCAATAAATTAGCTTCACATATTCACCCAAAAAAAAAAAAAAAAAGGACAAAATACCTTCACATGGGTGTAAAATGGTTATTTATTACTTGGTGATTTTTGTGTTAGTCATGCAAAACAAGAGCAATTAAACCAATTAAATTAAAAGGGTCAATGTGAAATGGTTAACTTTAGAAACCCCATATCATAATCATGCACGAATCACGGGGAATTAAGTGTTTGAATTCTTTGAAAACAACTTCATCAATGCAAAGGCCACCCCCCCAAAAAAAAAAAAATTTAATGAAAAACTAGTCAATATATTTATATAAATGATATAGTATAACAAGTATAATAAATCATTTACAAAATGAACATATAATAAATATTTTGTAGGATTTACAAAATGAACATATAATAAATATGTTGTAGGATTTATATATTTTATTTTAATATTTTAATAAATTTACGTGTAGGATTTACAAAATGAACATATAATAAATATTTTGTAGGATTTATATATTTTATTTTAATATTTTAATAAATTTACGTGTAACTTAATTAATAAATTTTTATCATAGACTTCTATATCGAATGGACATGGTATTAGCGTTTTATACAGGATAACAATACACACAGCTTCATTAAATTAAAGAGAGAGAAAGAGAGAGAGGTAGAGTAAATTTAGAGCCTTTTTTCGGTGCCACCACAATGGTGAATGGTGATAATGAATGCCACACGGTTTTGTGAGGCAGAGAAAGAGGGATAAGTCTAAGTAAGGTTGACTTTTGCAAGCAAATGAGTAAATGATCTTTGCTGTCCATTTTACCATCTCTTCTGTTTTTGGTCAGCGTAAGCAAACCCCCTATCTCTTTCTTCTCTATAAATATATGTGTATTATGTGGACAAGCTAACCCCTGCCTCTTGACTCTTGTCTCTCTGCATTTTCTAAGCAAGAATAGAAATTTTTGGGAAAATTATAAAAAGACCACCATCTATTTGTGAAAATACTTCGAACATCTTTCAGAGAGAAACATTAAAGTAAAAAGAAAACAAAAAGAGAAGTAGAGAAAAAAAAGAAGTGGAAAAATGGGAAGGCCACCTTGCTGTGATAAAGTTGGGGTTAAGAAAGGACCATGGACTCCAGAGGAAGATATCATTTTGGTCTCTTATATTCAAGAACATGGTCCAGGGAATTGGAGATCAGTTCCTAGTAATACAGGTAAAACAACTTACTTTTTCTTCATTTGGAGTCTCTTCCTTTTGGGCTAATTATTTGGTTTCTTACAATTTTCTGCTTTTTGCTAAGGTTGAGTTGAAGGATTAAAGTTGTCTCTGATTAATAAATATCGTGTTTGTTTCCTTTGAATTTTGTTCCTTTTTATCTGGGTTTTGCTAATATATTAATTAATTACGTAGTGTTTAACCTTAATTTTTTTATTTTTTTTTCCTTTTTCTCACAGGTTTGCTCCGATGCAGTAAGAGTTGCAGACTTAGATGGACTAATTATCTCCGGCCAGGTATCAAACGTGGCAACTTCACTGACCAGGAGGAGAAGATGATAATTCACCTCCAAGCTCTTTTGGGAAACAGGTAAAATTTTGTTTAACCTTGTGGGGATGGTTTATTTCTGTGACTATTACTATATTCTTATAGTATTGGATTTCACAAGATTAAACAATATTTACGAATCCCAATAAAGAATTAGACAGTTTTCTGATTACTTTTATATATAAGTTTTTCCACTCTTAATAAAATCCTCTGGTAGTCTCCCCAAAATAGGGTGTGACAGATAAAATTTTGTTTCAGTACTGATATATATGCAAAACTTTTTATATGATTTACACAGATGGGCTGCCATAGCTTCCTACCTTCCTCAGAGAACAGATAATGATATAAAGAATTACTGGAACACCCACTTGAAGAGGAAGCTGAGGAAGCTTCAGACAGGTGTTGATGGACACAGCCAAGATGGGTTTTCTTCCTCACAGCAAATTTCCAAAGGTCAGTGGGAAAGAAGGCTTCAGACAGATATCCACATGGCCAAGCAAGCTCTCTGGGAAGCTCTTTCCCTTGACAAACCAAGCAGTGATTTGAGTGAAACAAAGCAGTCCAACACCAATAGCTATCAAAGTAGCAGTACTAATAGATCATCCCAAGGATCCTCATCTTCATATGCATCAAGTGCTGATAACATAGCTCGGCTGCTGGAAACTTGGATGAAAAAATCACCAAAACCAGCAGCTCAGACAAACTCAGAGACCACACAGAGCAATTCCTTCAACAACAATATTGCTACTGGTTCCAATTCAAGTGAAGGTGCTCAGAGTGCAACAACACCTGAGGCTTTTGATCACTCTTTGTTCAGCTTCAACACTTCGACTTCTGATGGTTCTCAATCCGTTTCGGCCGATGAGACAACAACGACGAATTTGACACCCGAAACTAGTCTTTTCCAAGTAGAAAGCAAGCCAAATTTGGAACAACAAGTCCCTCTCACATTGCTGGAGAAGTGGCTTCTTGATGATGGAGGTGTTCAAGGGCATGAAGAACTAATCAACATGTCTTTAGAGGAAACTAGTACTGCCGGACTGTTCTGAACAAAAACAAAAAAGACAAAAAAAGATCAAAAACGCCTTTTTTTTTGTTTTTTTGTTTTTTTGTTTTTTTGTTTTTTTGTTTTTTTTGTGGATATGGGCTTATTGAGCTTGTAGAACCTCTTGTTTTATCCTATATAAGCATAAAGATAACCACCACTAGTCCCCCCTTACTGAAGGAAAACAAAAAGTGTAAATTAAGAATTATATAATCCATATCATAAGCTATTATGTACCTCCCAATAAGGAATATGTTCTTTATTCCAATGGATTTAGGACTTATAATCTTCTTACTTGATTTGTGCACCTTTTGTTGTTATTCAAATAAAAAGAAAAAAAGACAAAAAATGATAATTAGAACAATGATTTGACTTGAGGATATATATATATATATATATATGTTAAATTAATCCAGGAGATTTTGGATGATGGAAAAATGACCATCTGGTGCTTATTGGCTTTTTGTATACTTTTTAATTTATAATATGAACACGTTGACAGAATTTGAATTTGCTCCATATCATATATTGTTCATACCTAACTAAAATCCTGGAGATTTTGGATGATAGAATAGAAGAATTATGTGTTATGACTTGTCATATAAAAGTATTAATAATAGCTAATAAATTGTCGGCAGCAGAGCTGCTGTTAGCTTCAAATCACAGGTTTTTTTTTTGTTTTGATTTTTTTTTTCCCCCATATATTATTGTCTGCGAGTTTCTTTAAGGCCACGTTAAGGTCCTTTATTAAGTAACTAACTTTTTTAATGCTAATTATTCACCAAAAAAAAAAAAAAAAAAACTCTTTTAATGCTAATTATATGTGCTCTGTATCATTCTAATTTGTTGAGGTGGAGATCTGAAAGCAGTAACGCTTTGAAGAACTTAGTGGAATTTAATATCCTTTAAATAATGTTAATTATGAGAAAGTATTTTTCAAAAAGTACTAATTAATTAAGCACCCTTTCGTTGTAATTTTCTTAACATGTACAGAAAGTGGCCTTTTTTTTTTTTTTTTTTTATCTCTAACTTACAGTTCACTACCAGAATTAGAGATGTAATGGGAATAGTCTAATAATAAAGCAACTTATTTTTTAGAAATAATTTCCAATTTGAATTTCAGGACACAAAAATATTTATTTAGAAGTACAGATAATTAGTATACTTGATATGGGAGAGATTAATTAAAGGAAAAGAAAGAACTTGGATTAACATATATATGTTGAGGATACCATATATATATACAGTATAACAAGGATCACAAGATGTTCTTGATGTTGATGATCTAAATTTGTCGGTCTCAAAAATTTTTTAGTTTGTGATTATTATAATAATGAGGAAAAATCTAAAGCCAAGAGAGTTGCCTTGGGAATATGCTAAATGGGTCTTAAATGCACGACACGTGAAGGGTTTGACTTTTGCCAGATTTTACAAGTTCCTTTTTTGTCTTTTTTTGGTTTTGTTTTTTGGTAAATGTCAGATTTTAAAAATTGGAGATTTGCTTGAACATCAACCCTGACCCCTAATGTTAAACTGTTAAGGTGTTGGATGAAACCATATGCATGAACAGGTCCTTTAAGTATCACTTTTTTTGAATTTGTCATATCCCACCTAAAATTTACTCTTTACCTTTTTTTCTTTTTTCAATTTTTTTGCTAAGTAAAAATTATTGATACTCGCTATACGTACTTTTTTCTTTCCTTTCACAGGAATTCCTCCAAATCTTCAAAAAACAAAAATATAAAAATTAGGAATTAGTAGATTGTTAGACTTTCTTTTTCCAAATAGCTAGAAAAGTAATTAAATATTTATAATTTCTTTGTTATTCATGCAAATGAAGCTTCCTTTGGTCAAACATTTAAGTGCCTAAGTATGGGGGAGTAATGGGTTTTAAGCAGAAAGCTCATGAGACCCATTTTTCTCACCAAAATGACAAAACTTCAACCCATATTTTCCTCCATTTTTTTTTCTTTTATTTCTTAATATTATTTTCATTGGCTAGTCCATATGGCACATTTACATTATAGCTTTCAGCCAAAAAAAATAAAATAATAATAATAATAATAATAATAATAATAATAATAAAGCCTCTCTCTTTCAGTTCCGAAAAGGGATCAAAGATATTTCACTTTCATACAATACTAATTTGTTAGACACAAGCATGTGCAATCTTAGATGGTCCTTTTGCTATCTACCTAAACTTGAATTAAGTTTATCATGTGGCAGAAACGTTTCACAAAATAGATCCACATTCAGGACAAAACAACAAAGGGTTGGCTTTTGCCCCTCTTTCGTTCTCTGGGATCCATTAATTCTTTTAGATCTCTCTCTCACAGTACTCTTGTGTATTTGGTGTGGTAGGGTCTCTTCTATAATGACCCTTTTTTTTTGTTTTTTTTTTATTCAATCTTATTTTCATCACCATATAGAATACCTATCTATAAGTGTATAACATATGTTCAAATTTTCTCTTATGCAAGAATTACATAAAAGAGTAGTACTAGTGGCTGAAGAGGAATGAGTAGGCCATAAAAATGAGAATATATATATATATATATATATATATGATATAGAGAAAATATTAGGTTAAAAACGTGGAGGAGTTTCTAAATGGTGGGTAGTATTAAATGAAAATCAATACTTGAAGAGAAGAAAAAAAAAAAAAAATCAAATATATATGTTTGTTTCTGTTATGCAGTTGCAAGTGCTAGCGTGCTTGATTAATATCCATATCTACAAATCTGTCATATATAGCTAGCTTTTTTTTTTTTGGTGAATAGTCATATATAGCGAGCTTTCACATGACAATTGACGAGTCTTTTTATCAACTTTTTCTATTAAATTTTTATGCTACTAAATATTTATTGAGAATGTATACCAATCGTGCCCCCACACCATAAAGAAAAAAGAAAGTAACATTTAGTAACCGCGTGATGAAAAGTACTATACTTGGAAACTGGATCGACCTATAATATGTCTAATCAATTTCAAGTAAACAATTTGTTATCAACCTTTTATTTATTCTTTTTGGACTTTTTCCAACCTTTAGTAATGTTTGTATAATTCTATGAGATCATTTTTTTTTTCTTTATCAACCTTTACCCCTATGATTTGAATCCTCATCTCTTGAAAAATATAATTATCACCGTTGCTAATTATTATCAATATAATTTATATATTCAAATTCATTTTTTCATATAATTTTTTAGTTTTAAAAATTAAAAAAAAAAATTATCTAAATAAAACAATTTATTATTGTCATGTCAGCATTGGATAGCCCATTCAAAAGTGAGATACCCAAAACAAGGAAAAACACTAGAGGCAAAATAAATAAATAAATTTATACCATCCTCCTATAGAGTATGTTCGAATAATTGCTGATTATCTTAAAACCATATATTCATTCATGTGTAATACAATAATCATCAAATAGCTTACCAAATAAGATTTTATAATATTGCTTTTTTGGTTAACTTACCAAATAATATATATGTTATTTGAAGATATGTTATGTTATACATATGTTTTTTTTTTTTTTCTTTTCTTTCTGAGAAGATATGTTATGTTATATTATTATTTGAAAAAATAATTTGGCGAGGTAGCATAATTCTCCATTCATATGGCTATAATTTGGCATATGTTTAAAAAGATTATGATATTATCAACAGTAATATCTAGACTATATATTCAGTTTTACTTTGGTCTTCAAACTATTTTTTTTTTAATAAATTCATTCTTAAACTAACTTCAACAATACATCATTGGTCCCTATGCCCTCCTTCTCTATTAATTTGTAATCGTTAAACTAACCAATTATGAGGGGCATTTGGGGTTTTTTTTCACCCCTTCCCTTCTTTCTTCTCTCTTTAACACATAATCCTTTGCTAATCTTGCGATATCCTGATCACTTTATTCAGTTTTTGCCATTTTTGAATCCATCCAATCATCTTCACAATCAGAAACATGAGAAGGAGCTCCACCTTCAGCCTTCAATATCCACCAAACACTACGAATCCATCATCCAAAATCCATTTTGAAGGCTCAACTAATCTATATATAAGGCTTCTAAAAGTTTCGAAGTCGATGAAAGAGATTGCATCAGGGTTTCTAAAAGATCTTTTTTTCTTTCTTAATTAGAATATAATTTTCAAATTTTCTGATGTAATAATTTTGAATATAACAAAAAAATTCATAATTATTTTTCTACTCTATTTTGTTTCCGTATGCATATCAAGGAGATGATTCAATTTACCAAATGAATTATCATCAACGAAAAATTACTATTTCAATAATATAATTTAAAAATACAAAAATTATTTAAATGTCAATTTAATTAGAATTTAATTGGTTGATCTTGATGTATATTATAGTTGGCATTTTTATTTGGATAATTTTTTTTTCTTTTTCATATTATTTTAAATTCCATTTATAACTAGTAAACTAAAAGTTCTAACAACAAAGCCAAGCTACTATTATTTAATGAAAGGAGTTTAAATTACAATAATATTATAATTATTTTAAATTCATTCTATATATTTGCAAAGAAAAAAAAGATGGTGCATACGAGGGGGGAGGGGGGAGGGGTGAGGGAAGGTGGTGCATATGAGAGAGGGAGGGATAAGAAAAAAAAACCTTAAATGTCTTTCATAATTGATTTAAGTTTAAAGCATGTGAGTTTTACTACTCTAAATGGATAAAAAAAGTAATGGAAAAAGAGATATTGATTAAGAGTGAATTGTTAAAGTTGATTTGCATATGAGATTACAAAATTTTATTCTATCAAAGCTGCCTGAAATATAATGGAACAGTTTGCATGAACAAAAAATTAAAATCATGGCAAATAGGATCTAAGCAAGATTATTTCAACAAAAAAAAAAAAAAAAGGATCTAAGCGTGATTATAAAAAATCACACGAATCGCGCTTATATTTTTTGTTTTTTGTTGAAATAATCTCGCTTAGATCCCATTTGCCATGATTTTAATTTTTTGTTCATGCAAACTGTTCCATTATATTTTGGGCAGTTTTGATTGAATAAAATTTTGTTTTTTCCTTCTCCATTCTCAAATGTGTAACTTTTTAGAAACTATTTTTTAATTGTCATTCTCAGTCTTAATTTCTTTTCTCTATCTTATGCTTGTTTTTCACGATCAACAACTATCATTTATATATATATATATATATTTTTTTTTTTTTTAAGGTCCAATGATAGATACCAAAAGCCTTCTAGATTATTCAAAAGGAGGGAATACAGAATCAATAATTCGTTTAAATTATCAATTTCTCGTGACCAAACATTTTTTTGATTGGTATATAATGGCATTAGGCACGTACTCTGTGTTCATGTATTTCTTTCTTGTCAATATATGACACAAAGATGTTAATAAATAAGAAATTTGTCGTTATTCATAGTAATTCAATATATATATTATAGAAATGGAAACATCTTAATGTTTCTTTTTTTTTTTTGAGATACCATAGTCAATAATATTGTAATCCGAATACATGTCAGTTATAATTTTCTCATGCCCAAAACATTCCTTCGGCCGACTTGGCCTTGCATAATTGTACCAAGTATTTTTTTTGTTCGTTATTTTTGTTTTATAGTATGATGGGTGGTAATTTTTTAGCGGACAAACATCCCCGAGTATTGGTGGAGTGTAAAAGAGAAATTTTGACATCCCATCAAGGTTGATATTTTATCCCATCTTTGTTACTTTTACTGTTCACTACCATGTAAATTTAGTGAACTATAAACATGCAACTCATATAATGATAAATTAAAACATATATATTCTACATAAATATTATTATTATTCCATGATAAATAACTTGTTATACAATATTACTTTACTCATTCATGTAAATAAAACGGTAGTACATAAAATTGTTTAGGAAATAGCGTCTTTGCATCCCGTATTTTTTAAGTAATGTGTTTCATACGCTAAAATTATTTACCAAATTTTAAATTCTAAATGACGTGACAAATTTTTATTTGGTAATAGATTAACGAGGGCACATGCAAAAGTACAGGGTGAGATCCAATGCAAGCCAATAATGGTGCAACATCACTTTGTATTCGCACATAATATTTAATAAACAAACTTGATCATATTCTTTTATTTTATGTTTATAATATATGATAGTGATAAGAATTTTTAATATAATATTATCAATTTCACCTCATGAAAAACTGACTTATTGCCATTTCTAGATCAAGGTTTTAATATGAATGGACTCATAAGTAGTATTACATAACTTCCTTATTTGTTTTTTTCTTTTTTTCTTTTGTTCCATGTAAAAAAATTTCTTATTTTTCCATAACTTCCTCATCTTTTTATTTATTTATTTTCATATATTGACAATAAGTAAAATTAAATTAAAAATATTATTTTTCAGCATTAGTAAATATTTACCTATGGAATCTATATGTCAAATAGTAATTTAAATGATTATTATTAAAAAATTTATTTTTAAAATTTTAGAATAAAAGATAAAATAATTAAATATTTCAATTAAATTTCTCACATAAAAAGGTAATTATCAACGCTAATAATAAACAGGAAGAGTTAAAAAATATATATATATATATATATATATCTATATATATTCTTGTCCTTAACAATATCTTGGAAACATGGCAATCTCGATTAAAGGAATTTACTCTCAATCTATGCCTTGCTTCCAACTTATTCGGCCATGAAGTACTTCTTCATTAGTCCTGTTACCCTTCTAGATGGTTAGTCAAATTATTATTTAGGTACAGTTTGACTTTCAATCTCATTTAGAATTGGAAATGGATGTTAATTTCCAATTACGGTTATACCATAACAACATTGCAACAGAATAATAATCATACACAAGGCAAACATTTTGATGATGTCATCACACATAAAATTAATTTGCAAGTGGAATAAATTTAGCATATCCAACCACTAATGATGATTATTGTAAAGATGAAATTTTACTGGGAACTCTCTTGGCCAAATTAATGAATAAAATAAAATATGAATCTTGGAAGAAAAATAATAATTAAATAAAACCTTTGCAAACCAAAGAACCATGGTGGGTTTAACAGAGCTGGTGACTAAAGGACAACATACCAGACTTCAGACATAATGGGCCAGGTCCATGCAAAACCCACTAAAGCAAACGAGTTGTTATGCTTTGCTATTCAGTATGTAATAAAATGGCTGGTGATGAAGAGCAGGCTCATAAAGGGCAATCAATGGTTCCGGGTTCCAACAATTACACCAAATAAAGTATCAATAATATTAGGTTTCTCAAATTTTGTTTACTAAATAAATAATATAGTAGGATTTTATTGAATTCACATTTCAATATGAATCTAGGATTTAGTGTTTTGTCAATCATTACTCTCCTACCATACTATTTAAGAAACAAATTTGATAATCGAAATAGTCCTGATAAAATATTGATCTAGACTGCAATTTTGTAACATATGCTAATAATAATGAACAGAGTTAGAGTTTATGGACTTATAAATTTATACTATAGGTTTCTTTAAAATGTGATTTTGGCACTCTATGTACATATTAGCATGGAGATGACAGGGATCCCAAACTCATCATCGATTGTCACCTCAAAATATGGTTAGAATCTTAAAATATATTTAGAGAAGTATCAACCCAATTTTGTGTGGCATATTATGGGAGCTTCGAACCCGCATTCTTTGTTTGGCAAATGGATTACTCCCGAAGTGACTTACAAAAATATTTAGGAAATCAAATGTATGAGTACCAAGTATTTATCATATTAATTTACCACAAAAAATATTTTTCATATTAGGATATAATACAAGGTTTACAATAATATTAAAATTACTAAAATATTTACTAAATACTGTGATGAATGATATGATAGTATTTAATTTTTTTTAAAAAATTTATATTGATCCAATATTTAATATACACAACAACATTTTACTCAAAATAAATTGGAAGATAATTTTTAAAACAACATTATATATATATATATATATACATAAACTGAATATATAAGCTATACATGTGTATGTTTGTGTGGACTAGGTGGGCTTGGTATGTTGTAATATATTTCTATTGGGTCATTGGTAAAAATATAGGATTCCTATGACTTATGCCCGTCCTATGGCCCATTAAAAGAGATAACCTTTCTTTGCTAAAACATTAAAATTTTGCCAATTTAAGCTTTTCAAAGCATGTTATTTTTCAAAAAATCTGTCTTTAACCTTAGATACCCATCCACAGTAGAATACCATATTAATACCCTCTATCATATAAATCACCATTTTTTTTTTATTGGTTGTAAAACAATGCCAGTTTAAATTAAAACCCCCAATTTCGTTTTGAAATTCATTTTGGACTTTTAATAACATATAATTGAAATCTAGTACAGTATGACATTCATTTTTCATTTGGGTTACCTCCATTTTCAATTTCTCTCTCATCAAACAATGCCAAATCTGCGTATATAGTAATTTAAGCATATTTTTAAATGTAAACTGTTATAAGCATATTTATATGCATTAAATACCTATAATACTATCTAAATATGAAAAATATAGAAAAACCACAAAAACCCAATCTTTTTAGAAGTTGAAGATGACTCAAATCTTGAGTGAAGTCGAGATCCCAACATTTTGAAGTAAGTCTAAATGATGTATATATATGCCATCTCATGGATAACTACCCTACATTACATTAAGTTACCCATTTATAAAGTTGAAAGTCCCAAACTTTGGTCCAGAAATATTAAAAGTAAATTTCCATAAAACATGAAAGCCATTTACTATGCCCATTAATGATATATTAACATGCTATTTTTAAACGGCTCATGTAACAACCCACCCCGTACCAAATTATTTTGTTATATGAGTTTGATCAAGTGCGACGAGTTGAACTATATGTGGGTCCTAGATTTGATTTTTTATATGATCAAGTTTTTAATTTGATGGGTATACCATTGTGTGGAGCTCATCAGCACTAGTTCTTAAACTAGTAGCACAGCTGATTTTGAGTTATAAATAAAAAATTATAGGTTTGTGAAATTTTGAGTATCGAATTTTATTAATGTCCAACCTGGTTCCAAATTTTTATCTATTAGTAATCCAACCACCTATATATATTGGGAAGCCGTCCAAGCATTAAACAAATTGCAAAATACTCAACAAACCTTTGAAACCATCCTTAAACCCACAAACCCAAACTGGGTTGATCCGTATCTAGCAAACTTTAACAAAGAGTCAACAGTGATTCACCTACTTCTTGGCTTTATCTTGATACATGGGCTAGCTTTCAATTTGTCAATCCACTAAATTTCACGACTAATGACCATTAGAAACGCCAAGATCAATTGCCCAAGATCATTCCTTCTGTGTGAATTGGAAAAAAAACAGTTGACATGTTCTGCCTAATTGGTTTTTCTTATCCTACTTATTTCAAAACATCATGATTTTGGCATTTTAATATTCATGAAGCTAGCTTGGACGATATTGGTTATATCCTTTGCATAACAAAAAATAAATGATTAAAAATTTTTAAAAAATGAAACAAGGGTGGTGGGGTAAGGAATAGGGATCCCCATAGTCGCCCCTATCCTCCAAGAGGAAGAGGGGGGGGGGGGGGGGTGGATAAATGTGGGGGTGAGCTGGGGGAATCCCCCACGATGATAGGTATGGAATTTTAAAAATCGGCCCCATCTCTCCTCATTACCAACCATTCAGCCCATTCCCAGCCTCTGTTAATTAAGGTTCCTTATTGTTTGAGAGATCCAATATGGGAAAGTTCGGCTAAAATTTTGAGTGGATTTTCTGGTTATTGGCAACATTTTGGGACTAAAGCACCCACATTGCATATAAAGGCATCCTTTCGGAAGAGTAGGAGTGATCACCAATAGTATTGGTGAGTGATTTACTTTTTAAATGAACTTGGGACATATTAGTATAATATATATATATATATATATAATATTTTATTTATTGTTTGACAACTAAATTTTTATCTATGTATATATGGTCATTTGTATTTTCATATATGTATTATCATTTCATGTGATTTTAGATAATATTTTATATGGTTCCAAATATTAATGAATTAATTGTGACTTCTGAATCTTGCTATTTATATATCTTGGTATTTAAATTGTTGTTTTAGTTAATTTGGAAAATAAATTAGTTTGAGGAAATGAATTGGAAATTGCATATTTTTATGTATGTTTGAGTGTTTTAAATTTTAAAATGCATAAAAATGGTTTTGTAGTGATTAGCATTTCACGATCGGTATTTATGCTGTAACACATATATATAAGATTTAAGCCTGAGATGATTTTAAACCTTTGAAATATTTATATAAATGGTTTGATTTTGAATATTAAATTTTGGTTTGTGATACAATATTTGTTTGAAAAATGGAAAAGTAAGATATTGAAAATATTATTTAAGAGTATTGACACTAATGTACTTGAAGCTATGCATGGTTAAGCACTTTACACTCTAATTTTTTTTCCTAGCATTTTGCATCCGAAACTTTATATTTTTTGCACTTTGCACACTTTATTTTTTATATTAACTTTGTAGCAGAGTTGTTATATGACTAGTGTATAATAGAAAAAATGAGTCTACAAAATGCAATTTTGTAAAGTTTATAGTGTAAAATGTAAAATAATCTAAATAAAAGAATCAATTACAATAAAAAATTATTAAATAATAGTATTATTTTTTAAATAAGTTAGTATAAAAAAAACCTAAAAAAAATACAATTTTACTTTTTCAAAAATAAAATAAAAATATTTACATATAAATAGACTTCTTAAGAAAAAGAACAATAAAGACCAACCAAAAAAAAAAAAAAAATCTGAACTTGCACTAAAAAAGTAATTTTTAAAAAAAGTAAAAATTTTATAAAAAATACGTATTAGAAAATCTTTTAAGTATCTTTTTCCAAAATAATAAATATCAATATAAAAATACATGAAATAAATAAAATAATATATTTTATATGTATATTTTCATTTTTTCACAATTCATAAATATGTTATCGCTTTTTTATTGTTCTTTATGTTTTTTTTTTTTAATTCAGAAACTTTGTAATATGTGCTAATTATTATTTAGATTTTATAAAAATAAAACAGATATCCAAAAAAAAAAAAACATATTGATCAATAAAAAATTTGAACAAGCATTAAAAAAAATAAAGTTTTGTTTGGAAAACTAAATTTTATAAAATAATAAATTTTAGAAAATATTAAAAGCTTTTTTTTTAAATAATAAATATAAATATAAAAAATAAATGTAATAAATAAAACAATATATTTTATTAAAAAATAATTTTTTAAAGTTTTCTTTTAGATTTTATAAGTACTTGATTACTTTTTTTTTTTTGAATTTGTATAATATGTGCATATTATTTATTTATTTATTTTTTGCGAAAATTATATTTGCATTCCTTACCAATAAATAATAATAGTTCTCTTTATTAAAAGAAAGTTTACTACGTTGTCATTAAATTTTTTATTTGAAAAATTTTACACTTCGCATCCTAAACTACACATAATTGCACTTTGCACCTTATTTTTTGCCTCGTGTGCCAACCATGTGACAATTTTGTTAAAAAGTTAATATTAAAAAAAGAGAACAATAAAAAAAAAAAGTAAAGTTTAGAGTGCATAATGCCAAAAGAGAAAAAAATTTAGAATGCAAATTGCTAAATCATGTATAGTTTAAGGTGTGTTGGTGTTAATATCCTTAATATTTATGCATACTGTATTATTGATTTTAATTGATATACAATATATTAATAGTGTCTTGATTCAATTATTATATTATCAATGTACAGTTTTGCCACGACACCCGTAATATGTTGAGAATCATGAGTTGGGTTCCTCTCATTGATTATGTATTTTTATGATACCTAGTACTTATGGGTTGTGAGTTGGGTTCTTCCTTTTTTTTTTTTTTTTTTTTTTTTCACCACAATGCTTTTATTACATTACGGGTCATGAGTTAGGTTCTTCTAATAAGTTTTATACCATACATCACTTGGTAGTGTTAGGTAAATTGTATGGTAAATTGTCAGTTTTGTGATGCACTTATGATTTTACAACATTTCCCATAATTATTTTTATGAATTTATTTTGATACTGTTTTATGCTCAATATTTAAACCATGTTGATTTGATTTATAATGGTCAAATGGTTATTGATTTATAATATTTAATTACCTATTTTATGATATTGACTTGAGATACAAATTAGGTTTTCTAAAATGGTTTTAAAAAGATAACATTTCAAAAGAGCGGAATATGTAACATCTTGAGATAATGACTTACAAAAATTAAATTATCATTTGTTTATAGTACTGTGTTACTTACTGAGATATCTTTACATTATGTTTTACTTATTTTAAATTTGTTCTCCTAAGCCTAGATAGTTAGTAGACAATTTATCTTGCATATCATTGGTTTGTTTTAGTATCCCATAGTAGCGATAGTATTTTATCTTTCCTAGGTTATCTTTATCTTTCTAGACTCTTGTATAATTTGTGTAACTTATATGTATATTTATATTTATTCTTTGAATGCTCTATTCTAAATTAAGGATACAATAGTAATAGTACTTATGCATGTGTGGTAATGGCTTATAATATGACTAGCTGTAATTGTTGATTGTAGTATCATGATTTGCATGCTTTTATAGATCTATCATATTATATCAAAATATTATTTTTGATTGCTTCATTTAGTTGTCCAAGGTTTAAGTGAGGGTCCATTGGACTTTTTATAAGAATTGCTCGGTCAAAATTCCTTAGATGCAACCATCCGAAATTTTTAGGATGTTTTTGGGGGTGTGGATTCTGTCAACTTATACCAGTCAAAATCATTTACTATCCCCATTAACCATCCATTTATGCATCATTAGGTGGATTTATATCCAATCAACATAAACACTCTAATTTAATCACAGTTAGTGTTTCATCTACCAAAAATACTATTTTATTGTATTTCACATATTTTAAACTTCATTTGCAATAACCCTACCTTTCATTCTCTTTTGCAACCTAATGCCATCTCCATCTCCATCTTTTTGTTCATCTTTCGTATAATTTTTCAAAAACCTAAACACACTTTCAAACCCTAAAAGCAACATGCTTTTGCAAAAACTCAAAAACAATCTTAAATTGTTGAAACAAACCACAATTGTATGAAAATGATATGGAGCATTGATGAGTGTTGTAAAACTTGTCTTTGTAATCAAGGGAAGAAAAAAGGAAGAAGAAAAAACTTACAAACATAAGCATAAGTTCTCATAATTTTTTCTTTTCATATTTATGTCTGTATAGTATAATTCTTCATGTAATGATGTTGCTGCTATTTGTATAGGTCATTAAGTTTACATTGCACATGATGATTGCACTTGATAGTACATAATTTGTTTCCAGAAGCTCATTGGAATAATTTTATATGAGCTTCTGGAAACAAATTATGCACTATCAAGTGCAATCATCACATGCAATGGATTTTGCATGACTTCTACTTAGAAGGTCCATATAATACCTCTTTCAAACCTTTGTTGAATATTTGATAGGGTAGGAGGGCAACCTGTATTTCAAAGATGACAATAGGTAATTGGGATGGTAGCATGAAAATGACAATCTAGTTTAAAAATAAAACTGAGGAGAAGGAATTGAAGTCATTCAAAGGCAATACAAAACAAATAGATATCATACCATTGATAGAATAGGAGAGCTGTAAATTCATAGAGAATTGTAAATTATAACATTTGAAAGAAATAATTGGGTGCTAGAAATTCTCTATAAATACATCTTTAGATCATTGGCATTGTCCCAAGATTGAAGATGCCAATGATGTGAAAATGTAACTATGAGAAATTTCAAGCACTTGGTTTCTTTCAGATGTCACATTTCATTATACATGTAAATTATAGCTCTCCAATTGTACTAATGATGTGCATATTTATTTGTTCTTCTTATCTTTAGAAGGGTTTGAATCCTTCTCCTTTTTTCCCTTCTATACTAGATTGTTATCTTCATATCATTTCTTTCATGCCAATGATATTTTTCCTTATTATTAAGGTTATTGTTGATGTATTACAAATTATTCTGTGTTAATCAAAGTTTTCATTTATAAAATTCATCCATTTTGTCATTTTTAAATCAATTGCCATTATTTTAAAAGCTATGGAATTATTTGTAGAATAAATTTAAATCATCTTTAATAGGTTATATTTCATGTCAAAAGAGCACATAAACATAAACTTTCAAAATAAATGTCTAGACCATAAGTTGAATTTCCTGACCTCTAGAAATTGAGAAAAATACTAGTGAAAAATCACATAAAATGGTGAAATAAAGGTCCCAATCTTATATCGAGAACCCAAACCTATTGATATTAGAGAAAGAAAATGTAAATCCCAAGAGAACCCAATGTTTTTATTCCAAATTAATGTCATCGGAAGCTTAACTTAAAGTTGAACATTTATATCACAAATTAATTGTTTTTTCCCCATGAAACGTAGCCGGTCAAAGGTCACATATAAATATAAATGGAATATAATAAAATATTCTTAATGGTAGATCGAATATTAATGGGATTTAAATCGCAGAATTTATTTTGATTAGATATTAATCTATTGTTAGGTAAATGAATAGTTAATTAGCATAGTAAATTGTTTTAACCAGCATGAGCTACTAAAATTGTAGCCAAATAAATCATCAATGGAGATAGTAAATCTTTTTAGTATTTTTATATTTCCCGACCATAATCAATGACATTTGACTTTATGAGTTTACATCCCATTACTTACCAATTTCAACAGCTCATGCTGATAATTTTAACCATCCCTTTATCTAATAGTGGGCTAATGTCCAATCAATATTAACTTTCCAATTGAATTCTAGTCAAATTAATCTTCCATCTACCAACAATATGTATTGATCATATTCCATCTATATTTGTATGTCACTTTTAATCGGTTAAATTTCATGTAAAAAAAAAAAAATATTAACCTTGTGATATCATCCCAATCATAACTGGGCTGGGCCGAGGGAGGGGGTGGGGGGGGGGGGGGGGGGGGGGGGTGGGGATGGACTTCAAATTTAATTCAATTAACTTTTAATCGAATTATTTTATTTTAATCAAATTTAACCCAAATTAATTCAACTAACTTAATCTTAATTTAATCAAAAATCAAATGCTTCCTAGTAGGCTTCAGGCATTTAGAGCCATACAAAGGCAAAAATTTATGAGTGAATTTACCATCATGATAGTAGACATCTTCCTTTCCACTGCATTTGTTTCCTTAATAAAACACTAACTATTAAACATCCAATTTTTTAATTTGGGGAAAATGAAGAACGCCACTTATATTAATTATTATGCACTTGACATTTAGGTATCTAAAACAATGGTAATTGTAAATTAAATGCAGCCTATGTCTTTGTAGTTTTCTATCTTAATCTCACTTACTTTTGGTTATAAATAGTTTATGAATTTTGGCAAATTTCACTTTGTCTAATCTCACTAAATTATTTTCAATTTTCTCCATAATTTCATGTACTTTCACCTATTGTTACTAGTTTTCACCACTTAAGAAAACAAATTTTAAAAATGAAAACCATAGCCACTTTGTCATTGGTGCTTGAAGCCATCATGCATATTATTATGGCTCCACCACCAATGGAAGAAGCTAGGAGGATGACTATTTTATCCAAACACTTTACATATGTGGAAACACTTCCTTGTTTCCATTTCATTTACGAGTTATTCCTGTACCCGATCTTCAATTATTTCTTGATCATATTATCTTTACTATTGACCATCATCTTTTGGAGTATAAGCCATTAGACATTCTTATGTTTATGGCTCCATTTTGGGTTTTGTACTTTGATGCATGTATTTATATGTTAGTTGTAATGCCCCATCATTCTCCTGCTCACAGATATTGTTCCTAATTTATCCACTATACTCCATATGATATGTGATTTTATTTAAATTCCTAAGAGGTTACCTATCCTTCAATTGCTCCTATTGGAGTTTGTTGGCTCCAAAGTTTTTTAAATTATTAATGTCGATCGCTTTGAAAAGGCCTCAATTATCAAGAGAATGACTACTTTTACATTTAAACAATCATCGTTCTACACCTACACATTAAGCGATTAGATACCAAGTAGCTTTTGTTAGCAAAAGTAGCCTGCCAGTGCCTCACACTTGCCCATACTTATCCGAGCAGCTTCACATCAATTTGCCACTGATCATTACAATCTATGTCAATGTCTTGTTCACTGGTCTTACTCCTTCTCATCTTGCATCCTTTCGGACTCACAAATCTTATAATACATCCCTTTAGAGCCTAGTGTTTTTGTTGGCATAAATCTGGTTGAGTACATAATACCATTAGTAATGCCTTTCCACTCTTTTACTTTACTGATATCTTTCCCAATTTATCCATCGCATTCCAAAGGATATAAGATTTTGTTTAAACATTCTAAAAGGTCATCCATATTAGGATTGCTCTTATTGGAGTGCTTAGCCTTAAGTTCATTTAAACCCTAAAGTCAACTATTTTGAAAATGCCTCGGTTATTAAGTTAGTAACTATCTTTACATTTGAACTATCATTATTCTACATTTAGACGATGTGAAATTGGAATTTGGTAGCTTTTGCTAATAAAGTAGCCTGTCAATGGCTTGCCCTTATCCACACTTATTTTGGTAGCCTCCCATCATTTCGCCATTGGTCATCACAATAAACCTCAATGTATTATTCACTAATCTTGCCTCTTCTTACCTCACATTCTTTAGAGCTAACAAGTTTTACATTAATTGCCTAGGCCTTCAACAACAAAATAACGCACTTTCATCTTAAATTTGTTTTCATCCTCTTCAACTACTTTTCTTTCCATGAACAACTAGTTGTGACTTACCTTATTACTTCTTCTATCTACAATTGTGAAACGCTTGGATCCTTCAAGTTGGAAAGGGCTAAGTCAACATCCAATAACTTAATATTCAACTTTCTTAATATGGATGATATGTTCTTGGGAAACTATTAAGGTTTTCAAAGTCACAATTTGATTACTAATGCCAAGCATATTTCAATTATAATTGCAAGTTGTGAAGATCTCAACTTAAGTACAATTAAAGCATCTCAACTAGCAGACTACATTTTGTTTAGATACAAATGGATAGATTCCATCGTCCATGTAACTTTACCCACCTTGATTGCATATTATCATTTATTTGGTTTCAAATCCAATTAATTATGCATTTTCTTTTCATTTTATACATTTTAGATGTATAAAATCATATTTTATATTTATATCAAGTTATGAATGGAATTATTTTATTAATATAATTTTGATTATTTCATTGCTAATTATTATGAATCAAGTAATTATATTATCAACAACTATTTGAAAAAAATATCCCAGCATTCGTTTGAGGGCCCTAATCTAACTTATTCAGGAAATATCTCAGAGACTCAATGATCTCATTGGGCCTAAGTGCAATAAATTTTTTTTTTCAACTTTTTAGTTGAGTTTCCTATCTTTAAAAGGTTGAGATATAGTTGAGTAGTTGAAAAATTTTAGATCTTTAGGTTTTATTTGGCTTTTGTTCATTTTTGTTTATTTTTTTAAAGCAGGATTCAATTATCCAGAAAACTAGGTAAAATACACACACACACACACACATTACAAAGATAGAGAGAAAGACAGAGAATTAAATACAAAATTACTTAAGTAATTAATGGGTAGGGAGTATGAAAAATCAAGATGGTGTTTGACACAAGCATGCTAAATAAGAGAGAGATAAAGAGAGAAAGATAGAAATTAATTGCAAAATTAATTTAATGGCACATTTGATTTATGGAATGAATATAGGAATGGAAAACCTATTCTATAGATTTCATTTTTCCTATATTTGATTAGATTTTGAATTTGGCAATACCTATTCCATAGGAATAGATATTTCAATGTTTGAAGGAATAATAATTCTTTTCTAAAACTTTAGATTTTCTATTCATATATTTTAATCCTGATAAATTTTAAAATATTTTTACCATATTTAGATTTACATTGATCATCACATACTAAAAATATATAAATAAATATACAATTTAATTTTTAATTAATTTTTACCAAATTTGAACATTTTTGAAAAAAAATATTTATAAATGCTAAACCTTGATTTTAATTCAATATTTTTACCAAACATATAAATAAGAATTATCATTCATTTTCATATTTTCTATTCCTATTAATAGTTATTTCTATTTTTAAATGAATAGTTATTATGTATACCAAATATAACCTAAGTAATTAGGGATAAGGGGGAATGAATACTCGTGGGCATCTTGGTGTATGGGGTTGATCAGGCATGTGAGAGACTAGAGATACAAGGAAGATGAATGGTTTAAAAAAAATATGGTTATATAAAATTAAATGAGAAACGATTTAAAAGGAATTTCACCCAATTTCTGGATAAGAGGTGGGCAAATTTGTAATTTTATAAGATGCAAGAGCCTTGTTCTTCAACTGGGCCAACCAGGGGGTATAATTTGTAAAAATTCAAAAAACATATAGGCCTTATTGATGAAAGTGGACACAGAATATTTGGGATATTCTACCTAACACTTTTCCTTTATAATCTTTTAAAATTAAAAAAAAAACTTTTTGGAATAAATAAATAAGTAAAAAAATAAAAATAAAAAATAGGTCATTGGTTGATACAGGATCACTTTGATGCGCATTCCTCCATAATGGACTCCTTGGTGAACAAGCCCAATTGTAGATAGCATGCTCAGGTTCTTACGAAATATACCCTGCTGGGCCCAGTTGAAGAAAAACAATCACGATATCCCAAAACGTTAAAATGTTGCACATGTTAGTTTTTTGTTTTACATATGTTTTCAAAAATACCCTTATCTTTTTCCTCTATGTAGTCTTATCCTTGAAAATGAAGGGTGGTTTTATTAATATTACAATATACTCTTATTCTTGAAAATGAAGGGTGGTTCTATTAATGTTACAATATTTGTTAGCTACACTATATTTTACACACCCACATAAAATTCAATTTTTATTTCTTACACTGTAAAAATATGTCTATTTTATTCTTAGTAAAATAAAATAAACTCAAATACATTAAATCTTTAATTTCCCAAAGAAAATTCATAATCTACTATTTGACACCCTTTTTCATCCTTTGTGAGAAAACAAAAATGGCTACCAAAAATCATCCTTCTTCCTTCTCTACTACTAGTAAAAGTTCCATAATTCAAAAAGATGGGAAAAAAAATTTTTGAAAGAAAATTCAAAGAAATTAATATCTTTTATGCGGATCTGGTTATCTAAGGCCATGATAGGAAGTGAGATTCATATTACAGTCAATATACCCTATGAAATTTTGATCTTTTTGTGCTTATTCATTATTACCTTGACTTATCTTTCTTCCTCTTGTTCTTTTTGTGTTATTATCTTTCTGAATTTTCCTCCTTTCATTCTCTCTTCTAAATAATGGATTTTGTTTGGTTCCTTGGAAATGGAAAAATAAACAATAAAGATAAATTGCTTATTTTGTATCTAATTAGATTATACTCAAAGAAAAGTTTTCGTCTTGTTTATTCTATTATGTTGTTGATTAATGTCTTCCAACATCAATTAGTATCTTAATTGTTATCTTATATGTAAATCTCCCTATTAGCTTATGTTACATCACCTTTTCTCAAAGGAAGAGGAAGAATGGTGCAATGACAAGTAAAAAGAATAAAATAAAAAAATAAAGACTACTGATGGTGGACTTCTAAAATGAAATGTAAAATATTGTGCATGTGGCTTTATATCATTTGCAAATGTGTACTAGGTCAAACTCCAATGGAAGACTAGACCTGGCAATTCGTGTTCATGGGTCGTGTTCGTGTCAACCTGTTTAATAATCGTGTCAAAAATGCTTAACCTGAACACGATCCATTTATTAATCGTGTCAGGTACCTAAAACACTAGCCCGGCCTGTTTATAAATAGGTCAACACGACACGACCCGTTTAACGCGATTATTTTAATGGGTCGTGTTGACCTATTAATCTGTTAACTTGAAATTGACCCGTTAACTCAAAAATTAACCTATTAACCTAAAAATTAACCTATTTATTTTTGTTTTATTAAAAATTTATTTTTATCTTTAAAAAATTAATAATAGAAAATTGTTTTTATAAAGTTTTTAATTTATAATATTTTTTAGTTATTAAATATTATATTATGGATAAAATTATAATTTAAATGGGTTGTAATAAGTATATAATCGTGTCGGGTTGAAATTGATACGTTTAATAAATGAGTTATAACAGGTCAATTTCGAGTTAAATGGGTCAACCCGAAAATGACACAATTAATAATCGTGGTAAACGGGTTGACCCGATTATAATCCAAACCCATTTATGATAAACCCAAATCCATTTATTCCGTATCGTTTTCGAGTCGTGTCATCGTGTCATGATCTAAATTGCCACCTTTATGGAAGATCCATATTTTCCGATTGCTACATGGGTTTTATGGCAATTAGGAAAGTGGAGATACAAAAAAATAATAATAAATTTTTTTTTATATATATTTAATTAAAATATGGCATCTTGTGGGTGGAGAATCATACCACGTCAACTTGTGCCGTCCCATCCAAGTTTTTCTCATAATATAAAATGTAGTGTAAGAAAATTTTGATTTTTATTTTGTTTACGTGTATTTCTAACATTTTATTAAGGGGCATTTTTAGATTATAAAAATATCATTAAAATTATAGTATTGTTAATAATTTCTGTAGTCTGAATAGAATGACATGAAAATCAATACACCAATTTTTTGTATTCTAATTTCATTTAATTCTACTTAACTTCTCCAAACACCATAAAAATTAACTAAAATATAAAATATTCATTTTTATATCCATTTTACGATTAATCGAAGATTAAGTTGTTGTTATGGGGGCAGGGTTTTGTTCAAATCCAAGGATTGGATGGAGAGATTGAAGCTGTGTAAAAGAATTGAGCCTTATTTTTATTTTTATTGGGCTTTCTTTGCCACATTTGTTATATTCCATATAACAAAAGGTAAAACTACATAAATAAATAAATAGATGAAAAATAAAAAGATAATTTCAAATTTACTTCAAATATACTTCAAATTTATAGATTTTTTATTTTGTTTGGTGGGTTACTCACAAAATTTACTAAAGCAAATTCAATTGAACCATAAAAAAAAAAAAAAGTTTGCTGAGAATCTCTTTCATCATCATCATGAAATTGAAGTCGTTTGGACCACATATATTCTATTATCATTGTTACTATTATTTTTATGTATTAATAATGATAATTATAATATTGGTAATAATTAAGATAACTGAAGGCTTGAACAAGGTCAAACATTTTAGTTTATGGAATAATATTAATCTTGGAGCAATTTGATGACCACAATAAGATCAATATTTTCTTTTTAGAAGGTTTTTGATTACATATAAAATAATTTGAGAGTCTGAAAAGATCTAGAAATTCATTTTGGAAATAATAAATAAATTTTTTTTTTTGAAGAAAAAGCCTGAATAAGGCCAGGTTCATAATTTATGTTTGATTTGGAAAGTTAGTGGTGATTGGTAGCCATTCATGAAATTTGTTCAAATTTGATTCAGAAAAATGAAAGGAAAAGCTTCATTTTGAAATAGTTTTTTGATTTAAAGGAAATGGAGGATTTTTGTCTTTATCTTTGATTCTTCCTTGTAAAGATTGGACTACTTTGGCCTATAAATAGGCAGTAGAATTAGAAGAAAGGAGCTCTCCAAACATTTTCAAATGACCCGAAACTCTACAGGATTTTCTTCTCAACAAAGTTCCTATTTTTGCCATGCTATTGTAGTTCACACCTTCTTTATGTTCCTCCACGTTAAGGTGTATTTATTTCTTTATTTCATTTTGTTTTTATTTAGTTTAATTTATTTGGTGTTTCTTGTTTCATTGAATCATGGATATATATATATATATATATATATATATATATATATCTCTTAAATGAACATCATATTTCTACATCAATAGATATATTAATTTTTCCTTAATTTTGATTTATTTCTTTTATATTTATTTTGACTCTACAAATTTATTATCATCTTGTCATTTCTATTTTATATTTTTTTGTGCTTATTATATACTTCAATATTTACCAATCGTTTGTCATTTATATATATATATATATATATATAGACACACACTTCTTATTTATGGTTATTTTCTTTGAATTAAGTTTATTTTGAAAGTCCTTTAATGTAAAAAATAAAAATAATCTAGAGATTGGAAGTTTTCTTCAATCTTGTACAATTGCTTGATTTTAATTAAATTTATATTTACTATGTCATTTATTGTTTTAGTCATTATAATACTTATTATTAATGATAAATTACTCCTTTTTCTCTAATTTTATTGAGATTGCCATGCTTGCATATTAAAAAGACACTCAAATTGTTTGGTGTTTGCAAAAATACAAAACATATTTTTGGAACGCTCAGTTGGACATACTTGATATCAATCAAGATGATAGTAATGAGATTTAGTAGCATTTCTAAAAATCTTGTTGAGGGAGATGGGTTGAACAAAGAAACTTAAAAATTGCAAAAGACTAAGAAAATCATGCAGGAGTCCATGGAAAACATATACCAAAAGATAGAGGAAGGAAATGAGAAGATGCTTAGCTAGATAAAGAAATGATTAGTTTTATGTCCAAAACATTTGCAAAGTTCATGATTAATTCTCCTACCCAAATGCAAACTCCTTAGCTCACACTGGTAGGAAACTTAACTACTACCCGAAGTGATCAAGTCCAGATTTAGAACCAAAAGCAGATTGCTCCCATCACTCAAGGTGGGAAGCAGAATGGCCAAAAAGTGCAGAATGACCAGAATAATGTCTTTACATAAAGTATGTAACAATTCACTAAAGCTACTGTGTTCCTTAATTGCAGCATCTTTAGATACAAGTACAGGTTGCACCAACTGTACTTGGAGGGGCGGAGATGAATGTGTCACACTTGAGCATCAGGTGGAGCCAAAAGGAGACATCCAGTCACACGTTGTACCATAAGTAAGGCTAGCAACACATCAAGCTGAGGAGCATAGGTAAAATAGGAGGAATGTCCCCAATGAGTACAAGCATCAACACTAGGTGGCTAAACCCACTAGTCTTATGCAAAGGAATGGGAACAATCATTATCATATGCTGAACAATCATGACATGGATTTTGGAAGAGTAAAAGCTCCCTACCAAGATGGTATCATCCGGGAGGTAATTGAGACCATCATCCAAGAATGGTCAATCCTACAGTTAAGAGAATCGATAAACCTACATATTAGAAGCCTTATCCAGAAGCTATGGACCGTTATAAGTTTCCACATAACTTTTACTATCTAGACTTTAGCCTATTCCCAAGAGTGGAGAGCCCATCTATCATTGAGCACATTGGCCATTTTATGATCCAATGTGATGAAGCTACATCAAATGATATATGGAAGTTGAGGCTCTTTCATAATTCATTGAAAAATGTAGCATACACATGTGATTTGTAAAAATCAACTCGAAAGTGCACGAACCGTTTTCAAGTAATAAAGTAGAAAAATAGGGCTGTCGTACCCAAAGAATTAAGAATTAAGTACTAAAAATAATTAAGTTTTAGTAGTATTTAAACTAACAATTATGATGACAATTGAAAATTAAATAAACTAAATTAAACAAAAGCAATCAATTAAGATTAGATCAATTTCAAGTAAGGGAGTAAAATTAATAATTATGAACACTAGGGCATTTGATTTCACCATTAACTATTCCAATTTAATTACTTAAATATGTGAATTTAACTAACTAGTAATTTTGTTAACCACACTGAATCACAAAATTAATTAAAAATAGTTTCTACTCACAGTTGATAATATTCACATAACTTAATTTATTCTTTCCGGCTTACAAATTAAATGATGCAAATTCATTAAGCATAGATTAAGCAAATAATATGGCATGGGCATAACTATTTTTCAATCAATTATGCTTATGTAAATCATTGTAGATCCATAATATTATCTTTTTTCAAACTAAAATATTATTAAAATCATTTATTTTTTCCGACTTATGAAACCATTAAGTATACCAATGATTTATTAACTAAATATATTATTAACTAAATAAAACTCAACATATACTCAAGCAATTAAACCTTCATAGTTAAAGCTATATCATAGCTCTAGCTATAAAATTAGCTCATGGCAAAAATAAATAATTATTAAAAGCAATAACATTCACAGTTAAAGAGATAAGAGAACAAAATAAAAATTAGTTAAGAAATCCTCCAAAAGCTCTCCAAGCAATTGCCTTATTCTCCAAGAAAACCCATGTCCATGCCTTCTCGAAGCTCTCCAATTGATTTTCCAAAACTTTAAGACTTTGAAACCCTAGAACCCTTAAGAAAACTTAAGATACTCCAAAACTTTGGTCTGTTTCTATTCAAGCCTCCTAAAACTCTTAAATAACTATCTAAACTTGTGTATATTCCTTCAATAAGGTGGGGGCTATATATAGAAAACCTTGGGGACCTTTTTCTCTTTTTATTTTCAATGCAGGACTCTTAGAAGACACCTTTTTTAAGCCATCAGGAGGGTTGAGTGAATTTCATGTGTAAAAACTAAACTTGATATTACTTGCTCCCCACAACTTTCCTTTTCTCTAATTCCTTGTAGAAATTTGTTAATTAGTCTCATTTACCATTAATAAATCATATGATATGGCATGTGCCTCATTAATGATAAATTAACCAATTATTACCACTTGTCCTAATCTTGGCCCTTTATTTGCCTTGATTCCCTTTCTTGATTAATGGTCTAGATTTAATTAGAATTTTCCTTTTATAAATTCCAAGCTTCAAATGAGATGCCTTTTTACTTGCACCTCTGAGTCCTAAAATAATGTGATATTAGAAATTATCACATCGTGAGGATTCATATGGCAACCACTTCTGCCATGAAATTCCCGACAGAAGTTTTATGGAATCTTTAAGGAATCTTCTCATTACTTAGTCCGTTTGAGCTCAAATTTTGCTTCCCACCATAATTTGATCCAGGGAATCCATTTTTATGGTTGTTTTTGTGAAATTCTTCCTCCTTCACCAAGATTAAGAAAAATGGATAATTAACTATCTTTGCGTAACAAATTAACACAAACTAACAAATATTCAGCTATAAATATGGTATAAATTCATCAATACTTAGGCCTAACAACATGGTATTTTAATCTATTTTTTAGAATTGAGCTAGGATTTTCTATGGTAGATCTTTCTTACCTTCTTCAAATGGAATCAAATTCATTAGAAACTTTATCACTCGTTTCAAAATAGTTAGGAATTGATGTTATTTTGACATCCTAAAATGCAGATTTGTTAAGCTCACCTAGAGCGGTTTTTAAAGGATAGAATTTTGAAAGGATGAAATTTTATGATCTATTTGAATTGGTGTCTCATACCACATGGTACGAGGAAATATTACAAGAAATGAGTTAGAGAAAGAATTCATCACAAGGAACTTATTATAGAGATCTCAATAGAAATATTACAAGAACTTATTTTAGAGGCCGATGATCATGTAAGTGATGAAAAGACAATTGATACTGATGTAGCCGAGTTGGTGGCAACACAATCATATGTATGCAAAGATCTTGCAAAAGGATCATGAACTCAAAAGATTCCTCAATTTGGGAATGATGCTAAGAGAAATAGGCAAGAGCTTGAAAAGACATGCACCTTTAATATTTCCAAAGCTGATAAGATCTTTGACCATCTGCTTGACAACAAGATAAATAAATTACCTAATAGTCACATTATCCCAATGCCTGATGAAACACAAGCCATATAACAAATGGCATGGTACTTAGATACATACAACAGCTCAATGCACAGTGTTCAAAAATGCCATCTAAAGCTTGATTTAGAATGGTAAACTTAAGTTCCCAAAGAAAGGAAAAGAAATCATCGAGGTTGATAGTGATCTTCTTCCTTTAGTAGAAACAAACATGAGGTCAACCAATATTGCTAAGTAAGCAACAAAAATTAAAGGTAGACTTGAGGAAGACTAGTAGAAAAGCTAATAATAAAGCTACCAAACATGGGGAAAAATACGGCCAAGAAAGTTCAATTGCATAAAATTCTCTGTATGCATTGCCAACATGAGATTGAAACTGAGCAACCAAAATAACCCATAACCCATCGATGCAAGGAGGGCGTATAGAACAAAATATCCAAAGATTACAAGAGGATAATAAACTGAGTAATTCGAGCTCTACTTTCAGAAGGTTAGGACCATGGAAAGAGGAATGTCCAAAGCCACACAACCATCATAATACACATCCCAAGCTTTACAAGCACAAAGAAGAGCCAAAAAAACAAACACTCAAATCAACCATTTTAAAGGGTGATAGCATAAAACTCATTTCTTGAAAAATAGAGAAACCTAGGACTTTTACCACCAATCATAGAGGTAGGCCAATGGTAGCTAGCAAGGTATAACTCGTATCAACCACTTGCCCATACCCAAAAGGGGCATTTGCAATGTTAGTATGCCGAGGCTAGTAGATTGGCTGAGGAAATAAGAAAGTTAGAGCCTATACATTCTGAAATTGCTAACAAATCTAAGATAGAAAAAGAAGTTCATGTTTCAGGCAAGTTAAAGTATCATCTCCAAGTAATGAAGGGGCATGCAAGGAACTTGAATTAAATGGATAAATCAATGGCTAGTAAAGCATTGATCCCAATGCACAAAAAAGCTAGTATTTCTAAAGTGAAGGATCCTTTTGGTTAAACATTGGATGGGGTGAAAAAGTCAACCATAAAGGTAGAATTGGTCGAAGAAACCCTAGAATGTGTGAATGAATATGAAGAATACAACATGAAAGAAGATAAATTGATCACACTTCAATTGAGAAAGCTTTTACAATTAAATTTGGGAGCATAAATGAGATGGAATGCAATATTGCTTGACACCATGTTTGTTTGAAGCTCAGCTTAATTAACCTAAGGTTATGAAGACTGATGTGATCGAAATTATGTGCATTTTTTCGAAATTCATCAAAAAGCCAAATGCATGCACCATCATAGAGGAACGTTGAAAAATGGCCTCAAAAGATAATGTTTGAAAGACCAACTTAGAGGATGGCTTAACATTTGAAGTCGCCTTACATAAATGCTCACTTTGATGCGATGGCTATCAACAAAGTCTTTGTTCATGATGAAGTAAAAATAAACATTATGCTGGCTTCCACTTTACCAAAACTTGAAAAAACAAAAAATAATCTCACTCCGATCGAATTAACAGTCAGTAACTTTGTTGGAGGAGTCACTAAAACAAATGGTGTTTTTCCAGTGGATTTAACCTTTAAAAGCAAGTCACTAATGGCAGCTATCTTTGTGGTGAATTCCAAATCTGAGTACAATGCATTATTAGGTAAAGATTGGATCCATGCAAGTTTGTGTATACCTTTTGCTTTCCACCAAAGCTTATGATTTTGAAATAGCAAATAGCAAAGATGTTGAGATGGTCCAGACTAATAATCAACCATTTTTGGTGACCTCAAATGCAATAGAGGCAAGATATTATGAAGACAGTGTGGGCTTCTTTAAATTCTTTGAATACACTAAATTTAGCTGCCCCACTAAAGTTACAGACTAGAAGAATATTAAGGCACTTTGTAAAGTAGTAAAAGAAACATACGAAGAATTAGTTAGACTAACCATGATTGAGGTGCTTAAGCTAAAAAAAAGAAGTTTGTTAATGGATATACAATCAAATAAAAAAGAAGAAAAGATGGAGATAGTCCAAGCCACCATAAAAAAAGTCAGTAGCATACATGACTGAGAAGAAGTTAGTAAAAATGATTCAGCAATAAATCAAGCCAAATTCATAATAGAGGAGGATGAAAATGACTTTGATGTTGAGTTTGAATTTATATTTGATGATCTGTAATCGACACTTGCTAAATTAGATGATTCAAAGGCCAAAATACAAGATCGCTAGATTAAGGTTAATTTAGGAATTGAAGAAGAGCCCCTGCTAACATTCAAAATTTGCTTATTAAAACCATAGTTTGTAAGATGAAATTATTGAACTTTTAATGTAATATAAAGAATGCTTTGCATGGGATTATCATGCCATATGAGGCTTAGATAGAAAGTTAGTTGAGCATTGTCTTCTCATCAAAGAAGGATGTAAGCCACTTTAGCAGCCACTTCGAAGGATGTCAATAAAAGTTACCCTAAAGTCGAAAGAGGAAAAAGAACAGGTGTTGAAAGCCAAGCCAAGCTTATAAGAACGATTCATTATGTTGAATGGTTATCAAATGTGGTTTTGGTGGTTAAAAAAAAAAAAAAACTGGAAAACTTAGAATTTACATTGATTTCAGAAACCTAAACATGGCAAATCCCAAAGAATGAGTATTTAAAGCTTGCTGCTAACTTGTTAGTTAATAAAGTGACGATACATGAGATTATATCCTTCATAGATGGCCATTTGGATATAATCAAATTTTAATTGCTAAAAAAGACAACCAAAGACTACATTCAGATGCCCGAGGGCATTTAGGGCATTCGAGTGAGTTGTCATACCATTTGGCTTAAAGAATGCATGAGCCATTTATAAAAGGGCTATGAATGCAATTTTCCACGATTTAACTAGACATATAATGGAGGTATACATTGATGATGTGGTGGTGAAATATAATAAAATATAAAGTCACATAACTTATTTGAGAAAGGCATTTGAAAGAAAAAAAAAAAAAAAAGCATAAGTTGAGGATGAATCCTTAAAAGTGCACATTTAGAGTTTTATCTGTCAACTTCTTGGTATTTCTAGTGCACCAACAAGACATTGAAATTGACAAGAACAAGGCCCTGTGCAATCACAGAAGCTAAACCTCCCAAATACAAAAAAAGCTATAGAGTTTGATAGGAAAAATCTACTTCTTAAGATGATATATCTTGAATTTGTCTAGAAAAATTCAACCATTTTCACCTCTTTTGAAATTGAAAAATGTTAAAGAATTTAAATGGGATATCGATCACCAGGAAGCTTTTATAAGTTAAAAGAGTACCTAACCAAGCCTTTTATCTTCATGTTTCCCAATGAAAATACACTGTTCAAACTTTATATCCTAATCGTGAAAAGATTTATTGGAAGTCTGCTAGCCCAAGATAACAAAGCAAGGAAATAGCAGGCTACATACTATTTAAGTAGAATCCTAATATTGAATAAGCTAAAGCATTCTCGAACTGAGGACTTGTGCATGACTTTATATTTTATAGCAACAAAATTATGTTATTATATGTTACCAACAGTGGATTTCATTATCCCCCAAACCAACTTGATCGAGTTCATGTTGCCAAATAATCTTATTAGAGGATGAATTGGAAATTGGACATTAGCATTATAAGATTTACATTCGAATATGTTTCTTAAAAGGCTTTAAAGGGTCAAGCATTAGTAGATTTTCCAATAGATCACCCATGTCTTGACATAAAAGGAAAAATGACTCAGCTGAAATAGCTTTCAATTCTAATCACCATAAGGAAGTTATATTCTGATGGATCAAAAACTTTAACATCAGTAGGAGTAGGCATTTTGATTGAATCACCGAGAGGATGAAAGTTGCGATTCTCTTTCTAGTCGAATTTTAAATGTCTCAACAATTGGGCTGGATATGAAGCTTTGATAATTGGCTTGAAGATTTTGAAAGATATGGGGGCATCAACAATTGAAGTCATTGGAGGTTCTCTTCTAGTCTTAAAGTAGTTGGTTATAGAGTACAATTGTAACAATTTTACTTTGGTGCCACATTACATGGTGGCCAACCAACTCTTGTAAGCTCTAACAACATATCTTTAACACATTTACCCTGGAATTCAATTATGATACTAATGACATAGCCCAAAATAATATCACGAGTAAATATTCCCGCAAGACTAAATGAGAAAGTCAACAACATATAAAAAAGAAAATGATATTTTTTACTTTGAGATTGAAGAAAATGATTGGAGATATCTGCTTGTCCACTATTTACAAAATCTGAATGGAAAAAGTGAGAAGAAAACCTTAGTACAAACAATCAACTACATTCTCTTTCACAAAGAATTATATAAGAAAAACCAAGATGATTTACTTTCAAAATGTCTTGGGAAGTATGATGCCATGTTGGTTATGGTAGAAGTTTAAGAAGGAATTTATGGAGCTCATTAAGCCACAACAAAGATGAGGTGGCTAATTAGAAAATGCAGCTATTATTGGCCAACCATTTTGTTCGATTGCATCAAGTATGCAAAGGTTGCATGACTTACTAGAAATATGGACTAGTCCAACATGTTCCAACTATGTTGCTTAACTCCATAATCAAACCTTAACCTTTCCTTTGTCGGGTTATGGATTTGATTGGCAAGATTTATCCACCTTTGAATAAGCAACACTGACTGTTATACAAAATGGGTGGAGTCCTAACTATTAAAATTTGTCAATCTAATCAAAGATATCAATTAAAGAGGACACTATTAACAAGTTTGGTTTGCCATAGTTAATAACAGCCGATCGAGGCACTATTTTTACCGGAGACATAATTGAAACATTTGTAAAAGAATACAAGATCAAGCTTACTCATCCAACCCCTTATTTTGCTCAAGCAAATGGATAGGTTGAGGCTACCAATAAAATTTTGAAAGGGATTTTAGAGAAAATGATAGATGATAATCTAAGAGAATCACATAATATACTGTCAGAGACTTTATGGGCTTATCAGACATCCAAGAGGTGGGGAATAAGGACTAGTTCTTTTGCCTTGACCAATGGTCATGATGCTATTCTTCCTAAGGAAGTGAATATGATATTCAAATCTCTTTGAGTAGCTAACAATACAATCTCACACCTATGGATTACAATCAGCCTATGATGTAAAAGTTTGAACGATTGGGTGAAATGAAATTTTTTGAATTAGTTAATCTTCAAGCACAAAAGAAAGCAGTTGCTCAAGCATACAATAAAATGGTATGTTTTAGGAATTTTAAGGAAGGCAATTTGGTATGGAAGGCGATGTTGCTAATTGGCTCCAAAGAACCAATATTTGGAAAATGGTCTCCAAATTGGGAAGAATCTTTTATCATGGCTAAGGTATTGGGTAAAGGGGCATATCAACTTCAAGATATGGACCACCAAAAGCATGCCTATCCCATCAATGGCTACTGCTTCAACAAATCATACAAGTTGAGAGTCAATAGAAACACCAGCATGAACTAAAATAAAGTGTATGATTTGTCCTGTTGAAGGCATATTTCTACTTTTATAATTCTAATAGTTGTTAATAAATTAAGACCAAAAGCCATACGATCATTTATTATTTATTATCTTGATAGCTTGACCAAAATAGACCGCTTGTATTTTAAATTATAGTTGTTAATAAATTAAGGTTGAAATCTATACGACCGTTTGTTATTTATTATTTTAATAGTTTGATGAAAATAGGCGTCTTGTATTTTAAATTATATTCATGCCTGAGGCTAAACATTTTGCAAATAAAAAATAGAATGTGACATGAATAAAATAAGGGAATATAATTTTCGTAAAAGCCAAATTTCGAATAAAATACCAAGTTCAAAATACAAATTGTATGTTTAGGTTTGTTAAAACAAGAAGGCCATTAGGCCACTAATCTATGAGTGTCTTAAGTTTGAAGAAGACAATTTTCATAGTAGTCCATGAGGTTTCACAATAGAAGACCATATCTTCTACATGATTTTTCTCCTTAACTGCTATCTTCTCTCTTTCTCTAGCATGTATAAGCTTTTTTTAATCGGACATGCTTGTAGAGACAAAGTTTTAACTTGTTAACCTTAGACTGACAAGCAGATTTTAAAGATAAAAGCCTTAAACTGACAAGCAGATTTTAAAAATAAAAGTTCAGCCTCCATGTTAGCAATTCTTTTGTCCATGTCAAACAATTCTTTTTTCCTAGTGGTATAATCGGCATAGAGTGGACTAAAGGTAGTTTTCAAAGTTGACACAGAGGAAGATATGGCAGCGACATCATTGATTTTCTGCCAAGCCTTCTGGAAAGCCTCAACCTCACAATCAAACAAAACAAGGAACATTAATTTCTTAATTTGAAAATCCTCCTCAAACAAATCAACAACCTCAAAGCTGCTTAATGACTCAATTAAGCTATCTTAATTGTCTTTCCCATAAAGGATTTCAAATCCATCATTAAAAAAGCCATTGAGATAGGTTAAATCTAGCTGGCTCTCCTCTTCTAAAATTTCACTTAACTTAAAACAATGTCAAGAACAAGGTGGTGAGGTTGAGTAGGAGGGATTGGCCCAAGAAAATGCTAAGCATATGCAAAAATGTTGTCACCAAGGTCATCACCTAGATTTCCTTTGAAAGATCCATTGGAAATGTGAAACCAATAAGAGATAGAAGAAAGTAAAAACATTGTCGAAATTAAGGTTAAAAGCAAAATGATTGCAAATAACTACTTCATTGGCTTTAATAGTAATTAGTATTGATCCCGTGCGATGCATGATATGTAACTATAATAGATGAATTTGAAAATTAATTATATTCAAATCAAATCAAATTAATTAATATATTATTTTTTTGTGAGTAAATACTAAAGACCATCGATAGTTTGTTATCAATTTTACATTTTCATTGATATTGTTTAGTAGTTTTGCAAAAATTAAATAATTTGAATGTCTTTTTTAATGGGTGCAGGAATGCTACTTTAAATTCAATTAGAGAAATAAAGAAAATATGATAATTAAATAATAAAAATTACATAAAATCAATGTGATAAAAATCAGATGATTGTACTGATTGGCAGAAAACAAAAAAATTAAAGATTCTTAAATGTCTTATAATAAAAATGACTTTAAATATAAATTTAGTCAACTAATTGAGGTAACAAAAAATACCAATAAATTTTTCAGATAATAAAAAATATTATGACAAAAATTAAAATTAAGTAGAAAAAATTAATTGATTTGGAATTAAAAAATCACTTACTCTTTTATCTATTTATAAGTGAAGATTTTTAAAACTTGATAAGAACATAAATATTATTTTGAATGATGAACATAAATTTTTTCAATTTCTAAAATAGTAGAATAAAAAGAACGGAGCTCTCCAAACACTGTCAAAAGACCTGAAACTCTATAGGATTTTATTCTCAACAAAGCTCCTCTTTTCTCTATGCTAGTGTAGTTCACAACACATTTAAGTTTTTTAACATCAAGGTGTATTCATTTTTGTATTTCATTTTGTTTTTATTGAGTTTAATCTATTTGGTGTTTCTTGTTTCATTGAATCATTGATATTTTTCTTATCATGAACACCATATTTCTACATCAATAGATATATTAATATTTTCTTAATTTTGATTTATTTCTTTTATATTTATTTTGATTCTGCAAATTCATTATCATATTTTCATTTCTATTTTATTGTGTTTAATATATATTTCAATATTTTCCAATCTTTTATCATGAAAATATATATATATATATATATATATATTTATATACATGTATATATATTTTCTATTTATTGTCACTTTTTTCACTTATGTTTATTTTGAAAGTTCTTTACGTAAGGCATAAAAAGAACCTAGAGATTGGAAGTTCTCTATAATCTTGTACAATTGCTTGATTTCAATTAAATTTAAATTTATTGTGTCATTTGTTTTAATTTATTATTTGTAATAAATTATCCTTTTTTATCTAATTTTATTTAGAGTGGCACTCTTTGCCCAAATTGCTTGTTGTTTACAAAAATACTAAACAAAAGTAAAAGAAAGAAATTTTTTTGTTATTATTGTTGTCCAATAACAAAGAAAAAAAATAGAACCATTGTTTTTACTCAACGAGAGATGGAGAGCCTAAGAAGAAGGAAATAGAGAAGAGCTTGGATCCCCAGCTATGGCATGCATGTAAGAGCTATGGTTCATGTCTCTATTGAACCTCAAAGTATTCTAGCAACACTCTTTTAAAAATTCCAATTCTAATGTAGGGATTCCCTATTTATGGTTGGCGCTTTTGGTAGAGAGTAGACGACTTTTTTTTAAAAATCCTGACCCCTAAAGTAGGGATCTGTTACTTAAGTTTAGGATTTTTGATAGAGTAGACAGCTCTCTAAAAGTAAAGATTTTCACAACTTTGTTGTGCCACAAATCCTAAACTTAAGTAAGGAATTGAGTAGAGATTTTTTAAAAATTTGTTTACTTTCTATTAAGGTTAGGATTTTGAAAAGAAAAAATGTTTTTTGTCACCACTGGTGAATAATCAATAATAGAACCTACATGACAAATATGAATTTAAATGGTTATCATTAAACGGTAACTTTCAGAGTTTTAAAAAAAAAATAATATAATTAAATTTGAATTAAAATTTACCACATAAATTAGTGATCGTCACCAATATTGACAAGTAGCAAGACTCCTTTAAAAAAGAGTTGCAATTTTGGGCAATTTTTTTTTTTTAATAATTTAGGTATATAAATAGATATAAGATTGTCAATAAATGCTTAGATCCTAGATTATAGGTGGAGACAGCGATTGTAAGATCCCATCTTAAAAAATATCCTAAATTTTGAAACTTTGATTGAGTTTTGACCAACTGGACTCTTTGTGGGTCGCAAGTTTGACCTTTTATATGTTCAATGTTTTGGTTTAAATAGTATAATGTAGAGTACGTCTACGAGTTTATAGAATGGTGGTATACCAAATTTTGAGTTATAGATAAAAAGTTATCTTTCTGGAAAGTTTTAAACATCAGTATAATAACAGTTTTCAAACCAGTACCTAATTTTTGTCTACTACTAACTCAAGGTTCTATATAAGTGTTGGAAAGCATGCCCAACAGTGAACAAATTCCAAGTTATCCGTTTTGTCCCCTAAATCCGAGAAACCTCTCCATGAAAGCCCACCTCAAGGTGACCAAGCTAGCCAAATTTCCCAGTAAACCACTGACCGACATGCTGAGATTGACATTTTGAATCTTATGGTGGCTGTTTAGAATTTGTAGGCCGATTGGTCATTTTTTGGCCATTCCAGGCTAACCGATACACCTCTCCCCTCCTTTTTCAATCCTCTGAATCCATTCCCATGCTCCATTAGTCAAAAATCCTTATGGTTTGAGAGATCTACCAAATGGAAATTTGGTTGAGTTTTACAATGAGTTTTTCGGCCACCGATGATATTTTTGGCCCAAAGTGAGCTTAGTTCTTGTTATTCATTCTACAAACTTTCCATTGATATAAAGTTTGCAAATTTTGGACATCATTTGATAATGTTTCCATTTTTTGGTTAATTAATTAAATACGAAGTATATGTGAACTGTATTTGGACAAAAATTGATCAAATTGGATAAAATTAAAGTTGGATTAGTATAATTAGATAATAATAGGACCAATTGAAAGGTTCAATTTTATAAAATTGGCATTTGATTAAAAAATTCCAATTTTGGATATCGGATCCTAAGTGTAACACCCCGTCCCAAAGTATAACAAAATTTTCCAACTTTGACCATTGACCAAGGGGTCAAAAGTTGACTTTTTGACTTGGATGGAATTCTAGGTTGACTGAGGTATCATTACGAAGCACACGTTGGCATGAGTGCGTAGACTAGTAGCACGTTGGAAACGGAGCTACAATTTGAAAGTTATGAGCAAAACAAGATTGGGGTCCAAACTGTTCAAGGGTGCCCGAGTTGATTTTTTTTTCATGCAAAGTTGAGCTTTGACTCATGCATGATTGTGAATTACTCGTCGATACAAGTTCATAGACTAGCGGCACGCTTAAATTGGACATCTGGTTAAAAAATTATGGACCTGCAAATTTTTAAAATACTGTATTATTTTAATATTATTTTTTAAACGTGTAACAATGTGCCACGTGTGACTTAATAAATGTGACCATGTGTCACCATGATGAGATGCCACATGCCAACCATGCTTAATACCATATTATTTTATTATTGTTATTTTATATAATAATATTATTTTTAATATTATTTAATTATTTTATTTTATTTCTTTTTCTTTCTTTTTTCTTTTTTTCTTTTCCCCCACGTGGGAAAACACCCCCTCCCCCCAAAAGCCTTCTTCTTCCTTTCCTTTCCTTTTCTTTCTCTCGGTTTCTTGCCCTTTTTCTAATTCCGGCCACCACCTTGCTACACGCGCTGGCCAGAGAGGAGCGGGGGATGGAGGTGAGCTCGGTGGCAAAATTTTACGGCCACCAGTCACCGGACGCACCTAGATCGGGCCTGAGAAGCCCAACAGCCGGAAAATTTTCTCTCTCCTCTTTTCTTGTGTTTTCCAGCCAACCCAGCTCGACCCATACCTCTATCCCACTATTTTCGACCCCTCTGAGTCCATTTCCGTGATTAGATTGCCCAAAACCCCCACCATTTGAGAGATCTCTCAAGTTCAAGTTCGGCCGGTACTTCCCGGGCAAATTCCGACCACCACGGGTAGAATTGGGATCAATGGAGGTCGGTAATACGATCCTCGTTCCATAAGCTTCGTTTCGGTATACTACTCGTCAATTTTGGTTAACGTTTGTGTTTAACCCCCGGATATCGGGTATTATTTATCCGAATAAAATATTAATTTATTTGACTATGTGTGAATTGTTGTTGTAGGAGCACGTGTGCGTCGTGGAATTGATCTCATGGAGGATCTTAGGTTAATTACGTGCTCCAGGTGAGTGATCCACCTTCAAATTATTTTAGGATGTTAAAATATATATATTTTGTGTAAATTGGTTGTTTGAAAAATCTGTTTGATGTGTTGAATATTTAATAAATTTATATTTGGAATTTTGGTGCCAAAATTGAATGGAATTAAATATTTGTGCATTATAAAATATTTTGGTTTTAAGGAATTTGAGATTTTGGTAATTATTATCAAATTTCATTGTTGGAATATTTCATAATTAAATATTTGGTAAATATGTTTTATGTATTTGATATTAAGAGAATTTCCATATAAATTGTATTGCTAAATTATAATGTTTTTAATATATGTTTTGGTGCCAAAGACTATATTTGGGAATTTAAAGAAATTGTGGTTTGATTTATTTTAATTATTGCTATGGTTATTATTCAATTATTGTGCACAATTATATGAATTAATTATATATAAAATTTATGTGATTTAAGGATTTGTTGATTTAAATGGATTTTGAGGATTGGAGAAAAATGTTGTTTTAAAGAATTATGTTTCAAAAATATTTATGCCATTGGAAAATTGTATATTTGAGTTGATGGAAATGAAAGTTGATGGATTTAAAAACTAAATAATTGTATTGACGGATTTTGTGATATAAGAAAAATTATATTATTATCGGTGGGTTTATGCTAGAAATGTTAAAGAAAAATGTGGGATGATAAATTTGAAAAATTGGTATAATTCCCACGATGGATTTTGGAAAAGTTTGCGTATCTTTTTATAATAAAAATTTGGATATTTATTTTAGACGCACTCATATATTGCGATGTTCTGTACTGGATATGTGGATGAGCGCGCAAGTTATAACGTCTTCCGTGAGTTGCCATTGGACCAAGGGCAGGCAAGTTTTATGTAATGCACATCAGCCGCCCCCCTCCGTGGCCGGGATAATGTCTTTTCTTATTTATATTTGGATTATTTAATTATTATTTATTAAATTAACAATTCCTTGATTTTTGGGCAAACGAACAATCGACTTTTGCGAAAATATTTTAAAAGGGGAACATTTCCAACGGAGTGAATAGTGAGGGTTTTGAGAGAAAATATTACTTTCAAATGATTATTATTTATTTATTTATTTAATCGTTTGGTATTGAGTAATTAAATTCCTTTTATTGTTATATTATTAATATTATAATTGTACAGTAGTTAGGATCACTCACTAAGATGATTAGCATCTCATATTTTTAAATTTCGTTCCCCTAGGTCTAGGTTGGGAGACGTTGATCGTCCAGGGCGAGCACGACGTCTCAGTTCATTGCCGAAAGTCCAAGAAGCATTCCCTTTTTTCCTCTTCATCTTGTATTGCTTCCTTATCTGTCATTATATTAATTCCACATTTATTTTTATAATGCTCTGTATACTGTATTGGACATTTAGTTGTTATTTATGCACTGATTTACTGTTATTCATTTGGAGTGCTGCAAATTTGTGGAATTATATTGTAGTAACGTGGGAGGAATAAGGGGATCTTTATAGAAGTATGTTTTCAGTGCAGAAAATTTTTTGTTAGTCCTACCCTTAGGGGAGGTGCTGCCGGATTTTCCGTTAGAAGGTTCAGTGGTATTTCCCTGGGATCAAGGCTTGTCTAGGGTTTCGGGGAGGAATTTTGGATGGGTCCTGACACTAAGGGTTCATGATATAATTGAACCTCTCGGTGTTTAATTTATGTAATTTTATAATTGTATAAATTATTTTATGACGTCCGTTACACATCAATATTTTTGGTTTAGTTGTTGGAGCTTAAGAAATATTTTATTATATTATAGACACCCATATTGAGCCTGGAGGCAAACTTGCGAGGTGTAAAAGTGAGTATCAATGGTATTCGTAAATGATTATATTTTTAAATAATTTTAGGCATACTAGTACAATATACATATATATAAATATATATAGATATAGAGTTTTTCTACGGTGCAGACGGTCCGCATGCGGACGTTCCCAAAACTAACGCTTTTTGGATGAAAGCCTGTATATTGTACATATCAAAGCCGATGCTTTCATCCAAAAACCGTTGGCTTTGGGTACAGTCCGTATGCGGACCTTCCGCATCGTAGAATTCTCTTATATATATATATATATATATATATATATATATATATATGTGTGTGATTTTTGATATTTTATGTACATATCATTTGATTTAAATTTTTATCTTTAGCATATATGAATATATGCTTTTACATATATGTGTTATCATTTTATATGACCTTTGACAAGATTCTAAATGGTTTCAAATGCTGATGAGTTCAAAGTGAACTTGTGGAACATAGTATTTAGATATCTTGGTATTTGAATTGAGGTCTTAATAATTTTGGGAAATAATTGATTTTGAAAAAGCAGATCGGAAAATATATATTTTTAAGCATGTTTAAATGTTTTATATTTCTAATTACTTAAAAATTGTTTATGATGATATCTATTTTACTGTGTTTTTTGGGCATAAAATGATGATTTGAAATTTTTTGAATATTTTAGTAAATAGTTGGATTTGAATATGAAATTATGCTTTATGGTACAATATTATTTGGAAAAGTATAATCTTACAAAGATTGTTTTATAAATATTGTACTGTCATTTTACTTGGTGTAACATATAGTACCAGTGTTCAATTCAGTATTATATTATAGTGCACAGGTTTGCCACGATATCTATGGTATGCTAAGGGGATATGAGGTTGGGTTCATCCTATAGATTCATAATTCTCACGATACCTTTCCTATACTAAGGATTGTGAGGTGGGTTCATCCCACAACTTGTATTACCGCAATGCTTTTAGGACGTTAAGAGTTGTGAGCTGGATTCATCCCACAGCTTTCTTTTCTTTTACTATCCGATGGTGTTTGGAGATACCGTGCATCACTTGGCAGTGCTAGATATATTGTATGATACATTATTTATATTTTTGAATACATTATCAGTTTTTCTGATGTTTATGTTTTACTACATTTTCATAATTATTTTGTAAAATTATGTTTACATTATTTTATGCTCAATATTTATATCATGATTAATCCAGTTTATAATATTTTAATGGTCATTGACTTTATACTGTTTGAGCATCGCTTTTATAATACTGATTTGAAGTATAACTTGGGTTTTGTAAAATGATTTTTAAATGAAAAACCTTTTAAAAGAGTGAAATGGGAGGTTTTGAGAGAAAAAAATTAAAGAAATAAAATATTACTTTTCTATTGTACTATACCATTTACTGAGATATTTTTCACGTTTTATCTGTTTTTAAATTTGTTCCTTTAGGTCCATGCAGTTAGCTAACAGTCTACCTTGTGCATCGCTTGTTGTTTTGTATTTTCTACAACAACAACAATACTTATTTTTTCCTATTTATCTTTATTTTTCTAGACTTATTTTTTATACTTTGTAAAATATAAAGCATACATTTAGTAGAAATTATTTCAGTCCTATTTATGGTAGAGTTTTTTATATTGCTCTTCTTTCTCTTTTGGTGATTGAGTGATTAGAATGGCTTATGCCTAGCGTTTCGCCTCCTCTAGTGTTTAGAAGGTTAAAAGAATGATGGATCCATTTTCAAGTATGCCGATATACAAAGTTTGAAAATAAGTATATTCTGGAGAAAGATGTGTAAATAAAAAATCTAACATTGACAAAAATTGTTAATGTTTCTAAGATGGGTTTCCACGAACACAATTTTGAAAACCTATAATTTTATATAATATTTATTTTCTGATAAAATATTTATAAGTATATATATATATATATATATATATATATATATATATATATATATATTTCTCAGAAACGTAAAACTCGTGACGCGCTTACCATACGTGAGAATCAACGTGTAAGGGAAAAAAAACTATATATATATGAATGTATACAAAATTAATCTCTTAGAATTTAATCATGAAGAAATGATAGTGTGGAAAATAAAAATGAGATGTATATTGATTAGTATATTTTGTTTTACATGTTAATTTTTAAAAAAATATATTTATTTAATATTAGGAATCTAATATAGAAAAGTTAATCATTGAGGGTAAATATTTAAATTTCTATTTAATCATGTAGATCCTTACTTAATATACAAATGAGTATGTTTTCTAAGATAAATTAGGAGGTATTTCCTACGAAAACATTGCTATTATATATATATATCTATATATATATATATTTAGGTTAGAATTTTAATATCAAATTATTAATTAAGGTAACACCTTAAAGCATTTGACATTTCAACATGTTCTTTCTTATGTTGGAAACATATTCTCAATACATAATTTTTCTTTCTCTCTCTTGCTATACATATATATATATATATATATATATATATATATATATACATTTTAGGTGTCATGAATTATACATACAAAACTTTTTAACCAAAATATTTGACAAATGATCTCCCTATTAAATTTATCTAATCTAAGAATTCATATTTCTCTTTTTAAAAACCGTTAAATATCTCATGTTCATTTTCAAAAAAACATTTATTTTTTTTACCTAAATTAATTATTACTTCCAAAATAATCTTTCTCTTTCCTCAATCTCAATCATCGTTCTATCTTCTTAATCCCCAATCCTTATTAATAAAAAAATAAAAAATAATCACCCATCTTTCATATATATATATATATATATCTATATATATATATATATATTACTTTGTATTCTTTTCTTTTGTTTTTTTGGGGGCAATAGATCCTTGTATTCTTAAAACATCTCTACAATATAGTATTCAAATAAATAAATGATTAATTTGAAGAATGCTTTACAAAATCAATAACATATATATATATATATATATATATAATTTTTTCCATTTGATAATCTGAAACACTTCATATATATATATATATATATATTAAACTCTTTTATTTAGAAGAGAAAAACATATAAGTTGTGATGCAAAAAATCATTAAAGCCATGAAATTCTTCTTCATATATATATATATATTGTTCTTGGAGAGAAAAAAAAATTTGTGTTAAAATTAGAGACTAAAAATCAACTAAAAAAGAGAAAGAGCATTTGAACTTAATTAGGAGAGAGAGAAATTGATTTTGGAGAGTAACTTTAGCAATAACAAATAATTTAGATGATGAGAATAAATGATGTTTGAATATAAATATAAAATATTTAAAAGGACAAACTTGCTTTTGATTTAATAAATTGAATGAACTAAATTATTTGTCAAATATATTTGTTAAAAAGTTTTGTATGAGGAATGCTCCGCATATATATATATATATATATATATAATTTAGATGTTGTTTGTTAACATGTTTAGTTTTTTTTCCTACTAAATTGAGTGTAGCTTGCTTACTTCAATTATTTATTAGTAGCATTTAGTAATAGTTAGACATCTAAATTAATTATGAATCCAAAGAGAGAAAAAAAAATTTAAAAAAAAAAAAAGGCCAAATGAAACACAATTTGAAATTGTGTTTTTTTTTTTTTTTTCCCTCTCTTCTTTACATTGATAGCTAATGGATATATCTAATAAATTTTAATTACCTCTAACTCTGATAAACAATTAAAATAAACAAATTAGGTACATATAGCCACCCAAGAAACAAAAACTTAACACATTAACAAACACCATTTATATATCCATATATATAAATATACATTTTTTCAATTTTAAACTAAATAATAATTTGGAAATGACATATACATAACTATTCAGTCCTTTTTTTTCTCTTTTTTCTTTTTCTTTTTTTTTTTTTCCTCTTTTCTCTTTGCTGTACCTTAAAAGTCCCCAAAATGGCATTATACATGGGCCACTCTACTTGGGTCCAACGAAAAAAATATATATAAATAAAAGTGACAAAAAAAAAAAACAAAATGCGATTAGTGGGGGTCGGTACATAGTCCACTCCATATGAAGGAATAGGTTTTTGTGGGCATTTGGGTCCCATAATTCAAAAGTTAAGCACCCAATAAGAATCTCGATTGCTTGTCATATATACATATATTTATGGTCTAAAAGAATGGACTTTCGAGTGATGGCATTGGATTGATTGACGGGCAGTTGGGCCTTCCACCATCCAATTTAATTAAGGCGAGTCATGCAAATGCTTTCCATTAACATAATGTGAACTCCAATTTTCTTTGTCTACTATCCATTTAATCATACATGTGGACCCCAATTTGTTGAATGGGGTATTCTAAATAATTATATGGGAAAAAAAAGAAGGAGAATAAAGCACAAAATAAAAGAGATATTTCACTTTATTTTGATAATATTATATACAATTGTAAGGAGAAAGAAACAATGTCGAAATTCTTTTGTTAAAAGGTCTAGAAAAATTTGTCCTATGGCTTTGGAGTACAGTTGCACAAAATCTATGTATTTTCACTGTTGAATTAAATTTTTAGGAAAAATACTGTTGATATTCTTTTTGTTGGATGCAAAATTATCATAGGTGGGTTAGAATATTGAGCTCATTAGTCATTGCACCATATAGCTATATATATGTACCCTTTCCTTTCCTTCCCTTCCCTTATCTTTTGCCCTATATGGGTTTTAACTTTTCTTGTGCACTGTAAGTAATATATATATATATATATATATATATATTTTTAATCAAAAAAAGTAAAACTAGTTTTTCCTTGAGTGCATAGATATCAACTTTACTTCTATAACTGGGCATGGTTTTCTTGTTCAAAATTTGCCCCCCAAAAACAAAAAAAATTTAAATAAATCTTCTGCCCTTTTATGAATTATTCATAAAACCAAGACCAAACAAAAAATGTTATCTTGATAGCTTTTAAAAGTAGGCGTAAAAGTGTTATTGTTTGTATATCCAAAAAAAAAAAACAAGAAAAAAAGAAAAAAAAAAGAGAGGATTGAAAATAAGGAAATTTTTGTTTAGGCATCTGGAATATGATCAGAAAAAGTAAATGGAGGGATGTCCTTTCTATACAAATTGGCAAATTTAATGATTTTCTTTTCTCTCATGTTAAACCACCAAATTACAAAAGATAATAACTTCAAGATTTTTTGTCTACCTAACGAACTAATTAGTCTTGTTATTCGTTATTGGTGGGACCATTTGGTTTATTTTTAATTATGTAATAATATTTTATTTTAAAAATCTAATCTATAAAAATGAATTCCTTTTTAAACAGCTGTTTAAATTTCAAATAATATATAGATCCACCGGTAATAGTCATATATAGTGACAAATAATATTTTCACCTAATTATACTTTTAAAGGTCATAAATAGAAAGGTTAGAAGGAAAGCATAAAGTAGCAAGAGATCTAACTACACTCATGTTGGTGAATTGATTTTAAGAAAAATTAAATTATGTTATATACATTTATATGTTGATTTAAAATTCCATATACTACGGCTAGATTTGGGGCTGTATTTGTTGTTGTTTTTAAACAATAGAAACGGTTATTAGTAACAGATAAATCGTTTCAATTAGTCTTGAAGACTTTAGTCAAGATGATTTTATTGGAATAAAAATGCAACATATTTAATTATGGAGTAGTAAAACAGTCACTCCCATATTAATGCTTCATGGAGAAATTAGATCCCACTTTTTATTAAAAGCTCTTTTGATAATTAGCCAAGCACACCCCAAAAATATTTAAGCTAAAAGTTAACCAAAAAAAAAAAAAAAAAACTTTTGATTTTTTTCTTTTCCACATAAGAGAAACTTTTGATTAAAGTTAAAAAAATATATATATTCTTTAAAATCATGCAAAACATGACCTAAGTAGTCGTACCTAAGTAGTCTTATCAGATTGTATGTCCCAAGAAATCAAAGTTCCAATCTTTTCCTTTTTTTTTTTTTTTTTTTGGATAATATCAAGTGAAGCCCCTAAACTATATATTTATAATACTTAATTCTCTAAATTAATTTTTGTGACAATTAGATCCCTAAACTATATAATTTATGAGAATTTAGTCCCTAAACTAATTTTTTAAACAATTAGGCCTCTAAAATTCTTATAATAGTGTACAGTTGGTTCAAAATCCAAGTTTCCATCTGAATATTTAATAGAAAATGAATATGGTTCTCACGTGTCATTTTATAAGAGCATTGTATATCATTTTGACTCAATGAGCTTCTTTTCTTCTTCTCAAATCCCCTAAATTGAAAAATTTTTACAATTTTGCTTTTGAAATTAAGAACTGTGGGTTGGAATCCGAAATCTCTATACTCTTTCAACATACCCAAAACATCTATTCATCAAAGAGGAAGCCCAATCGCTCTTGGCGGGAGACTTGTTTGGTGCAATCATTGGCATTTCTAAAGGCTCCATCAAAGACCTCAAGGTCACCTAGCTAAAGGAAAGATTCCAAATTAAGAACACCTAGCTAAAGTGAGTTGAAATTAATTTAGAGCACTTTAGGCCATCTAGCTAAACACTTAATTTCAACCCACTTTATGTTACCACTCATATTAGGTGACTTGTTCTAATTCCAACTTACGGTTCTTAATTTCAAAAGCAAAGTTGTAAATTTTTTTCAGGGGATTTGGGAAGAAGACAAGAGGTTCATTGAATAAAACTGATATACAATGCCCTTACAAAATGACACGTAAGAACATATGCATTTTCTGTTAAATATTTCGATGGAAACTTAGATTTTGGACCAATGGTGCACCATTATAAGGAGTTTAGTACTTAACTGTCTAAAAAATTAGTTTAGGCACTAAACCGTCCTAAATTATATAGTGAAGGGACCTAATTGTCATAAAAATTAGTTTAGGGACTTAAGTGTTATAAATTATATAGTTTAGGGGTTTTACTTGATATTATCCTTTTCTTTTTTTTTTTCTTTTTTTATAAGAAAGTTCCAATCTTGGTTTGGATGAATTACGCATTAATTTAGTTGACATACCCAACCGAAAACTTACTAATGGAATTGAATATAAAATTAATTGTTAAAGAGAGATTAAACTGCAACTGACCAAATTTTATAGGTATTTAATGATTAAACATGAGCATTATTAAAGCATCTCTTATGGTTCTTTCTATTTTTAGTTTTTTTTTTTTCAATTTCATAAATATAGACCATCATTAAAAAAAAAAAAAAATCTCTCCCTTGGGTCTATCTTAACATCCTATCAAGCTAATGTGACAAGGAAAAAAAAACAAAAAAAAAAAAAACAAAAAAACAAAACAAAACAAAGTGATTCTCTATTTCTAAAAATTCTATTAGACATTGTGAAGTTTCCTTAAAAGCAAAATTTTTCTTAAAAAGTCAATTTTTTCAATAAAAAAATTAATAAAATATATATAATTAACTAATAGCCATAAATAGTCTTCTACATATTACCATTGGAGAACAATTTTAAAATTAACTATACATTTATATCTCCTAGGTTTAGACGATATCAATTTCTAAGTCATATAAGCCGTTATCTACATTCATTATTAGAGCATCTTCAATGGCTTTATTTGTTACTAGAATTATTTGTTGCCACATCAAAAAAATAGATAATCACTGAAAATAATCTTCTCCAATAGGTTTGTCTAAACACCATATCAAGCTAATATGTTAAGAAAAAGATAGACATTTACAGGATGACCCTCTACTTCTAAAGGGTCTATCAAACGTTGTAAGGTTTTCATAAAAGCTAAATTTTTGTTTAGAAGTCAATTTAAAAAAAAAAGACATACTTAATAAAATATATGTAATTAATTAACAATCATAAATATAACTATGTATGTTACCATTGAAGAACAATTTTAAATTGAAGCCATGGCAATTTCTATCTCACAAAGCAGTGTGTGTGTGTGTGCTATCATTAGAGAACAATTTTAAAATTGACTGTCCACTTATGGCACCTAGATTTAGCCATGACAATTCCTATCTCACAAAGATCTGCGTGTGTGTGTTATCATTGGAGAACAACTTTAAAATTAACTGTCCATCTATGCCACAGTAGTGAGTGTGCGTGTGTGATCATTTATGAATAATTTTACAATTGATTGTCCACCTATGCCACCTAGATTTAGCCATGGCAATTTCTATTTTACATAGCTATGTGTGTGTGTGTGTGTGTGTGTGTGTGTGTGCGCGCGCGCGCGTGTGCGTGTGCGCACGTGCGCGTGTGCCTGTGTGTGTGTGTGTGTGTGTGTGTGCACGCGCACGCGCGCATAGACAATATATTTGGCCCTTATGCCTCATTTGAGAAGTATCAAAATTTGAAACAAAATTAATTTTCGTGATTTAGTTTCTCATGATTTAATTTTCTAAGAATAAATTTTTCTTTTGTTATGTTTAGTAAGTAATAGAAAAATTAAGATTTGTAAGTAAATAGATTTAATAGTTCTGCACAATAAATTAAGAGCAAATTTGAATTTTAAAAAAAAAATCTAAAACTACTTTCCTAGATATTCATGAAATAACAACTCCATAAGTGGGCATGATATATTTAAATTACACTATCTATAAACGTCCAGAGGTAGTTAAGATGTCAATGATTTTTATAGACTTTTTAAAACCATAAATGTTAATCGACTTTTTAGTAAAAAATGGAAATATTTACTAAAAATTAGTCTCCAATTCAACTAAAAGTTTACTAAAAATTAGTCTCCAATTCAACTAAAAGTTTTGAAAACTTTTTAAAGATTTCAAAATAGTAGACCAATTTTTGAACCCTTCCTTTTTAATAGTGTATAGAGTACATCTTGAATTGTATTTATCATTATGTGTGTGTATTGTAATTAGGCCTTATGTAAGTAGTGCTACTGTGGCTTGTATACAAAGTTATTGATTACTATGTGTGCCTATATATTGTATATTAATATTCATACTCAGATGCAATGAAGCATTCCTACTTCATGGCCAAGTCCCAAACCAGCGACAAGCTCCCAAGACTAAACTAAGTTAGCATGTCTAACTCCAAAATGATGATGGCCATACCATGACATGTACCATGCTTAACAGTAACAAGCCATTCATGACCCACCCTTATTTAGGGACCAATCAACCAAACATCGAGGCCTCCACGCCCTAAACACCAAATCGTGACATCTAGGTTTTATAAACAAGTTTTTTTAATGATCTAATATTCTTTTTAATCTTCTTTGTACACCATTGACACCACCACCATCACCACTACTCGTTCTCATCTTATCTCGAACGAACCTATTCTTTCGTCTCAAATGTTGACTGTTACCAACATTGCAACCCAATTGCCTTTGAAATTAACTAACAATAATTGTAACAACCTGTACCATTAAATGTCGATTTATACAATGATCAAGTTTGACCAACTAGATCCCGTGTGGATCCAAGAGTTGACTCTTTGTATGGTCAAGTATTGGTTTTAACCAAGACACTATTATGTATAGCTGGTCAATAAGAGTCGTCAGACTACACAGTTTAAAAGTTATGGATATGTAAACTTTTAAGCCTAGGTATTATAATAATATAAAAAATTAGATCTAAAAGGGACTTGGATGAGTATAAATACACGGGTAATTGTGAGAATTGAAAAGCCAACACAAAAATGATCCAAAAATTACCAAAAAACTCAAGAAAACTCGTGACTCAATCGGACCCAACCAATGACCTGTCAACACCCATGACCCACCACCACCCTTCACTAGATCTAAAACAAGTTTACCCATTTCCTAGCTAAATCGACACACAAGTGCTTGAACATTGGAATACCCATTGAAAGGCTGACCAACCTTTTAAATTTCATGGCAAGCCACAGTCGAACACAGCAAATCAATGGCTTTTTTTTTGGTGAGGTAACGTTATTCGGTCAATGAAAATTTGGCACAATTTCAACAGTTTCAAGCCATAAACACCTAGTCCTCCCCCCACCACTCCTTCACTTTTTTTATTTTGGACCAAAAAATCCAAATATAGCTTCATTTTGCCTTAGTTCTTAATTTTTTAAGATATTTAACAGCCTTAAGTTTGGCAGAAACTTTTAACACATTTTTCAGTCATCAACAATTTTATCAGACCAATGTGTTGCCCATCTTATGGGATTTCCATTGGTATATGATTTGTCATCTTTTATTAAAGTTTGAGTAATTGCATAACATGGGTCAATTTATGTAAATACCGAAGAAAAAATTGAATTGAGATTAAAAAATCTAAGACTAAATTCTTCTTAGTAATGTATTCCTAGAGGTTATTAAGAACTAATAGAAGATTTAATTTCATAAACTTGGCCTTAAAGTGAAAAATCACAATTTGGGTACTGGATCCAAAAGCTTCGTAGTATAATTGGACCTATGGTTGTTTGATTTCTATAGTATTAGAGTTGTATAGTTAATTTAAAGATATTTGGTGTACACTAATATTTTTGGTTAAATTTTTGAAAGCCTAATAAATATTCTTGTTATATTTTAGGCAACCTTACACAGCCTAAAGTGACCTTACAATAGAGTATAAGTGATCATCGATAATATATGAGCGAAAATAATTTTAAATTTTTTTTGGTGATATTAATATATTAATTATATGGTTTAAATATTTTAATATGTTTTTAAGAATCAAAATGTTTATTTTTGCATATTTGGTCATCTTTATTTACATATATGCATTCCATTAATTTTTAAGCATCTTTGAATGCACTGGATTTTAAAGTGCTTATAAATGGTTTTATAGGTTGTATATTTTACTTGTTGTTATTTATGCTATATACATACATATATATGGTTTTGGCATGAAATGATGATTTGAAACTTTTGAAATGTTTACAAAAGATATGTGGCTTATGAAATTCACATGGTGAAACATTTAAATAAATTGTTTTGGTTCCTTTAATTATAAATTTTGGTTTATGGTACAATATTAAGTTTATGGATATTTATTTTGGCATGTTCATAATTAATTTATGGATATTTATATATATCGATTATACCTAGTATTAAATTTATTTTTAAGTTTGATATGATGTTTTAAATTGTTTAAAATGAAACTCTTGTTTTGTAATAATTTTTGGGGACACAAATTGGTTTTTATGAAATGATTTTAAATAGGAAACATTTTCAAAAATATGTTAATGTGAGGTCTTGAAATAATAGTTTTCCAAAAATATATTCTTATTTTCTTATGGTATTGAACCACTCATTGAGATATATTTATCTAACATATTATTGTTTTTAATCATTTCCCTTTGGTTTAGGTAGTTAGAAAGTTGTCTACCTCACACATCATCCATTAATTCCTTTTCCTTCAACAATAGTATATAGCTTCCCCATTGTCTTTATCTTTATTTATTTAGATTTATTTGTATTGTCTATATAACTTGATTTTACAAATTACTCGTAGAATGCTCTGATATAAATTGTAGACACAACAAAGATTGTAGATGTATATGTGTTATTGAACCTTTAAAATGACTGTTATGGTGGTTATTGACATTGAACTGTAGGAAGGAGATTTACGTGCTGTTGAAAACTTTTCTATATATATTTGGAGTGTTGTTTTAATCATAGAGTTTTAGGTTGTCCGTATTTTATGAGGAGTTCTTCCTAACTTTCCATAAGAACTATCTGGCAGGACTTCCCTATACAAGGCTAACCTTGGATTCCTGGAGAGATTTGGAGCAAAAACTCTTAACAAATACTTCCAGTGGAAAGCTTAATTTGATGCTAAGCTTAATTTGATGCTTTCTTTATCATGTATGATCTTTATGGTTTTGTTGATAGATTTCTTCCTTGTTCTCCTCCAACCTCTATCGATTCCTCTGCTCTAAATCGTGATCATATGTTCTACGTACGTCAGGATAAACTTCTTTTTAGTGTTAATCTTGGATCACTATCTATGGATGTTAATTGGCTTGTTTTCGCTACCAAGACCTCTCATGATGCTAGTTAAAATTGGCCATAACTTTTGCAAAGTCCTCTCGAAATTGATTACTTCAGCTCATAAAAGGTGATCAAATTTCAAGTTTTTTGATCAATTACCATGCAACAACCCACATAAAAAATACCCATATCTACAAGTTTGACCAAGTTGATCAAGTGAACTATGTGTGGATCCCAATTTGGCTTTTTCTATTGTCAATTTTTTATAAAAGTTCATAAACTAGCACCATGTATAATTCTAAATCACGATTTAAAAACATGGATTTATTAGTGAGTTCAATCTTTTAATTGTGTTATTTTTAAAAGGAAAAATATGGGTGTATATATATATATATATATATATGTATGTATGGGTATGCATCTACATATGTGAAACAACATTAAAATTCCGAAAAAATCCCCAAAAAAAAAAAAAAAAACCAAGAACCCATCAATCCTGTGGTCCCCCCCTCTCCACATGCATGAACGATGTTGACATACCACTATATTACCCACCCATTAGCTGGCTTGCCACCAATATTTCTCACCAAAAAACACTTCAATACGCAAGAATCGGCTAAAAACAATAACGAGGTCATCATGCCGTAGTCATCAAATTTTTGGTCATTTTTAGTCATTGTGACCACCCTAGTCCACTTAATTTGTACTTTTTGAGTTTGAATATGGCCTCCATTTTGCCTAATTCTAAGCTGTTTGAAAGATGTGTTGATTTGAAGTTTGGTACAATTTTCTCATCCAATTTTTTTGTCACTGACGACCTTAATCTATCAAGGTGAGCACCACCATGTTACCCATTTCATGAGCTTTTCATTGATATATGGCTTATAAATTATCATTGAGTTTTGAGTAGATAATAAATATAGATCAATTTGTGTATATATCAAGTAAAAAATTGGACTGTCTTTGGATAATCTAAGATTAGGTTAATATTAGATGTGCTAACCAATGTGGGTAAGTGTAGAGACTGGCAGGCTATCTAGTATCCAATCCCACATCTCACATGCGTGGATCAGGGGATGGTTCAGATGTAATGATAGTCACTCTTAAAGTGTTTGGCTTCAGTGTCCAAAAGAACTCCAAAGTTAAGTTTGCTTAGGCGAGAGTAGTCCAAGGATGTGTTATCTCAATGAAAGCTTTGAACAAAAAATCTCATATCGAGTGTAGTAGCCTAATTGAGAACAATATTCGACAAAAAGATATAGGTCCACCAGTAGTGATGGGATATTATAAATGGTATCAGAATCTGTATCCGGTAGAAAGTTTGCCGGTAAAGACACTAGGTCCAATGGGGGTGGATTGTGATAACTAGTGTGAGTGGGTGTAAGGCACTAACAAGCTATTTGGTGTTCAATCCCATATCGCCTGGGTGTGGATCAAGGGATAATTCAAATATAATGATAGTCACTTTCATAATGCCGAGGCCTTTTTAGAGCGGTTGGCTTTAGGATTCAAAAAAGCTTTAAAGTTAAGCATGCTCAAGTAAAAGTAGTCCAAGCAAGGGTGACTTTCCAAGAAGCTCTAAACAAGAAACCCTATACGGAGTGCGACAGCTAAATTGAGCATAATATCAATAGAAAGTGATAGGTTCTCCAATGGTGGTGGTGTGTTACATTAGAGTTATGTTCTTAGATATTATTAAAACCCATTAGAAGAATTAATTAATTTTATAAAATTGATCTTCAAGTGAAAAATCCAATTTTGGTTATTATGTCCTAAGAATTCATAGCATAATGGGACCATTCAATGTCTAATTTATGTAATTTTAGAATTATATACATTATTTTAAGATATTTGAAATACGCCAATGTCTTTAGTTTAAGTTTTGAAATCTAAAAAATATTTTACTATATTACAAGAAACCATATTGCACTTGGAGGTGATCTTATGTAGGAGTAGGAGCAATCGTAATAGTATATGTGAATGGTTTATATTTTTAAATGATTTTTGCATGTTAATACAATATATATATATATATATATATATGGGCTCAAATTATATCCTTAATATCAAGACTAATGTCAAGACTTATTTTTTACCTCTTAAATTGCATTAAAGATTAAGATTTAAAATTATATTTATTAATAATTGAGTACTAACATAGTTCACTTTCATTAAATAGGATTTTAGTATGTCACTCAATCCATATCTTACCATTTTTGAATTTGAAATCCTAGCCTTTAATATGATCCGAAGCCTAATAAAGGAAGACTTGATATTAAAAATATCAAGTTCTCTTAATGTGAGCTTGACTAATATATGTTTATATATGATTTGGTATTTAAATGTTTATTTTATGCATATAGGAATATTTTCATTTGCATGTTTGTGTTCTCATTTCATGTGATCTTTGACAAGATTTTAAATGGTTTTAAATTCTAATGAGTTCATAGTGAACTTTTGAATCTTAATATTTAAATATCTTGGTATTTTAATTTATGTTTCAATCCATTTGGAAAATAATTGGTTTTGAGAAAGTGGATTGAAAATTATATATTTTTAAGCATGTTTAAGTGTTTTAAATTTTACAGTGCTTAAAAATAGGTTATGGTATTTCACTGTTGGTATTTATGTTATATATTCATGTGTATACTTTAAGCATGAAATGATGATTTGAATAATCTAATATATCTAAATAAATAGTTTCGACTTTTGGATATCAAATTTTGGTTTATCACACAACATTTGTTCGGAAAAATGGAAAAGTGTGATATTGGAAATATTGTTTTATGAATATTGTATTGTTAAGTTATGATTGATGTACTATATAATACCAATATTTCAGTTCGGTTATTATATTTTCAACATGTAGATTTACCACGATGCCTATAATATGCTAAGGATCATGAGTTGGGTTCATAACTGCCAAGATTCCTTTCGTATGCTAAAAATTGTGAATTTGGTTTATTTTGTAGGTTTTTTATTGCCTTGATTCCTTCAGGACCCTTTAAGGTGGTTAATCCAATAGGTTTATCTTTCTCTGCATTGTTCGGTGTTATTTTGGGAAATCATGAGTACCTTGGCAATACTAGGAATGTTGTATGATACATTATTAGGTTTGTGATCTATTATGGTTTTACGGTATTTTTCATAATTATATTTTATGAATTTGTTTACATTGTTTAGTAGTTCAATCATGTTGATTTAATATAAATATTTAAATAGTTTATTGATTCATAGTATTTGAGTAAATATTTTATGATATTGATTTGGAATAAAAACTAGGTTTTGTGAAATTGTTCTAAAAAAGAACTTTTCAAAAGAGTAAAATGTGAGGTCTTGAGATAAAAGGTTTACAAAAGAAAATAAATTATTAGTTTCATATTAACTATGTCACATATTGAGATATCTATATCTCACATTTTATTTGTTCTTATTTGTTTCCTTAATTTCAATGAATTAGCAGAGAGCCTACCTCGTGTATCATTTATCATTTCTATATTTTTTTCCACAATAGTAGCATTATTATCTTTCTCTTTGTTTATCATTATTTTATTCTAGATTTACTCATATCATTAGTATAATTTAAATTTGTAAATACTCTTAGAATGCTCTGATATAAATTATGGATAAAGCAATGACCCTAGTATGTATGCATAGTAATAGCATGTAGCATAACAGGATATAATTGTTAATTATAGTTGGAAACTTGCATGCTACTATGGCTGATATATATATATATATATATATTGAGACATTATTTTATATTGCATATGTTTGGTCATCTATAGTTTGGGTAAAATTCTATTGGGCTTTCCATAAAAATTGTTTAGTGGGGCTCTCTTAGTGGGACCATCCATGTTCCTTAAGAAGGTTCCAAAGGTAAATCTTGTCATATTGAGTATTTTAATGATGTGAAGAGCACTGTAGATAACGTTTTGAAACACCAATTTGTGATGATGATGATGGGATTATTCTTCATTGCATAAACGATCTTGTAATGATATTGAAGATATCTTTGTCATGGTTCGCACCCATGACACATTTATTTCTTTTAAAGAGCTATGTGAAAAACCGATTGAACATTTAGCTTTCATTAAGCATGTTGATCTTCCCTCATCCTCTATTTATGGAATGTTTACTATGACAAACATTTCAAGCATGTTCTCCTCCCAATTTTCCTTCAAATTTTCAAAATCAAAAAAATAGGAGACAGCCACAATCCATTTTTCACAATGATGGTACAGGTTTTACTCAATTTGCAAGTCAAGCTTCATGATCTTTATACAAAGGTTGGTGTTACCTGTGTTTTGTTTAGGTATATTTATCAAAGTTTTGTTCTTCTTTTCATTGTTACTAGACATACACCGTATAGCTTCTGAAACCCATGAATCCCACATGCATACTATTCAAGGTCTATTCTCAAACACCCTTTTTATCTTCATCAGCTGCGTCTCCTTGGTTGGTGGATTCTGGTGCCTCTTATCATATTCCCATTAACCTCTAGAAACTTGGTTTTAATTTTAGGTATGATGGTATCGATGAAATTTACGTAGATAATGATAATACTTTCTCTCTTAGACACAGGGTTAGAACTACTTTGTCTACTAGGTCTCAAAAACTTTACTATCCATTGTTCTTTAAGTTCCATCTATGAAGTGTCTATTATCTATTTCAAAGTTGTTTAATGCCAATAATGTTTCTATTGAGTTCTTACCAAATTGATTTCTTATGAAAGACTTATTGACGTGAAAAGTTCTATTTTGGCATCCACATAAAAGGGCGCACGTATGAGTAGCTGACTTTGTTAGCTTCATCTTATCCATCAACATCTACATGTCATACCACCATAGTTTCCTTAAAGAAATGGCATCATATTTTAGGACACCATCTCTTCATACATTGAATAAAATAATTTTCAGGAATCTATTACTTTTACTTTTTTTTTTTTTTTTTTTACTAAGTTTCATTTTAATTCTTGTCATTGCTATAAGCCATGTAAAATTCCATTTGATGTTTCCTCTATGTCTAATTCTACTTCTTGTCAATTAATTTATTTTAATGTTTGGGGACCATTCCCTATACGATCACATGAGGGTTATAATTATATATCATTTTTGTTGATCACTTTATAAAGTATGTTTAGCTATTTCCTATGAAAAATTACTATTTTTTTCTAAGCAATTTAAATGTGCAGTGGAATTTTTTTTTTTCAAATACCAGTAATATTTTTCTATTATGAAAATGGGGGTGAATTCTTAAAACTATTATTTTGTTTTTTATGAAAACCATAGCATAACTCTTTTTTCAACTGTTTAGATGGTTATGCTGCACGGAGACATAAACATATTAAGAAAACTAGTATGTCTTTGCTATCTAAAGCTGGACTACTAAAAATATTTTAAACTTATGCTTTAACCATGGTTGTTTTTCTAATTATTAGGTTGCCCACTCCTACTCTTGATAATATTTCTCCTTATGGAAAGTTGTTTAACAAAGTTCCAAATTATTTGGCACTTAAATATTTTGGGTGTTATGTTATCTATGGTTAGGACCATATGCTCAAAATAAGCTCAAGTCTTGGTACACAACATGTATATTTCTAGGGTATTTAAAAACCCAAAGTGAGTATCGGTGCTGTGATCCCAATTGTGAAAAGTTTTATCACTCTAGGCATTTAGTCTTCATGGATAATGTTTTTCCTTTACCAATTCATTTAAAGTCATCACTTTCCATGGTTGTCTATCTATTGAGTCAATCTCTTATATATTTAGATATAACTCACTTCACTCTCTCTCTCTCTCCATCACCCACTGTTTGGACCATAATTTAATTTTGATTTTTTATTAATTTAATATTTGATTATTCAAATATCATTTTAATTATTGGTCAAGAGATGGTTAAATACTGGAAAACAATGCATTGTCCCACACGGTTTAAAAGTGAAAAGCTTTTTGAATAGTCACAAGTATAAATGGAATTTGTTAAAGCAATGCAAGTGAAAAGTTCCACATCGAAAATACAACAAGCATTTTAAGAACCTCCTTGCCCATATATTGAAGCATCTTCAACATTTGGGAACACGCATCTTTACATACAACTATAAGACTCTAGACTTTTTAGTTTATTCTTATTAGAATTTCTTGCATTAGTCTATTATTCTTAGTTGCTTTTAGTTGAAATTTTATTTTTAAAGTCTTTTAATCATTAAGGCAATTGAATCTTAAGATTTTTTGTTCTCCAATAATAAATACAATTGCCTAAACAGTTTGATTTAATTGACGCACATTTTTTTTCCTTTGAACCATTATAAGTTTAAAGTAGGCAAGTTTGAAAGGGCATGCTCTTTGAATTATTGCAAGTTTGAAGTGGCACGTTTGCATATTTAGCAAACAATAGATTGTTGGAAATTTTTCTAACACTTATTCCAACATATCTTCTTGGCATACTTAGTGGGACCCAAGAATTTAACTGGGGATAATGGCACAGACTCAATCAATATCTCAAAGTCTAACACCCATGATAGTAATAAGGAAGAATGAGCTAGCAACATTTAGGACCCGATGGAGATGTCCACTTAAAAGTCAATCCATGAGCTATCTCTGGACTTAAAAAAGGGTCAAAGGCAACAACAGATGATGGAAGGCATTACAGATTTGTTGCATCAACAATAGCAGGTTATTTAAGCGTCGTTGAGTGGTGCAAGGCCATTTACTGCTTAAAAAGAACAATTACAAGCCTTTTCGGCTGTACATAAAAGTAAAACATCAAAGATTGATACACCAGCCATTTCGGTGAGGGTAAATGGAAATGAAAGGAGGATGGTCATACCAGAATCACAATTCCAACCTTATATTCCCCCACCAGTTTAGAACCTAATTCATGGTGGAAGACCAACTAAGAGTCATGACCAAATCATTAGAACTGACTGAGAAAAGTAGATTGTACAGGGCCCTTAGGCCATACATCATGTAGTATAGGCTTCTCAAGTTGCACCTTATGCTGTGCAAGCCTCTCAGGCTGCAAATAATGTTCATGGAAGAATGGCAGACTTTCAACCCTATGTTTTTCCACTTGTCTATAATCAGGATCATGGTAAGGGGCATGCTAAACAGTATGGCCAAAACGTTCCATATGGCCAGAATGAAAACCATCACTATCAATCTGATTATCACGGCCTAGCATGAAAACACAAACACAATATTTGGAACTGGATGAACAATGACCATGACATGGATAGGGAGGCCACTGAGACTATCGTCTAAGAGATGATCAACTCTACATTTAGAAGAGTTGGTCAACCATCGTACAAACACCCTACCTTGAGGCCATTGATCAAATAGAATTTCCTAGAGGTATCAGGTTTCTTGAATTCACCTTATTTTCGGGTGAAGAAAATCATTCGACTACGGAGTAAATAGGCCGCTTCACTATCTGGTGTAAAAAGACATGGCCAATGGTATCGAAGCATCTTCAACATTTGGGAGCACACACCTCTTCATACAACTATAAAACTCTAGACTATTTAGTTTATTCTTATTAGAATTTACTTTTATTAGCCTATTGTTCTTAGTTGAATTTTTTTTTTTTTAAATCCTTTAATCATTAAAGCAATTAAACCTCATAGATTATTTTGCTCTCCAATAATCAATACAATTGTCTCAGTAATTTGATTTAATTGGCTTACATTTTTTCTTTCTTTAAATTGTTATAGGTTTGAATTGACATGCTCGCATATTTAGGAGACAGTAGATTGGAGATAATTTTCTCAACATATTCCAACAGACACTCATGTCTGTGCTGACTCTCCAATGCATGATCATTGGTCACCTTTACAAGTTTTGCAAACACCGCTTGTCTATAATACCTGGTGCACAACAGCTTTCTATAAGTTTAGAACTTTCAAGTATTCAATATGGTTCCTTTCATGATATTTCTGCCCTTGTTAGATAGCATAGTATGCATACTATTCTATGAATAAAATTTTCAAGCCTACGGAGTTTTTTAGTCTCTTTGCTACCATGAAGCATCCTTTTTCTATTTACTTTAGAACCTCAGACTATACCCAAATGGAAAGAAGCCATACAACTTAAGTTAATGCAGTCCAACATAATGGAATAGGTGACTTGGTTCCTTCTAGGCCGAATCAAAATATTATAGGTTGTAAGTGGGTGTTTCGCATCAAACAGAATTCTTATGATTTAATTAATAGGTCAAAACCTAGGCTTGTTGTTAAAAGAATTAATTAGAATTCTGGTGTTTGTTATTCTAAAACGTTCGGCCTTATTATGAAACTTGCTACTATCCGAGTTATTTTGAGCGTTGCTTTAGCAAACAATTGGCCTTTTTAACAATTGGATGTCAACAATGGTTTTCTTCATAGTCATCTCTGAAAGAAGTGTATATGGCATAGCTTTGACATTCATCCAACATATGTGTGTAAATTGATTGAAGAAGGTAATCTATGGGTTGAAACAAGACCCATGTGCTTGGTTTTATACTTTGCAACAATTTTTTCTTTCCGTTAGGTTCAAAAGTTCTCACTTTAGTATATCTCTTTTTGTTTATCATTGACATCGTCACAGGATATATTGTATAAATGCAACAACACTAGTCATCTAACTGTCTTTGTTCATCCACTATCCATCTTTGTTCATCGACTATCCATTCCTTTGCTATTAAGGATTTTAGTGACATCGGTATTTTTCTTGGTGAGATGATTATACAAACCTAGATCGGCTCCCACTTAAACCCATATTATATTAGCCTGAATTAAAAATTAAATTCAGATTTTAATCGTCACCTTAACCCCTAATCAACTTTTGATTAGAAACCTTGTTATATAATGAAAATGCCATATAGGCGAAGGATGTCCTATTGATAAGTCAAACTAAAACACTTGATTTCTATTAAGTGTTTTAGGTGTTCAAAGAGAACGAAGAGAATTCTTTCTCACAAATAAATTTTTGAATAATATTCTAACCTGCTTTATCATTGAAAAATAAGCCTTTAAATACGTTAAGAGTACAAAAAAAACCCTAAAATATTAGGGTAAAATTCGGCCAACATTGGTGAACAAAAAGAAATTGCCAAATTTCACACCCTTTTTAATATAATTTGTATTAATTAATTCCCTAATTTTAAAATATGAATTAATTAATTTACAATCAAAATAATAAAATTCTAACTTTCCTAAAGTAATTTGTTCAGCAAATAATCAAATAAAAACCAAAATAAAATACTATTTCCTAAAATAAAAGTCAAATTACAAATTAGAAAACTAGTTGACTAGTTTTCAAACTAAGCTACTTTTGTCCAATCACCAGCTAGTTTACATTCTAAATCAGCTCCAATATGACATGTAGGATTCCAAATAGGATTAATCTTGATTCCATATGTTGCCCTTTAATTGGAATATGTCAAATTGCTTGATCAACAAAGACGTCAAAGTCAGCACCAAAATGAGCATTTTCGGCCAAAAAGAAAGGTTATGTGCACAAACTGAATTTGGATGCTTTTTCTTCTACCTTGATATGATTCCATGGCCTCCTAGTGATATCAATTAAGTTCATAAAGTGTTGAATCCATTCATGGCTGCCTGGAGTCCATAGAAGCACCAAAACAGCTTATCGGGTCCATTTTAGCCTTCATAACTTGGATGCATAAGACGGGCTTTGGATCTTCTAGTATTATCATGCCCTCTTGAGATTGAGTCACTCCTTGGATGAAACAAATCAGGTTGTCCTTGAATCTCTTAGCTTCTGCCCTCGTGATTGGTCCGTCTTCATTTGTACAGGATCATCACCCCAGCGGGTAGTCGATTTTATGGGTATTCCCTCCTCTCTAAAAAGATTTGCCTTGAAATCAAAGTCATCATCTGCATAAAATGGAGATAATTTAGCAACATTAAATGTAGCACTCACATTATACTACTTGGTAAGTCACGCTAGCAGGCATTTTGATTAATCCTTTCCAAAACTTGAAAAGGTTCATCCTCTTACGGCATAACCTTTGACTTTCTTTATGCTGGAAGCCTCCCTTTTTGAAGTGCAAACAAACCCAATCTCCTAGGTCAAACATTATAATAATAAATCCTAAAAATACAAGCTACTCTTTGCAAAAATCACACTTTTTAAGGTTAGCAGATAATATTTCCTTCTTAAGTTCTCCTAAAACTAACCTAAGATGTCCCACATGCTCACTAAATTTCTACTATATACAAGAATATCATCAAAGTAAACAACCATAAATTTTCCAATGAATGGGCGCATAACATGGTTCATCAATCTCATGAAAGTGTTAGGTGCATTAGTTAGACCAAAAGGCATCACTAACCACTCAGACAAACCATATTTAGTTTTAAATGCGATTTTCCATTCATCACCCTTTTTCATTCTAATTTGATGGGTATAAGGTCAATTTCATGTAATTCATCAAGCATATCATCTAACCTAGGAATTAGATGCCTATATTTAATAGTTATATTATTAATAGCCCTACAATCTACATACGTGCACTGTGATCTATCTTTCTTAGGTACCAATAAAACAAGGAAGCACATGGACTCATACTCTCATGAATATAACCTTTGTCTAACAACTCACTTACCTGTCTATGTAGTTCCTTTGTCTCCTTTGGATTACTCCTATATGCAGGCCTATTAGAAATTACAACTCCAGAAACAAAATCAATTTGATATTCAATCCCTCAGATAGATGGTAAACCACTAGGAATTTCATCCGAAAAGACATCATTAACTTCCTATAAAAGAGAAGAAATAGAACTTGGCAATTTAAGCTCTTCAAGATTAGCTTGATCATTTAGATAAACATCTTTATAAATCATGACCAGCAATGGTTTATTACCCAAAATTATCTTTTTAACCTCACTTAAACTAAGATAAAAAAAATTTATTTTTCATGGTGACTCGCGGATTTCTCTTTCTCTCATGCTCTCAGCTTTTACTTGATTTTCCTTCCTCTTAGCTTTTTCATCCTTTTTACCCTCACCATTGAGTTTAGAAAAACTTACCTTAGACATTAAGCTCGATCTTGCTCTTATGCACACTTGTTGAAGCTGTGGGTGCCATACTTGTTTTTTCCTTGAGTAGTTCGGCCTTCCTCCTTTGTTGCATTTTAAATTAGTCTCTAAATATTTCCTTTGGAGTTAACGGCTCCAGCTTGATCTTCTTTCCCTTAAATTTAAATACAATGGAATTCTCTCTACCATAGTATATGGTGTCTTTATCAAATTGCCATGGCCTACCCAATAAAATATGGCTAGCATGCATGGGAACAACATCATATAAAATAACATTCACATATTTATCAATGCTAAATTTTACTTTGTCTTGTTTGTTTACTTTCATCTCACCATTGTCATTAAGCCATTGTAATATATATGGTTCGAGATGTTTAATGATTGTTAATCCTAATTTCTCAATTGCCACATTACTAATTATATTAACACAACTTCCACTATCAATTATTATACTACAAATGTTATCTTGAGTTTCACATCAGGTATGAAAGATGTTTTCTCTTTGGACTTGATCTTCATCTTTATACACAGTCAGAACCTTCCTTGCTACCAAGCTCAATTCAGCCTTTAAAGCTTTGAGAGTCTCGACTTCTTCATGTTCTTCATCTCCAATTTCTTCATCAACAAATTCGACCTCTTCCTCAGATTCTTCACTTTTAGACTCCAACTCTCCATTGCCTTTCAATACCATTATTCTTCAATTCGGACATTGATTGGAAATATGTCCTCGACCTTGGCACTTAATACAAACAATGTCACAAGTTCCAAAAGGTTTAGAATCAAGCTTACCACTCGATTTGGGTGCTAGTGGATGTTCAGCCAGATTATCCTTCCTTGGCCAGTTAGAGCTCTCTTCATCATGTTTTGGTTTTAGGTTTGTTTCATATGTGGGATTGCTTCTCCAAACACTTGAATTAGGCCTCCTGCTGCTAAAAATTCCTCCAAATCGTAAGCTTGTACCCTTACTTTTGAATTGGTTTTCAATCTTAATGGTCACATGAAGCATCTCCTCCAATTCTACATATTGTTGTTATTCTACTTGGTTGGCTATCTCTCGATTCAAGCCACCTAAAAAATTTGCCATGGTTGCCTTTCGATCTTCATTGATGCTTAATCTTATCATGAGCATCTCCATCTCCTTGTAATAATCCTCCATGGTTCTACGTCCTTGTGATAATGATTGAAGATTTTGATGTAGTAACCTATAGTGATGAGTCAACACAAATCTCTTTCTTGGTTCCTTTTATTTGTTGCCAAGTGGTAATTAATTCACTACCAACTCTCCTTTGGGTACCTTACTCATTAGTCTACCATTGAAGTGCATAATGTCCAAATTCCAAAGCAGCCAATTTAACCTTCTTTGCCTCGGAGTAGTTATGGCAATTGAACATCATCTCCATATGCTCCTCGCACTCCAAATAAGCCTCCGGATCACTCTTTCCCATAAAAGGTGGTATATTGACCTTAATATTTCTAATGTCATCATCTTCCTCCCTAACTTGCCTCCCATGGGTTTTCTTTCCTTGGAGTGCAAAAACATCTTCAAACTCATCCTCCAGGTTATATCCGTAATTACCTCCTTGGAATTCCTTCCTATAGCGTCCGCGACTTCCTCGACCTCAACCTCGACCTCCTTGGTCTTCATGTCTTGGATTCATCCCACCTTGGGAATTCTCACATATGTCCATTCTTTGATCTAGGTGATCATAGCGGGCATTCACCTTTTGAAGTTGTTCCAAAACCACCATCATGTCAGTAGGTTCACCTTCAAGTCCCATTGCTCTTGATTAGCCTTTGTATCCCATGGATTCCTCTTCAAGATTTCTTAATGAGCCATCTCCTCTTCTCATTCTTGGATCTGTCATGTTAGTAAAAATAATGTAAAAATCCACACCAAAATTACTCTCTCATGTGTTTCACTCAAATAAGATCTCGACACTCGTGTTTACACACTAGTTTTAGATTCTAACCGTCTTTAAAGCTCGTACTCTTTTGCATTTTTCCACTTAAAGAATTATCTCAAATTTCTAATTAAAACACACTAAAAATAGCAATTAGATCACAAGTATGCCCTAATTAAACTTATCAATAAAACAACAGCAAAAAGCAAGCAAATACTAAGTTAATTGATAAAACCTAGTCTCGACCTTACTAAACAAAAACAAGGTAAATCAAAAAGCAATTTTTCAGAATCCATAAGGAGCAGACCAGAATATTAAGAAACTAATCATTCAAGGAACTTGATTGGAGGAAAGGACTGCGAGGTGACCCCCAAAATCCCAGCTAGTTTGGGCTGGCACTTTTCATTCTTCAATTCATTCTGGTTTTCTTTAAAATTTAGAAAAAAGATTCAAACAACAAACAAGAAACAATTCGAACAAAATATGGAAAAGTTGTTGGTTGTAGTTATTGTAGTTTCAGTTTTTGTTTCAAATCCTTTACCAATTTTAATCCAAACAATTTTAGCACTCAAAATTCAAAATCCAGCACCAAATATTGAACAAATAATCAGCAACCCAGCAGTTACAATTGTGTTTCCCGAAAACAATCAATTTCCCAATAATAATTTTGGAGGTGTTTCAAGCAATCCCACATATGATGCAAAGCCAAAACTAAAACATGGAGAAGAAAGTTCTAATCGGCCAAGGAAGGAAGTAAAAGTTGAATCTGTCCTAGCACCTAAGTTTGAAGCTAAAACTAATCCTAAACCTTTTTGAACTCGTGACATTGTGTGTTTTAAGTGCCAAGGATGAGGACACATTGCCAATCAATGCCCGAATAGGAGGATCATGGTGCTGAAAAGTAATGGAGACCTGGAATCCAAAAGTGAGAAATCTAAGGGAGAGGCCGAATTTGTTGATGAAGCAATTAGAGATGAAGAACATGAGGAATCCGAAACACTTAAGGTTTTAAGGGCTGAATTGAGCTTGGTGGCAAGAAAGGTTCTAATCATGTACAAAGATGAGAATCAAATTCAAAGAGAGAACATCTTCCACACTCAATGTGAAATTCAAGGTAATGTATGTAGTATGATAAGTGATAGTGAAAGTTATGCTAATATAATTAGTAATGTAGTAGTTGATAAATTAGGGTTAGTAACCATTAAATATCCCGAACCATATAGATTACAATGGCTTAATAATAGTGGTGAGATGAAAGTAAAAAAATAAACCAAAGTAAAATTCAGCATTTATAAATATATGAATGTTGTATTCTGCGATGTTATTCCCATGCATGCTGGTCATATTTTATGGGGAGGCCATGGCAATTTGATAAAGATCTCATATACTATAGAAGAGAGAATTCCATTATTTTTAAATTTAAGGGAAAAAAGGTTAAGCTGGAACTATTAACTATAAGGGAAGTGTTTAGAGATCAACTTCAAATTCAACAAAGGAAAGAGGCCGAATGGCTCAAAGAGAAAGCAAGCATGGCACCCGGTTTCACCATCCATCCAAGAGGGTAGGTCCGAACTTGCTGTCCAAGGTAAGTCTTCTAAAACCCAAACTGAGTGGAAAAAGCATGATAAACCCGAGAGTGAGAAAAATCTAGTAAAAGCCAAGAGTGAGGAAAGAAACGAGAAGTCTGTGAGTTAGAAGGAAAAAGAAAAGAAAGAGAAGAAAAAGAAGAAGTTAAAAAGGCATTTTTAAGTGATAAACCCTTGCTGGTCATGATTTATAAAGATGTTTATTTGAATGATCAAGCTAATTTCGAAGAACTTGAATTACCAAGTTCTATTTCTTTTCTTTTACAAGAATTTAATGATGTTTTTCTTGAGGAAATTCCTATTAGTTTACCACCTATCCGAGGGATTGAACATCAAACTAATTTTATGCTGGAAGCTGCAATTCCTAATATGCCTACATATAGGAGTAATCTCGAGGAAACAAAGGAGCTATAAAGGCAAATAAGTGAGTTACTTGACAAATGTTATATTCGTGAGTGCATAAATTTATGTGTTATTCCTGTTTTATTAGTACCTAAAAAAAATGTTGGGTTCAAATGGGACAAAGCACAAGAGAAGTCTTTCAATTTGTTGAAAGAAAAATTATCTAATGCACCTTTATTAGGATTGACGAATTTTGATAAAATTTTTGAAATTGAATGTGATGCTTTGGGTGTAGGCATTGGAGCTATCTTAATATAAGAAAGAAGACCCATAGCATAACTTCTGGAGCTATCTTAATATAAGAAGGAAGACCCATAGCATACTTTAGTGAGAAGTTAAATGGAGCGGCATTGAAGTACTCGATATATGATAAAGAGATGTATGCGTTAGTGAGGGCTTTGGAGACGTGACAGCATTATTTAATGCCAAAAGAGTTTATGATCCACACGAATCATGAATCATTGAAGCACATCAAAGGCCAAGGGAAGCTTAACCAACGGCATGATAACTGGATTGAGTTCATCGAGACTTTTCCTTATGTCATCCGCTAAAAGAAAGGTAAGGAAAATATGGTTGTCGATGCATTATTCCAAATGTATGTATTATTTTCTACCTTAGATGCTAGATTGCTTGGATTTGAACAATTGAAAGAACTTTATGAGCATGATAGTGACTTTGGAGAAATATTTAGAAACTTTACAAAACATTATTTTAATAAATTTTACATTTTTAAGGGATATATGTTTAGGGAAAATCAATTTTGCATGCTTAATTGTAGCATTAAGGAATTGTTAGTGAGGGAAGATCATGGCGGTGGTTTAATGGGTCATTTTGGTTTCTTAAAAACTTTATCCTTACTGTAATAGCACTTTTATTGGCCTAATATGAAGAGAGATGTGAAAGAATTAGTGAAAGATGCTTGAAATGCCAAAAATCTAAATCTAGGTTGAAACCAAACGGTTTGTATCTCCCATTACCGATTCCATCTATTCCTTAGGTGGATTTGTCTATGGATTTTGTTCTTGATTTACTTAGATCTAAAATAGGTAAGGATTCAATTTTTATTGTTGCGGATAGATTTTCAAAAATGGCACATTTTATTGCATGTAATAAAACTGATAATGCATCTAATATTGCTAATTTATTCTTTAAGGAAATTGTGAGGTTGCATGGTATGCCTAAAACTATTGTTCCGGATAGAGATGCTAAGTTCTTAAGTTATTTTTAGAAAATTTTGTGGGCTAAATATATACCATTTGAATTTGCTTATAATAGATCTTTGCATTCAGCTACTAAATATATACCATTTGAGATTGTTTATGGTTTTAATCTTTTGATTCCATTAGATTTAACACATTTACCTTTAAGTGAACGTGCTAATCTAGATGGAAAGCAAAAAGCTGATTTTGTGAACCAGATTCATGAAAAGACAAAAACAAATATTAAGAGAAGGACCGAGTAATATGCAAGGAATGCTTACCAAGGCTGGATTAAAGTTGTCTTTGAACCTGGAGATTAGATATGGTTTTATTTAAGAAAGGAGAGGTTTCTCGAACAAAGAAATCGAAGCTTATGCCGCTAAGGGATGGACCTATTCAAGTTTTGGAAAGGATTAATGAAAACGCTTACAAGCTTGACTTACCAAGTGAGTATAATGTTAGTGCTACGATCAATGTTGGTGCTATGATCAATGTTGCTGATTTATCTCCTTTTTCTGCAGGTGATGATTTTGATTTAAGAACAAATCCTTTTCAAAAGGAGGGAACTGATGAGAATCTACCTGTACCTGTACAACAGACAACCCGCTGAGGTGCTGATCCGATACAGTTGAAAATCGGACCAATCACTAGGACAAAAGCCAAGAGATTTAAGGGCAACCTGGGTTGTTTCATACAAGGGGTTATCAATTCTCAAAGGGGCATGTCAATACCCGAAGATTCAAAGCATGTTTTAAGCATTCAAGTGGTGGAGGCCGATATAGATCCAGGTAATTGTTTTATTGTGTTTGTGGACTCCGAGCAGCAAAGAATGGGTTCAACACTTCTTGAACTCAATTGATATCACTAAGAGATCATGGAATCAAGTCAAGATAGAAGCAAAAGCAATCAAAGAGGCCATTTGCGCATGGAGGATATTTTCAGCCAAAAATGCACCTTTTGCCACTTGGATTGACATATCTTGATGATTAAGCTCTTTCTCTTTGTTCTAATCAAGGACAATGTATGGGAATCATAATTAATCCGATTTGGTATCCTACATGGCATATTGAAGCTGATTTAGAGCCTTTACAAGCTGGAAATTGGTCAAAGTTAGCTTAGTTGTCAAACAAGTCAACTAGTTTCCTAATTTGAGTTTGACTTTTTGCTTTAGGAAATTATCTTTTATTTTGGTTTTTATTTGCTTATTTACTGGATAAATTAACTTAGCAAAGTTAGAATTTTATTATTTGATTGTAAATTAATTAATTCCTAATTCAAAATAAAGGAATTAATTACTACAAGTCAGTTTAGGAAAGAAAAGTGAAATTCGGCCAAGCATAGTTTCCTATTCTCAATGGCCGATTTTGACCTTATTGTTTAGGGTTTTATTTTGTTGATTCAAACATATTTAAAGGCTTATTTTTCAATGAGAAAACAACTTACATATTCATACAGAAAAATATTTGTGAGAAAGAATTATTTTTGTTCTCTTTGGACACCTAAAATATTTAATAGAAATCAAGTGTTTTAGTTGGACTTATCAATAGGATATCCATCACTTATTGTGGCATCTTCATCATATACTAAGGTTTCTAATCACAAGTTGATTAGGGGTTAAGATTGTCATTAAAATCTGAACTTAATTATGATCCAGGCTAACATAATACGGGTTTAGAAGCAAGTCGATCTAAGTTCATATCAGTCACAAATGTATCTATATGTATATGCAAAACTAATTTCGAAGATACTTCCTTTTAATCCTAAGAGACAAATTGATTTAAACACTTTAAATTGGACCCATATACTCTCATGGTAATTTAATTGATCATCCTTGTGGGTTCATTTTCCCATATTAAATTTTTATTTTAAAATTTTAAAAGAAAAAAACTAAAAGATCAACAAGCAAATTCAAGTAGCTCGAAGATAAATAAAAATAAGATTATTGAATAATTTGGACATCCTAATCATCCCAAATTAGACTAGAGCAAATTGATCATGACACAAACCCATAAATAGTATCAGTGTTTGGGCTTGTTTTAACAGTATTGAGTCCATAACATGTCAATACGATAAGATATGTTAGTTAATGAGTTATCAATAGTAAACACGATAACAAATTGTTAACATGTCAAGATTATTTAATATTATTTTCGCAGGCAATATTTTAATTTATCTATTTAATATCTAATTTTGTAATTATAAATATTGTATTATTATGTTTTTAACTACTATATTATAAATTAAATATTTTTTTTTGTATTGGTTATTTTGATTTTAATATTTTTATATAATTATTTTTATTTTTTAAAAAATAAATTTTATAATTGAACCTAGCGGTTTATCGTTATTTATAGATTACATGATAATTTTATGAATAACTTTGGACTTGTATATTTCAACATAAAAACTTAAAGGGTGTATTTAAATAAAAAAATTTTGACACACACATCATAAGACATGAAACAAACACCACACAATAATAAGATACGTTACCATAGGGGATAAACTAACATATATATGGCAGTTTGGATTATATAATTTTTTATTCTAAACTTCATTCTATTTTGGGTCCAATCACACTTTTTTTTTTCTAGTTTTCAGTTACTTTAAATATTTAAATCCTAAAAAACCGAAATCTTATTCTTTTATATATTTTGCTTCAAGAAGTGTGCTTGTTTTGACCTTTTTTATTTGTTTATCTAAAAACAATTTAGAGAAAAATAAAAATAAAAAGTGAACCTCTAACCCTTCATTTTTTGCTAAATATTTATAAATATTCTAATTAGTTAAATCACAGCAAAACAAAAAGTACTGTACAAATCAAGTATCTTCTTATTCTCCTTATTATCTATATAAAATATATAAGAGAATAAGTGTATGCGCCACATGTTAGCATATTTGTTTTCTAAATTCCCTTAAAAAGTACTTTTTTGTATTTTTATTTTATTTATTATTCATTATCTTATCTTTTATGGACATAACCAAATATATATAAAATTAATCTTTGATATAAATATCCATAACTATCAAACAATTGATAAAATTACATATGGTAATAATTTTGAAATAAATTGAAAATAAATAAAATATTTGATTGTATCTTATATATACCAAATATATATTTATGGCCTAATTAGTATACATATATACTACAACGCAATTATACATATATATGGCCTAATATATGTATATATATATATATATTATAACGCAATTATATATATGGCCTAATATTTATTATAACGAAATGATAGCCTAAATATATACATTTATATAATATATAAAAGTAAAAAAGTCAGCAAAAATTTTTGCCACGTGTGATCCTCATGTTCATTCTGTTCTTTCCAAAAACATTAAAAAAATTAAAATTCAAAAATAAAATTACCCTAAAAATTCTACAATCTTAAAATCACTACCATATATTTCCTTATATTCATTTTCTTTCATTCCAAAGACATTATAAATAATTAAAATCCAAAAATAAAATTGTTTAAAAAAATTCACAATCTTAATAAAACTTGAAAGAAATAATTTGATCTTGATTTTTTGAAAATTTCCATAATGTATGGACATTATCAAGATTTGGCTATAAATTCCTTTGTAATAACATGTACAACGGTTTTAACATAATTTATATAAACAATATTTTTAAAAATAATTTATATAAATAATATTTTCAAAAAATAAAAATTATACAATCTTCGTAAAATTTGGAATAAAAAATTTGATCTTAATTTTTGAAAATTTACATGATATGTGGGTATGAAGATTTTATTTTTGGTGTTGGAATAAAACTTGGCAAGAGAAATTTTTTTCTCTCCTTATTTGATTACTTTTTGAATTTTTTAAAGATTAGGTAAAAAAAATATTTTTTTATTATTAAAGATATTTCACACAAAAACTCTATACATTAATACATATTTATATTTAGATATGCAATAAATGAAATATTATTATAAAATAATAAGATTAATATATGGTAATTACTAATAAAATTGATCTCTTTATCAGAAATTTAAAATGAATTATGAATTCTTCTCAATAATTTCCAAAAAGTACTCAAAATGTACTTATATATATATATATATATATATATATATGTACACATATGACAACATTTAATTAATATGGATTAATATAAAATCAATTTTATATAAAAGGTGGATTTTGTATTTAAAAGTATAAATGAATACTTACAATGTAATAAAAATTTTATAAGACTAATAACCATTAATTTGATTTGTAATAATGACTGAGTTGATTTTTGTTATCTTATTCAATCTCGAATATTAATTGCTATCCCGTGCTATTTTTATTTTATTAACAAGAATGATAATATTATTAAATAATTATTCTACTATTTAATTATTTTTTTATAATTATATTATTATATTCTTAAGTATAAAAAATGAATAAATTCGATCTGGAATGATAATTATTAAATCTAAATTTAAATTGAAAAATTAATAGTTATCTATAATTTTAATATTTAATATTCAATATTAAATTATCTAATATCTAATATTTAATATAAAAAAATTAAAAAAATTTCAAGAATATGTCAAGGCATGATTTTTATTAATCATAAATATACATATTTATATAGGGTTTGACTAATATTTACAGGATAAAATATTCTATATATGGTATAAATAATTGCAAGTAAAAACTCTGAGTTATAAAATTTAATAAAAATAATTATTTTATCAAAAATATTTTAAAATATATATAAAAGGAAAGATCCCTTAAATTAAAAATATATATATATATATATATTAGATAATGGAAGAGATATAGAGGATTCTATTATTTCATTTAAATTGATTTATTTATCTAATCAAATTAAATATAAGGATTCAATATAGGAAAATTAATTATTTACAAAGAATCAAAAAATATATTTGAGTTTTAATTTTAATCCCATAGATGGAAAATATTATATAAATATATTTGAATTTGAATTAAATCATATAAATACATTTAGATTTGAATTTGAATTTCATAGATGAAAAAAATTAAATAGGTAAACACTTTTTAATTGAATTCTATAAATAATTTATCTTATAAGGTAAAGATATATTTATAGGATAAATAATAATAATAATAAATAATTAAATTACATTATGAGTTATATAAGTAATTTAAATTTAAATTTTATAGATGGAAAAATTAAATAGAAAAATTTCATGGAAAAAATTATATAAAAAAATTATATAGATAATTTTTGAATTTAAATTTTATAATTAAAAAAAATTAAATATATTTATTAACAATAAAATTTTTTAAATATATTTAATTATTATAAATTATATTTAACATCATGGTACATAGCACGAGAAAAGCACGTGGATGAGTCTAGTAAATCAAGAAGCAAATCAAGTATTAGTATTATTATTATAATATACCGGAGTTAAGAAAAATTTCTGGATGTGTCGCTTATGGTGTCCCCTCTAACCAAAAAAATGAAAAAATAATAGCTCAATGGGTCCACCACTGAAGTTAAAAGTTTGTTAATTGTAGCACTGCCAAACAGTGATAAATGAATATAGTATTTAACAGGAAAGGTGGGCGTAGGAATATTTGAGGTTCACAAACTAATTTCTTTAGAGTTCAGCAATTGTAAGGATTAAATTAATAATTGATTAATTATTTCAGAAAGAAAACAACCTCAGTCATTTTTAGCCAATTTTAAGGTTTAAAATTAAATTCAATGTATGTGATGCATGAATATGCTACCATGTATTCCACCGATTTGAAAGAAATGTTCTTTTGGTCGATATATTTTTTTTAATTATTTAACAAAGTTATTTAAGAATCCTACCTCGCTAACTATTTATTAATTTTCCAAAAAACCAACCAATCAACCAACACATGTACATTTCTCCATCAACTTCTGTACAACAGTATATATCGAATGATTATATTCGGAACGAAATAACTTTAGTTGACTTATCTCAATATTTTAGTTTTTAATAAAAATTGCAGCAACATTAACTGGTCATACCAAGTCCTTCCTAAATATTTTATATATATATATATATATATATATATATATATATATATATATATATATACGCACACACTTAATTACATTTATATAAATCTAATTAATTATAAAAAAGCTTGTGACCATTTGCTTTGGCTTAAAAATCATAATTAAATTTTTCTAACCAAAATTATATTTACATTATATGATGTAATCTTTAATTGAAAAAGGAAATATACATACTAAATCTATTTTCTGAAATTTAAAATTTTTAAAATAAATAGTAGGGCAAAGTCTAATTAATGATCATATATAGGATTCTGGATTTGAATGTAATACACAAGCTTAAGTTCAAATCCTGATGCATGAGCTTTTGAAGTATATGGTGCTTTGACAAAATCTATAAACCTATATATTTGGCGATATTATCGATAGGTTGTGATCAACACCTATTATTTAGATGTAATAACATCACAGTAGTGGTCTTACCTTATTCAAAAAGAATATGACCATCTAATTTATATATATTCACTTCGTATTCGAATTTTTTAATATCTATATACCCTATGTATATTATTCCTATATTCTTATGATATTGTACGATCTAAAATAATGATGATTGGAAAGGACTAATATTGAATTATTTTCTCTTTTTTTTTTTTTTGAAAAGAAGAGGGAAGGAATTATATATATATATATATATATATATATCTTCGATCAAAGACAAATTATTTGCACGTTTCTGATTGACAACCACATCTGTCTTTGTCCCTCATCACTTTTAGAAGGTGGCAAAGATGCACATGTTACCCGCCCCATTGTGTATTTGTCCCTTCCTTTGTTGCTCACTTTGTTATGGTGGAGCTTCCTCTTGCCTTGACTGTGCATCTACTTCTCATAATGCTTTGATTGAAGAACTCCACATCAAAAGCATTCCAACTCTTTTGCATGAAAATATGCTGCGCTCTTCTTTAGTTTCCATAATTTTTCATGCAACTTATTTATTCTCTCTCTCTCTCTCTCTCTCTCTCTCTCTGTGTACATATATATATATATATATATTGCATATTATCTATCTATCTTTCTCATCAAGAACCCCCACCGTTGCTAATTTCTCACCCATCGGATTACACTATGTATACTCTTTGAACTCCTTTCTCTTCATTGAAAATTTTATAAAAGAAACTTTCCCCTCTCTTGAAAAATGGATAGAAAACCTCTGTCTAATATCTAACCACATCTACCTATTAATCTTAATTTTATTACCAAGGCAATCAAAATTTATAATAACTTGTCTTATTAAAGACAATACGATAATAAATTAAATTATTATTTTCTCAAATAATTATCTGAATTTAAATTTTTGTTTTCTCCATATGAATATGTAAATAATTAATTAATTTATGGTACAGTCCTTAAATAAAAATAAAATTATTGGAAGAAAGCATATCATTGATGTTGAAATATGAAACTTATCATTGTCTTTGATGTGATGCAAAGAAAGACGATTGCAAAGGGGGTCGTTCATTCATAGAGAGGGTTGAGGGCAATGGTCTTAATTATTAGAATCTTAGGTAATTAGACAAAAGTAGTTGTTGCCACAGTTTTATGGACCACAGCAACTTGCCTTTAAGTATCAACTTGGACCCACAAAGGAAAAGAAAAAAAAAATACGAAATTCCAGCTTATAAGTTGGTCTTTGTCATTGCTTTTGCTTAATTAATTGATTAAATTTTAGTTGTCATTAAGTTCTGTACACTTTCTTCATAGTAAAGGTTTTTTTTTTATAATTTTTAAATTTTAAAGTGGATTTTCAAATTATAAACTTTAATGGAAGAAAATAATAACCTTAGCACTAAACTATCCAACAAGAACTCTTCGTAAAGTTTATAGTGGGTTAACTGCGCGGAATTGCAATTCTTGTTCTTGTTTAAACGTCTTGCAAGGGACAGTTGAGATATCATTTCCCAAGATTGGTTTATGTTTTTATGTGAGGACAAGGATTTTCTCCTTTCAGTTCCATTAATATTGTTGAAGGAAATTTATCATCCCCTTATCACGTACTTCCACGTTACAATATGGAGGAAAACTTTAATTTATATAAATATAAATATATATATATATATATACACACACACACACTGGCTATTTTTGTAACCTACTTTTCTTCTACCTTTTTCAGAAAGGATAATGAAGGTGCTGGCTCATTTATAGTGAGGTGGTTGATTTTCATTGGTGGACAAGATTAATTTGGTATTAGTCTTTGCCTTCTTGTTGAAAAGAAGAAAAAAAAATGGTAAAATAGTCTGCTCAGAGACGGTACTTTTCTATCTTCTAGCGTATGCCACTCAGCTATATATAAATATACCATTCTAGGGTTAGGGTTAGGCACCAACCAATACAAAGCTAGCCTTTTTTCCCTCTTATGCTTTTTCTTTTTGAGTTTGGAAGATAGAATTGCTCATAAAAGGAAACTCCATCTTTGGAGCTTCCATTAACAGCATACACAAGATCAATCAATCAAACTATCTAGGTTTTTTTTCCCTCATTTTTTTAATTGAAGCATGAAGAAACGCCAAGTTATAGTGAAAAAAGATGGGTCAGGAAGAAGCTCAAGTACTTCATCATCAATGGTGAGAAGTGTGAGATATGGAGAGTGCCAAAAGAATCATGCTGCAAGTATGGGAGGGTACGCTGTGGATGGATGTAGAGAATTCATGGCCAGCGGAGAGGAAGGGACTACACAGGCCTTAACTTGCGCCGCTTGTGGTTGTCACCGCAATTTCCATAGAAGGGAAGTGGAGACTGAGGTCGTCTGTGAGTATTCTCCACCCAATTGAATTGCTTTCTCATATTATTCCCCCCATTTTAAATAGTTTACCTAGAAAAAGTGTGAATAGAGGTCAGCTCTGTGTGGGAAAAAGAAAAAAAAAAAAATTAGATTGATTGTGGTTTCCATTCAGAAATTGCTCGTTGTAAATCTTCATTGTCAAGTACACATACCAACTTTTGGTATAGATAAAAAAAAATATCAAGATCTCCGTTGTTGTGTTTCTTGAGAGATATTAATGGGCTAAAAATCAATATATGGGTCTTCAAGTCTTTGAATTTTCTGTAAGAAGGTGAATAAAAAACTAATTTCAGTTCTATATATGCTGTCTTTTGATTATCCTTCTTTGTTCATCATTTGAGCTAAATTAACTTCTTATATATAGATATATATATATATATATATATATATACTTGATCAAACTAATTAAGATGAATTGAATGAGGAAAATCAATATTGAGCATACAGAATTTATGAGAAAAACATATTTGATGAATTGCATATATAATTGACAAGTAGTCAATGTATTGATCTTTAGCAAACCAAAAGTTGATTATAACTAATTACGGTAAATATGGACACTAAATTAAACAGAAGAAGCTCAATTCATAATATATATATATATATATATATATATATATATGGTGGAAGCGAGAAGAGAAATTCTAGCTTCTACTAATTCTCTTCTTGACTAAAGCTAAAAATGTTTAGCTAAGTACTGATTTGTTAACATGATTTTGCTGATTATGTGGCTAACTAATATAATTGATCACAGGGGTTGAATGTAGATTGATAGAAGATGAAAATTTATATAGTTTGTATGTATATATGTTATATATGTATGAATGGTAGTCCCAATATAAACTAACAAATTTGCTAGCTAATTAATCTTCAACTAGATCAATTTGATAAGTTTTTCAAAACATATTCCAAAGCAAAATGTGCAGAGACAAAGAGGAGTGGGAAAGTAGGACAATTTAGTAACGAAGATTAGCTGTTGCGTTTGTTTGAGATAATTGAGTTCAAAAGTTGTGTGGGAAGACAAAATTGGGAAACGTAATGTTTTTAGGCCAGAAAACATGTTAGGGGTACTTGATGAGCCTAAAAGAACAAAAAAAGTTTATCCTCCTCACAATCATATAGAATTCAGAATATTATATTTACTAAAGGCCCACATATCCTGTCACGTTACCCGCACATTTTAGAAACATCGATCTCTTACACTCTCACCCAAAATATTAAAAATAATTTTTTCTTTAAAAAAAATTTGTAAAAAAAAAAAAAAAAAAGCAAACTATACATGCTTAAAAAACAGAACTTGATAATGTTTTAGAATTGTCCCTCTCCTCTCCTTTCATATGGTCTACTGGAATTTGTTTAATTACTACCAAATTAAATAAAATGAATACAAAATTTAAAATGTGTGTGTGTGTGTGTGTGTGTCTGGAATTTGTTTAATTACTACCAAATTAAATAAAATGAATACAAAATTTAAAATGTGTGTGTGTGTGTGTGTGTGTGTGTGTGTGTGTGAAAGAGAGAGAGAGAGAGAGAGGTTTATTTGTTTGTTTCAAATTAGACATTTGGCCTTTCACCTTAAAGAGGTAGCTCGCCTACCCAGGTTTCTTAAAAGGATTGCATGGCACCCGTAATTTGGGCTTGTTGATTATCTTTAACGTATATATATGGCACCCGTAATTTGGGCTTGCTGATTATCTTTAATGTGTATACATATATATATATATATGTATATATAGCTATGACTTTGATATTGTTGGAAACCTAGTAATATGGATAATAAACAATAAACATATGGTGACTTGACAAGTATGTGAAAGATTATCACTTTTAATTAGATTCCAATTTTACTTGTCAAAGATTATCATTTTCAATTAGATTTCTAGTTTTGAATTAGTAATTGAGATGTCACTCAAAGCAACTCAATATAATATGAGATATTGTACCAAAGTGAATAAAAGACCATATATGTATGTATGTATGTATGTTTTTAGTCTTATTCTGGGTTGTGCTACATTCTTAATTCTTCCTGAAATGTATGTATTTTAATCAATAAGATGACCATCATGAGATAAGTTAGGAGGCAATCTAAATGATAATTTTTTTGAAGCTATATTTTGGGAATGAAATATTTATTAAGAGAATAGATTACATATTAATGTACTGGATTCAGCTTCCAGTTAACTTCAGCCTAAAATTTTCAGCTATAAATTACTGTATGTGATATTTTGGAAATGTATTAAATTGAAAAGGGAAATTTTAAGCCACTTATATGTCTATACTCTATACTCCTTTATATGTGAGATTTTGGATTCACGTGGCTTTAATGATCAATATATATATACATATGAAACGTTATTGTCATCTAAACAGTCCCTTTAGAAGATATTAATTGTGATATCAGAGGAAAAAAGAGGACTTTGGAGGTCAATTATATAAGTCTCCATATTTGTGCATATATTCAAGAGCTAGAATTTGATGTCATATATGTCTACGATCAGTAGGTTATAGGAGATTACAAAGCAACAAAAAAAAAATATGTTATAGGAGATTAATCTAAATTTCAGAGATATTAAAACAATTATGCATATGTATGTATGTCATCAGCAACCAGAAAGAAAAACTTTTTTGAATTTTGATAGAACCAGACAACGGGCAATATTATTAATCTTAACTGTACTTTCATGAAAATTTTGTTTTAATTTCTTCTCTAATTTATATAATATTAATAATTTATAAGATGGATAATAGACATATACACCAATTCTGTGAGACGTACAAATTTTTCTTTTGACTAACCAATGTCGATGGGATGGATTTGTCGTCGAGGATAATTTGGACAAATTAAGTTGCCCTGTAAAAATTTAATTAGAGGGGAAATTCAAAAGGGAACGAAATTAAGTAAATAATAACCATAGATGGAAATACAGTTTAAAGTATTGATATTTTTGCCGAAATTTTTATTTTTACATAATTTGTTTTGAATTTTTTATTATTATATTCGCATCAAATTTTTTATAAATTGGTTAGAAAATTTATAATTTACATAGACATTTCCAAAATTTTCATAAAATTTTTATAAAATTTTTTAAAATATCTATGATTTTTTTTGTTTAATTTTCTTATGAAATTTTTTTATAAATATTATGAATGTTTAGTAAAAATTTTTACTAAGTTAACATTATTTATAGATTTTTTTAACTTTTTAATTGTCTTTCAATAATTAAACAAATAAAAATAAAAAATTCACATTTAATAAACAATGTCTAAAATTACACTATACAATCTACTTATCATATTCTTAAAAAAAATTATTGTCATAATTTCCCATTTATCTATCTATTATTTTTTTTTATGTATAATGATAAATTTAAATTTGTATAAATATTATAAAGTAGATAAAAATTAGATATAAACAAAAATTAAAAATTGAAAGATATGCGGAAATATATTCTCTGCTAACTTAATTATTAGATATTCATATGATGGCATATTAATAATTATATTTAAAATTATTAAAAAAATATATTTTTTTAATAATTATTTTTTATATTTTATATTTTAAAATAAAAATTAAAAAAATATAAATAATTTTCAACTATCAAAAAATTATTTACAATATTGAAATGATATTTATAAAATATAATCTAGTTACAATAATTATTTTATATATCTTAATCAATAAATAATTTTATTAAATATATATTTTTTATTAATAATAATATATTTATAGCTATTAATATTTATTATAAATCAACTAATTAAAAAAACTATATCATTCGTTCAATATTTTTTATAATTTTTATAATTAATTTAATAATTAATTAATTAAATAAATTAATTAATTATAAAATTATAATAAAATTTTTATTTTTCAAATAAATTTATATTAATTTTTATTATTTTTATTAATATTTTTATAAATATTTTTATATTTTTATATTTTTAATGTGTTTTAAATTTTTAATATTTTCATCAATTTAAAAATGAGTTGGAAAAATGAGTGTGGAGATGATAAAGCGATAAACAAATAAATGTTTATCTTCTTCTAATCAGGCCACCAATCCAATCATTACACGCAACACTCGTGATTAGATGGGTTGTGTCATGTCCAACGTAAACACCATCGCCTCTTTTCAGCTCATCTTTAATTTCAACTCCATTTTTTATAATTTCTTTGGTTACTTTTTAATTTCCTGATTTTAGTTTAACGACGGGCCAACAAAATTCTATATATAAAGTATTTTATAATTAAATTTTTCCTTTTTTAATTATTAAAATTTCATATTAAATTTGAAAAATCATTATGTGGGTAAGCATATATATCAATAAAAATGTTTCTTATTGTTAAGTTGTTCAATTATTAACCAGAATAAAATGTACAAATTCAGCTTAGATATTAATAAAGTTCCTGTCTATGGGTATGGTTTAGTGGGTAAATAAATAAATAAATAAAAAGCAATATCTGTCACTTCTATCCCGAATGGTCCAACTTATGTTGTGGACTTTTCTAATCAATTCAAGCAAACTGTTTGGTGGAAGACCTATCCAATCACTATTTTTTTTTTCTTTTTTTATTTGGGTAATCAAAGACTATATTTTTTCTTTGGTGGACCACCTTATGATGTATTCCTTTGAATAGATATTGAATCTTATTACAAATAGAAGATATTAATTAATTAAATACTATGCGTACCAATTAATTTTCCAAAACATTATTATATTATAGCATATACCATACAGATGTATATTTGAGATTTGATAGCCAAATAGTATATCCTTTTAAAGAAGTCAATAATCATGCTGGCGTAGTTTTTTGTATAATAACATGATAACACGGCAAATTAATCAAACAACATGATAATACCACTCAAAAATGGCATTGAATACAGAGAAAGATAATTTTATTATTATTTTTTTAATACATATGTTTTAGATTAGGAGGGATGAGTTTTTAGTCGCACATGTCCTTTTAAATCCAAAGACTTGGCATATAAACTAGAGGATCACTCTCCATTAATTATTATTACTTTTTTGACTTATTATAATTATTTTTTCCAGTATGGGTGAAAAGATTCAACTCAGATTATTATATCAAAAAATACTAGTTTATTATTAAACTATCCTGACGGGACCGATTGCCCTCCTTTTAAAAAAAAAAAAAAAATTATATAAATGATATTGTTAATATATTTTTGTATAAATTCATTTAGACACTTTTAATTTTGTTATAATTATATTTAGTTTCTGTATTTTTAAAAAAAAATTATTAATTAATTTTTTTAATTTTCTATATTTATCAAAATAAGTAATGATTTTGTTAAAAACATGAAGTCTAACTTTAATTAAAGCAAATTTGAGAGAGTTTAAGTAAAATTTTCGTGACATTTTTTAGCACTCAAATAATCAGACAGTCGTACATATACTTGGAAACAATGCCATCTCTCGCTAACTGCGCACTGTCTGCTCGTGTCTATTTTTGCTGCTTTTCTTATTAAACAATGTTTTCGTCACAAGGAACAGTCGAGAGATCAATTCAACAAAGAGAGGCTTTTGGAAAAGAGAGTCCACGGGCTCGATATTTTATTTTATAAATATTTATTAATTTAATATATATATATATATATATATATATGTATGTATATATGTATAACTCCATTATTGTTTATTTGCTTTTCCTATACTTTCTTTTTGTTTCACTTGCGTTATCTAGGAGATACCGAATTATATTTATGATTATTGCATTTATATGACCAACCAGTATAAGATTTTAATACATCTACTTTTGATCCGAAAAAATAAATTACGTCTATTTACATCGTTTTATGTTTCTACAAATAGAAAAAGAAGAAGATTATGTCTACACGTGCGCTAACTAATTAAAATGTAAACCATGATAAACGAGTTACTTTTTCAATGCCACAAGGCATTAAAGATATCGTTAATATAATTTTCTTTTTTAAGAATACACTATTTTTTCCCCAAAAAAATTTAAAAAAAAAAGGATACATTATTCAATTAAATATTAGAGTCATGCATGTATGAAATCTTTTATTCAATGCAAATAGTGCCTACCGTAGATGATTTAGTATATATAATCCCGAAAGATATCAACAACTCAGATGCTAATGTAATTTTCTTTCTAAGACCAATTTATATATATTTCAAAAATGTTCACTTTCTACCCAAAAATAATAATAATAATAAATTTCAGCTTAGCTTATATTTGATTGTAACAAACATCATTGACGTGTATGCAACATGGAGGTGGATCTTATATAGTGCTATAGATTGATCTTGATAATTTTTATTTTGAAAGTCAAAAAATGTAAATAAGTAGACAGAATTTACTAGAATATAGATATAATCAAGGAAGATATTCAATCACCCATATATCACATGGTTAATTTTCACTTAGTCAACAGTACTACACCACAGTACGTTTATTATAATGTAAGTTTTTTATTGGATCATTAATATAATTTTTGACTTATATTCCCAAAAAAAAAAAATTAAAGTAAAAAAAGGAAAATAAAAAGGTCTCAAATGTGAGCAACATAAGATATGGAATTAAATATATGCATCTTTGCATGTGTGTAGGGAAAGCGATGCGAGGCATGGAGTCCATAATATTGCTTTTTCAAAATGTTAAATTACAAGTCTTGTAGATGAGATTGGGTTCGACTGTTCATTCCAATTTAATTGCTGTAAATAATGATGTAGAGCTTAGGAGCTTCCAAGTCCCTACGATGCATATTGATCATCAAGCTATATTTAATAATAGAATATACCGTTTTAGTTTTCTATAGAAAATATCAGTTTTTTTTTATAAAATGAGAATTTGATATTAAATTTCATTTTGAAATGATCAGTTTTATATTGGTATGGGTATTTTTTAACAAAACATGCTTATAAAGCTTATCTGTTTACACCGATATAAAACTAACCTTTTAAAAATGAAATTTAACATCAAATTCTCATTTTATGTAGAATTTGATTCTCTCTGTACCAAAACCTTATATAAATATATTTTGTAATCAAAACAACATTCAATCCTAGTGAAAAACATAGAAGAGATCATAAGTTACCATTTTTAGTGTTCTGTGGTCACTTCCATCAAACATCTACCTAGATTCGATAGTTGATGATACAGAGTTTGCGGTAAGTCAATCTTGTCGCGCAAGTTGCTACTACCATTTTTTATCATTATTTATGTGTGGATATATATATATATATATATATATACACAATGAAGTTTATATTAGAACAATATAAAAATCTTAAACTATTTGTATTAACAATTGATTATTTAAGTATTGAAATTTGAAATGCATTTTTATATATTGCATATTTATGAGATTGATCTTTTTCAAATAAAATTTTAATATATCATTAAATTTATAAATTATTAATTAATTTATAAACTCAAACTTTTGAAGTCATATAAATATTAATAAAAAAAATATAAAAAAACCAATGTTAAAACCATTAAGCCAATTTGATTTTAACTTTATTATATAGTTCACATCATAGCAATTTGATATTAGTTTCATTTTATATATATATATATTTATATTTATATAGTTAGCTCAAAATATATATATATATATATAGTTCACAAAGTTTTTGATAAAGATGAAAAATAAAATAAAAGCATATTTTGCAAGAACTATGAGTACCAACCGACTATCTAGCTAGAGCTACCTAGTATTCACCAGAAAAACCCACTACCTAGCTATGGCTACCTTTTATAAAATAATTGGGTAGGATGCAAATCATGGAAAGTTTGTTGGAGAATAGAATTTAGATTTCTAGGGGGGGGACTTATTTATCTCAATTAATCATCACAAAGAGACATTATATATATCTATATATATATTCAAGTAAATTCTAATAAAACATTATCAACCTTCTTTATGTTTTTTATCAGTTATGTTTTTTTATCAGTGTTCAATCATAAAGCAATCTAAGAACTAATTAATAAAGAAAGATGAAATCTTTATAATTTTACTATCAAAATATTTTGGTAGGCGAACAACTATTTATACGTACAATTATTTATATATAGGATAGTAAAGATTTGGGAATTTGATATAAAATTGACAGCTATCTATTTAAATTGGACACAATTTTGAAGGGGCTTTAGAATTGTCGTACATATATTGATATATATATATATATATATTGCTCTTAAAAGATTGGCTCATAATGCGTTGTGGAAACCACAAGGTACTCAAAAAAATCTTTGCTCTGTATTCAATCGTATATAGATCGTCATAGAATTATGATTTGTTTATGTCCTTAGATTGTGACATCTCACCAGAAGTACTTTCTTCATTCATATTACATCTTCACAAACTCTCTCTCTCTCTCTCTCTCTCTCTCTCTTTCCTAATGAGGAAGAATGAAGAGGGGGACCAGCAAAAGGAGTCGCGGAAACAGCTTAAGCTGGCATTAGCATAGAAGCAAGTGCACATGAATGTCCACGAAACTCAGTTGCTAAAGGGATTAACGAAAGCCTAAATGGGCCCACAGCCCAATTGTCTAATCTCAGGCCCAATTGATGGACACGGAAATTTAGGCCCACCCAGTACGAACGTACTTGGGCCCACCATTAAGTCAACAGCTAGAGCCCAAGAAGTTTTACAGAAAAGAAAAGCCCCCATGGAATAATGGAAAACACCTACCAAAAAAAAAAAAAAAAAAAAAAAAAAAAAATTGGGAAGAATGGTGCATATCAGCACAAGGGGCAGTACTTGCTTTCTTTTTTCGGTGCATGTTTAAGATCATGTGCTGGTTTCAACTTTTATACAGAGGCACATGGCTAGCTAGCTTCTACGAATTCAATCAATTCATCGCATACTTTTATATGCTGCATTATCATTCATCCTCTATAACTCAGTCGCCAACATGATGCTGCCATATTGTTTGGATTTTCTTATCACTTTGTAATCAGACGGTTCTAATTTTGTATACCTTATCAAAAACAATGTAGGGTAAGTAATAATATATGATTTGGGTTTTGATCAAAATGTTTTTGGTAGTGAGAAACTGTGTTCTTAGATGGATTGGAAAAGACATTTTACTAGGCAATGCTTTTGGGAAAGTGCTTCTAAATCCTTTGAGAGCATTTTTATGTTATTCTGCCCAGCACGATGTCTTGAATTTTGTCACTGGGATAAATTCATGTTTTTTGTCCATTTTTAAATTGAATGCCATAAATGTATTTGTTTTAATCATAAACTTTTAATTGTTTCATTATGATGTTTGTAGTTTATATCAATCCTTGTTTTGTATGTGAGATTATCACAATCATTAAATTATAATACCAGCATTTGTAAAATTGTGTTATATATATATATATATATAGCATAAAGTCATATTAAAATATGTAGTATAATATAGTAAAGAATATATAAAGAGAGATTATAAGAAACAACTATCAACAGCCGTTAGATCACACAAATCAAACAAATATAACAATTATAGATATTATTCTTCATAGTTCATTTCCATAAATCAATTATATCAAAGTTGTATTTAATATATACTTCCCATTCGTATTAAACACCATCAATGTGTCAGCTAATACAATGGCAGGTCTTGTATTAGCTGTAAGTTTTCCTATTTATACTTTATTTTCATCAAAAGTACTTAACTAAAAATGAATTAAGGATAATCCTATAAAAGTTATCAAAGACCATTGCTAATATCCATTAGGTATATAATAAAAAATAAAAAATAAATTATATCAACGTTCTTGTACAAAAGCAAAAAAAAAAAAAAAAAAAAAAGGGTATATACTACATAAACTACCCATGAAAATATTGTTCTTTGCGAAACGAACACAGATGATTTCCCAACATCAGCTGACGATTAGAACTATAATCTTTTTCTTATAAAAAGATGAGAAGTTCTGCAGTGATCCTGTATTGTACAGTATTCTAAAAGTTGTAAAGAATGAGGGGTCTTCTGGGAATAAATTATTCCAACATATGCGGAACAGACAATGTACTTCACATTATAATTAACCAGGCCAATTCATATAAACATATCATATAATATAATGTGTGTGTGTGTGTGTATACATATCTATATATATAAGATATTATATATACCACTTTTAGGCAGACCCTCAATAAGATATCTATTTAAAGGCAACACTGCCTTGTGCTTAAACCACTCACTCTCTATGTCTCTCAAGAGATAGGCTGCCTGGAATGGTTAAGTTCATTATTTGTCTTTTGCTTGTAGCATTCTTTGGTTTTTCTACGGTTGCAACCCAGGTTAGTTTCTTTCCTCCTTCCATAAGTAATTAAGCATTCCACCATCCATATATATATTTTGTGATGAATCATTCCACCATATATATATATATATATACACATATACACGCAAATCAATGCTTTCTCTATGCATTTATTACTCTTATATAACTTGCTTTATGTTAAGTAATTTGTAGGTTTTGGCAACAGAAGCAAAATACCAACAAGACAGCACAGTAAGTTCTTAATATCTAATTGGTTTTCTATTTTGTAAATTCTTTTTAACGGATCCAGACCTTCTGTCTCCAATTTAGGTTCAAACGGTGAAATAATAATTCCACCACATCTTAGAGAAAAAAAAAAAACAAAAATAAAAAAGAGTAACCATTTTTCAGATTAGGCTGGATTCTATAACAGGCTTAACAGGTATTTGAGCAGCAAGAAATGAAACCAAAAGCTGAATCAAATTAGATTTTCAGTGGTTTTCCAAAATGCTGATATTTAGCTATTATTTTGTAATTTTTGGCTGGGGTTTTACGGACCTGGGAGTCTAAAGAGCTATCGCAAGTGTTCATCCTTAAATAGTACAAATTTGGGATAATTTAGCAGTAATTGTTACTTTTTATGGACAAACCACATTTCTAAAAGGGGTTCAAGTTAATTTCCAATTACAAATTTTGCTGAAATATTTGGATTGGTTATTCAGCTAGGTTCAATTAAAATATTAAATCAAGTTATCGTGTGTAGAGATAAAAATTATGAGAGAATGAATGGGAAAGTATATTAATTAATTAGATATATTTTGTGTGTATATTGAATAGAATGCCCATAACAGTGCACAAGGAGATATAACAAGACACAATACCACAAACCATGCATAGGAGTCACATGTACCTCATATTTTGGCGGTAATTACCAAGCTAAAATTCATCCAAGGTAATTAGTCAAGCCCATGGTCGCTGACTTGCATTTATATTTTATGTTGTAAGAAATAATATCATTAGAATTCCTCACGTATTTTGATGTTTCTTTCCACCATGATAATAATGGCTAAATAAGCTCTTTAAAATGGGATGCTAGTAAGCGAGGTGTTAGGCTAAACCACTAACATAGTGAAAACTTTTAATGCGTGCTTGTAACCTCTCTGTTGTTCTCTCCACTAACCCAATAAAACAAATACATTTCATTCAATCCCTTTGTTGCTTTGTGTACTTGTCTTTTTAATATCAACCATTGTTATTTGCTTTGCTGCTTGCTTGGTACTTGCACAACACTAATATCATATGGATTGTTTGCTTACGAGGGATTTTGACAATTGGCTTACTACGCATGTAGGGCTAGTAAGCACCACACGATCCATTTTTGCTTACTCCAAAGAGTGGGAATATGACAGTTGGTATTAGAACGCAGTTGCGAGATAAATCATACGAATACCAAATATGACAAATCAAATATAATTTGATGCCATCGATCAACAGGTCAGGGAGCTTGCCGGGACTGTGGATGCACATATCAAAGGCCACGATTGGCATGAGGTCTTTGACAAGGTGGAAATGATTAACAATTTGGATAATCAAGGGAGAGCTCTTGAAAGGAAACAAAACCCATGGGGGGTTGGCAGTGCTTTGAGCTCAATTGCAGATGAGCAAGAAGAAGCCACGAAAGAGGTAATAGCAAGCTAGTCAGCTATTGGGAATGATTTAACAGAAGACATTCGAGCTACCGTAGAAGCATTCAAGATCGAGTTGGGGCATATGAATACCAAACTCACTCTCACCATACATGCAGTGGAGAACCAACCCACTGCTTCAACGGGAGTGGAGTATAGGCAACTCAAAGTGCCTAAATGCCTGAACACCAGCATATGGAGATGCGATATATGCAAAAGAGCTCAAGAACTTTCAACTTGATATGAAACAATACTTTCTCACAGTGAGGTCAGATTCAGAGAAAATGACGGTGATGATGGCCACAATATATTTAACGAACGATGCAAAATTGTTGTAGCGATCCAAATATAAGGACATTAAAAATAATATATGTGTCTTTGACACATGGGAACAACTGCAGAAGCAACTCAAGAACTAATTCCTTCTCGAGATTAAGGACTACATTACCCATTGACATCTAAGAGAGCTGAGACAAATAGGCAATGTGAGAGATTATATGAAGACTTTCTCTACACTAATGCTAGATATCTGTAAAATGTCAAAAAATGGCAGAAGGTTTAAAACCTTGGGTTAGGATGTAACTTCAATGACAAAAAGTGTAGGATCTAGCCTAGGTGCTATCAGTAGTAGAACGCTTAATGGATTACACATCAAAAAGCCCTAGCAATAGGAAACTCTAACCCTTTCTATTGAATACCAACAACGGCAAGTTTTTAAAGCTTACCAATCTCACAAAACTGGAGGAAGGCAATAACATAAAACCTTCAAATCTGCGAGACATTTCATCTAGGATATTCAATGCCTTCAGGACAAATTCAAACCCATGGCGTGCTTTTTATATAGTGGTCCATATAGAGTTGCCGAGTGGTCTCATGTAATTACCTTCAATGAGCTACAAGTTTTTATTTTCTCACACGAATCAGCAAAAAAGTGAGGGGAGATAGTAGAAGAAAGAGAAGATAGTGCCCAAATCCGGGCATTGAGATTCTTGAATGCCATTAAGAAGCAAATCATTCAGAACAGGAAAATTAATGAGAAAGGTATCATGTTTGTGGATGCAATGATCAATGGAAAGGTCACAAAAAGTGTGATGGTGGACACTGGTGCCTCCCATAACTTTTGTTCAGAAAATGATGCAAGAAGATTAGGCTTAAAACTACATAGAGATGTGGGTCAAATGAAGGCTGTTAACTCCAAAGCCTTCCTCACAATAGGTTTGGCAAGACAAGTGCCTCTAAAATTGGGATTTCATGAGGACCATGTGAATTTTATTATGGTTCTAACGAATGATTTCGATGTCATCTTGGGCATGGATTTTCTAGTGGAGAAGAAAGCAATCCCTATTCCTACTGCTAATAACTGACTGACTCCAAATTCTTATCGGCACTCCAATTTAAGAAAGGGTTGGGATGCAAAGAACCTTCTTACGTAGCACTAATAATGGCCAAAGAAAAGGAAAGTGATGAACCAACCCCTCCCGCGGTGATAAAAGCTTTGAAATCCTTTAATGATGTAATGTGGGCTAACCTATTGAAAAACTTTCCTCCTCAACGGGACATCAACCACAAAATTAAATTGATACTAGGAATGAAACCCCTAGCAAAAGCACCATATCGAATGGCTCCCCCAAAGTTGACATAATTGTGGATGCAATTGACAGAACTTTTAGAAGTCGGGCTTTTTAAACCCTTGACGGCACTATATGGTGTGTTAGTGCTATTCCAGATGAAGAAAGATGGAAGTTTAAGCCTATGTGTGGACTACCAAGCGTTGAAACAAGGTTATCATATGGAACCAATATCCGATCTCTTTAATTGCTGACTTGTTCAACCAACTTAATAGTGCCAAGTACTTCACAAAATTAGACTTGAGATTGGGATATTACTAAGTAATAATTGCAGAAGGAGATGAGGAGAAAACTACCTGTATCACTTGATACAGGGCTTTGGAGGTCCTAGTGATGCCATTTAGGCTAACCAATACACTAGTGATATTTTGCACTTACATGAACCAAGTCCTCTGAGACTTTCTTAACAAGTTCATTATAGTGTATTTCAACGATATCGTGATCTTCAATTTTATCCCTGAGGAGCATGTTGAGCATATTTTATTGGTGTTTCAAAGGCTTCAAGAAAATCAATTGTTCATGAAAAGGGAAAAATAAACTTTTGCGAAGAAACAAATTAAATTTTTAGGTCACATTATTGAAGAGAGGAAAAATTCACATGGATCTGGAAAAGATTAAGGCAATTCAAGAATGAGAGACTCTCATTAATACCAAAAAAACTTAGGGTTCGTTTGGTATGCAGTATTAGATTACATTGGTATGAGTTGTATTATATTGGATTGTATTGGAATTTATTACATTATACTTATACTGTGTTTGGTGTTGGATTATATAAAATAATACAGTATTTGGTATATCTTGGTATTGTACTGTATTATTTTTTATTATCTATTATTTCTTAAATTATTGCTATTAGAAAAATAAACATTACAAAAATATCTTATATTTCTATTTCCATATTATTTCCATTTTAGAAAAAATAAAATAAAAGTTTGAAAAAACTAAAAAATTACTAAATTGGAAATTAAATAAAAACAAAAGTCTTTCCTCATATTTAATAACTAATATTTCCAATACATATTACATATCAAACAACATATCATTAGTTTAATAATTTTGTAACTATACTTATGACTATTGCTCCTATAATGCACCGAATAAGAAAGATTTTCTATCCATTATAAATATTTTCATAAATTAGGTGAGATTGATCATTCTCATTTAAGCATATATTTAAAGGAGTTTCTCTTTAATGTTGAAGGTATAATATATACTCGTCCTGAGCTTCTTTAAGTGAAGAATATGATTTATATATATTTCCTCTGAATCCATTAACTTGTTCTTGACATTCAGGCCATGAGTGATAAATTTATGTCCTTCGACCTTTAAAAACAATATAAACAGTTCCACGCGCCATATGCAATCTATAAATATAAAAATATATATATATATATATTACAATATAAATCAATTTAATATATATATATATATATATATATAGTTATAACAACACAACATAATAATATTGTACATAATTTTTCAAACATATGAGTTCAATCATAATACCAAACCACATATAATCAAATAAATGTTAACATAGCCGATACTAAATACAAAGCACTGTAATAAATAAGGTTCACACAATCTAAACTACAACTAAATAAAGTTCATAGAATGCAACCACAAAGCAATACAACAAAGTTAGTCAGCTTGATGAACCTTCCATCAATTGACTAAGTAACCTCCTCACAAACATCTCCCTAACTGGATCATGACTGGACATAAACATAGTAAGATAATGAGGTTTCTGTACTATAATACCAAACACATCCAGTTGATCCTCAACAGATAGTCCCATATCTTTTAATTCATTAGAAATATCAGATCGATCTTCATGACCTTTCACGAGGGTATCTGCTATCACCTTCAATTAATCAATGGATTTGTCAAACATTTGCTGAAATGAAGCCAATAGAACGTCCTCTGCATTGTTACAATCTGCTCTCTTTTTCCTTTATGGGTTGAAGTAGCAGTTGACCTATTTTGCATTGAAGTTAGAGAGCTTTCTTCCATGTCAATAGCATTTATGTTATCATCTTCTCTATTTATCTCTTCAACCATATCAATGGAAGTTTCAGCTGCCCTTCCAGTTGCTCTATCTTTTCCAAAGATATTAGTCAATCTATCAAATATAGGAAAATATTTTTCTCTCCATCCTTTAGCATTCTTGTTATGATACGACACAAGAAACTAAAATATAAACATAATATTAAATAAATTTATCTATAGCTTTAAGTTAAACCTTAACATAATTATCCCATACCTCATCACTATCCACCTCAACACATTTAAGCACATCATTCCATGCAGATCCATTTGTATTAAGTATGTCAAAAACAATTCCATATTGTTTTTTCCAATATCTCAATCTTGAATCGATATGAAGATTACCTTTTATCCCCGAATTAGGAAATCGTGCTTCTAAAGCCTTCTCAATAAGGACCATTGTTCCAAGTTTGAAAGATCTATTATCACATCGAAGTTTAGATGCTACTATATCTTGAAGTATAGATAACAAAGCATCTTCTTCAGCCTTACTCTATGATCATCTTGATTTTGATTGACTACTCTGTCCCATCATTCCTATGTATATATATATATATGTATATATGCATATTAATAATTTTAAACATATTTACAACAAATTATAGATAAGAAAATAAACAAGTACAAACATCAACTAAACTAATATACAATAATAGTATAAATATACATGATGTTAACATATCAAAACAATCATTTCATTGCTAGATATCAAACATTGAAATACAATCTAATAATGCCTATTCCCTCTCTACTCTTCATAGATTTGACTTGCTAAGTTATCCATCCAAGTTGACCATTCATTTGAAGATTCAACTGTACCAATAGTACCTAATCCCTCACTTTCTTCATTTTCTAAATTTGTACCATTTATATTTACTTTACTTTCCATTAGATCGACAGACATTTCACCTTTAATAAGGTTATACAACAAGCAACATGCAGTAATTATTCGGCATTGAGTTTTAATATGGTAAAACGCTGGACTCCTTAAAATACGCATCGCATCTTAAGCAATCCAAAACATCTTTCTATAACATTCCTTACTAAAGCATGTTTCATATTAAAATACTTAGCAGGATTAGTAGGTTGACCACCCTTTCTCCATTCCGATAAATGATATCGAATTCCTCTATAAGGTGCAAGCTTCCCCATTTGGGTACCCACCATCAACAAGGTAATAATTTCCTATATTATGAAGAAAAACATTAGTTTTTATATGTGTTTTTTATTTTATTACTCTAACAAATAAATTATACAAATCTTTATATACCTGTGGGGACTTTTAACCCATTTAGCCTAGTTACTGCATCCCAAAGTACTTTAGAATTAAAAACAGAACCTTTCTATCCCGATAAAATAAAGATAAACTTCATGTCAAGAGAACAAACCCTTAAAATATTAGTTGCAATTTCTCCTTTTTTGGTTCGGTAACTTGGTTTATCATGTTCAGACACACGAACCTTAATATAAGTTCCATCCAATACACCCAAATAATTCTATGTAAATTATAAATAATTAGTATTTAAACAACATAGTGCAAATATGTTAAAAAAATTTCTACATTTTTATTAGCTTACCTTAAACCATCTCCATCCATCATAGGTACAATTTTCAAGAACTGGTTCTGAAACATGAAGTAATTTACTTTACAACCGTAATACATCATGTAAAATGGAATTGAAATACCTACTAATTGTTTTTCCTGATCTCTTAAATATATTGCCAACTATACGATTCTTCATATGGTGAGCAAGTATATCTAAGAAAATACACACTTGCTCATCTAACGATACTATACCATCTTTCTTTATCCTTCCATCACTACAAAGTTACTCACATAATATTTCAAAAGTTCTTCTATTCACTCGAAGTTTATTTATACATTCCAAATCACTATTGCTTATCCATGCTTAACAAAGCTTCAATCTCTAAGAATGCGATTGTTATAACACCTCTGTCTTTTCTTTAGTATCCACAACATCATCATCAACATTAAATTCATCATGTGTAAATGCCACACTTATGATTAGAAACGCAATAATTTTTTTTTTTATCCATATCTATCCATAAGAAAAATAAAAGTAAATCAATATTATATATTTCTTCTAAATTAAATGACAAAATTAAATTAAATCATATATAAATCAATATTATTTATTTCTTCTCAACTAAAGGGCAAAACTAAAATAAAACATATATAAATCAATATTATTTATTTTTTCTCAAATAAAGGGCAAAGTTAAAGTAAATCATATATGAGGTAATGTATTACTCACACACACACACACACACATATGGGGAGATGGAAAAACTCATTAGCTTTTGGCCAAATTCACTCTTTTTTTTTTTTTTTTTTTTGGTCCAATTCACACACATGGAGAAGGCCCCTAGGATTAGTTTTGGCTCAATTTCATTCCTTTTTTGTGTACAATTCACACACATGGAGAAGGCTCCTAGGATTAGCTTTTGGCCCAATTCACCCTTTTTTTTTGTGTCCAATTCACACATATCCCCATTCACTGTCTCTCTCACACACACATATACAAATGCACGGCCCCATTCAATTGCAAAATTGACTGAAATTCTGACATTTCTACAAATTTCTAATATAATTTTATCAAATGGAAAACAAAATAGATTTAACTAACCCAGAAGATAATATAAAAAATAAAAATAAAAAATTTACGACTACAAATAAACCTCAAAAAATGCTTATCAATTCTTTAAAAATATCACAGCCACATACAACCCAGTCAGCAAAAGCATTAACAAACAAAATATATATATACCATACCTTTTTCTTCTTTTTTGCAAATTGTTGTGGAGAAAGGAAAAAAGAATGAAAGAGCCAACAAAGTCTCTCAATAATTTTTCTGGGTGGAGAAATATGAGTTTTGAAATCGTTGTGGGGAAAGGCAAAAAGAATGAAAGAGCCAACAAAGTCTCTTAATAATTTTTTACGTTGTTTGTGTTTTGTGTGCCTTCTGGAAAATTTTGAGCTTTGTAGTTTTGCGAAGATAGAAAGGCATAGAAACAGAAGGTTCCAACATTTTAGAAGTGAAAAAAAAAATGACAAAAGAAAAGGACCCCACCCAAGAAAGCAGGTGATTTCGTTAGGAAATCTGAATTCAATTCAAGGAACCATTGCCTTAACCCACCCCTTAAAGGTGAGCATAAACTGATTTACATTAATCCAATCGAATAAGTTTTCTTCTTTTGGGTCGATTTTTGTGTTTTAAGCAGTATGATTTTGTTTAAATAATTGTTAAAAAAATTAAAAAAGATAACAAAAATAAGGTATTAGTTTAAAGCCCAAATCAACCAAATTGAATTGAGGATTGTCTATTCACTCTCTCTCTCGCATATCAGTAAGCAAACAAACATAGATCATCAAGAAAACAAGCAAGCAAAAACATCTCTTACAACCTAGTCGACCATGAGAAAATTCACTTGCAATTGATGTGTAGAGGTTAGAAGAAGACAAATCAGGCGTAGTTCTGCTTTTTCCTTATAATTGATGGATAGAAAGAAGGAAAAAAATTTATATGAGAATGAGAAAAAAAAAATACAAAAACCATTAATCGAATGGTTTCTTGAAGACAGGAAAAAAAAATTAGGGGAAATTGGTGAAGATAAATTGCATATAGATTAGATATGAGGAAAAAATAAATAAATAAAGAAGAAAGAATTAGAGAAGACTTACCAGAGACAAAGATTGGGGGAGGAGAAGCAGGGTCGAGGGTCAGCACAAATGAATTGTATTAGGTTATACAGGCAAAAAGTAATGTAGTAGGTAATGTGCCATCACCTAAATAAAAAATACAAAGGGTTATTATGTAATACAACCTTCACATGTCTTCAACTGCCAAACATAGTATTATGTAATACAATCCGGGGCAATGCCTTCCAATACATTGTACCAAACAAGGCCTTAGATCCTTTCTTGAATTGGTAAGTTACTATTTGTGATTTATCAAATGATACTCAAAGAAGGCAACACCCTTAATGGAATTATTAAAGAAAGATGTGTCATGGGAATAGAATAACGAATGTTAGGGTGCATTTGATGATTTGAATGAAGCATTGATGAGTGACCTGGTCTTGGCACTTCCGAATGTCACAAAATCATTTGGAGTATAAACCGATACATCAAATTTTGCTTTGGGGGGAGTCCTACCTCAAAATAGCCATCTTGTCGCCTATCAAAGTAGAAAGCTGTCATAGGCAAAAAGAAGTTATATTTCCTAAAAGAAAAAGATGTTTGTTGTGCTTCACTGTTTGAAGACATGGAAACACAACCTATTTGAGTTGAAATTCATCATAAAAACTAACAATGCAGCTATCAGTCACTTCCTCATGCAACCAAAACTAACTCCAAAGCAGGCTCATTGGCACAAGTTTATTGCAGAGTTTGACTACCACTTCAAAATAAGATAAGGACCAACAATCAAATTGCTGATGCGTTCAATTGTAAGATGGAACTCACAGCGTTAATGGTACTAGCTAACATGGGAGCTAGCATCATAGCTACTTCGATGCAAAAACTCATAAGGAAGCATTTAAGAGGAGATTATTGCACACAAAACATCATAAATTGTGTAAAGAAGGAAAAACATGCCAATTTTAGGAAGAAAATGTCCTACTTTAAACAAAAAGGGATACATTGTTTGTCCCAAAATCTAGGAATTTAAGGAAGACACTTTTGAGAAAGTGTCGTGATACCCTATGAGCAGGATATTCAGGATGGCAAAGAATATGCACACTAATCAAAAAAGAGTACTATTGGCTCAAATGCTTGATAATGCTATGGATTACACTTGAACTTGTCTTGTTTGTCAACAAGACAAAGTGGAAAGACAAAAGCCACAAGGATTGTTGGAGCTGCTTCTCATCCTTATCCATCCATAGGAGAGTGTGTCACTTGATTTCATCATAAACCTTTCAAAGATTAGGGATTTCTTTAGTATTTTGGTAGTCGTAGATAGATTCTTAAAATATACAACTTTAATCCTAACTTCATAGTATTATATAGTTGAGGAGATAGCTCATTTATTATTCAAGTTTGTTGTAAAGTATTGGGGAGTATCCAACACATTATTAGCGATCAAGATGACAAATTCACAAGGTCTTTCTGGTCAGAATTGTTTAAACGTGTTGGCTTCCAACTTAATATTTCCTCCAAATATCATCTGCAAACAGATGACAGACAAAAAGGTTCAATAGAATCTTGAAAAAGTACTTGCAACACTTTGTTAGCACCAATAAAAAAAAATTGGGCACAACTCCTCAACGTGGTACAATTCTACTTCAATGCATAGAAAGGCTTTTCTACGAGTAAATGTCCATTCGAGATAGTTAATGGTTAAAAAGTCCATGTTACCTCATATAGTAAGTGAATACCAGGATAAGAACCCAAGTACTTTCAACTTTACAAAAGAATGGAAAAGCCATATGGAAATAGCTAAAGCCTACTTGGAGAAAGTAGTAAGCCGAATGAAGAAATGGGCATATAAAGGGAGGAGGGCATTGAAATTCAACGTTAGAGATATGGTGATGGTAACGTTGACACAAGAACAATTTCGTTGTCTATGAGATAGAGACCTTAGATTAATAAGGAAGTATGAAGGGCCAATGCCAATCGTCGCCAAAGTTAGGAGAGCCTTGTATACAATGGTAACTCAAGAAAGGATGAAGGTACAACTAGTGTTTCATGTCAAAAACTCAAGTCATATCACCCATATAATAAAGATCCAGCACGTAACAACCAAGCCAAAGTTGACGTTAACATCAAACTACTGAAGACGATGAAGAAAGCAGAGGAGATCCTAGCCAATAGAGTCAGATACGTCTGTTAACATTCAGTAAAGGAGTACCTCATCAAGTGGAAAGGATTAGAAGATGAAGAGATCAGCTGGGACAAAGAGGACTCATGCAAGCAAATGATTGAAGAATTCAAAACAGCTGCATCATCAAATACATCAATAGATTGAGAGGGGGAAGATGTGAGAGTCACATGTACCTCGTATTTTGGTTGTAATCACCAAACTAAAGTTCATCCAAGATCATTAGTCAAACCCATGGTTACTTTCTTGGATTTATATTTTGCGTTGTCAGAAATAGTGCCATTATAATTCCTCATGTATTTTCATGTTTTTTTCCACTAGGATAATAATGGCTAAATAAACTCTTTAAAAGAGGTGGTTAGTCGGTGAGGTGTTGGGATAGACCACCAGTATAAGTGAGAACTTTTAATACGTGCTTGTAACCTCTATGTTGTTCACTCCATCGAGAACCAATAAAACGAATGCATTTCATTCAGTCCCTTTGTTGCCTTGTGTGCTTATCTTTTTAATATCAACTATTGTTATTTGTTTTATTGGTTGCTTAATGCTTACACAATATTAATATTGTATGGGTTTTTTGCTTGCCATGGATATTGACAGTTGACTTACTACCTGCGTCGGGCTGGTAAACACTACATAGTCTACTTTTACTATTTCAAAGAGTAAGACCATGACTCCAAGCATGTTCTTCTACCAAAGATGCTATGCCAAGTGCCTTTGTGTTCCACCAAGCTATTGTGGTAATAAAGTTGTATGCCCTTGCTACAACAAGTGAAGACCAAGAAAGGAGGACCCAATCATTTATTTACTACTATATATATAACAAACTAGTGATCTTTGTTGTTTTGTTGCATATGTAAGTTACAGAATCTCTTTATCTCCACTTTTGGGTCCTAAATTGTAAGGACCTGCCCAAGATAATGGAATGATGCTCATTCTAGCTAAGTTGGATTACAAATTCTTGGAACCAACTGTAATTTGTAAAATTTAAAATACATAGCTTTTTTTGTTCATGCTCGTAGTAAATAGATATATGCACTAAGAAAGGATGAGAATTTGCATAGAAAACTCCACTAAGATTCATAATTATTGTAGTTTCTCCTTCAAAAAAATCACTTATTTCTTTATCTTAAGAAATTAATTTTAAGTTCTTCAATGTCCACTCCAAAAACACAATATTTAGAAGGATCCAGATCATTTTTTTGTTTTTCTTACTTGCTTGTATATGCTTTTGTTTTTTAATACTAGAAATATATGTTGACACATGTTTTATTTGAATTTAATTATCTTTTAAAATATTATGTTGATAAAGTAGTTATGTATCATCCATTAAGTTGGCTAATCATGGCTAGGATTGAAAAGCAAAATGCAGACAACCATGATAGGAAAAAAAAAATAAAAAACAACAACAACAACAACAAGAAAATATTCTAATTCTGTTTAGTAACTTCAACATTTTTCTTTGTTTTTTTTTTTTTTCTTGAGAAATAGTAATTTCAACATTAGACCTTTGTATCTTCATGTACTACAAGATTTGAAGAATTTTCCCTAACAATCTCTAGTAACAAATCAAAATTCTAATTAATAAAATTTTGCATTTTGTCTCCTGTTAGAGACATCTTAGTGACAAAACCATTGTTTCATTCAACAATAATTTTAAGTTTGAATCTTCATATACCGTACAAACGAAAAATGAAATAAAATAAAATGTGTTTTGCGTTCCTCCATAAACTACACTAAGTTTTAACAGATTACCTATTCTTCAAATCAAATACTCAATAAAATATGTTTGATTATATGAGGGATAATACATATTTCAATTTTATTTTTGTTGTTTAATTAATTTTTTTAAAAGCAAGTTTAGTCATTAGGAAGTAGGTTATTATTTCTTTTATATTGTACCTCTAACACTCTCTCTCAATGTAAATCCAATTTCTTTGGGGTCCTTACATATGTTTTTAATTTTTAGATAAAGTTGTTAAATTTTGAACATAAAACCTCTATGATCTTTTGGCTCTGATATTAGGGTTTTGTATTTTTTTTTTATTTTTTTTTTTTGTTTATCTTCTAATCTAAAGAGGAGAGGTGCATGGTATCTCGAACCCATGGTCTCATATGTGTAGGTATGAGAAGCATTTCAATTAATTTCACTTTAACTTTTTGAAATCAACTTGAATAATGATTTTAAGTTTTGTATTTTTTTTTTTTATTTCTTTGTTTATCTTCTAATCTAAAGAGGAGAGGTGCATGGTATCTCGAACCTATGATCTCATATGTGTAGGTATGAAAAGCATTTCAATTAATTTCACTTTGACTTTTTGAAATCAAGTTGAATAATGATTTCTTCAAAAATATTAAACTTTTGAAAGAAATGATATAAACTTTTAAGAGGAAGTGTTATTCAACTCATAGTAGCTAATAAACATTATATCATGTATACTCATATATATTAAATTAATTAATAAATATCTATAAAAGATTTGAAATAGTTAATTATATGAGTGCTAAAAATATAGGTGTAACATTATTATTATTATTATTATTATTTTCTTTTTAAAATGACAATCAATCTTGTAAGGATAGTTCTGTAATTAAATCATTATTTTTCTTTTAGTTTTTATATAAAAAAAAATAGGAAATTCAAACTTGAGATTATTGTTAAAAAACCTAATATGATTTTTATTACTGAATTGTTCTAGCAGGACCAAAACTAGTATTTCTTCATGCAATAATCCTGAGTTGAATCATTTGTCGTGATTGAAAAATAAAAAACAAAACGTCACAACAATCAATTGAACGTGATCCTCTAGTGTTAATACGTGGATTTAATCTATTTTATACCATTTTTGTTATATATAATCATGCTACTTACAAATTGAGGCAATAAAAAAAGGATAATACTATTTGGTTATAATCTCTCAAAAACATGTATGTAGGGTACAGAAAATTAGAAGCAACTGGGATGACATAATTTACAGTATAAATAATGTATATATAGAGTCTTGTGGATATTTAAATGGTTTGGACAGTATTTATTTAATTAACAATAATTAATGTTTAATGTTCTTATCTCTAATAAAAGCCAGACATAAGTCATATCTATTTATTGGTGATGGGGCAGTCCCTACAATATGTTTAGCTATTAAAAGCTATATATCATATGGTGGTCCACTAGAGAAAACATATAGTATTTGATTACCTAAAAAAAATTAAAAACAAAAAGTCTATAATTTATATAATTAATGCCATATGAATCTATTTTTGTTTAACTTTTTACCCCTCCATGTCTTTAGGCCCGTGGGATGATTGTCTCATACAAACATGAAAGTTCCAAGGAGGCTCCAAGCGCAGTCCTCTTTTGGGATTCAACATCATCCGAGTCTTCTCCTTTTGGATCTTCAAAATCCTTTGCCAATGGAAAACATCAATTCCACCTTATTAATATTATTTTCACCATAAAGTTTAACCATAACCAAGAATAGGGAGACTCTCTATCCCATCAAGCACCAACTGAAATGAAGGTTAACCAGAGACTTGCTCAGAGAAGAGAACCTCATCACCTCCAAGTTGATGTAGCATTTTTATGGTGTCAATTCCGGGGTCCACAGGATGAAACCCATGACCATGAACCACCAACCTTCGAACAAAAGACTGTGAGAGACCTCACGAAACTCACCAAGAAGCTCTTTGGCAACCCAATAGAGTCACACTAGAGTTGTGTGCTAATTCATCAATAAATTATAAGTTGGAAAGTGAGAAACAAGAGCATGCAAACAGAGCAAAACAGAGTACACAAAGAGAGTAAGAAACAGAATTCTTTTGTGATGATTTGTTTCCTTGTCTTCTCACTTTAGCGCACACTGAACTATTTGAAGCTTTGTCTGCCTTGGATACAATCTTTGAGACTGTAAAACCTGCCACATAAAAAATCTGTGATCTATCAGGAATCAATGAATTAAGAAGAACAACGCCAATTGCTTCATAGATAGAAAAAGGACTAAAACTTCTCCTCCTTTTAAGTCCAACAGCAAACCAACCAAGACCAAAAGCAGTGATGTCCACACAGCTTGAAATCCCAGCTATTCCCACAAACATGGAAAACTCCTTCCTCACCCATTGTCCAAGCTCTTTTACTCTATTTCTCCACAGTTGGTGGCTGAAACAAACAATTAAAACCCATAAAATTTTCCACTTCTTGTCATATCTAGGCCACAAATTTCCCTTCATCAAACCATTTAAAACATACGCCAAAAATTTCATGATTACTTCAAATATGTTGTTGCCACCACAAAGACAACCAACAAGATTAAAAACAAAAAAAACAAAAAACAAAAAAATGTTTCATATTAGAAAGATATTAACAGCAGCAGTAGCATAGACTCAAAAAACAAAAGATATATAAAAACTCTTTGTTCAAAGTATGGTTACCTTGATCCTAATAAGCATTTCTCTATCATAGCATTTCTAGCATTTTCTGACATCTTAACAGCTATAGAGACAGAAAAATTAATTAATTAAAAAAAACATAAATGGAACAAAATATTAAAATAAAAAGAACAACATTAATGAAAACAAAGATTAACCAGGGGATAAAGCAATGAACCCACAAAAAGTAGCATGATAAAAACAAATAAATTTTTAGAGTGAGAGAAAATTTTGATTTATTTTTATAAACCTTCTTTTTTTTATATAATTTGGACTAGAATATTCATTCTCATGATTAATTGTGCCAAAGCATTTTTCTAATTCGAATGTAAATCCAATTTTGACAATACAACACTTGTAAAATTTCTAAACTGTCCCAAATTTAATATTAAATTTTTTAATTGACTCAGCATATATTGCAATTCATTTGCTTAAAATTCCTATACAAAATATTTGGAAAATCACAAGAGAACCCATAAATTATGTAGTCATGAGGCCTATAAAGAAAACCAAAAAGACAATTGAAAGCATCAAAGTACGCATATGTTTCTTCCACCTTAAATTATGCCTATTGACCAAAACTTTCTTTGATAACCTGTACACAATTTACAGTATCTTCAAATTAAAAACTAATGAACGTATATCTGGTTATGGTCCTAAGCTTTACTTTTGAAAAGGTTGAATACAAATTTTGCGAATGTATATAAATATTAATTTAGTTTTGATCATGAAATAATATTTTAAAAAATATATATTCAATGCAAGCGCATAACGAACAGAGTGACAAACAAGAGATTAATTCTTCCATTTAAGCCATAGAACATTACAAATAAACTGATACACCATTACAGTTTCGTGTCTCTGAATAGTTATGAAACGAAGAAAAAAAAAAATGCAGAAGTCTTGGAAGCTCTCAATCCCAAGTAGGAATAAGAAGATGAATTAATAGGTTAATAAACATATTATAAGGGACCCCCATTACTACAAAGTAAGTTAAATGAATGGAAAATATATTTATCATGAAATCAGTTCCCTTGATAGATCAATTAGTTTTAAAAGAGTTATTTATTTATTTTGTTATTTATTTATTTTTAACTGCAATTGTGCTTAACAAATATGGGAACTTCCATGTTCTGTTATAATGAATGACGTTCAGCAAAGTAGCATAAAAATAAAATAAGGAACATAAAATTTGGATGTGTCATATTTTTTGGGGTTTACCATTTTCAAAATAACACTAAATCATACAGTAACTCAAAAAAATAATAATAATAAATAATAAAACATACCGAATAGTAAGTATATAAACACGTAAAAAATAATAATAGGTTATTAGAAAACAGTGGAGATTTGTTTTTTGTTTTTGTTTTTGTGTTGCAAGGCTTGCTGCATTTGCTTATCACGCAAAAATATTCTTCGACATTTTCGTCAAAAAAAAATTTATGTTAGTAACTCTTTTAACATCCAGGCAGTTGTTCATCACTTGAAAATTTGGGCTTCGTATGTAATAAATACAAAGCGCCTAATCATTAATTCAACTCAGAACAGGATCAAGTAGTATTTAAGACTTACAAAAAACTAGTGAGTAGGATTATTAATATAATAAACTTCGCCAAGCAATGAGTATTTTCAGCTGGGTACCTTTTTTTTTTTTTTTTTTTTTTCTTTTTTTGATCATTCAGTTGGGTACTTGGTAATTAATTAAGTAGAACTTCAAATTCTTAAAAGCAATAATAATAATAATAAGAAGAAGAAGAAGAAGAAGAATAAAACATATACACACCTACACAAACTCAGGTGGGGTGAGGGAATCCGGCCAAATGGTACATAAAAACAGCCTAATGTCACGGGCCTAGCTTTTCCAATACTCCCGTGCGGCACTTAGCACCTCCCTTGCTAAGTAAGCCTTGCTCACAAGCTATGAAGATGCGGAAGCTAAGAATGAGAGAGTAGGAAGTAGGAGAGTTTGAGAGAATGTGGAGAATACTTGTATTGCTAGAATACTTGATGTGTTACAAATGAGAGACCAACCCTTTATATAGAGGGCTTGGCATGTAGGAAAGTTCTAGATATGGACACATGTCACCCATCTAGTTAGGGTTCTAGATTATTCTAGGGTTATGTACAAGATATTTACATGGAGCATTCTAGAGAGATTCTCATCTACATTAGTCTAGGTTTCTCTTGAATCCTCTAGAATATTCCGGACTTCTCATGGATCTTCATGGAGAGTGTAGAACCTTCCAGCCCAAACCTCAAGGTTTTCACCTCTTCTGGACGGGACGTGACACCCTCCCCCACCTAATCTCGCGACGCCCTCGTCGCGTCTTCTTCCTTGAACCTCCGAATGTGGTCTCTAAATTGCCATAAAGCGTCTTCATGTTCCCAACTAGCTTCACTATCCGGTAGGTTCTTCCACTTCACTAGGTATTCGGTATAGTTAGGCACTCCTCTACGTCGTATGACCCGATCTGCAAGTATAGCCTCTACGTCCTTATCAAACGAAGTCACAACCGCCGTAGGTGCCCTATTTGATTCCCCCCGACTAGGGTCTTCCATGTCTTGATGGTAAGGCTTCAAGACACTCACATGGAAAACAGGGTGAATCTTCAACTTAGGAGGAAGTTGTAGTTGATAGGAAACCTTACCCACCTTCCTCACAATGGGAAATGGTCCTTCATAGCGTCGAACCAACCCCTTGTGTACCTTCCGTAGGGCCTTGAATTGTTGGGGCAGTAGCTTCACCATGACCAACTCCCCTTCTTGGAATGCTACATGCCTTCTCTTAGTATCTGCCCACTTCTTCATCTTTTTAGATGCCTTGTCCAAATATGCTCTAGCCAAATCGGCTTGTTCCTCCCAGGACTTGGCAAACCTGTAGGCAGCGGGGCTTTTGCCTCCATAGCTTAAGGCTAGGGCATTAGGAGTCATTGGTTGTCTCCCCGTCACAATCTCGAATGGACTCCTATTAGTTGATTCACTCCGCTGTAGATTGTAGGAGAATTGGGCCACATCTAGCAACTTAGCCCAATCTCGTTGGTTGGCACTCACATAGTGCCTCAAGTAGAGCTCCAATAAGGCATTCGTGCGCTCCGTTTGCCCATCACTCTGTGGGTGGAAGCTAGTGGAGAAGTTTAAATCTGAACCAAGAAGTTTGAAGAGCTCGGTCCAAAACCTTCCAGTGAATCGAGGGTCCCGATCACTTACTATATTGTTAGGTACTCCCCACAGCTTCACCACGTGCCTTAGAAATAGTCGGGCAGTCTCCTCTGCCGTGCAATCCGTAGGTGCAGGGATAAAGGTAGCATACTTGCTAAACCGATCCACTACAACGATAATGCTACCATAGCCCTCCGACTTAGGTAAACAAGTGATGAAGTCCATTGAGACACTCTCCCAGGGTCCGTTTGGAATGGGTAACGGATCTAGCAACCCTCCTTGTTGCTTTTGCTCTATTTTGTCTTGTTGGCACACAAGACATGTCCTCACGTAGACTTCCACATCGTCCCTCATATGGGGCCAATAGTATGTGGCTCCTATAAGGGCTAGGGTGCGTCGAGTGCCCGGGTGGCCGGCCCACTTGGTGTCATGGCACTCCTTAATCAATTCCTTTCTTAGATTCTCCTTCTTGGGCACATATATACGGTCCCCCGTAGTGTAAAGCAGGCCATCTCTTACCCAGAACCTCCTAGTCTTTCCCTCGTTGACTAGGGCCATGATGTTCTTGGCTATAGGGTCTTGTGGGAGTCCTTCCTTGATACGCTCCAGCAAGGTACACTCGAGCCGACTTATGGATGCAAGTTCGGCCTTCCTGCTAAGTGCGTCTGCCACCACATTCCCCTTCCCCGGCTTGTACTCCATCTTATAATGGAACTCCGCCAAGAAGTCTTGCCATCGAGCTTGCTTGGGGGTGAGTTTCTTTTGGGTTTGGAAATAACTAGTGGCAACATTATCCGTCATAATGGTGAAGAAGCTCCCTAAAAGGTAATGCCTCCACGTGCGCAGACAATGGATGACCGCCGTCATCTCCTTTTCTTGCACCGTGTAACGTCGTTCCGTGTCGTTGAGCTTCCTGCTTTCGAAAGCAATTGGGTGCCCATCTTGCATTAGCACTCCACCGATGGCAAAGTCTGATGCATCCGTATGCACTTCGAATGGCCTAGAGTGGTCGGGCAGGCACAACACCGGTTCCTCCGTGATTGCTTTCTTTAGGTCTTCGAAGGCTTGTTGGCACTTCTCCGTCCAACCCCAAGCTTGGTTTTTCTTTAACATGTTGGTCAATGGGGTAGCCCTCGCCGAGTATTCCTTGATAAACCGCCGGTAGTAGTTAACAAGGCCCAAGAAGGATCTTAATTCATGCACCTTGGTTGGTGGTTCCCACTCCTGTATAGCTTGCACCTTTGCTTCATCCATCATAAGCTTCCCATCCTTGATCTTGTGCCCCAAGAACATAACTTCTCTTTGTGCGAAGGAGCACTTCTCCAGCTTGATGTATAGCTCGTTATCTCGTAGCACTTGGAAGACTTGTCTAAGGTGTTGTAAGTGTTCTTCCATAGTATTGCTATATATGACAATATCATCCAAATATACTACCACGAAACGATCAAGATATGGGTGGAAGAGCTTATTCATCAAAGTGCAAAACGTTGCAGGAGCATTTGTCAAACCAAAAGGCATCACTAGAAATTCATAGGAACCATACCTTGTGATGCATGTGGTCTTGGCCTCATCACCTTCCGCTATGCGTACTTGATAGTACCCGGAGCGAAGGTCAAGTTTGGTGAAGTACTTTGCCCGGCCAAGTTGATCGAAGAGATCCGCAATAAGAGGGATGGGATACTTGTTCTTGATGGTGATCTTGTTCAAAGCTCGATAGTCGATACACATCCGCAGCGACCCATCCTTCTTCTTTTGGAATAGCACCGGTGCTCCATATGGAGCTTTCGAAGGCCTGATGTAACCCGCATCGACAAGGTCCTTGAGTTGCCTCCTAAGCTCTTCCAGTTCTGGCGGTGCCATGCGATAGGGGCTCATGGCGGGCGGTTTAGAACCCGGTTCCAGCTCGATCTTATGGTCTACCTCCCTCCTAGGTGGTAGTTTCTTGGGCAGCTCCTTGGGCATCACGTCCTTGAACTCTTCTAGCACTGTTTGCACTTCGGGAGAGATTAGGACGTTCTTATGGCCATCAAGCTCTTGAACAACAGCTAGATAGCTTTGTTCTTTCTTTTTAATGCCCTTCTTAAATTGCATGGCCGACAAGGCTTTGGCCTCCATCTTGCTAGCCCTTTCCGCAGGCACCATGCAAGTCATCCCTCCATCCATGATGCACATAGAGTTTGCGAATGGAAGGGGGAAGGCCTTCACTTGGTCTAGGAACTCCATGCCTAGAACGACCTTGAAGTCATCCATGGGAACTACCGATAAGTTCAGTTGGCCTATCCATTCTCCAATGGTGGCTTGTACACCTCTAGCAACCCCATGGATGGGCTTTGCAGCCGAGTTAACCGCCTTCATAGATCCGCCCTCTTTTAAGGCCTTAACACCAAGTCGTCGTGCCTCTTCTACCGACAGGAAGTTATGCGTAGCCCCCGTGTCCACCAACGCTTTGGTGAGCACTCCATTGATCTTTGCTTCTACAAACATTAGGCCACCCTTCTTTGAATCCTTAGGAGCGGCTTTGATGGCATTCAACAATCGTATGGAGCCCATGTTGGCCTCTTCCTCTTGTCTCTCTTCGTATTGGGTAGTCATGGCATTCAAAGCCTTCCTTTTCGGACAATCCCTAACCCAATGCGGTCCATCACACAAGAAACAAGAGTTTTTAGGTTTGGAAGCATCCTTACCTTCTCTAGGCGGCTTCCATTTCGAGCTTTGAGGTTTGTGTGCACCTTCCTCTCTTTTGTATTCTTTGGGCTTGCTTGACTCTCCCCCACCTTTTCCATGGTTGGTCTTCTTCTCCATTGGCTTCGAGGAGTCCCTTTGGATGGTGTAGTCGATAAAGCTTTCGGCATGTGCGATGGCACTAGCTAGATCTTGTACGCCACGCCTCTTCAACTCCGTCTTGGCCCAGGGTTGGAGACCATCCATGAAGTAGAAAAGGGAGTCTTTATCTGATAGGTCCGGGATCTCCAACACCAAGTTGGTGAACTCCTTGATGTATTCCCGGATGTGGCTTCCTTGCTTGAGTCGTCGAAGGCGACTTCTTGCCTCATCTTCGGCATTCTCCGGATAGAATTGCCTTTTGAGATCCTTTTTAAAATCATCAAAAGTATGGAAAGTGCACATACCTCGCTCAATGTCGCTATGCCTCCTTCTCCACCATAACATTGCCGTGTCGCTAAGGTAGAGAGTGGCAGTCCTAATCTTTGAAGCATCGTCCACAATGCCCATTGCTTCAAAGTATTGCTCCAAGCCCCAAAGGAAATTCTCGAGCTCCCTCGCATTCCTTGCCCCGGAGTAGGACTTGGGCTTTGGTACATCGATTCGTGACCCCTCGCGTATGGTGGTCGTCCCCGACGCCACCGTCCTCTTGCAAAGAGCCCAATCACCCCGCATATCCTCCATTTGGGTGCGGATGGCATCCAATTCTCTCTCCAACATTGCACGAAGGTCTGCTACCTCCCCCATGCATTGGTCGCGTGTAGCGCGGAGCTCCCTCCTTAAGGCATCATCCAGCCCATTGAGTAACCCCCTCACGGCTTGATTGATGGCAATGTCCTCCGACTCTAGCCCATCTAGGCGACCCTCCAGCGCCTCAAACCGTTCCTGTACTCGGGATGCATGTTCCTCCAAGCGCAACTCTACGCCCATCATCACATCCTTGGACTTGGACTTATGCCTCTGCTTCCCCGCATTGGGGTTGCGTTGCTCTTCACGACCTCGCACTTCGGTAGCTCCCTCCACATTGATGGTAAGATCCGAGCTAGCCATCTTGCCTACTTCCACGTTACGCCAACGATATGCTTGAGCAGCAATTGGCTCTGATACCAACTGTCACGGGCCTAGCTTTTCCAATACTCCCGTGCGGCACTTAGCACCTCCCTTGCTAAGTAAGCCTTGCTCACAAGCTATGAAGATGCGGAAGCTAAGAATGAGAGAGTAGGAAGTAGGAGAGTTTGAGAGAATGTGGAGAATACTTGTATTGCTAGAATACTTGATGTGTTACAAATGAGAGACCAACCCTTTATATAGAGGGCTTGGCATGTAGGAAAGTTCTAGATATGGACACATGTCACCCATCTAGTTAGGGTTCTAGATTATTCTAGGGTTATGTACAAGATATTTACATGGAGCATTCTAGAGAGATTCTCATCTACATTAGTCTAGGTTTCTCTTGAATCCTCTAGAATATTCCGGACTTCTCATGGATCTTCATGGAGAGTGTAGAACCTTCCAGCCCAAACCTCAAGGTTTTCACCTCTTCTGGACGGGACGTGACACTAAGCTAGCATTGGCATAAAAGCAAGTGCATGTGAATGTGTCTTGAAAACCCTCTTTAAAAAATGACCAAGGAAAGCAAAATGGACCCACAGCCCAGCAGTACTCTTATCCTAGGCCCAATTTATGGTAGATAGAGCCCAAGAACTTATCAAGAAAAGTCTCCCATGGAACAATGAAAAACAGCGAAGGGGCAGTACTTGCTGTCGTTTCGGTGCATGCTTAAGATCATGTGCTGGGTTCAACTTTTGCATAGAGGGGCAAATGGCAATGGCTAACTTCAACAAACTCTTGTCAATTTTTCACATCCTTCTTCTATACGCTGCACCATAATTGATCTTTTATTGCTCATTCACCAACATGATTATGCCATACTGTTGTGATTTCTATCATCAGACGGTTGTGATTTTGTGTACCTTATCAAAAACAATAAAGGGTAAGTAAAAATATGATTTGGGTTTTTGATCGAAATGTTTTTGGCAATGAGAATTTGTGTTCTTGGATGGATTTGCACAGGTACATGTTACTAGGCAAGTAATGCACCATGAATTTGGGAAAGTGCTTCTAAATCTTTAAGTGCTTAAAATTTTTATTTTATTTTATTTTATTTGTTATTCTGTCCAGCATCATGTCTTGAATTTGTCACTCGGATAAATCCATGTTTTTTTTTTTTTTCATTTTAAAATTGAATGTCATGTATTTGTTTTAATTATAAAATTTCAATTAGTTGTTTCATTCTGATGTGTGTAATATATATATATATATATCTTGTTTTGTATGTGACATTATCAGAATCATTAAATTTTCTAATAACAACATCCATAAACTTGTGTTCCATATAGCATAAAGTCGTATTAAATTATGTGGTATTAATTATATTTACCATTGGTATTAAACGTGGTAGGTCTCATATTGGTTGTGATTTTCCTATTTATGTTTTATTTTCATCAAAAAATATTTGATTAAAAATAAATTAAGTATGATCCTATAGGAGTTAGTAATATCTTCTAAATCCTAGTTCGATTAGATTTGGTGCTAATTGGACTAGAAATATTTTGAATGGGAATATATATATATATATATATATATATATATCTAATTAGATATGTTTTGAGTTTGTTATGTACACAATGCCCTTCACAAGAGATGTAGCAAGACAAAATACCACAAACCATGCATGTGCTTCTGCCAAAAATGCTGTGCCAAGTCCCTTTTGTGTTCCCCTAAGCTATTATATATGGTAATAAAAAGTTGATGCCCTTGCCACAACAACTGGAAGACCAAGAACGTAGGACCAAATGCCCTTGGAGTACACCACCGACTCTTTTTCTATTTTGAATTTCTTCTATCATAACCAATAAGGCCAAGCTTTTAATTTTATCCTAAATTTCCAATAATTTATTACTGCTGTATATACAACAAAGTAGTGATGCTATATATATTATAACAAAGTAGTAATCTTTGCTATTTTGTTGTATGTGTAGGTTATAGAATCTCTTATCTCTTCACTTTTGAGTCTTAAATTGTAAGGATAATGCTCATTCTACTAGCTAAGTTGGATAACAAAATTCTCCAATTTTTAAAATTCCAAATAAAAAGCTTTTAGAACCATTTAAAAGTTATTCTTTGCCAATTATGACAATCAATTCTTATTTAATATTAAAAAAAATAAAATACATTTCCCTAATGATCTCTAATAATAAATCAAAATTGAAATTAATAAAATTTTGTATGCTGTGATATTTAAATGGCAAAACCATCATTTTATTCAATAGTGATTTTAAATTTTGAATTTCTTTTGTTGATAAAATTTTAAATTTAAATTTCGATATACATTATAATCAAATAAATAAAATAAAATATGTCGTGGTCAAGGACACCGTTGCTCCATAAAGTACACTTGGTTTTAATGAATGATCCATTTTTCAAACCAAATACTCCATAAAATTCAATTCATTAGCTCTACCTAATTTGTTTGATTATATGAGAGATATCAAAATACATATTTCAATTTTCTTCTCGTTGTGCAAGTAATATTTTCAAAGGCAACTAACCGTAATTCAAATCTATGATCCCGTCAAGAAATCGCACCTAATTCAAATCTATGATCTCGTCCAAAATTTGATATAACTGTGAAAAAAAATATATAATTTTATAAACAACAGTAAAACCAATTGTTTTAAAGTCAATGAACCAAAATTTCTTTTCAAATCATCATCAAAATGTTATCACGTTTTTGGTTGTGCGATTTTAATTTGTCCCCAAAAAAAAAAAAATATATATATATATATACTTTACACGTGTATCAAATTGGAATTGACCTGGAGCACATTGACCAATAATATGATGCCATGTGTGCCAAAAAAAAATCATGTCAAAAATCCATATTAGCATTTTGGAGTTTTAACCTCATTTTATTTGTAAGTAATTGGTCAATTCAAATATTACAACCAATTAAAACTTATTGGTAGGGTTCACATATTGAAATACTTGTCTATATGTATTCTTTCATATTTTTATAATTTATTGCAAGTTTTATTTATTAACTCTAAATCATAATTACTACATAATACTCATTTTAAAAGCTAAATTCGATTGTATTTAAAAAAATAAAAAAATAAAAAATTTAGCCTCTTATTTCGCATGTTGATTAATATTTTCCTACATTAGCTATGATTATCATCCATTAGCTTGAGTTAGATCAATATCCATAACCTATTTTTAGCAATCAAATGGATTTTGTGTTTGTTAGAGGTTTCAAAGTGGAGTATTACCAAAAGAAAGAAGTTACAACCATGGAGGTTTATCTTAGTTTGTACAAATAGCACTCTTATCATTGTACAATGTGTACCAGGTCAAGCTCCCTTCTTCTACACACTGCAATTTGTATCTAAAAATTCCTTGTATTTAAAGTCAATAAATCTCACTTAAATTTCTTTTCAAATCATCATCAAAATGCTATCTCGTTTTTCTATTGTTGACACAAAACTTGTGATTTTAATTTGTCAAAAATAAAAATAAAAATCTACACTTTACACGTGTATTGTCCTTCATCTTATGCATGACCCAACCATATAATAAAAAACTTTTATGTGACTATCAAAGCCTTTTTCTTTTCCTTTACCACGTAAAGGTCACCATCAGGTCCACCATTTCCCCATAAATCAATGCTTTTACTATTTAATTTCAAGTATTTTTTTTTTTTTTTCTACTTGGCATGATTAATAATTATATTGCATTTTCATTGCAGTCTTAACCGATAGCGTGAGGGCAATTTCTAAAGTGTAAAAAACGTCAATAGAAGAAAAAGAAATTTACTAAAAAGTAAAGAAGAAAATGATGCTACCAAAACACAAAGTAAAAAAGGAAAATGCTAGCATTAGTTCAGCATATGATAAGCATCTATAAACTCGTCCTTGGTTTAAGTCTATGACTAAAAGTCAAAAAATTGAGACCACTAATGGAACTAAGAAATATATAATCATTTGATTAAACAAGTTTAATTATTGAATATTTTAAAAAAAAAATAGTAGTTCAAATACGAACTTCGATTATTCCATCAATATGAATGGATCCATTATTTAGGATTGCAAAAATATAAATTTTTTTATTAAAAAATGGTTTAAATATTTAATATTGAATTTATTAAATTTACATTTTTTAAGAAATCTTATAATTTTGTCTCACTAATAACAAAAATTAAAAATATTTATGTGTATATATATATATATATATATATTATAGGCTTTAAATTTCTAGAGATCCTTGCCGTGAGGAGGAACACATGACAGTAAAACCTTCCCAAGAAACAAAGAACCAAAGAAAAAGGTTTATCTCACACCTCAAAGTCTATACTTTATGTTCTCCACTTTATGAATAGACAAAAGAAAAAACTATTATAATAATAGCTATGTTTACCCAAAAACAAAAAATTTATAATAATAGCTGTGTGACATAATTTACAAGAAAAGTTGAATAAATCAATGTAATGGAAGAAAAATTACCTTCGACAAATTTATATATATATATATATATTTCTCTATGACACATTTGTATTTTTAAACAATATGATATGTGTTTTTATTAAACTCTAAATTTTCTTTATTATAACTCATCGTAATTATAGTCTGAAAATTTTAAAATTTGATTAGATATAACAATATTTAATTTTTAAACTTAAAAAGATATTATGGAAAAAAAAAATACCCGATAATATAGAGCAACGCTGTATTCATCTTTCAATGTAATAACAAAAAAGTATGGGAATGTGAGAAAACGTATAAATAAATATATATATATATATATTAAAAAAAAAGAAAGATATATTTTATCAAAAAAAAAAAAAAAAAAAAGGACATCTTCGTGTGGATGGTAAAAATTTTCAGAAGATTCGCTATTAAAAAGCAATTTTGGATGGATGATGATAAAAAGTAACGTTCTGTGCCTTCTACCTAGTTAATGTGCAGTCTCTGTAGAAATTCTCACGCCATTGGAGCTTCAGAACCCAAGCTGGTCAAGTACCCTGTATACAAGCTCTGTTCGACCAGTTCATTAAGCAGCAAGTCTTTGAAAACCCAGACTGCGGTTTTTTGTTTTTTTTTTTTTTCCTTTTATTTTTAATAATTTTCTATAGTTTTAGTATATCTTTGTAAAAGTTTGTTGTGGTTTGATAGCTTTCTGAAGCCAACAGTTCATCTTTCTTTTTTGGGCAGAATCTTATCAATTTGCTTTGGATTTGAGTTAAAAAGAGATGCTTTTGGTTTTTCTCAGAATGTCAAGGTTCTGTGTATAAATGCCAAGCTCATAAAAATTCGTCCATCAATGTCTTCTCAGAATTAATCATATTCTCCTTAAATGCTGGTTTGGAGGTTGTTGGTGGGACAGCATTGCATGAAGGAACCACCTTGTGAGTGTTTTCCTTGAAACCCTTCACAGAGTTATAAAGATCGGATATGAACCTTTAGATTCAAGAGGGGTGTTTCTATTTTTGTGTTTCTGGTAATGAAGTTGGTATTTTTCAATTTTAGAGTGAATGACGAGCTTTAGCTTGTAGAACTAGATCCAATAACATTCTTTCTGGTCTCTAAGAAGGAATTTTTATTAATTTCCATATTGTGTTCAAACACCTACTGTTGTCTTCTTCAATTTCCCAAGCTCGTTTTTTTCTTTCTCTGAATTTTATCGATGTCGGAAAAGAACAGGTTGCCCTCAAGGTTCTTCTTCTATTTGATAACCATTTCTATGCTCCTTTTAATCCTTTCTTTTGTCTTCCTCCTTCAAGTCAGCACTGCTTCTTTCAGATCAGTATTTAAGCTCATTCTTCACAATGGCACATCATTTTACTTAAACCCAACCCTTGAAGGTGATGATATTGAACTTCCTCTCCTCTCTTCTTCGATTTCACAAGTGACTGCGGAAAGACCTATATGGAGGGGAGAATCGGCTTCTATAAATTCCAATTCTACCATGGAAATGGCTACTTCTGGAAGACAGAGAATGATGGGTTGTGACCCAACTCGTAGCCGGTTGAGAGTATATATGTATGACTTGCCTCCTGAATTTCACTTTGGTTTAATGGGTTGGAAGGGAAGGGAGAATCAAACGTGGCCAAATGTCGAGAACCCAAGTCAAATCCCACCATATCCAGGTGGATTAAATTTACAACACAGTGTCGAGTACTGGATCACCCTTGACCTTCTATCATCAGATATCCCAACAATTGTCAGGCCTTGCACTGCAATCAGGGTGAAGAATTCAAGCCAAGCAGATGTTATTTTTGTGCCATTCTTCGCATCTCTAAGTTACAACCGCCATTCAAAACTTCATGGGGAGGAGAAAGTTAGTGTCAACAAGATGCTGCAGGGGAAACTGGTGCATTATTTGATGGGCCGGCATGAATGGAAAAAACATGGTGGAAAGGACCACCTAATAGTTGCCCACCATCCAAATAGCATGTTAGATGCAAGAAAAAAGTTGGGTTCTGCTATATTTGTGCTTGCAGATTTTGGAAGATACCCCGTCCAAATAGCAAATCTTGAGAAGGATGTAATTGCTCCTTACAGGCATGTAGTGACTACTATTCCCAGTGACAAATCAGCCACATTTGCAGAACGTCCTACATTACTATACTTCCGTGGGGCAATATATAGGAAAGATGTGAGTTCTCTTCTTTTCCCTTTTATATTAAGTATTCAAGTGTTTGAGTTTCGATTAATAGTACATGCCTCTCTCTTTGCACGGACTTGTTATGTGCGTGAACTCTGGTACTAATCAGTAGACTATCTTGTGTACTTCTGTGCTTGTAGAATAAGCTGATACGATTCCAGAAGATATTATTATACTAGAAGTGATTAGCAAAAGTTGTTTTGAATTCAATATTAGAATCAAAATGTCAGGTGACATGTAACCCTGATTAAAGTGTTGCTATTGAGTTATTTAATCTACCCTGCAAAATGTGTGATTGATGCATGAATGGGGCTGTGGGGCAGATTCCAAAACTCATTGGAGAACTTTCTTTTTTCATAGTTTGTAAAAGTACATATTTAAGTAGTTTTATTACGATTGTGGTGTCATTTACCATAATTTACAATATCATTTTTGCAACAATCTGTTTTAGAATTTCCAGGTGATACCATATGCCACTGCAATAACTGTGTTTTCTATTTGCTCTAATCTTCAGGGAGGAGTAACTCGTCAAGAACTATATTATCTTCTTAAAGATGAGAAAGATGTAGTCTTCGCCTTTGGCAGCGTTCAACGGAATGGTATCAGGAGAGCAAGCCATGGAATGGCCTCATCAAAGTTTTGTCTGAATATAGCTGGTGATACCCCTTCTTCAAATCGCCTATTTGACGCCATTGCTAGCCATTGTGTTCCTGTGATAATCAGTGATGAGATTGAGCTACCATTTGAAGATGTCTTAGACTACTCAGAATTTTGCATATTTGTTCGTGCATCTGATGCTGTTAAGAAGGGTTACCTACTAAATATTCTTCGAGGAATCAAAGAAAACAAGTGGACCAAGATGTGGGAAAGGTTGAAGAAAATCGTTCATCACTTTGAATATCAATATCCAACCCATCCTGGTGATGCTGTAGATATGATTTGGGAGCAAGTTTCTCATAGAATATCTTCAATACGATTTAAGCATCACAAAAAGAGTCGGTACAACAGATCATAGCTTCTTGCCTAAGAACAAAATTGTAATCTCCCACTTGAAAATTTGAGTCATTGAGGTCTCTTAACCTTGCACAATCTGGTAATCATCAGAGCTATATAGGACCAATTTATTCGTAACCATGTTTAGGCTCGATTTCTGTTGTAGCTTTTGATTGTTATCAAATTTGATTTCATGCATCTCTCTTGCACCTTTATTAGTTGATTTTGTTGTTTTCTTTTTTCTATATGAAAGTTTGCTTGTATAGAGCAATTGAAATGTATAAACAACAGTTTCAACCTCTGTTCTATCAATTCTGTGAAATGTTAATGGAAAAGCAGCAGAAATCTGGGCAACTGTTGGCAAGAAATATTATATGAGAAAGCCTATTTTCATGTTAATGACTTCTACTTTTCAATTTTCCATTTGTTTTTTTTTTTTTTCAGCATTCGAGGTTGAGTATATTGCATGGTGAAAGATGAAAAGCAGTAATAACTGAAAAAAAAAAATTAGATTCTGGTTGCAAAATGCAAGAACAGTAACCAAACAGAAAATAACCCTTTGCTTTCATAATGAAAAATAAAAAATAAAAAATAAAATCCGAAATGCACTGTAATTTGGTATATGAGAGCCAACCATCATCCTCAAAAGTATTCAGCTATTGGTTAGTACCTAAGTTTATACAATATAGAGATGATGGTGGCTCACAGATAAGTTTTCAGCTACAATTCTTCAGCTCAACCAAAAAACCTTTCACTAAAACAAAACCAAAATATATAATTCTAACCAACCCGCTTTAAGAAACTGTTGTAAAAGCAGAGAATTGTGAGCCTTTTCCTCGTACTTCCCTTTGCATCAGTTACAGCCAAATATCTTCCTTTTGCCTGCAAACTCCTTTTTCACCATTCCTCTCCACAATAAAAACAGCATTAGTATTTCAACTTCTGTTATGAATAGGGTCTGAACCTCGTCGAACTCCTCGTTTGTTCGATTGACTAGGATCGAATGTCATCGAAGGTGCAGGCGCCAAATTCAGCTTCTTTTCCAAATCCTCCAAGGCAACATCCTTGAAAATATGCAAATCTCTAACAAATGGCAAATTCCTTTTGCTCCATCTGAGAGCCAAATCTTTGCTACCAAAACCAGAAACTTTCACAGGTTGAAGAAGAGCTAAAAACCCAATACAGAGAATCAAAATGGCCCCCCTATAAGCCAAAAAGCCCATGTTTGTTCTCTCTGCAAATATCAACAAGGAGATAGAAGGTATCTATCTATCTATCTATGTTTTCAAGCAATGATGAGAGAATGAGTAGTGTGTCTGAGACTTTGTTCCCCACAATTTCTTATGGTTTTCAATCCCTCTAAAGAACAAGCCAAGCTTATGTCTTTTATGGGATTTGGAAGACTAAAAGCATAAAAAGCAATAGAGGAGGACCCAGATACATGTAGGGAAGTTATAGATTCACCTCAATCATAAGCCTGCCACAGAAGCAATATATATAAAGCTGTTTTAGAAGACTCTGACAGGTTTGAACAAAAAGTTGTGTTTGGAACACAACCCTTGGGAAGCCAAGTATCTTCTTTTTTTGTTTTTTTGTTTTTTTTTTTTTAATTTTGTTTTCCCTATACATCTCCATCATTTGCCTTGCCCTTTTTTACCAAACAAAGACTAAAAAAACACCCTCTACCTCATCTGATAAGTACAAATTTTCACTCTGTTCTAAAGCATATCCCAAATAGAGCATTTGGCACATTGCTTTTATATATATATATATATATATTGATTGGTTCAATTGGACCAGTAGACCTCCATTATGCTCCTATTTGTAAGGAAAGGGGTTAGTCTCAGACAGACCTTATTATATTTTTATCTTTATTAGAGATTAAATTATATATGTGATCCTGCATCGTATATGACATGGGAGTCTGACATGACTAAAAATTGAATCCAACACAGTTTCCCAGGAATGGGTCTCAATAATTATTAGTGTTCCATATATGTTATGGAACAAGGGATTAAGATGTAATAATAAAAGAAAAAAAAGTTATGGTTAGTTTTTTTTTTTTTTTTTTTTAAATATCTTCTGTTAGTATTTCTGTGCCATGTGGCATTATAGTATGAAATCATCCAAGTTAATAACGAATTTGTCAAAACTTGAACTTCAATTTTTGAACACACGTATGTAAAAATTAAGTGATTTTCTTCCACTAAACTATCACTCTGGATGAAAGAAAAGAATAAAACAAACCAAACAAAAAAAACCTTCCTAAAAATATATAAATAAATAAATAATTGAACAATAAGAAGCATTTGATAACTGCCTTCTTCCTTGGGAGAAGAGTCTTTCTTTCATTTGGCCTTTCAGTCAAGTCAGGAATGGGCGGTTCAAGATTTTAGGAAGTAAATTTTTTATTTTTTTGGGGTAATAATTTTTTTAGGAAGTAATTTTCTTCTGCAGATCAGCTGCATTATTATTATAATCAACGCAGGAGTGTTTGGTGTGCTAGAAACAACGGAAGCATGAGACAGGCATACAGATTGATAGCAACTGTAGCTAGAAAGTTATTAAAAGTAGAGATGTTGGATTGGGGAATATTAAACCCTTCCCCTAAAGAAAAATAAAAAAACAAAAACAAATACACCAACCAACCGTTTGCTTTATGCAACAAAAACACCTTCTTTAAGCTATCTAGCTTTAGAATTCCAAGCTCTTATCTCCATGCAACCTAAAAAAAAAAAAAAAAAAAAAAATCCCAGTCTTGGTTTCTTGTGCTCAATGGAACTCCTTTATGCTTTTCTTTGCTCTCTCTTTGGATGCATTGCCCAAGCTCTAATACCCTCATTCAAAATTTCAAACAAAACCCATTTTATAGCCTTCCATTCCTAGTCCTAACTTCACCTTTTATTCTTTTATATTAATTTTTATTTTTTTCTCACTTGTCCATGAAGACCATCTTTGTCTCCCTCCTTCCCTTTTTTTTTTCTTTCTTCTTTTATTTGTTAGGGGGAGTTGTTTGATTTTCATCTTTTTACAAATCCAAAAACTTGATAAAATCCTAACCAGAGTTTTGTGCTTCAAGTAGTAAGGAAAAGGAAAAAAGAAACTCTAGGAAGAAGAAAATACGAAATAGTTTTGAATTGGATGGAAGAAAGGGAAGTCCAGTCATGGTCCAAGCAAAATGAAAACCACGTCATAGATAGTCTAATAATGGTGGGCCAATGCTTCGAGAGAGCATGTATAAAAAATAAAAAAATTAAAAAAGGCTAAAGAAAATGTGACTGTTGTTGCTTTCCAAAATCATACTTCAACATCACACTCACTTTAACAGTTAAAATAACTGAGTTTTTCTTGAATATGGTATCATCAACTACCACTCATTAATTCTCTCCATCATGTTGGTGGTGACGCCCTATAATTTTCTAGGTTCAGAACCTTCAAAGCAAAATGGAGAATTTAGAAGTTTCTTATTCCATTTTTTTTTTTAAATAATAAAATCAAGCACTAATAGAATTTATTAAATGAACCTTAATCAGTTATACAGAGAAAAATGTGCACCTTTACCCATGGCCTGCTTCTTTGTCTGGCATTTGTCTCGCCAGTATTTACCTTTTACTAAAGTTTAATATAATAAGTAAATTATGTTAGTTATTTTTTCTTTGAAAAATTACTATGTTAATTAATTAATTTTTACCTTTTTATCATTTAAATATCTCACGTAAAAGTGGGGAAAATTTTTGTATGATATACACGTCAAAAGGGAATAATTTTTTATTTCATAAAATATTTATTTTGATGATTTTATTAATGGTGGAAAGAAATATATGTATGTCATACCCTTTTTTTTTTTTCTTTTGAGAATATTTGTATGTTATTTTTATCTCATATTTGTATGCTATTCTTATCTCATACATGTCACATCAACTTAGAAAGCGTTTTCAAATTTATACCAACCAAAATACCAAACTTATTTTTGCTTTCGTATGTAAAAACAAAAGCAAGTTTAAAAAATATTAAATTTGTTCCTTAATCCAAAAGGTTAAAAAACCGACGAGAATATGCACGTGGTTCATATCATAGCTGATGGAAAATGAAACCAACCTTACAAATAACAAGAAACTAGAAATAGATCAAAGGAAAACCAGAGAACCAAAAAATATTTTCTGAATGTACATACCAATGCTATTTTGAAAATAACACATGATTATTAGGATCAATAACCCACGAACAACTAAAAAACATAAGAATTGAAAAGGTAAATTTTAAACATGAACAGATAAATGAAGCATGTACCAAGATAGTTTGCAGTATTAATCTGTGAACAACAGCCCTCATATCACAAGTTTGCAACCCATCACAACTGCTGTATTAAGAACCCAGATTTATGTACAAGACATAACAAGAAATATAAGAAGAATGTGATTGTAAAAGTTGTAAGGGTGTTTAAATAAAATCCAATAAAAGTTTACAACATGACAGAGAAAATTCTTTTTCCAACATGCCCAAATTTCCAGATGCTATCCATTCTCTCACCATTGCAGTACCTTACCAGAATTCACAAACAATGCATCATTGAAGCGGCTCTTGATGGGGAGTTGCGGCAGGTCCTGGAGCTATTCTGAACTGTAAGCCCCGATGTTGCCCAGCCTGCAGCATAAATGCAACTTCCGTTGCAGCTAGTGCTGCTGCCTCCTGAAGCAGTTTCAAAATTAAGAAATTAGGGAATATTACATTTAACAACAAAATCCAAACATAGCCAACAAATCTAGCAAGCATATACCCTAAATATTCATAGAAGATGTACACAAATGAATGCATGCTGCTTAGACTACAGGGAGAAGCCAATGATAAGCACACCAAATCAAATACCCCCCAAACTTGAGCTGCTACCACTTATTACCAACAGTCATAAAACAGTTTATAACGGAAACCAACACTAACCTGCCTTTGCCTTCGACGCTGCAATATACTGATTGCCCAGGCCATAATGTAGCATGGGAGAAGAAAGCCAGCAGCACGAAGCAAGAAAAGCTGTGAAGTATGACCATTTAGTTACATAATGCAACAATTGAAATGTTTACAAAGAAAATTGAAAATCGGTATCCGACTTACAGAGAAAAAGGTGGAAGCATCATCTTCATCATCAGCATTTGGAAGGGATAGAGCATGCCTCAAAAGTAGAAGAGCCATTAACTGTCAAGAAGTATTAATAAAGATGTTAAGAACAAAATTAGTTATCAAATGGACAGTAGACAGTGGTACAAGATATTCTTGAGAAATGTGTTTCACAGACAATAATTTAGAAAGACCATGACAACCTCAAACAAGGGTTGGATGCTGCCAACTAGCAACACACCAATCAATAGGAAAGCATATATTATGTGTTATGCTCTGTGTGTGTGCATGTGCGTGTACTGTGTGGTAGAGAAACTTCCGCTGAAGTTTTCAAGCATGTATGGGTAAGGCTTTATTCACTGTCGGGAAGATTCATAAATTAACTTAACACAGAAAAATTCCAAGTCATCCCTGTTTATATAGGCTACTATCATGATAAACATTTAATTTCTCTTTAAGCAATAATAAATAAATTGCTAGGGCTCACTATTAGAGCTGCAGAGCGACAGAAAGCTGCTCCACTAGCATTTGTATCAGCATACTCATCATATTCAGCCTCCAAAATATGTCGTTCGGCTGCTGCCATTGCCAAGAGCCGAGGGTCATTTAAATCCAAAGGGGCACCGGAGATCGTCCAACCCTCACTGTCATATCCAAGAAACAAATGTTTAAACACTCGATAATAAGGTTGACCAAGAGAATAAATAATATATATATATATATATACGTACATTCAACAATAACTTTGACATTGAATATGGTAATAGGATTGTGATAAATCTTTTTCTTTAGTGCCCAAAAAAGACAAATAAGTAGAGAACCCTTATGATAAATATATGCTTCTCATTTTTATCACAGACTAATTTAGAATATATTGAAAAGATTCCCTCAATAACATTAAAACATGGAGCCAAGCACATATAGATTTTAAACTCACCTGATGTCAATTGTAGTATCTTCAGAATGAGGGGGAGGTGCTGGAGCAGTATAACCAGGTTGGTAAGGCTGCATAAATAACCAATTTTGTCATAACAGTTAACACATTGACTTTGCACATGGGTGCAATTTACTTTATGCAATTTTCAATTAGTATGACGCACTTGATACATAAGACAATATGTTTACGAACTTGAAGCACAAGCAACTGAAACTAGGAATATTAGATTCTATGTTCAAATAAAACAAAATGAACAGTAAAAAATCCTAAGTAATTAGGACAGATTTAGTTAAGCAATCACTACATGTAGTCTATCTTAATATAGTAGCACATTATAACTCTGCCATCTCACCCAGTGTAAATAAACAGTTTACAAGAATGAACTAGGGAAATAGATGAACCTCATGTGACTACCTTGGTTATTTTACTCCTTAAAAAGAAAGCTTTTTATGCCAACAAAATATTAAAAGACGGTTTGGAAGGGTTATAAACTTGTACCAAAAGCATAAGCTCCATATTAATATAGTTGCACATTATAACTCTGTCATCTCACCCAGTATAAATAAACAAATTACAAGAATGAACTAGGAAAATATATGAACCTCATGTTACTTAGTAACCTTGATTATTTTGCTCCTTCTTTAATAGAAAGCTTTTTGTGCCAACAAAATATTAAAAGACAGTTTGGAAGAGTTATAAACTTGTACTAAAAGCACAAGAGTCATATCACCATATCAACATAAAAGTAATAACAGCATCATGAAAATAGAGAAATCACAAGATAGATGGTGACACATTTTTTAGGGTTATTTCAACATCCTGTTATGGAAGGAATCAAAGATTCATTGCTCAAAGTGTTTTCTGGCACCTGACAAAATGGGCTTACAAGCAAAAATGTACTAAACTTTTGAACGAGACTTATGCATTTTTCCCAAAAAATGTGTAAGTTTACAACAAGAAACTGTACTTTAACCAACTAAAGAGAGAGAGAGGAATTTCAAGTGTACATGAATCCATATTTACCAGTCTAGACAGAAGTCTTTAACTGCAGTTTCTATGTATTATGCACAACACGCATACACAAACCAATTAACAGCCTCGTAAAATTGAAGGATCCAACAATAGAATGGCAGAGAAAATAATTTTCCCAGAAGAGATGCCATTATCTGTCAGTGACAGGAATAGATTAACACCATGAGCAAGTTTTTTCAAAAAACAGTTTTCTACACTAATTACCTAGTAACAAATGAGACAACAAGATGGATAAAGAAAATAGGAAATTACACGAACCTCAGGGAGATAACTACAAAATAAATACAAATTGTTTTTTTATAAAAACAAAATAATAACAAATTCATAGGATAAGAGTCAAGCCACCAATGAACATTGCTATACATCCATACGATTTTTTAGTTTAACTACATCACAATACAGCTAGCAGCTTATTATTTGACTTGCATAAACATACACCACCCCGTTTATTCATAAAATGACTCACAAGTCAACGATAAATTCTTTTCAATAATCGTACATAACAGAACAAATACCATACTGCTCTGTGGTACATCAACTATTCTTGCTCAGGAGATAGTAATCTATTTCATGATCATGAAGTTATGAAATAGTAAAAATTAACCAGCTAGATTAAAAAATCACCAGAAGTTGCACATGTCTATAAATATGTGCATGCAAAATCCAAAATTATATTTACCAAGTGTAGAAATTATTCAAGTAAATTCCTTGTCAGATATAATAGAAGGACAGCAAATGCAAAGAATTTGAGTAGTACCTTATTGCAAATTTCACAAGTTGCATCTCCCTTCTCATTGCACCAGCGCTGAACACATTTTCTATGTGCAAACTGGATATAAAGTAAAATAACAAACAAATAAATAAATAAGGGTTGTATTATTTTAATACTTAATTCACAAAATTACTCCAGCAAGATATCAGTGGTGCTTTACAGCCACAAAAAAAATAAGAAGACAGCATCAAAATAGCTTTTAACATGTCAACAAAATTTCAGGATAGTTTCAGCTATTTAAGCAATTTGTCACTTGTATTATTTTTCCGACAGATGAAAGTTTCACCAGTCCATTATCTGAGTTGAACATTGCTGCTATTATAGAGTTTAATTCATCATTCTCCTAACATATGCACTCAAATAAACTGTAACTTCCCTTCTTTGCACATAAGGAAGCAGACCACATCAGTCAACATAAATTAATTGCTTTAAAACAACCAGAGCCATGTGCACACACACACACACACACACACATATATGAATTCTATAGAAAAATGAATATAATAGTATCTTTCCCAAGGTGTTTTCAGCGTTTAAAACCTGAAGTATACTGAAAGGATTAGTGACAAGGGAAAAGAGAAGCAATAAATAAAGAAAAATGCATCAGGGGATGGCACATCTAACTGTTTTCAGCATAACTCATGCTATTATTACTGATCTGGGGGATGGCAATGCCTTAGGAAAAAGTGACGAGGACAATCACTACATCATGCCAAAATAGAACCAATAACTTTGGATTTGTAAATGTTGGCAAAGTATCTCTTCGAGAAAACTATAATCTAAAAACTCAAACGGCTGAAATGATAGAAACATATAGTATAATACCTTTAAGCTGCCACTGCAAGCACAAGGGACCTCTAAACTCTTGATGCTATCCTCCTCCTGACAAATACGACATTCTGCCATCTGAATCAATGGCTCTTCTTCTTCAGGTACATCATGCTCCACCACTTCCTTAACATCAATGACACAGGTGGGACTCTCAGCAGTTTGAGAACAAGAGCCTCCAACAGAAGATCCTGGGGCATCTGCCTCTTCCATCGATTGCAAACTTTGAGGTGTTATGAGGCGGTCAACACACAAATTAAGATGATCACCCATTTCTACTCAAAACAAAGATCCTCATCACCACATAGAGCAAATATTCCATAATAATCCACCAAAAAAAAGAAGAGGAAAGATACAATGGAATGAAATTATCTTTTAAAATCAAAAGTCATAAAATTTAATTATCATGCTGCATATTAATTTTATATAATGGATAAGACAAAACCTCTTCAGAGAGTGAATTGCTGGAAAATATAAGAAATTGAATTTGAAATCTTAATCATTCATTAACTAGATCCAAGCAGATAAAGAAGAAGATATCCATCTATTCCATATTGACAAAATATGAAACAACAAAATCCAAATCTCAACTTCTCTATTAATTTCCTCAACTTTCTCGGCAATCAAACAGAATGCAAACTAAGCTTTGGGTTTTTTTATTTTACCAACAGTTTGAATTTAAATCTCCATTCAAACTGTTAAAATTTTCCTTTCTTCTATCTTCCTATTACTTCATGAAAAAGGAAATTCTAACCTTTGATAGGAAGGGTTAAGGGCTGGTGGTAAAGAAGCTTAGATTTCCCAAACAAAAATTTCTCAATTCTAATATGACTGCTGAGAAAACAGATAAGGTACTTTTAACAATAGCAATTCCCCTGCACCACACAAAATATCTCAGGCAAAATATTAATCTAACTTTTCATTATTCAAGCAAATCAGAAGACCATGGAGAACCCATCTGCTACAACCCATTTAACTTTACAACATCCAAAATATCCAGAACAACAAAAGTAATTTTGGAATTTACTTTGAATGCGGTCAGTTCAGTTATAATGAGGGAAAAGTTCATACACATTAATCGATTGGTTAGAAAAACTTGAACCATAGCATTTGCGAAAGAATCAATGAAAAATGTAGAAAAAGAAAGAGAAAGTCTTAGAAGCAATTTAGCTCCTATAAATAAAGCAGCGGCTAGGTCTCTGTCTCCGAATTCACTGATTCAAGGTGGGTTTTTCAGACAGAAACACAAACAATACTTTTCCCCAAAAAAATAAAAATAAAAATAAACCATTTTTTAATTATTTTCTTTCATTTTCTCGTCTACCAAACAAACAGGTTCAGGTTCACCAACCCATTGAAAATCCCCAAAAAAAAATTTTTTTTTTTTAAAGTTTCCTTTTTGTCCTCAAAAATTGCTTACCAACATAGCCGATACAAGAAAATAAACATAATAATTTCAATCAAACCATCAAAACTTCATGATCTACCTAACCTAGAAAAAGCATTATTAACAGAAAATAACAAAAAAAATTAAACAAAAAAAACCCAAAAAAATCAACCAGAGAAAGAAAATCGGCAGCTTTACTGAGTTAATTAAAGACCCAGGAAAAAAAAAAAAAAAAGGGAAAAATTGAAATGGAAAAAAAAGACCCAGAAATAAAGAAAGAAAGAAATTAATTAGGTTACCTGTGGAAATTGTAGAGCTTCTTTTCGTTTGTTGGGTTTTTGTTTCTGATGGGTTTGGAAGCGAAAAGAAATTGAAGAGTGGCGACTAGAAATTGGGGTTGGGGTTTGGCATTGGGATCGAGGAGGGGTCGACACTAACAATGTCTAAGGCTCTTCTCCGTAACGTCCATCCAAGGCTATGGTGAATTTTACGCTTCTGGTCAACGCCCATGTTTTGGCTACTTTTTTAACAGTCACGGAAGCCCGTCACCATCACTGTGTGTACGGTCTGTTTCTTCTTTTTCACTAAAAAACTTTAAAATATTCTTCCCCTTTTTATTTTCCCTTTCAAAACAAAACAAAACAAAAAACAAAAAATGATTATTAACCTCAGATGTCCTATGCTAACACTAATTTGCATTTCCAATCGTGAATACAGATTCATAAATTGACATTCACTTCTTGCTTTCACACGTTACTATTAACGATATGTTTGAATAAAAATAAAATTAATAAAAATTTAATTTTTTTAAATAATAATTTTATTTTATTTGGAAATTTGTTGTAAAATAAAAAAATATAATTTAGGGAATTAGATTTTCACTAATATAGAAAAATATGTAAAAAAATTATTCTCATTTATATATGTATCATTTTAAAAATTTTAGAAAAAATATTTTTAAATTTTTTTGAAAATATATATTTATCTTTAATTTATTATACAATGTAAAATTTAATTATTTATAGATCATAACTTTTCTATTATTCACCAAACAAACCAAAAGAAAAATTAATTATCAGAAAATTAAATTTCAGAAATTAATTTGTCTCTCAATTTTAACACTTCTCAAATGTAGCCTATAAGATTATTTATTTAAAATATTATCAATGTTATTTATTATTTATTTAGTATATTTATTTTTATAATTCTTACTTTTATTAAAAATACTTTTTATTATGGTTATAGTTTGTTAGACATTTTAAACAATATAAATTTGAATAAAAAATTAAAAAACCAATGTAATTTGATATTTATATTTTTTCTTTTATACTATAGTTAACTTATATACTTAATAAATTCTATCAATCATTAATTAATATTTTGATATAAACGGATCATGCATGATTAATTAAAATATGTTAAATTTTAAAAATAACCATCATTAAAAATCAATTATATTACCAAACAACATGTGAGTTACTTTTTATATTCATAGTTTCTCTCAACTTTTTTTTTTCCTTTTAAACTTTTATCACTAAACTTCAATTTTTAATACACTTTATTCTTCAAACTATCTTTTATCTGTTTTGAAACTTATACTTTATTTAATACAACACGCAAAAATGTTGGGTTGTCTAATTAGTAACATTGGTATTTCCTTATTATAGTAAGTGTACTCCATGTATTAAAACTATAAAAAAAAATTTGACTAAAAAATAATTTAAAAACCAAGGTTCACCCAAAAAAAAAAAAAAAAAAAAAAGAAAACAAAATGTAAAAAATAGTATTAAAAAAAAAAAAAAAAGCTTCAAAGTATCAAAGTGCAGCTGTAGGCAGACTTAATGGATTAACAAAGCCAATAGCCCAAAAAAAAAAATAATAATAATAATACTCAAAAAATAATTGGAATATATATATATATATATATATATATTTACATATATGATATAAAAAGATACAATAGAGTGATGCAATGTCATCAATAAATAAACAAATAAAAAAAGGAAACTAAATAAATAATAAAGAATCCATACTATATAGCAGTTTGTTAGATTCAAAAATTTATTTTGGGAGAGATTTTTGAATTCAAAATATCAATTTTTAATACATAATTTTACAATAATAATCTAGTCAACTAGTTTCCTTTTATTATTAACTATTTAGAAGTGAAATCGACAAATTATATATGTTAATATTAATTTAAAATAATTTTTATTTTCTATTTTTTAATATTAAAATTTTAATACGAAAAAATGAATTCTTTAATAAAAGTTAATTAAATTATAATATAAAGGGTAAATAGCATAAAAATTTTTCCAAAAAAATTAAAAAATTTATGCATTTTCTTATTTATTCTAGTTAGTTTTGTATTACAACAACATTTAATATCATAAAATAAATTAAATTGTCCACTGGATCAAAATTCTATAGTTTTATAATTCAATGGGAATTGATTGATTAACAAATTTAGAATAAGTTTTTGAAAAATAATTTAGAATACATTATTGAAAAAAATTTTACATTTGAGTTGATCAAAATATTTGGCATTGTCAAAGAACATATTATAGCAATTATTAGGTAGATTCGTCCTCCCTTAAAACAATAAAAACAAAATAAAATATATTCTTTCACAATATCATCTCCCATTATACTCTCTTTATTAAGTATATGTTGTAATGTTATTATCGTTTAGTTAAGGACAAAAAAAAATAGTAAATTTTATCTTAGCAAAAAAAAAAAAAAAATAGTAAATTTTAAATATTTTATGTGAAGCTATAGTATATCATGGATGTGATTCAATTCATTGCTTTGTTTTTTTTTTTTTTTTTTTCCTTCTTATATATTTATTTGATTATTTATTTTTAGTCTGTAGACGGAGTGGACCAAACGATAAAGTGAACCGTGAAGATATGAAAGTTCCATGAAAGAAATGCGCCCACCTGTGTAATAATAATACCATACATTCGCATCGAAATGCTTGGTCAATGGACCATTGATATTTATTTTAAAGTTGTTTTCCTCTGTTTGGGTTTGACCGTTCTTATCCCAAACAGAAAACCAAAAAAAAAAAAAATTAATTAATTAATTAATCAAATAAAAATAAAAAGAATAATAAAAACAGTATGTAAGTCTAATTTGATGTTTAAAACTCGATATTAACGAAAATATAAAAAATTTAAAATATAAATATATTTTAAAAAATATTAATAATATCAAATATTGATAAAAATTTATAAAAATAATAAAAATTGATAGAATTTTATTTAAGGTATAAAATTTTTTATCGAAATTTTAAAATTAATTTATTTAATCAATTTATTATTAAAATGACTGTAAAAATTATAAAAATATTAATTAAATTTTATATTTTTCTTAGATAATCAATGTATAATAAATATTAATGGTTATAAATACATTATTTTCAATATGCCAAAAAAAAAAAAACATATTTGATGAAAATATTTATTAATCAAAATTGCTCATAGTTTTTTTGTTTTTTTCTTCCTTTTAAATTGCTCATCTACGCCTCAATTGACAATTGATATACATTACATTTAAGCACCATTTCTTCTTCACCTTCATATATTTGTTGTTATGGCATATTCACATTCATCTGGCATATTCACATTCATTGCATTTCTGCTATGAATATATTGTCTGTTTCATGCTTCTTACGAAACTATTATTTATTTTATTTTATTTATTTTTGGATTTATTTACATTTTTTTAGTATACATTGGTAAATTAACCTAACGTGTATGTTTATTTTTATTTTTATTTTCTTTTGAATTGAAACCCTTGATGAATATGATTTTAATTTTAAAATTTCTATTAAAAGTGTTTATTATTCTCTATTATGCAATTGGGTTATGTCCAAATTCAAGCATTTATTATTCTTTATTATGCTATTGGGTTATATCAAATTCATAAAGAGATTCCATTGAATTTTCGATACCAATTTAGTAAGATTTTTCTACACGGGACCATTTTAGATGCCTAAAAAGAATCCTAAAAGCAATCCTGTCAATAATATACAGCATTATCTCTAAAATAATTATATATTATCTTTAATAAAGCATTATCTTTAATATAATTATATATTTATCTTTAATAAAATTCATTAGCCATCCTTTCAAGTATCCACTTGCATTCCTCATCATGCATCATCATGCAAGAAATCTCATATAGGAATGTAGAACTCTTCAACTTAGAGTAGCATCACACCTCTTCAACTTGTGAAGGAAATTTTATCAAATTATTGGAAACAAATTATTACAACTACCTATCCCGTGTATATATATATATATATATATATAGTTTTGATCAATTAGGAATATAATTTTTTATATTAAATTGGACATTTAATGATGTTCATCTTATATTGGATATTTAATAGTGTGGTAAGTATAAAATAATATAATTTGTCTTACTAAAATTTTAATATTAACTTATTAATTAAGATGATACCTTAACATATATCACTTCAATATGTTTCCATTTTATGTTAATAAATTCATTATACAAATAAAAGATTTTTAAAATCAAAACTATTGCACCATAAAAGATCAGTCCAATAATTAATAAAATTATTTTTTTTCTTAGATAATAATTTAACTTTAAATTCCCTATTCTCACTGCTAAGGAAAAAAAAATACCAGATCACAAAGAGTATATATTAATTAAAAATATTGTACATCTTTTCATTTTCTTTGTCGTTGTTGGGACAATGATATAGTTTCTTTCTTAAAATCTCCATCGACAAGAAGGTTTACCTCAAAATAAAATTCTTAACTATCTGGATATGATTTTTCTATTATTATTTTTATTCTCAAACATCATCTTCCTCTATTTTTTTGAAGTTGTTATTTTTCTCTAGATAAAATGTGTGTTTTCAAATATGAAACATGGTTGACAAAGGAATTGTGGAGCTTTTTTTAAAATTTTATTGTGAAGAACAAGTTGATTATTTCAATCTAAAGCAATGAGGTTTGGCCTCTTTACTTTCCACTGGTATGATATCATAAATTCTCCACTTCAATTATATTGATGTGACTTCCCTCGGAACTAAAAGAATATCATTCATTCTAATTTTGTACAAAATTTGGAATTACAATATTAAAAGAAAATTGAATAGGAAGATTCTAATCTTTAAACTTTAATATTTAAGAAATCCTCACTTAAATAGTTCTTGTTTTACTTAATTGCTCAAGTGTTTAATATGATTTATCTAATATTTGGGTCACAAATTTTTTTTTTCCGAAGACTTTATAAGGTCTTTTGTACAATACAATGTCATTCAAGAAAAATAAATAAATATATATATATATATATATATATTTTTTTTTTTGGGGAAAGAAGTATTTGGTGTTACCTAGTTATACCTTAGAATTTCACCCAAAAAATGTAGTTATAGTTTTTTTTTTTCTTCCTTTTTTTTGGCTTATGAAAATAGTTATAGCCTTGTAGGTGCAATGTCATTGAAGTAATCGTACATTTCAATATCAAAATAATAATAATAATAATAAATAATAAACATTTTTTTCCTTTGATAAATTATGTATATTAAATTATTTACCAAATCTTTGCGTGTATCATAAACATAAATATAAAAATCATTAAAATTACTTTTAAAACATAAAATAATTTGTATAATATTTAATAAATAAATTTAAAATGAATTCTTTTGGTATTTTTATTATAAAAAAATTATTTTTTATTTTTTTTAAAAAAACACCATTTAAATGATTTTTTTTTTTTAAAAGTCACATCCTAAATAAAAATTTCAAGAAATGACTGGTAGGAGTCATTCCCAAGCCTAGTAATCATCACCTTCTTTTATCTATGCATGCATAAACATAAATATAATAATCATCAAAATCACTTTCAAACAGATAATATCACTCCCTATATTATTTAGTAAATAAATATATAAAAAAAATTTTAATGATTTTTTTTTTTTGGCTGAAATATTTTTTAATAATTTTGTTATTAAAAAATTATCCAAGAATATAGAAATGATTCATGGAACCAGGACAAATATTTTTAGTGGTGGTTTTGCCCTAAGCCTGAATTTGCTTTCGGTCCATCAATCTAATAGTCTAAATTCCATAGGTTGATAAACTATTTAGATTCCAACTATAAAAGGCCATGGCTAAAATACCTTAGCAACCTTTTTATTCATTAAAAAAAAAAAAATTACTGTTGTAAATACTTTTATATTCAATTTTATAAAATATTTAATTTTATCAAAAATTTAATAAAATAAATAAAATTTATTAATAATTTATGTTAAAATAAAAATTAAATAAAATCAAATGTTTAACTTGTTAGATTTTTATATTTAAACCAACTAAATTACAAACTTTAATAATAAGCTGAATCAATTTTAAAAAAAGGTATTTTAAAATTTCATGAGCTTCAGCATTTATAAAATTATATAAGTCAGAATTTGAAAACCTTAGTAATTGACTCACTTGCACCCTCTATTCAAAATCACAAACTCATCCCTCAACTTTGATTCAACCCAACCTCAACTTTGATTCAAGTGTCTAGTGCATTTTTAATAGAAAAAACTTTATTTAACCATAAAAATTATCAATATACATCGGATTGGAAGTTAGGAAGTAACCAAATTGTTCCTTTCTCTAGCCATGCTTCATAGTTTTGTAAATGGGCATGTCTTGCAAGCTTCAATCTAGGTATAGATGCATATATATAGCTATATATATATATATATATATATATATATATATATTAAGAGTGTTATTGTGTGGTGTAAATTGTCCATTCAATGATAAGTGAAACACATTTTACAATATATGTGAAATGTGTTTCATCTACTATTCAATGCACAACTTTTCAGCTATAGCATTTTCAATATACACTTTTGTTTAACATTGTCAAGCCCCTATTGTAAGCATAAGAATTACACGATTTGAACTTTGACTAATAAGTTTAACAGCGTTAGGCCAAGAAAATGTAGAATAGTTATGCAACTTATCTAAATATAATTATGTTCAATTTTACCAAAAAAAAAAATTATATTTATATATATAATTATGGACAAAAAACAAACTATAAACTTTCAATCTTTAAACTCTAATTCTTGTTTATGTTAAATTTCTTTTTAAAATTTAAAAGATTCATAATTTTTTGTTTATTTCAAGTGAGAATTAAACCTCACAATCTTTGTAAAAAGAAAAAAAGAAAAAAAGTGTTATTAACATTGTTAATCCCTGAACCATATTCCTATTTATACTCTAATCCTTAAATTTTTTTTTTCTAGCATTTCAATCCCTAAGCTTTAATTTTTGCTATACTTTAATTCTTAAAATTATTTTCAATTCTTAAACTTTAGTTTTTGCTATACTTTAATTTTTAAAATTATTTTGAATCTAATTTTTAACAATTTTGAAGTGTACATCTATGCACTTGCACAACAAACATGAATTTAACAGGGTTACCTAATTTTATAGTTTCCTAATTTTATTGTTTTCATAGTGCAATAGATGCACTATAGGAATAAAATTAAGGCAGAAGAGGCTGGGGCAGTTTTTATAATATATATATATATAGAGTCTAGCTCTTATAGAGGATGAAATTTAAGATAATCTGGGTTGCTCACAATATGCTGAATGGAGGATATACCCTATAATTCTCTATAAATGATACCCCTCCCCCTTGAAAATGCAAATATAAAAATAGTTTCAAAACCAACAATGAAAATTATTATAGAAATTATACATGAGAAATACATGTTTAAAAAAATTGTTAGCACACACAACAACCCAAAATCGTTATACTTATCAAAATTAAGGATTTTATATTATTTAATTAAAAAAAATGTTCATCACTAAACTATGAGTCTACGAAATTGAAAATATTATTATTAATTATTATTATTTTCCTAGTATTTCTTAATTATTATCTTCAAAAAAATAATAATATAATTTATTTACATTGAGGGTGATTACCGCAAAAACCGTGAGAGTGCCAAATTCGCCGTATAAAGAAAAAGGAAGCTCAAATAGCGATCAAACCCACAAAACCCTACGAGAGAGAGAGAGAGAGAGAGAGAGAGAGAGAGAGAGAGAGAGAGGGGCCAAAAAATATAAAATAAAAAAAAGATTGCTAGGGTTTAGCAGAGAAATGGCGGAAGAGACTGTAGCAGAGCTCCTAAATACAAACTTGGAGGGAGCCGATGTGCCCGGCGAGGACATGGAGCTTGAAACCCTAGAAAATGGCCAAGAAGACACTAAGGGAGACGGGGATGGCGGTTCTGGCGCTGTAGCCAATGGAGCCGAACCACCAGCCAATGGCGAGGCAAACTCGAAGCGGGCTAGAGAGGAGGAGGAGGAGGAGGAGGAGGAAGAAAACAACGGCGTTTCGAAGAAGCAGAAGGTTGAGAAGTCTGTGGAAGAGGATAGGTTGGAGAAGCTGGGAGGAGGAGGAAGTGGAGGAAAAGAAGGGGAAAATGGTGATGATGGATCGGTTCGGGTAAAGTTGGGTCCGAAGGAATTCGTGTCGTCGGTGGAGATGTTCGATTATTTCTTTAAGCTTCTGCATTTCTGGCCTACCAATGTTAACATTAACAAGGTAAAGCCTTTTTTGCTTTTTTTCTTTTTTGGGTTATTTTTTTCTCCACCTTTTTGGGTGCTAAGGAAATTTATATCAATTTGCATGTGATTTGGGTATTTTTTTGGTTCATCTGGAGCTTGTTTGGTTGATGAGAAAATGTACTTTTTTTTTTTTTCCCCTTCCCTTTCACGAGTGTAAAGAAGTGATTTTGATGTAAAACAGAGAATGTAATTAGAATTAGAGTTGCATAAAATTGTTGGATTTAGCTACTTGCTCACCAATGGTTAATTTTGGGTTGATCTGGAGATTGTTTGGTTGATGAGAAACTGTAAGAAATAGAAGAAAAAGAAAATGTCTTCTTTTTCTTTTATTTCACGGGTGGAAAGTTATGATTTTAATGTAAACCAGAGAGTGTAATGAGAATTAAAGTTGCTTAAGATATGTTGGATTTAGCCTACTTGTTCACCAGTGATAGATGGTAAATTATTTGTTTTTGTAAAACACCTTAAGTTTTTTACCATTATGATACATTGGTTTTGGAATTAGTTGTTTATGGTATGGAGATTCATCTTTGTCATTTAGGTACAGAAACCAAAGCCCCTCGTTGGTTTCATGGCGTCTTAGTGTTCCTACTTTGTTTTTGGACTCTGTCTTGTGCATTATTTGCTGCATGGTCTTTGTGACATGTGTCCTAAGTTTTTTACTACTAAATTTTCATATGTTCTCATGAAATTTTGCTATGAAATTCAATGGTGGGGGTGGTTCTGTTTGCTATTCTATTATCATTTTACTTTTGTCTTTTTGAGCTTTGCTACACTAATAAATTTTATGGTGGCTAATATCGGTTTTATTCATCTATTTTATTTTGAAGTTGGTTTACCATTTTACTTTTGGAAGAAGAAGCAATTCTTTCATGGTCTATAGTTGTGCAAGCCTAACGGTGATGAATGTTATGTTCTGAATTCAATTAGGACCAAGGATAACCAAATTCTTTATCATTAATATGTAATTAAAAAAAAAAAAAAAAGACTTTGGATCTCTTATTTGAAGAACAGATTTTTCTGGAATAGAATATAAAGCTTAATAGAACCGCTAAGAGGGTGTTTCCAAAGGTTGGTGTATACCTTTTTTGTATTTGCTGTTAGCTTTGTATAAATTCTGTAGGTGTGTCCGTACTTGTGAGCATTTCTTCACATGTGTCTGCAAACTCTTGTAGTTATGTTTGAATTTGTTGTGAACTGTGTTCTGCTTTCATCCTGGGGTTCCTTTTGGCTTGTGTAGAATTCTCTTAAAGTTACTAGAAAGCTGGAATAATAAATTAATAATGGTAATATTTTGTATAATTTTAGAATGTCTTGGTATCCATTTTAAAAATGCATGCACCACAAACTGTGAATGAATACATTTTTATGTAATGCTAGGCAGATTGCATCCCACATGAATGCTGTTATTGGAATAAAGTTCACAAAATGAAATTTCATATTATGTTCTTGTCAAATGCAAAATCTTGAAATGTTTAATGGCTTTGGTTAATCTTAGGATAACCATTATACTTGCGACAGAATAATTATTGTGTACCAGATGCTTTGATTTTGAGATTGCTGCCGCGCTATCTTAAATGCCAGCAGGTTATACTGATGTAATGTTGTCAAATTTTTTTCCTTGTGTTTATTGCAGTATGAGCAAATGGTTTTACTGGATTTGCTTAAGAAGGGTCATGCAGAGCCAGATAAAAAGATTGGTGGAGGGATTAAAGCTTTCCAAGTTCGATTCCATCCAACCTTCAAAAGCAGGTGCTTCTTCCTCCTTCGGAATGATGAAACGACTGATGATTTTAGCTTCAGGAAATGTGTGGATCGTATACTCCCCTTGCCAGAGCACATGCAAATAAAATCGGATGCCAATAGAGGCTTAAGTGGTGGTGGTGGTAAGGGCCGTGGTGGAAGAGGAGGTGGACGTGGCCGAGGCAGAGGGGGTAAGTCAAGAAACTGAAGAAACTGAAGTATCAACTTTAACTCACCGGTGGTGGATTTACTTTTGAATTATAGAACTGTCAAGGAAAGATCGTGACTGGTTTCTTTCTTCGCACTTATCAAAGCTAAAACTGCTGCATTATCCTAATTTTGACTACCTATGGCTTCTCTTTATGTTGAAAATCATCATCCTCATATCCTGGGTTCTTTCCCTCATATCTTTTGGTTATAATATTTTGTATAAAGGGTATTATCATATATGGTTCATAACCAACATCGCATGAATTTTTTATGTAAAATGTTCTGGTGTAAACTGAGGATGCTGAACTTCGGTTTATGGCCAGGGTTCAAAGTTTGAATCCCATACCATCATCATCTGGAAAAGAAAGTCAAAAGGCCTATAACAAAGAGTTCAGTTTTTGTACGTCCAAATAAGGAATTGAAATTATATGTGGCTATGAAATATAAGTTTGTTATAATATTAGAAGGTGTTACATGTCATAAATATGTCAACGTTCTGTAGGCATGCACATCATCATATGTATATGCATCCTGTTTTATCATCCATGTATAGGTTACAGCCAAAAAAAATAAAAATAAAAAGAAAAGGGGAAGTTATTTTCCATATTGTGAATTTGTGTGAATTCATACTACATAAGCCGGAAAATTTATTGCAGCTAATAGTAAAACAATTAAAGAGGCTTTGCAAGCCAGGCAATCGATATTTAATGGGCAGTGTTTAACATAGTTACTAGTGCAATTTGGTAAATGTAAAGAATTAATTAATGGGAATGATGAGCCAATTTTCCATCAATCTCAATTAATTATTAAAATGAATTAACATTTTGCACTGTAAATTATAAGAGCAGTTAGATCTGAGTCTTTTTAATGTCAATAATATTCTCACCAATATTCATAAATTATCATCCACCACTCATTTGCATTAAAACAGACAAATTATTATGCCATTGAAATGATAATCAATGTGTAAAATGCTAAATATTTTACTGTTACTCCCACTACCCAACTCTCAATTATTAAACGATTAAAGAGAATGATTAGAGCCTCCAATATATATAAATATATGTGACCAGCACACATTATCACTGAAAATAATCACTATACTGTAACTCCCCCCACTAATGAACCTCAATTAAGTTAAAAAAAAAAATCATAATTTTAACTCATCCTAATACGTTACATCCAAATATAAAAGCTCAATTGAAGTTTAAAAGAAAAAATTAAAAAACAAAATGGGCGTTAATAATAGTAAGTGAAATTAGTGATTTCAGATTGATTTATTTTTCAAAAGTATCAATAATCCAATAAAATTTGGACCCCAAAAAAAAAAAAAAAAAAAGCTATACATCCAAATGTAATAATTACAAGGGTGAGAAAAAGTTGGCCGAAAAGATAACTTTTTTTTTTTTTTTCTCTTTTTTTCCTGAATGCCGAAAAATTAATAATAATAATAATTATTATTTTTTCAAAATACCGAAAAGATAATCATTGTACTGCTAAGTAGGTAAGTATGTAGTCTAAGTTTTTAGTGCCCCATTTGCACGCAAATGATTTAGCCAATTAGATGCACACACGTGGCCGGCATGCAGAACTATGATATTTTATACACATGATTTTCAACTGATCAATGAAATTTTTTCTCTCGAGTAAACCCCATCCAAACATAAACAACACCCGCTAGAAAAAAGATAATAATAATAATAATAATAATAATTACGGTTCAAATTTCAAAACCGATGAAAACAATCTGAATTTAGCCCGAGTTTTTACCTAATTCAGCCCGAGTTTTTACCTAGTTTTCTTTTAATTTTTTTTTATTTTCTTAAAAAATCTGGCAATTATTATGTTACCATTAAAAACTCCCATTTTTATTTTTAATCTTTTTGGAAAATTAGAAATAATTAATGAAAGATAAACTCTTGTAACTCTCACACGGTACCAAATAAATAAAGAGTAATTCATGCATGTGGCGGCGCACGTTCTCCAAACTCACACTTCTTCATCTACATATATATATATATATACATTCACTGAGACTTTTCTTCTCCTACTCTTTCACATTAGTTTTTTCTAATATTTCTTTTTCTTTTTCACAAAATCTTTGAGGATCATAGTCATTAGAGTATGGCTCCATATCAGTCACTCATTGAGTATTGTTGGCCAAAGTACGAAAAGGTGGCAAAAGATATTGGAAACCCATTTCACTTTCCCACCACCCAATACACTACTCCATTTGATCTCAGGTATTATTTATGTTCTTCTGTGTTAGAAATCTATATTTATATATATATATATATAAGTTTTGAAATTTTTATTTTTATTTTTTAAATTTTTTTCCTTTCCATTTTATAGTAGTGGTCTTGGTGGAGCTGGGTTTTTCCCTTTGGATTGTCAATTTGAACTTCCATTACAAGAGGACAACATTCTTCTTGATGCTGTTCCTTTAATGGAGTGCTTACCTACAGATCCTTTATATACAGCATTGGATTTCAAATCAATGGGTCCAAATATAATTCAAGGTAGTGATACTTTTATAAGAGAACATTAATAATCCCTTCTTACTTTCTTCAAAGTTTCTCTAACATTGATACTGTGTTCATATTATTTTATTTTTATGTAGATGATATTTTCTATGATGACCATCATGGAAATTCTCTTGGTGTTTATCAAGATGTATTTGTTGGGTTAGAGAGTTATAATCATCAACAACAACAACAACAACAACAACAACCACAACAACAACAACAGCCATTGTTGCTGTGTGATAGGGATGGACAGAACAACGAAAACGTTTTGGGAGAAGAAAGGAGGATAATAAAGAGGTGCAGATCATCAGAAGAGAAAAGCAGCAGTGCTTCAAAAGCCTTGTCTAGGGAAATCATATCTCAGTATTTTTACATGCCTATCACTCAAGCAGCAAAGGAACTAAATGTGGGTTTGACTCTCTTAAAGAAAAGATGCAGAGAATTGGGCATACGTAGGTGGCCCCACAGGAAGTTGATGAGCCTCCAAACACTAATCAAGAATGTTCAAGTAAATATATATATCATATCAATTTTATATACTAAATATATATACATATGTATATATAATTTTATTCCACTGGGCATCGCATATAGCTAATTTTTTGCCTGAGAGAGATTTATAACTTTTATATGGGTATTGATTACATGTAATCAGATTGACATCGTCTATTAGAAAATTACTAGTTATATATATGTATATATGGTGGTTTTTAATGCATCTATATATTCTTGAATTTGATGAATGGGGTACTTTCAGGAACTGGGAAAAGAGGAAGGTGAGGAAAATGAATCAAAGCTTAAAGATGCAATAGAGTTATTGGAGAGAGAGAAGAGGTTAATGGAGGAATTGCCAGATATGCAACTTGAGGACAATACAAAGAGGCTAAGACAAGCTTGTTTCAAAGCAAATTATAAGAAAAGGAGGCTCATGGGTATGATGGAAAATTCAAAAGCTCCATCTTTGATCTGTAGTAATCCTGCAAATTCCACTACTTATGGGAATGGAGATAATGATGATGACCAGGAGGAACTGAGATCCCTTCTGTCTGACTCATTCTCCTCTACTGATATGGCGTTTGATTTCAACTAGAAAACCTTGCCTAGCTATAACTATAGTCCTATTGCTTGCCTTTTTTTCTTTCCCCGCCTTTGTTTTGATTTTTTGGTACTTTTGTTCAGTAGAACATTATCTGTTTGTTAGCTTACACAGAATGTGAATAGAGGAACACATAGGGGAAGTGAGAGTGGGGGTGTTGATGAGAAATTAATGTAGGCTCTTTGAATAGCATAAATTCTGGAAATACACAGTTTAGGCAAATGACCCATAGGTATATATATATATATATATTATAGTATATGTTTGTAATGAAGTTCTACAGAATTATTGGGTTTGTATTTGTCTAGTTTTAATATTGTACCTTCCTTTTTTTTTTTTATATTTCTTTTTCATATTTATGTGATCTATTCTACATATACGGAAGGCAGAAAGTTAGCACATAAAAAATAATTTCGTTGAAATTAATTAAGGTATTTCAATCTACATAAAGCTGAATCCGAATGAAAATTTGTAATCAACTTAAACTCCTTTTTTTTTTTTTTTGGGTAAATAATTCATTGCAAAAGCACAAAAAACCTCCCAAGAGAGAGGGATTACAGAGAGGAGCCTCTTCCAAGCTTATCAACATTCTTCAACAGATCCATAAAATCACTTGGAAGACTAGATAAAAAACAAACAGAAGAATCAAACACTTTCCCGCATGAATGACTTGCTTAGCTAACAAATCTGCAACCTTATTGGAGTTACGAGAGTTCCATGACATCAGCCAATTGCGCTTCTCAAAAACTGAACGGAGGTAAATCAGATCATATCTGGTCTCCCAAGCTGAAGGGTCATTTTTCATGTTGATACTGTTCACCACCAACTGGGAATCTGAAGACCAGAGAAGGTTTTTCCAGTTCCTCTCTATAGCCGATTCTGATGCCCATACAATGGCCTTCAGCTCTGCAGCAAGGGGAGAGGGGCAGCAAATCAGTTTCTAAGCCAGATGGATATCTTTCCCTTTCCCATCTCTCACAATGAAAGCAATTCCAGCTTGTCCATTAAAAAATGCTGCGTCTGTGTTAATCTTCCACCATCCCTCAGGAGGTGCGATCCATCTTTCTTCAAACATAACACTTCTATCGTTGCTCACTTCCTCAGTGGACAGAAACTCATCGACTAACCGGTTGAAACGGAAAACTAAATCCTGCTTTGGAACGTGCCCGGAAAAAATCCTTTCGTTTCTAAATTTCCAAGAAAAATACAAAAGGGTAGAAAGAAAAATCGTAATTGTTTTCTTATCCATATTTTTTAAACACGCATCTGGCTTTGGGTTAATGCAAAAATCAACAAGGTTTTCAATGCAAGAGATCTCCCAAGAATCAATTCTACAGCCCCATTTACTGGCAAAAGCTAGACTTCTAATGCAATGGCACTCTTTAGAGATATGTAACGCTGATTCCACTTCGACCTCGCAAAGAGAACAGCTTCTATCCTGTAATCCTAATCTGTTAGCAATTACCTCTCTTGTGGGAATGACATTTGACTTCACTCTCCATAAGAAAAGTTTCAGACGTTCATGAATCTTCAGCTTCCACAACTTCTCCCAGGAAAAAATCCTCCCAATAGATTGGTCTCCTTCGAATAAGGTTCTATAGCAGCTTCTGACTGAAAACTTGCCTTCCTCATTCCCCTTCCAAATGAGTTTATCTCGGCATTCCACATGAGGTCAAGACACTTTCAAAATAGCTTCAGCCGAATCCTCCATGCAAAAAAAATCGAATCTCACTTTCCTTCCAAAGACCTGTCCTTTCATCTCTCAATTCAAAAACCCTCCTCCAGTTAGGCCCATCAACATCCTCTCTAGCTAGTGGAGTCTTGTTTTCCAAATCAGGAATCCAAGGATCATTCCAAAAGTCAATCGAAGAACCATCCCCAATACGATAGCAAGAACCTTTTCGGATAAGCTTTCTGGATTTTATCAATCCTTGCCAAACCCAGGAAGTCCTTTTAAAAAACATTTCATTCTGAAGGTATTTTGCTTTCAGCATTCTTGTCCAGAGACAATCCTCCCCACTTGCTATCTTCCACCCAAGCTTAGCAATCAAAGCTAAGTTCATATCCTTAAAACGTCTGAAGCCCAAATTATCCAGATCCTTTGGCTTGCAGATATCATTCCAAGCCTTCAAAGGAAGAAAACCTGAAACTTTTGGTTTCGTTTCCCACCAGAATTTTCGAACCATAGCATCAAGTTCTTCACATAAACTCTCAGGCAACAGAAAGGTGGACTACTTTTATCTGATCAACTTAAACTACTTTTATCTGATCATGTAGATACATATATGGAAACTGTATCTAGCTAATTAATTATCTGTACATATAATATGATATCATATCAAGAACATGAGTTACATATAAAATTTGATATTACAAAAATTTTAAAATCCTTGTTTATTTGGGATTAGAATTGATGAGCAAAGCTGCTTTCGAATATTTAGTTTAATCCAATCTCTGGTCGAGTTCAAGGGATGGTCATTCTGTGCTTGTCTTCACCATATAATGATTAAAAGCCTGCATGTAGTATTGAAGATGGGAAGAAGAAATGTTGAGTTTTTCAGAAGATATATTGCTAAAAGCTTCTGTGAAAAATGATATTTCCTCCGCTGCGAAAGAAAAAGTAAATAAAATATAAATATTGGAGTTTATTTTAGACATAATGGTAAGTTTGAGGGTTGAATAACTTCATTTTATCTCTTTTAATTATACTATATATATATTTTTTTCACTTTACTTTCCATATTATGATAATCAATGTTAAGATTTAAAGTCAAATCATAAAAACCATAACCAACCATGGATAAAAAAAAATAAAAATCAAAACAAAGAGGAAAAAGAAACAAGCAGAGAATTATGATCTTATTAAAAAGCCTCTCACATTAGTTATGAATAATTAGTTCCATCTAAGTCAAATTCAATCATACTTTTTAACATATGAATTTTGGTTAAATTAAATATACTTTGTTTAGGAGTTATTTTATCATATTTTATTTTACTTTTGAATTGTATGCATAACTAAGTTTGCCAAATTCGTTAGTGAAAATTGCATGATTAAATTAAAAGCGATAAGAAAATAATGATTCAAGAGGCAATGTGAAATATTTTGTAATGAGAAAGGTAGTAGTAGCATATGGTTGATGAGAGCAAAATATAGCTAATTTATATATATATATATATATACACATATACACATTTATGAAAAACATGGTCCTCAGCTCACAAGAATCAAACCAGATTTATATACTAACCCTCAAAAAATTGGTTAAATCCATTATTTTTTAGCATAAATATAGTCTACTATCTTTCTTTTCAATATTTAGGGTGAAATTACCACTAAAGTAGTAAATCCAGCATCTTTAAAATGTTGCAAGAACGAAATCTATTTTTTTTAGGGGTAGGAGAAATCTAACAACTAGGTTTGCTATGTCGAAGTCTTTCGTCTCTCAGTGATTGAAATGAATAATTAAAAAAAAAAAAAAAAAAAGGGTGATGAAGAAGCTCAAAAGAAGAAAAAGCATCTTCTTCTTCTTCTTCTAAAACAAAACAACAGACAATGAATAAAAATCGAACCTGGTGTTTCCCTCCTGTAATTCCTCGTCACCTCCACATTTCTCAGACTCGTAGTTTCGCCGCCACACTCGTCGAGCACCGGACTCTCCACAACCCACAACCACCTCAACACCACCATCCATTTCAGATAGACGGATCAAAATTGGAGTCCCAGAAGAACCACCATAACCAACGAGAAAACAGATCGATACCCTTTTCGCAGGCTCAGAGTCCACGACAGCTTCTCATTTCCCTTATCAAATCGACCACCCAGAAGACCCATTTGCTCCCAATCCACGCCCACATTCTCCGTACGTCCCTCATTCAAGACCACTCTGTTTCCCTCCAGTTCTTGTCCCGAGCCGCGCTCTCTCCGGTTCGAGACTTGGGCTATTCCCGCCTGTTCTTCTCTCAGATACCGGAACCCAATGTTCTTCAATACAACACCATGATCAGGGCTTACTCCATGAGTGATTCTCCTGAGGAAGGGGTTTACATGTACCGGGAAATGCGAAGGCGAGGCCTCTGTCCCGACCCTGTTTCGTCTTCGTTTGCCTTGAGGTCTTGTATTAGAGTTTCGTCTTTGGAAGGAGGAATTCAGGTTCATGGAAGGGTTTTGAGAGATGGGCATCAATCGGATAGCCTTTTGATGACTACTTTGATGGACTTGTACTCTTGCTGTGAGAGATTTCCTGAAGCACGCAAACTGTTTGATGATATACCTAGGAAAGATACTGTTGCTTGGAATGTGTTGATATCTTGCTTTCTGCGTAATAAACGAACTAGAGATGCTATAAGTTTGTTTGATATCATGCAAAGCGAAACTTATGCATGTGAACCGGACGATGTGACATGTTTGCTTATGCTTCAAGCTTGTGCGAACTTGAATGCATTGGAATTTGGTGAGCGGGTTCATGGATACATGGAAGAACATGGCTATAGTGGTGCTCGTAATCTGTGTAATACTCTTATATCAATGTACTCGCGATGTGGGTCCTTGGATAAGGCTTATGGGGTCTTTAAGGGAATGCGAGATAAAAATGTGATTTCATGGAGTGCTATGATTTCAGGTTTTGCAATCAATGGATATGGGAGGGAAGCTATTGATGCATTTGAAGAGATGCAGAGAATGGGTGTTCAGCCTGATGCGCAGACTTTTACAGGAGTTCTTTCTGCTTGCAGTCATTGTGGCTTGGTTGATGAAGGGATGATGTTTTTCGACCGAATGAGCAAAGATTTCAGGATAGAACCTAACATCCATCACTATGGATGCGTAGTTGATTTATTGGGTCGTGCTGGTATGCTCGATCGTGCATATCAGCTTATACTGTCAATGAATATTAAGCCGGATTCAACAATATGGAGGACTTTACTTGGAGCTTGCAAAATTCATGGAAATGTAAACCTTGGAGAACGTGTTGTTGGACATTTGATTGAACTTAAGGCTGCAGAAGCTGGAGATTACGTTCTGTTGTTAAATATTTATTCATCGGTTGGTAATTGGGAGAAGGTAAAAGAAGTGAGGAAACTTATGAAGGAGAAGGCAATTCAAACTACTCCTGGCTGTAGCACAATTGAATTGAAAGGAATAGTACATGAATTTGTTTCTGATGATGTTTCACATCAACGAAAAGATGAAGTATATATGATGTTGGATGAGATTAATAGTCAGCTGAAGATTGCAGGCTACGAAGTTGAAATATCATCTGAATTGCACAACTTGGGAGCAGAAGAAAAAGAGTATGTGCTCTCTTATCATAGTGAGAAGTTAGCAATTGCTTTTGGAATCCTTGCAACTCCTCCTGGCACCACAATCAGAGTGGCCAAAAATCTCCGCATATGTGTTGATTGTCACAATTTTGCGAAAGTTCTCTCTTGGGCTTATAACAGAGAAGTAATCATCAGAGATCGGACCCGCTTTCATCATTTCCGAGATGGACACTGCTCTTGCAATGATTACTGGTAGGAATTTTTATGGTTGGAGAACACAAATTTACCGTGAGTGAGCAACTGGGATTATTTTGCTGCATATGAAATGGCTGGTTCTTATGTAGATTATGGGAAAATCCTGGCTCCATCATGTTCATATTATGCCCTGTCTGATGGCAGTACATTGAAGATCGAAATATGTTTTGCGACGACTATATCATTTCATGTCGTGGGGAAGAGAGCAGTTTCAAGTTTCGAAAAAGAGCTGTTGGATAGGTGTTTCCTTTTTTGATGATACACTGTAATCTTCTAATTTATGCTAACTTCTAAGGCTTTGTCTAGTACCCACAAAAGGAAGAAGGCTCAATATAAAGAAAATGGAAGCTTCAATAAAATTTTAATTGATCCTTTTAATTGCTTAATTGAAAATTTGTAGCTTATGTTTTTCTATTCCTTAATCAAAAGAGAAAATCACCCATGTATGAGCCAGATCTGCAGTCATTGTGATATACAATAAAGACGAAACTAGAAGAATGTTGCAGTGCTTCGACATGAAAAAACCGTAATCTTCAGAAATGTGAATTTCTTGTCCACATCACCTACCTAAAAATCCACAGGAAAAAATTAATAATAATCCCAAAATCTTATTTAGAAAAGTTTATAAAATCATATTTATTATTAATCCCAAAATTAATAATAATATTCCAAAACTTTCAGGTACACGCCCTCAATAGAAATGTTACATTCTTAAAATCTACTTAAACTCTATATTCTCCTCAAAAGTTCTTTGACGTGGAAAAGGAAATAATTTATCTTCAATTTTACACAAATGAAAAAACTGATGCAAAGATAATCTGCTAAAAAATTTATCAGAGATTTTCCATCCCTCTTCAAAGCATACAATATAATGAGGTAAGAGTTTCAGATTCTGGAGATCTATGCCACTACTGTTTGCTAATAAGCAAATGAAATCCCCTTCTCAATGCTGGCCTTCAGTTCTGACTTAAGGGCTTTGAAAGCCTTTTTGCTCCTACTCGGTCAATCCTTGGAAGACAGATGATATTATGGCTTCAACTCATTTCTTTCCTAGCTCAATCCTTGATGCAAAGAATGGAAGCTCAGGCAGATCAGATAGCTCATATGAGCATTGGTAGACATCCCCATCTCCATCCAGTGCACAGATAGATGACTCAACTAAGATAGCAGCTCCAAGAACAGCTACTTTGTAAGATGCCTGGGGCTGGAGGTGATATTGAAACCTCTGGCCTTCTGGGCTTTTTGTGCAAAAGAGCCTCGAAGAGCTGCACCACTTTCCTTGCCTAGGAAGGATGGCTCACAATTCACAGAAGTTGCTTCCCTGAGGCCACTGAAACTACTAAGAGAGCTCTGGTAGTTGAACTGCAGAGAGGCTTTGATTGTGGAAGAGATCTCATTTTCAAGCCAAGAGAGGTAGTTGTCCCAATTGAAAAGGTAGCTGCTGATGTTGCTGCCTTCTTCGACTCTGATACAAGGAAACTATTAAGATCCAGAGCAATTAACAACCAACATCAAATCATCTAAATTAAGCTTGTAGACACATCTACAAAAAGACATTTGATCTTTTGTTGTAACGTTACACATATGTTGAATGGAAGAAAATGTTCAAAATGACAAGTGCAGTTTTAATCAATTGTATTTATATAGCAATATAAAAATTATATAAATTGTGTAAACTAACATGGATCATATACGTTGAAAAGGATCAAAACTTTTTTAATTGCTACTTACCAATCTCCAAATTGGACAGGTTCAGGATACCATTGATTTCAAGTTGCAAGAAGACGTAAATGTCCTTGCCCACATTTCTAAGCCCCTAGTTCAACCTCCAACAAGTTAGGAACATATCCAGATGATTGTAAGAGTTCTGCTAGACCTGTCAATGCTCCATATATTTCCTGTCTCTTTGGATGCCTCTCGTCTAAGGAATAAAACTCAACTACATCATCATTTACTTCAATCAAGCTGCATCCTGGCAATTTCTTAAACCCAGTATCCCTCATTGCAACTTTCAATTTTGCCACATCTTTCCATCTCCCAAGGGCTGCATATATATTTGAGAGCATGACATAATTTGCAGGGTTCTTTGGTTCAAGTTCAATGAGCCTTTCAAGAGCATGCTCAGCCAATTCAATGTTTTTGTAAATCCTACAAGCCCCAAGCAGGGCAGCCCAAATAACAGCATCTGCTTTCACAGGCATGTTCCTCACAAAGTTAACAGCCTGGTCTAAAAGTCCAGCTCGAGCTAGCAAATCAACCATACAACCATAATGCTCAATTTGAGGCACTATCAAATAATCATCAACCATTGACTGGAAGTATGAGAAACCATCGTCAACTAACCCGAGATGTGTACATGCACACAAAATGCCAATGAAGGTGATCCCATCCGGTTTCTCTCCAGAATTCTTCATCTGAAAAAACAAATTCAAGGCATCAGCTCCTCGTCCATGCATTGCCAAACTACAAATTACAGAGTTCCAGGTAATTAGATCTTTTGTATCCATGCTCTTGAACACACCAACAGCAGTGTCTATCAGCCCACATTTTGCGTACATATCAATCAAAGCATTACCAACATAAACATTTCTCTTATACCCGATACTCTCTGCATATACATGTACCCACTTACCTAAATCAAGAGCACCTAATCTTGCACAGGCAGATAAAACAGTAACTAGTGTGGCATCATTAGGAAGCACATCACCCTCAGTTAGCATCTGTTTAAAGGATCCCAGAACCTCAAAGAAATGCCCATTACGTGCGTACCCTCCAATTAATCCATTCCAGGAAAAAACATTCCTCTCAGGCATTTCTTTGAACAGCCTTTCACATGCCTCAACATTCCCATTGCTTGAATATCCATTCAACATGGTGTTCCAAGCCATCACATCCCGCTTAGGCATCTCATTAAAAAGTTTTTGTGCTGCCTCCATATTTCCCAACTCAATATAACCTGAAATGACAGTGTTCCACAACACTATATCCCGCTCAGGTGACAAATCAAAGAGACGATGTGCAGAAGCCATATCATGACACAGAATATAACCATTAATCATTGAAGTCCATGCAACCACGTTTCTTTCAAGCATCTCACCAAACACCTTATAAGAAGCTGCGATGACTCCCTGACCTGAATACATTTCAATCAACGTGGTTCCCACAAATGGGTTTGCTCTGAACCCATCCTTTATCAATACACAATGCACTTCTTCACCCTCTATTAACTTATCAATTTTCCCACACGATTTAATCACAACAGGAAAGGTAAAGCAATTGGGACTAATGTCCAAGCTCTTCATTCTACTAAACAAAACTATAGTTTCTCTATGGCACTCATTGTTAGCATACCCCCTGAACATTGCATTCCATATGGCAACATTTGGGTGTGGAATTTGATCGAACACCCTGTGGGCATAAGACATCCGTTTTAGTTCAGCACATACTGTAATTATTTTCGGGGTGACATAGGCATTGTTTTCCAAGCCATGGGTAATTATCCGGGCTTGGATTTGATAAAGGTGGTTTGCAGTTTTACATGACTGCAGAAGCGAAATAAATTTCTCTTCAAGCAGTATGTGAGGTGGCTTTTGGGCAATAATCTTGAAAATCTTAGCTATTTTTACCAAAATGCAGGGGCTAGTTTGCACAAAAACTTTACCACATCCTCTATTCTGAAACCCTAACACAATCCCAGAACCATAATTGGCTTCAATTCAATCCTTGACACTGATATACAAAAAGAAAAGGAAAAACTTATTAGGTAATAGCCATTTTCAGTATTTAGAAAAAACAATTTTGATAACAAACAGATTCCTACAAATCAAATTAGATTCCTGAAAAGCAATGCATGCAAAGAGAATTGCTATATTAAAGTCACAGCGAATACAACTATAGCAAAGAGTGAAATAAAAAAGGTAAGCAATAAAGAAAATATTAAACCTCAAAAACCAATGAGCTACATTTTTGAGACTCCAATCTCTAGTTTTTTTTTTTTTTTTTTTTTTTTTTTTTGTATGATTAATATGCACATTAATTTTAGTTATGTGATTATCACCCTTGTTGGTATAAACAACTTATAACAATTTTATCGAACTAAATTTAACAAAAATTAAAAAAAAAAATGGAAATTCAAAAGAATTCAAACATGATATAAATCTCAGAAAGTTAAACAAGCAAAAAAAAAAAAAAAAATCTAGAAATCTTAGGAAAATGAAAAAGGATATTGGAATGGTGAAATGAAGAGAAACAGCGAACCTTTTGGAGGTGAAGTTGGAGATCCAGTAGAGGCCAGGGAAAGAGTAGGCGGCTTTTGGTGTAGACGAGAATTCGAAATTTTGGAAGTGTGTTCGGGTTATTATAATAATAATGATTATTATTATTATTATTATTATTATTATATTTTATATTAGAAGTGAGAGATTTTTAATAATAAAATAAAATAATTCAAAAAAATTCTAAGATTTTTGTCTAGAGACCAAACATATGATTTTTAAGAAGCTTTAATAAAATTTTAATGGAACTTTCAAATTTGTTATTTTATTTTTTTAGTATTTAATAGCAAAAAAACAATAGGTAAATTACATAAAATTTCCTTAAATTATTTAACATTTACAAACAACCTCGATAAAAATTATTATTATTTTAAATATTTTTTTTAAAAAAATATTATTTTTAATATCTTTTTAAAAGGATATTATTTTTAAGAAAATATTATTTTCAATATATTTTTGAAACGAAATATTATTTTTAACATGTTTAAAAAGTATTATTTTTTAATAAAATATTTTATTAATATTTAGATAATAATAATAATAAAAAAAATGTTTAAATTAAGTTATTTGCAAAATGGTATTCTAGTTATCCCAAAAGGATATTTTTTTTGTCAAATCAAAAGGTACAATATTTTTGTCAAATAGTTTGATTTGTTTTAAAATTACTTACACCCTATTTGAAGTGATAAAAATAAAGGCAGTCCAGTTATACTCAGATATTTCAGAATTTATTAAAATCTTTGGTGTGCTGCAGGGTCTAACTATGGCGATAGAGAAGGTTGGACAAAAGTTTGGAGTAATATATGATATTTTGCAATTGAAAAATAGGTTTCAGAAGTGTGTTTTGTGTGGTCCTCTAGGAATGCCAACTTCCTAGGTACCTTGTCTTTGAACTCTCTTCCTAGTATCTTTTCTACTTTTGTTCAGCTGGAGAGTGGTGTGAGACCAACTCCTACTTGTAGGTTTTTGTCTAGGTTTTGGTTTATAAAATTACTTCTTCAGCAAAAATAAAATAAAAAAAAATTAAAAAGAAAGAATAGAAGGTAATAGAAAAGAAAGCATTTAAATTTCTTATTTAGTTGGGTAAAATGGGATGATAAAGAAATGTATAGGAAGGAATGAAGAGAACTGGTTTGTTTATTATTTTAACAAGTCTATTTCCTATCCAAAATTAAAATAAAAAGAGAGGAAAGGAATATATTTTAATGAAATTTTTTTTTTAATATTCTAAAATTATTTTATATTATTATTATTTAGTCGGTTTGTTAGAATTGTATACTGAGGGTAATTTTGTAAATAATTCATTTTTGTTTCATTTCTTTCTTTTTTTTCTATTTATTAATCATCTAAGCAACAATTATTAATAAATACTGTTATTTTCTTTCTTTTTCTTAACTAAAAATATCATTTTTTTTTCAAATTCCAACATTGTGTTAGAGAGAAAATAGAAATAAAGAAAGAGGAAATCTTTTCTTCATTAAAATATATATATATATATATATATATAAATTTTTTTTCCTTTTCTTTTCCTTCCTCTAATTCAAACATAGTGTTAGAGAGAAAATAGGAATAAATAAATTAAAAAAAAAAAACAAGCAAAGGTTGGGGAAAATACTTTTTTCATGGTAGTAACTGAATACTGATACAATGAATCTTGACACTTAAAGCGCCTACCCATATTCCTAAAACAAGCAACTACACCTACATAATGCAAACTTGAAAATAAATGATGGCCAGAGCACTTGGACGTGCATGAGCCAACTATATCCTTTTTTTCTTAAATTTTTATTATTTATTTTTGAATACATTATTTTCATGATTATTGTTTTAACTATTATCAATTTTAAATTTGAAATAATTTTCACTATAAAAAAATAACGCTACAAATTAAATTATAAAAAATAATAAAATTATTGTTAAAATTAAAATTAAAGTTTGAAATCTCATATAGATAAAAAAAATATTATTTTTATTAATTAATTTTATTGAATAAAATTGACTTAAATTATTATTATTATTATAATAATAATACTTTTTAGTAACATTTTTAAAATGATTTTAAATTTTATTTTTTGTAATAAAATTAAAATTTAAAACTTAATGAGATTTTATAATATCGTTATTTTTTTTAGACATTTTCAAATGTCACTAATTGATTAATTGTATTAATCTAGTGATTTTTTTAATAACATTTATTTATAAATATCATTAGTTGTTCTTTTAGTGGTATTTTGAATTGTTACTGTAATTTTTAGTAATACTAGTGTCATGATATTTGCAATGGTTGATATTGGTTAATTAAATGTCATTATAGCATAACTTTAATAACATTTTAAAATATTATAAATTTGTTTTTTTGGTCTTGTGACATAACATTTTGGAATATTATAAAATCTATTTAAAATAGTATTTTCAAATGATATAAAATGTATTTAGCATTGCATATTAAATGTTATAATATAACACTTGTATATATTTTTAAATATATAACAATATAAGATAAATGCTATTAAATAATTATTTATAGCATTTAATATAATATTTCAAAAATACTATACAAATATAGAACTTTTTATAACATAAGCTGTCATGGCAATTTTTTAAAATGCAATCACATATCTTTTATAACATTTTGGACATGCTATAAAAAATAATATATATTTTAGTGTTCCCCTAAGAGCATATCTGTCGAAGAGGGGTTATGTGTTAAAAATCCATCACTTATTATTCTACAAATCGTTTTATAATTTCTCCATCCGTTAAATGAGTCAGTTTTTTATCATATAAAACTGTGGTAGCTGGCCTTGATGACTAGGAATGAATTTTTCATTACAGTCAAAGCACAGTTTCTTAACTCGTCTCTCAAATGGAGAAAAATAATTATAATAAATAAAAGAATAATATTTAAAATACAGATTAATTTACTAAGATGATGTGACATGTAATATGTTTTTTATTTTATAAATTAAATATTTTAATATATATATATATAGGTGAATTTTTTAAAAAATAAATATAATTAAATATAAGCTAATAATATAAAAACATTTATTAATTGATAAACCCTTCATAAATTAATATTCTAGAATTAATCTAAATAAGATCATTTTCTAACTAAAAACAAATAATCCCAAAACGAGAAATTGCGTAAAAGTTAAAGTTGGAAATTTTGAATAATAAATCCAAATAAACAAAAAAAAATTAAAAATTAATTTAAAGTGAAAAATAACGTGGACAACAACCAAAAAAAAAAAAAAAAAAAAAACAAAACAAAAAAAGGAAATCCAATTTTTCTCCCTCCACCCGTCCATGCAATTTATGTGAGTATATAGGGGTATGAATTTTTCCTTTGCAAAACCTATCTTCTACTTTTGAGGCCAAGCGTGAAATTGTGAATTCGAGATCAAGGTTCCAATTCAAGATTTGAAGGTACATTTTTAGTTTTTTTATTTTTATTATTATTATTATTATTATTTTGTTAACCAAAAAGCGAAGTCTACAAATATGAAATTATGAACTGGCAAACAAGGAAGACATAGAGCTGATGAGGGATTCCCTTGAATTTTCTCACGGAAATGACAAAATGGGTAAAGAAAAATTGATGGAAAATGGGTTGTATAAGAAAGTGGGTTCCACGGTTCCACCCACAAAATCCACGAAAAACACATGCATTTAATTTTTATTCCGTTAAAAAGTCTTAACTCCTGTACAATAACTCTTATACCCTTTAACAATGACAACTATAGGCAAAAGAGAAAAAAAATAAAATAAAATAAAAAAAATGGAAGCATGCACAAATATTTACAACCAAAAGAACTCTTTTTTTTTTTCTTTTTTTTTTTAATTTTAAAATTTTTAAACTACCAAAAAACCAAATATATATATATATATATATATATATATATTTTGTCTAACATGTACATATGTCCCATTCAATCTCCCATGTCTTTTTGCTGAAAAAAAAATCTCCCATGTCTTTTCTCCACAAGGAATGTCATATTTCTAAGCCAGATCAACGGTCGAGATGAGAATTGACGTTTCTTGTCGCCATAAGAGGTTTCAAAAAGACAAAACTGAACATCAAATTCGTAGATTCCGCGTTTGGTTTCATAAAGATTTGCATTGATTTACAAAGATTAATGATGTTTCTTCTCAGCATTAGATATTACAATCTTCAATGTCTAAATAAGAAACTAAAAAAGTGTTGAATGTTCCACTGCTCTAACAAGAAAAAAACCATATTCTTATTTCAGAAAAACATGAACTCCTTGACTACATCACCTACTTGGAATCCACAAACACAGGGAAAAAATTTATTAAATAATATCCCAAAATCTTATTTAGCACCAGCAACGTTATTCCAAAACTTCATATTACACTCTCCATGGAAATGTTACATTCTTCAGATCTACTACACGAACTCTATATTCTCTTCAAAGTTCTTTTAACTCGGAAAACAAAATGACTTATCTTTCAATTCTACAAAAAAAATATAAGTACTGATGCAATGATAATCTGCTAAAAAAAAAAAAATTACCTAGTCTTACCATCCCTCTCTAAAGCATATATCATAGCGAGGTAAGTGCTTCCAAAACACAGATTTTACGCCGCCACTGTTTGCTTATGAGCAAATGAAATCCCCTTCTCAATGCTGGCCTTCAGCTCTGGTTTCAGGGCCTCCAAAGCCTTTTGCTCATACTCGGTCAATCCTTGGAGGTCAGATGATATTATGGCTTCAACTCCTTTCCTTCCAAGCTTAATCCTTGATGCAAAGAACGGAAGCTCAGTCAGATCGGATTGCACATATGAGCATTCATAAACATCCCCATCTCCATCCAGTGCACGAAGAGATGACTCAACAAATCTAGCCGCTGCATATGCCATTGACAATGTAGCGGACCCGGCACCTGCCTTGGCTTCCACAACTTCTGTTCCAGCGTTTTGAATCCTAACAGTTAGCTGTTGAATTTCTTCATCAGTAAAGCTCACTGAAGGTTTTGTCTTTGATAGCAGGGGAAGAATAGTGATACCAGCATGTCCCCCTACAACTGGAACATCAACATCAATCAATTTGAGATTTTTCTGCTGAGCAACAAATGTGTTTGCCCTCACAACATCCAATGTACTAACACCAAATAGCTTCTTTGGATCATATACACCTTTCTGCTTCAGGACTTCAGCTGCAATTGGCACTGTGGAGTTGACTGGGTTACTGATAATGTGGAGGAAGGCATCAGGGCAGTTATCCGCAACGGCCTCAACCAAGTTCTTAACTATGCCGGCATTGATGTTAAATAGGTCATCACGAGTCATACCGGGCTTTCTTGGAACTCCAGCGGGTATGACAACTACATTTACTCCTTTCAAAGCATTGGCTAGTTCAGAATTTCCTGTAAAATCCCTAACTTTAGAGGGAGTGTTGCAGTGGCTCAGATCAGCAGCAACTCCCTTCACATTTGCTATATCATAAAGGTGCAGGTCAGAAACTAATGGTGACATCTTGATAAGAAGTGACAATGGTTGACCTATCCCTCCAGCAGCTCCAAGAACAGCTACTTTGTAAGATGCTCGGGGCTGGAAATTATATTGAAACCTCCGGTCAGCCTTCTGGGCTTTTTGTGCAAAAGAGCCTCGAAGAGCTGCACTGCTTTCCTTGCCTAGGAAAGATGACTCTGACTCGCAATTCACAGAAGATGCTGCCTTGAGGCCACTGAAACTTTTAAGAGAGTTCTGGTTGAGCCGCAGAGCACAAGGCTTCGATTGTGGAAGTGAGCTCATTTTCGAGCCAAGGGAGGAAGTTGTCCCGATTGAAAAGGTAGCTGCTGGTGTAGCTGCCATCTTTTACTCTGTGATGATACGAGGAAAGTATTGAATGGTAAAGCAATTAACAATCAGCATCAAATTAGCTACATCCCTATTTTGGTAAACCCAATTGACCAAGAGAATATAAAATAGAAACAACCCATTAAAATTTTTACGCTTTTTGTTTTCATACATATAGCCTAAAGACTTAAATAACTGTACCTCTTCAAAATGTTGTAACTTTCCAATGAGAAAAGGCAAAATACACAAAGTTCAAACCAAGGATGAGTTTGTTGATGTAATTTTCACCCAAAATCATCGACTGAATACAGGAACAACCATTCATATGCAACACCATAGATGCAGAGAATACAATGAACCAAGTCTACATTAGCTAATTGGCCACTCCACATTGCAAACAAAAAGACCCCGGAAATACATACATAATTGATAATATATGCCTTCATATCTTATATATATTAATATATGAAGCGCGCCATTTTGAAAAGAAAATCGCGGAGCAGATCAACGTCCATCTAGCTCAAGCTATCTAAATCTCCACTATCTGATTTTTCCTCCTCTTTTCTTTTTTATTTTTTATTTTATTTTTTACGTATCCCTAGTTAAATATAAACCACCCAATAAATAAAAACACATATATAAGCATAACTGTAACCTCAAAGCAACTCTAAAGTCCACAAGGCCATACTTTAATCATTACCAAATCTAAAATTCTTTAGGTTCTTGTAAATACAATATCTTTCTACCATTTTGGTTTACATATTCCTTATATGGTACTGAAATTTCAGGTATTAAAAAAAATAAAAAATAAAAACTCAAAGGAATGTTCCAGAACTTCTTCAGCTGTTCCAGATTGGCATGCAGAAAAACCCAAACACGTTTTTGTTTTTTTCTTTTTTATTTAAAAAAAAAAATACGAACACTACACGGTTTCAGAAGCAAGAGGAACATCAAAAAACCAGGCTACGAACAAAACCAACAGATCCAGAACAACAATACCATAACATTTTCACACGGTTCGAATATATATATATACACATATATATCATTTGAAATGACAAAATTATTCAACTTAATTTATCAAAAAAAATTTAGAAAAAAATCGTAATGAAGGGAAAAAGAGAGCGATACCTTTGAGAGTTGAAGATGGAGATCTAGTAGATAGGCCGCGAAAGAGAGTCGAAATTTGGGAAAGCGAATAGAGAGAGAGAGAGAGAGAGAGAGAGAGAGAGATGAAAAATGGAGGGGATTTAGAGACTTAAAAAAAGCAGTAAAATTTGTTGGGGTTTTAATTTATTAAATTTTTTTTATTTATTGATTTTTAGGTTATTTTTTGTTTGGGGTTGGTGGGTTGGATTTTGTTGGGTGTGGGCAAGTCCGTCATATGGGCCTCGTACCAATCACGAACCTCTCTGCTTTTTCGCTGCCAAATTCCGTTTTCTTTTTGTTCCCACTATGCCCTTACCGAATTGAGAATCTTCCAACTTTGCTCCTTTTCTTTTTTGTCTTTCTAACTTCTCAAGGCCATTTCATTTTTTTTTTCTTTTTAACGGCTGTGATTAAACACTACCTTCCAATATTTAAAATAAAAATAAAAATAAAAATACAATACCTAGCACCATCAACTCTCTCCTCTATATATTATACTTATTAAAAAAGTATTACAAAATGATATTTAATATTTCATGTCAAACAATAGCTATCATACTTATTAAATCTCAGAAAGTCAATTTTGGAGGAGGATTGGAGCTATTATTATTATTATATTTGAAGTGGGAGATTTGAATAATAAAATAAAATAATTAAAAAAAACTTTATTTTGTCTAGAGACCGTGGATATGATTTTTAAAAAGCTTTAATAAAATTTTAATGGAACTTTCGGATTTGATATTTTATATTTTTTAGAATTTAATACCAAAAAAAAAGGTAAATTATATAAAATTTCTTCAAATTTACAAGTCAAACAAAAAAGAAATTACATTAAAATCTATAAAAATTATTATTATTTAAAATATTTTTTAATGAAAAAAATATTATTTTTAATATATTTTTGAAATAAAATTTTTTTTATAATATTTTAATTTTTGAATAAAATATTATTATTATTATTTAGATAATAAAAAATATTTCGATTAAATTACTCGCAAAATGGTATCCTCTGCACGCCAAAAGGATATTTTTGGTCGATTGAAGGGTACAATACGTACTTATACTGTTAAATAATTTAATATGTTCTAAAATTATTTAGACAATTTTTGATTGAAAAAATAAAAAAGAATAAAAGAGAATACATATTTAAACTGTTTGTTTGAATCATTAAATAGGATAGGAAAAAATAATAATAAGAAAAAAAAAGGAAAATTGATCCGTTTATTTTAACAAAACTGTTTTCCATCTAAAATTGAAAAAAAAAGAAAAAAAGAAAGAAAAGAAAAACATTTTTATGAATTTTTTAATATTTTAAAATTACCTCATATTATAATCATCTAATTGCTTTATTAGAAATGTGGGTTGGGATAATTTTATAACCAGTTCATTTTGGTTGCATTTTTGTTGGATTTGGTTGGGTCTCCTTTTCGCTTGCCAACACTTTTTTTTTTTTTTTTTTAATTCTTATTATTATTAGCTTTTGTGTTTTTTTAATCCACCGCCTCAATTGGCAATCTTCCAAATCTGCTCTATTTTTGCACTTTTACTCCTGAAATATATTAAATTAGTACTAACAGCTTTTATAAACTAATTTATAAAAACTGCATCATCAATCCTGAGTCTCCATAACTCTTCTACAGAAAGATAACTAGAATGAAATTTTTTTTCTTATTCATATAATTTAGCAATTAAAGGTCACACAAAGAAAGAATGTTGGTGTTAATTCCATATCATAGAAGATAAAATGCAAAATACAACTATAAGGTTGTGGGGTGCTAAAAATTATTTTCGAAAATATTGGTGCCATATATTAATATTATCAGTTCTTCTTTGTTTTCGTTAATATTATTATTATCAGTTCGGTTGGATGGGATAGATGCATTCTTAATTAATAATAATAATAACACCAACAAGAAGAAATTTTTTTTGATTGTGTTTTATATTATACGTTGAATTTAAGGTAAGAAACACATTTTATTTGGAAATAAAATTAAAGCCAAAAATTTTAAAACCCAAATTTTTTCAAAAACATAAATAAGTGAAACTTTAAAAATAAATATAATTGCATATAAACACAATACTTATCATTAGTAAAGTAAATTAATTGGTATTATTATTCTTTAAAATAATGTTAATAATTTGTAACAAAATTATTTGACACTTACAAATAATCTCTAATATTATAGAAAACTCCTCTCAAACCACTAAAAACTTACAAGTCAAACAAAAACTCCTCTTAAACCATAAAAAACTTACAAGTCAAACAAAAAAGAAATTACATTAAAATCTATAAAAATTATTATCATTTAAAATATTTTTTAATGAAAAAATATTATTTTTAATATATTTATGAAATAAAATATTATTTATAATATTTTAATTTTTGAATAAAATATTATTAGATAATAAAAAATATTTCGATTAAATTACTCGCAAAATGGTAACCTCTGCATGCCAAAAGGATATTTTTGGTCGAATTAAAATTGTTTTTAGTATTTAATAGGATTAAAGGGTACAATACACTTATAGTATTAAATAATTTAATATGTTCTAAAATTATTTAGATTATGCTTGGATTGAAGAAATAGAAAAGAATTAAAGAGAATACATTTAAACTGTTTATTTGGATCATTAAATTGAATAGGGAAAAAAGAATAATAAGAAGAAAATAAGGAGAATTGATCCGTTTATTTTAACAAAACTGTTTTCCATCTAAAATTGAAAGTAAAAAAAAAAAAAAAAAAAAGAAGAAGAAGAAAAGAAAAATATTTTTATGAATTTTTTTAATATTTTAAAATTACCTCATATTATAATTATCTAATTGCTTTATTAGAAATGTAGGTTGGGACAATTTTATAACCAGCTAATTTTGGTTTCGTATTTTTGTTGGATTTGGTTGGGTGAGGGCAAGTCCGCCCTATGGGCCGCTTTCCTTTTCGCTTGCCCACTCTTTTATTTATTTATTTATTTATTATTATTATTATTTTTTTAATCCACCGCCGCAATTGGCAATCTTCCAACTCTGCTCCTTTTGTATTCTGGCTTCTCATAACCATTGCTCTTTGATTAATTTATTTATTTTTATTATTATTATTGTTACTCTTTTTTAAAGGCTGTGATTAAATACTCGCTTGCACTTTTACAAAACGATTTTTGGCCCCATTACTTCTAGCATTTCAATATTTTTGCACTTTTGCTCCTAAAATATATTAAATTAGTACTAACAGCTTTCGTAAACTAATTTATAAACACTGCATCATCAATCCTGAGTCTCCATGTCTCTTCTACAGAAAGATAATTAGAATGAAAATTTTGTTCTTATTCATATAATTTAGCAGTTAAAGGTCACACAAAGAAATAATGATGGTGTTAATTCCATATTATAGAAGATAAAATGCAAAATACAACTATAAGGTTGTGGGGTGCCAAAAATTATTTTTGAAAATGTTGGTGCCATATAATAATATTATCAGTTCTTTTTTGTTTTTGTTAATATTATTATTATCAGTTCGGTTGGATGGGTTAGATGCATTCTTAATTAATAATAATAATAACAACAACAAGAAGAAATTTTTTTTTTTTTATGGTGTTTCATATTATACGTTGAATTTGAGGTAATTATTTGGAAATAAAATTAAAGTCAAAAATTTTAAAACCCAAACTTTTTCAAAAACATAAATAAGTGAAACTTTAAAAATAAATATAATTGCATATAAACCAGTAATATAAACAATACTTATCATTAGTAAAGTAAATTAATTGGTATTATTATTCTTTAAAATAATGTTAATAATTTATAACAAAATAAACATTGTGGCTGAAAAGTAAAGTTTTTGGGCACATCCAATTTGGAATACCAAATCCCTTGCCCCAAAAAAAAAAAAATTTATATATATATATATATATATATATATAAATAAATAAATGAAAACTTGTAATAAAATAAGGATAATACAAAAACAGAAAGAATTAGACAGAATCTGAAATAAGGCCATCATATATCTATATATATAGAATTAGTAGAAACTGATTCATAAGTGCAAGTTTGATATCTCTTGATTCCTAAGGAAACAACAACAAAATCACAAACTATATAGTCATTTTTATCATACACTTATCTTCTCCATTTCCCTCCTAAGTGCATTAGCCCTCACCAAGCTCCCAATGGTATTCACAGCCAACTTCAAGTCCTCCCATGGATTCCCTGGTGCCACCCTCTTATACAAATAGCTATCAAATGTCATCTTCTGCACGTACTCGTCGCCGCACATCTCCACGAATGCCTCTCTAGCCGGATTCGATCGGTAAAAAACCTTCTGAAGAACATCTAAAACCTTGTAAGTTGGCCAGTAAGTCTTATCCCACTTCTCCAAGTACTTCCTTAAATCCCCTTCATCTATCAACCTCTTCCCATTCTCTGACCCTTCAACTATTGCCTCTGCACACATCCTCCCACTCTTCGCCGCAAAGTAGATCCCTTCGCCGGAGCATTTCGTCACGTAACCGGCTGCATCGCCGACCAGGGCTACCCTCCCCATTAACCTCCGTGGCCGGGGATGTTCTGGGATGGGATGTGCTTCCACTCTTATGATTTTACCGCCTAAAATCTTGTCCTTGGCTCTGTTCCTGGTTGCTAATTGGAACTTCTTAATGTCTCCTTTGTGAGTCACCGTGCCTGTACCAACAGCTACATGGTCACATTTCGGGAAAACCCACCCATAAAAGTCTGGCGAGACATCGTCGCCGACATACATCTCGGCAAGGTTCTCATAGTACACCATTTTATCATCTGGGATTCTGATTCTTTCCTACAAATTATCATAGAAACTCTAAATTTAGAACGATTCCTCATTGTACCAATTGAACAATTGAATGCTATAACATGAGAAAATGCATATCATTCATACAGTTTAAACAATAACATTGCCAATTATCAAGCTTAATATTTTCTTTGAACAATTAAGTGTTGCTTCCATTATTAAATAAACTGCAAATTTACACCAAATAACAGTAAAAAACCAGCAACTTTCCTCTTCCTACTACACTAGCATTTTGGAAACAAAAAAACATATATAATAGGGCCTGTTTGGCCACCATGATACTAAAACTGTTTTATAACATTTGAAAGCTGGAAATTTGTTCTCCAAGAACAGTTTTAAAAAAGTAATTGTTTTAAAACTTAATAAAAGAGAAAACAATTTTAAATACGTATTATTCACCAATACACAGGTCCCACTGAAGTCTCATTCATGAAACATTTTTTAATTTCATAAAACAATCATCTATTCACTATTTTACAAAACGATTTCTAAAAAAATAGAAAAAAAAAATTCTTAAATTCCATATAATGCAAAATTAAATTCCAAAATTAAACCACAAGAATTTCAGCCAAAGACAGAGAGCAAAAAATAACCTGAAAAGCAATGGCATAATCGTAGTCACCGGCATCTATGGACTTGGCGACTCTAGAATTAGCTCCATCGGCACCAATCACAGCATCGACCTCGAGCGTCCTCTTTTCCCCAGTACCACCGACTTTACCGTCGTACTCATTGTAATGCAGCACATACGGTGTCGTTCCGTCCTTCGGACTATCCATCTTCAAGAACAACCCGTTAATCACCGTGGCTCCGTTTTCCTTAGCCCGGTCCCTCAGGTACGAATCCAAGACCTCGCGCCGTACCATCCCGATGTACTCGTGGGGTTTCAGCGTCTGCCCGATATCGACCGCTACATTCGATGGTGATATCATCTTCATCTTCGTCACCCTCCGGTCGATGATATCCAGCGGCAGATCGAACTCTCCGACCATGCAGAGAGGGATGGCTCCACCGCAGGGCTTGCAGTTGTCGAGCTTCCTCTCGATCAGGAACGTCTCAATTCCTCCTTTCGCCAGAGTCTCCGCCGCCGCACCCCCAGCAGGTCCTCCTCCGATCACCGCCACTCGGAGGTTGCGGCCGGTGACTTTGGGGCTGAATTTTCCGGCGACTATGTGGAGTCTCTGCCGGCGTTGATGGTGGTGGGGTTGAATGTTGATGATGGGTTTTCCTTGGATTGCGAAATGGGGATTTTCCGGCGAGGTTTGCCGGAGTCCGACAAAGGATTTGAGAGCAATGGAGGCCATTTTCTTTGGAGTGTGGCAGTGGAAGTCGAAATCTGAAGGTGTTTGATTTTGTATAATTTTTGGTGGATATGGTTTGGGATATGAGGGTTTAATGGCCGTTGGATTTGGTCATTGGACGGCTAGGATTGAATGTGGATAAACGGGGATAGATTTCTGGGTTTGGTCTTTTTTGGTAATTTAGGGAGGGAGTTTCTAATAGTACTGAGATTTGGAATGGATGACATTGTGCCACGTAGTGAGTATCTGTTTGATGGGATGTATTTGGTCATTTTTTGGTGGGGGTATTCAGATTTCTTTACATGCAACCAATAGGATTTTCGCCCACCTCACAAGCACATTAAATATAACCTCCAGTTTTAGTCAATTCAAAAAATAAAAAAATCCATGTGGTTTTGAGTACGGAAGGAGTATTTGGATTTTTTTTTTTTTTTAATTATTACTTCCTAGCCCAATGTTTCTGATAGAATTTAATTTTTATGAGTAATTTTTTCAAAGATTATTGAAGGGAAAATTTTATTTACACTTTTTCAGTTTTACTTCTTTTTTTTTTTTCTCCTTTTTGATGAGGATCAACGATGGTGTGAAGCCCTGTTCAATGATTAATTGTGTACATTTTTGTTAGTCAAATGGATAATTTATTACAAAGTCATTAAAATTTAGATTTTAATTTACAGATTGAGTGATTATTGAAAATTAAATTTTCATGTTTTATTTTTGAAAGATCATTATTTTCTTATTTTAGTTTTTTAAAATTAATCTGTCAGTTTTTGTCAATTTATTAGTTAAAAATAAAGATTAAAATTGTATTTTTACAATATTGTTTAATTATAAAATATAATTTTTTAATTTTTTTTAGTTTTTAACTGTTAAATTGATAAAAGTTGAAAAATTAATTTGTTTTCTTTATATAAAAAATTAAAATGAGATGAATGATAATTTTTTTTTAAAAAATATGAATCAAAATGAAAAAATAACAAAATCGAAAAAGGTATAATTGAAATTTGCTTATCATTAGATTGGTGCCCTTTTGTAATAGATATTTTTTTAATTAAAATTATTTGTTAGATTTTTTACGAGACATTATAGAAAATATTTTTAAATCCTTCACAATTATTTTAAAACTTTAGGAGTTACGTGCATCCTGTATTAAGGTTTATTTATTTATAATATTTATGGGAGAAGAAAATGTATTGTCTAAAACACTTTCTCTAATTTTGATTAAAAAAAAAAAAAACCTGAAAATAGTTTTTGAGTAATTTTATTTCATAAAAATCACCATGGAAGAAACACTAATAATTCTTCATAAATTACTTTCTAGAGGATAAGTGGCTCCTAAGCAATCATTCCCAAACATACTCAAAATCTGATTTGGAAGTGTACGAGGTTGGAAATGTATAATGCATTGGAATCGATAAAGTAATTAAGCCTTTAATAAAAAAAAAAAAAAAATACACGTCTTAAATTCTAATCCAATAGTAAGTCCTTCAATATTTAAGTCGATAAATAGTGTTATAAAGTAAAATCATAGGAACAAAACAATTGAATTGAGATATTTATAGAGAAAAAAAAAAACATAGACAAAAACAAAAGCAAAATTCTGAACTTGTAATTAAACTGAGATAAAATAAAGAACATAAAATAGTTATAGATAAATAGAAATTACTATGGAAAGAAGAGTTATGATCTCTTAGTTTATTGTATACTAAGAGGCAGAAAGGGTACAAATTATTTACATTGTTTTCTTTTTCTTTTTTTTTTTTTGGGGGCAAAAAACTATTTACATAGTTTGCTAGTGGAAGTAAAAATAAAACCATTTTTCATAGTTTTCCTAGAATATGCTTACAAAATTTCATTAATATTTATTTTTAATTTTTAAAATAAGTTTAATAGTGGCCCAATTAAATCATGGAGTTTAGGTTCAAAAGTCAAGTCTGTCGTTCAAATCCGATACCTTTTGTGCCAGACTACAAGTCCGTGTACAATTTGGCCTGACCAACGTACGTTTGTCTACTTTTCATTCAGTTGAGGCCTATTTAAACTCAAATTTTGGGCTTGACCCTCTTAGCAAATTGTATTTTACCAATTTATTATATATATATATATATATACACACAAATTTGATATAGTAAGGATACAATAAAGACACTATAGTAAGAATATCCTATACAGTAACCATGTCAATTAAAAATATTTACATATCAGTAATAATCAATTTAAAAGAATTATAAAACCCATTTAACCACCTACAATTAAAAAACCCTTTGTTAGTATTTAAAAAAAAAAAAAAAAAAAAACAAAAGACACCGACAAAGTTTGGTTTTCCACCTATCTATTTGCTTCGGCCGGTAACTACTGGTATCTTTTTCTACTCACTGCTAGCATCTTCTTCCAATATATGGTTGCTAATTCTAGGTTAGATTTTGCTATTTATTATAATCATTGTTGATTTTTTAATTTAGGGTTTAGGGAATATAGATCGTTGTTGGTTTTAAGATAATCATTGTGGTAAGGTCATTACTATAATCATTGTTTTATATGGCTGTTGATTTTTTAATTATTGCTGGTTTAGGGAATATAATCATTATAGTATAGTAATATAGATTGTTCTTCCAATATATGGCTTTTGGTATTACTATAAAACTTTTATTTAATATGTCTACCGAAAATTACAAAAAAAAAAAAAAAAAAAGGAGGGCAAAATTGTTTTTTTTTTTTTTTTTGTTTTCTTTTTCCTAAAATATAGAAAGCAATTGGTATAAATCATAAACAGTTTTCAGCCTCTAGAATCCACTTTTGTTATCATATTCGGTTCAGTGTTTTTGAGCTTCATTGTAAATTATTAACTTTACTTTCCCATTTGTTGCTTGTGCGAAATTACACTCTTAACTGTTTGAAAAAACGACTGTGAGAAACTTCAACAAAAAAGCTATAAGAATATGATTATTTAATCCAGGGATTATATCTTTTGCAAAAAATTTTAGAAATTTTGAATCTTTTGTTCGTTTTCACATTCCAATTTTTTAATCCCCATGAATATTGTGTTTTTATTTGTCTTATCTTGCTCAATGGTCTCCAACGTTAGCTTTTGTTAATTGCACCATGATCAATTATGCTTTCAACATAAACACACACACACACACACACACACACATATATATATATATATATATATTAATATTTTAATCCATCAAATTTAATAGTTTTATTTATTTATTTGAAGCTTTCATCTTTGTTTTTGAATGTGAATGATTATAATTGTACCTTTTGTCACCACATTTGGGCTCTTTTTTCTTATCATGCTTACTTACATAGTAATCAATTATAAAACAATTGATACATGTGCAAGTTCCTAATTATTTCTCATATGATAGAAAAGATTTACACGAGATAGTTTATTGTTGATACCTTTATACAAAAGCTGATAGGATTGTATTCACTGTCTACTCAAATACCATATAGCTGATAGTATTATACAAAATTGTTTAATACTTGTAGCTTGGTAGTATTTCTTTCCAATGATTTTGTTTTGTCCAACGGCTTATAATTTTGTGGTATTTGAGTTATAAGTTTATCATTAATTTACTTTTTGCTCATTTCATGTGGTCGATATCTATCAATACTTATTTGTATATTTATATTTTTTTGTGTGATTAAAATTAGTAATAGTCTTATATGTATATAGACTTGTTTATGGTAATATGCCTAGGGAATCTCCTATTCAATTATATACAACGCATGTTGGCGAGGAACGAAAACCTAAACTTGCCCAAGAGTTTCAGTCAATTGAAGAAGCTTTTGATTTTATAATTCATATGCGAGAGAATGTGAGTTTATTGCAAGAATGTGTAGTAGCAAAAAAAGAAAAAGGATAAATGAACTTTTTTCAAAACAATTTGTTTGTTTTAAAGAAGGAAAAACAAATGAAGATTATTAAAAAAAGTGGAAACATTCCAAAATACGATAAGGTGAAAGACAGACATAAGGGTCTACTGTGGGTTGTAAGGCTCAGTTAACAGTGGTTAAGCAAGGATCAAATTGGGTTGTAACTTAATTTGTTGAAGGACATAATCATGTTCTTTCAACTCCATCAAAGGTTCATCTATTTAGATCTCATAGAAAGGTATCAGTTGCAAAAATAGTTCTGAGTCAATAATTATCTGAAGCAAATGTGCTAGTATGTCAACAAGTAAGACTGATGGAAATTGAATTAGGTGGTCTTGAAAACATTGGGTGCATAGAGAGGGATATTAGAAATTTTGGGAAAATTTTGAAAAAAGAAGTTGAGGATATTAATGCTGAGTCATTGATACAATTTTTTGAGGATATTAATGTTGAGTCATTGATAGAATTTTTTTTCTTTAGAAAAAGAAAAAAAATCCTTCATTTTGTTTTGAATATGAAACTGATGAAAATAACAAATTTGTTAGATGTTTTTGGGCAGACTCATTTGCTAGGAGATCATATAATTTCTTTGGTGATGTCATAGCTTTTGACATAACATATAACACAAACAAATATGGTATGATATCTGCCCCACTTACTGGGGTAAATCATCATGGACAAACAATCATATTTGGATGTGGTTTTTTAAGCGATGAGAAAATAGAGTCTTTCATTTGATTGTTTAGTAATTGTTGGATGCTATGCTAAGTGGTGCACCTCAAGCAATTATTACTGATTAAGATCCAACAATGACAAAAGCCATTTTAGAAGTTTTTCCAAAAACATATCACCCTTATTATATTTGGCATATTTTAAACAAATTTTCTATAAAAATTGATGCAATAGTTTATCGTGACCATTGTCATTTGTTCAAAAATGCTATTTTCAATTCTGAGAGTATTGAAGAGTTTGAAGAAAGTTGGGCTCAAGTGCTACAAGTAGCTAAATTAAAAGGTAAGGACTGGTTATGTCAATTATATGAAATATGTAACAAATGTGTTCCTGTATATATAAATCAAAATTTTAGTGCAGGAATGTCAAACAGTTAAAGAGCAGAAAGTTCACATGCATTTTTTAAGAGGTATATTTCAGATAAAAATTCAGTAATGGATTTTATCACTCATTTTAACAGAGCACTTAGTCATCGATGGTATGAAGAGTTGGTTGCTGACCATGTTAATGTTAATGAAAAACCAAGACTAAGAATTTCATGGCCAATGGAAGCACAAATGGTGAAGATAGATACAAAAAAGATTTTTACACTCTTTGGGATTGAGATATTTGAAAGTCATTCTTATTGTATAAATTCCATCTATAAAGATGAAAAGTTGGTAATTTATGTTATTAATAAGGTTGATAAAGGTTCATCATCAAGGTCTCGAAGGCTTACTTATAATAAACACTCTGATTATGTATCATGTACTTGTAGACAATTTGAATTCAAAGGAATCCCATGTAGATATGTGTTAGGTTTTTTTCCGTATCAAGCAAGTATTTCAATTACCAAGCCAATACATCCTACAAAAATGGACAAGAAGTGCAAAAGTTGGAATAGTATGTGATAATAGTGATTGTGAAGTCAATGAGACGTATAATAAGTCTTTGATGACGAGACATGCAAAATTGTCTCAAATATCTTCTCTTGTTGTATATGATGCATCTCTTACTGAGGAGGGAACCAACCTCTTATTGGATGATTTAGAGTCATTGCATAATAAAATTAAGTTGATTAATCTTGGTACTAGTATCATTCAGTAGGTGGTAAAAGTACTAGAGAATTTCAGAGTGTAAGTAATCCTTCTAATGTGCGTGCAAAAGGATGTGGAAAAAGAATCAAATCTACAAAAGAGATTACAGGTACAAAAAGGAGACTTTGTCATGGTTGTGGGCTTCGTGGACAAACACATGATAAGCAAAATTGTCTAAAATTACTTAAAAGGTGATATTTCTTAATATTTTTTCTTTTAACATATAAAAAATACTAATGATGTTTGCTTTTTTTTTTTTTTTTCTTTTTCTTTTTTCCCCTTAGGTCAACCATGAATGAGGAGAATAATATTTCAAATGCTAATTTCGTAGAACATTTTACTTCTAATGATAGTTCTCAAATTGGGTAGAGAAAGATAATAGTGAGTGTAAGTTTTTGTTTTTGATTTCTATTTTTGTATATCTTGTAAAGCAGTTTTTTCTTTTTCTTTTTTTCAATGAAATGTATTTGTTGCAGATTATTAAAATTGAAATTTACAAGAAACAAGCCTTTTAAGCAGTGGGAAAATATGGATAGTCTAGACAATCAACCATTTATTTTTAAAAGAATATTGTTAGAAGCAAGCCTTCAAGCAGTGCAAAAATATGGATAGTTGAGACAATCAAAGTTTATTTTTAAAAGAATATTATCAATGCAATAAAGTATTTCTGTTGTTTCTGTTTTTAATAGAAGACAGATGAATTTTTCAGGTTCTTGTTAATGTCTTTCTTACTATATACTTAATGTAGTTTTAAATTATTTTAGGTTACAATTTGTTTGAGTTTTTGAATACTTTTTATTGTCAATATTTATTCTTTCCTATGGCTACTTCCTTGAGTAATTGCAAAAATCAAGAACACATCTGCATCTGTAAGCTGTTTCTACTCAAGAATCAAGAATCAAAACCAACCAGTTTCTACTTAAATACCGTGAAACTATAAGCCAATGGACAAAATAAAATCATTGGAAAGAATAAAATAAGCATATGTAGAACCCTTTTCCTTTACAAATCTGACAAGGCAATGAGACCTTTCTCTGCCATAAAATCCTAGGAATAATAAAATCAACAACATTAGCAAAAAGAAAGGGTAATTTGATTGAAGAGCTGGGTGGTGGAGTTTTTGAATATTTTACACGTTTGGACTCGGAGGTGAGCTGAAGAGTTGCAATAATATCAAAGGAAACAAGATTGAGAGTGAAAATTCCACCTAGGATTACGACAGCATCGGTGGCCATCGTGCACAGTTGCTTCGGAATCATGTTCTTACAACTATCTCATTGAAGTTTCTCACAATCGATTTTTCAAACAGTTGGAGTGCAATTTCGCACAAGCTTAGACTTCATTTGGAACAAATGGGATAGTAAAGTTAATAATTTACAATGGAACTCAAAGACACCGAACCGAATATGATAACAAGAGTGGGTTCTAGAGGCTAAGAATTGATTATGATTTAGACCAACAGCTTTTTTATATTTTAGGAAAAGAAAACAAAAAAAAAAAAAAGAAGAAAAAATTGCCATTTTTTTTGTAATTTTTGATGGACATACTTAATAACAGTTTATCTATTTTTATTAGAATATTATTAATGCAAAATTTTGATAGTTTACAAGTTAAAAGTTTTATAGTAATACCAGCAGCCATATATTATATTGGATGAACAATGTATATTACTATACCACAATGATTATATTCCCTCAACCAACAATGATTAAAAAATCAATAGCTTAGCAACCATATATTGGAAGAAGATGCCAACAGTGGGTAGAAGAAGATACTAGCAGTCATCGGCCGAAGCAAACAGATAGGCGGAAAACAGAATTTTGCATGTGTTTTTTGTTTTTTGTTTCCTACTGACAAAGGGATTTTTAATTGTAGGTGATTAAATGGGTTATATAATTCTTTTAAATTGATTATTAATGATGTGTAAATATTTTTAATTGACATGGCTGCCATGGAAGATATCCTTATTATAGTATTCTCATTGTGCCCTTACTATATCATAACTATATATATATATATATATATATATATATGATGCGTATGAGGCGCGAAATATAATCCCCATCACTACCCCGACCTTGATACGTGGCATGGGTTCTTACCTTATCCCCACCCTGATTCCCCATTTAATTGGGGATTCCTCATCTTGATAAGGGCTGATTCGTGCAATGATTAGGAGATGCAGGGCAAATTGCCAATCCTAAATTAAAATAACCTGGTTCCATTAAGTATGGGTTAAAAATAATCTAAACCAATTGAATCAAACTAATTGGTGATGGACAAGAAAATTTGATCAGGAGGGGCACCGTTGTATATGTCATTATATTAATTTATGGTGTAGGAAGTAGCTGTAACTAATTTGAAACTGAATTAAGAATTAATTTTTTATTTTTTAAAACTTTATTTGGGAGAAATATATGAATTTCAATGAAAATACACAATAAATTGATTATGAATCTATAAAAAATAAAATATTGTTTTAGTTAGGATTCAAACATGAAAAAATTAATAGAAAAAGTGTGTAATTAAAAAAAAAGTTGCAGCTAACATTCTATTAATTGGAACAGAAGTTAAATTAGAACATTATGTTGTAAATATTTTTTTATTATTAACTAATTGTAGTAAATAATTATATTTGTGTATAAATATATATATATATATATATATATTTAATTATTTAAAATTAAGTTAAAGAGGCATATTCTTAAAATAGTGTCGGTATATTATAATTATAATGATTAATTATGTTTATAGATGAGAGAATTTAATAAATATATCTATAGCCACATGTAAAATGAGGAACGTCCAGTTATAAATTTTTGACCTCCAAAGATACCAAAATGCCCATAAACTTTTATTGAAATTTCAACTTGCTCTGTATATATAGCATTATTCACTACTGTCTATCTCTCCCTCTCTCTCTCTTCCTTTACTGTTTGAGATGTGTGCCATCTGTGAACAGGAAGAAAAGCGCCGACTCCTCCTAAACAATACAGACGCGCGCACACACACTCTCTCTACTTTCTCTCTGTTATTGTTTTTTTAAAAACATTTAAAATTTATCAACCAATAATAATAATAATAATATTAATACAACATAAATTTGTGCATATTAATTTTAATTTTATATATTATTTTTTTTTTTAGATAAAATTATTTTGAAATTGATAATATCATTTGTAGTATTTAGATGTATATTATAAATTAATCCAACAAATTCTTATTAAATATATATCAAATTGTTTAATTTTATATATAACAAAAATTAATAAAATAATATTTAACAACAATTAAATAGTGATCCATATGCAACACATTTGGGTCATGCTTAGCATATATAAAAGACGAAATAAATTAACTGTTTACAACTTTCGGATCCTCCCCAAATCACATAAATAACCTTATACTTTTGACTTCAATACTCAATAGTTTCAAGAAAAGGTTAAAATCGGTAGTTAGAATGTTTAACCCTTCGTTCTTTATTGCCCTTTCCTTTCTTTCTTGTATTTACTCGTTTTGACCCCCAGCGGCAATAGAAACCCTTAAATAGCACTTGCAAAAAAAAACATTAAGGTTTTGTTTGAAAATGTTAAAATTGAGAGGAAAATTAATTTTTGAGATTTAATTTTTCTCTTGGTGTGTTTGGTGAATAAGAAAAGTTGGGATATTTAAATAATTAAATTTAATATTATATAATAAATTAAGGATAAATATATATTTTAAAATTATTTTTTCTGCGATTATCAAAATGACACTTCTATAGGTTGAAACAACTTTTCCATATATTTTTCTACATTGGTGGAAATCTAACTTTTTGAACCCATACTTTTCCACCTTATAATAAATATCCAAATAAAAGAAAAACATTACTTTTCCAAGGAAATTAGATTCACACTAACTTTTCTGTTATCCAAACATGCCGTAAACAGAAACAATAATTAATAAGTTTTTTTTTTCATTTATTTTTTTTTGAAAAAAGAAAACGAAGAAGTTATAGTTTATTTATTTTTATCTAAATTTTAGTATTGGAATATGCTTTTATTATTTATCATGAAATTGATTTTCGACTATTAAAATTTTGTTGATTGAAGTCAATTTTTGTTTTTGGTAAATTAAAAAAATTATTTTTCAATTTTGATGTTATTCCTCCATCTAATAAATTTATATAATTTAATTACAAAACTAATACTATTTAAACACACAAAATAATCAACAAAATTTGATAAATTAATATATATATATATATATATATATATATATAAATATCATTAATTGATTAACTATGAGACAATTATGGTTATTTTGTTTCTTTTTAAATTAGAATCTTTTAATTTTTTTATTAAAGGTTTCCCTGGTTTTCTTATTCCTACAACCCTCCTCTTTCCTGCTTTTATTTTATTTTATTTTATTTTTTTGCTCTTCCTTTTCTTTAACTAATGATGCATACTCATTAATTTTTCAAAATTTACTGTTTCCTTTGTGTTATTTAAATAGTGTTACTTTGGTAAATATATTAACATTTTTTTTATTTTAATTAGAAATAAATGAACAACTGTCAATTTGTCATAGAATTGAGTATACGGTGTTAAATTGAAAGTACATGTGAAAATAAAATGCTTTTATCATCTATGCTTTATACAATAATTTTAATTAATATTTAATTAATTTGGTTGCACTATATGATATTTTAAAAATAACTTCAAAAAAGGTTGTGCATGAAAATTAAAGAAATGATAATATGGTAATAAATCTTAAAAAAATAGAAACATATTTTTAAAAATAACATAATTATTAAGAAATAAAAAAAGACTAGATATAATAAAAATAGACTAACATATTTTATCCCATTGGACTGATTAAAATATAATAACAAATAAAAATATTTAAAAGTTATTATCCAAAATAATAATAATATTAATACACATAAATATATTTAAATTTTTTTTAATAATAAGTATGTTATATTGATAATAGATCTATATATATATATATATATTTTGACAATCCTATATGCTTAAAATATAAATTATACATTAACCTAATAATTTTTTGTTACAAATGTCGAATTGTTTAATTTTATGTATAACAAAAAATTAATAAAATAATACATAACAGCACATGGTCCATGCCTAGTATATAAATAAGTGAGAAAAAATATCTATTAAAAAAATAAACGTAAGAGGAAAGGCAAAAAGGGTAAAAGTGAGAAGAGGGGTACATGATCAAATCATGAAAAATAAAAACACAAAGCTTCCCTCCACAGTGTATTGTTTTCTCTCCGTGTGAGAGTGTTCTAACAAGTTTAGATGTTTCGCTCATGGTGATTTCCTTTGAGATCCTATGTAGTGGTGTGTGATTAAGAAAGGTGTTTGTTTAGTTTTGTGTTTCTCAATGGCAGAGAGTAATGGGGAGAAAATGAACTTTAAGGTTCAAACTTTACCTCATTTAGAACTAACAGCAAACTTTGCTAAAGCAGAACGAAAGTCGAGTATCACCTTGGTAGGAAAGATTATTTCAGAGAGTGTTATCAAGAAAATTACAGTTTAGATGCTCACTAAGAGAATATGGTTCATGCAAGAAACAGTGCTGGTGGATCAATTAGATACTAATGTCTTTCTATTTTCGTTTAAGAAAGTGGCTGATCAAGATAGAGTTTGGAACCGGCAACCGTGGACCATCAATGGGGCTCATCTATCCCTCAAACAATGGAACCTAGCTATGTCGGTAAGAGATTTTGATTTCTTTTCCTCCACCTTTTGGATCCAAATTCATGGTTCACCATTACAATTTATGAACAAAGAAAATGCAATCAAAATTGGAGGTCTTTTTAAACAAGTGATTAGTTGTGAAGACACCACAAGAAAAAGCTTGCTGGGTTTGACATTCATGAGAATCCAAGTGGAAGTAGAAATTTCCTCTCCTCTACCCATTGGTTTCTTTCAGACAATTGGTCAAGGGTAGATCTGGATCCAATTTCGCTATGAGCTGCTCGGTGACTTCTGCTACCAATGTGGGATCCTGGGACATACCCAGAAATTATGTAAGGAGAGAAGAAATCCCTTATCTAAATAGGAGGAGGATGAATATAGGACCTGGCTGAGAGCCGAAAAAGGAATGTTTTCGATAGTATCGGAGGGAAGCTTTCTGCGCTGATTTGAAAACCCCAGACGAGGTATTTTTGACACCCTATCAAAGGAAGAACTCAAGTTAGATGAGGGAGATCCATCGATCAACCATAGGAAGGAAGATGACTTAGCTGGTAAAACCAAAAGTCCAGTCCAACCAGTGGACTTTGGGACAAAGCCAGAAACAGTGGCAGTCAATCCATCACATGAAGCCACCATTCACCGGACGGTGATGAATAGGACTTGGAGTGGGGAATGCAATGCTCAAAACCCTAAACCTAAGGAACAGGAGTCTATAGTGGTTGACAGTCCTGTCAGTGAAGGTAGTCCCTGCAAAACCCATTCCTCTTCTGATCAAGACATAGGAAAAGATTTCGGTTGTGACAACTTCATAGAGAAAGGAGAGGTTACTAGGATGGGGGAAGAAAATCATGATAATCAGAAGGGATCTGTTCAGTCTGAATCGAGCAAAGATTTTTTGACGAAAGATCTCGAAACCCCCTGTTTTCAAATCTGGTTTTTCAAAAGAATTAGGTGAGAAGGAAAGAAAAGTGGTGGGCCAAAAACGAAAGGCCTTTTTTCCAAGATCCCAGCCCAATAGTAAGTTCCGAAAATGGGCCTAAAGTTGGGACAAGAGACCGAGAAAAAGGGGCCTACGGGCATAGACACCAATTTCATTACCCAAGCTAAAGTGACTAGGACTGAAGAAGCCTAAAGTGGAAAGGAAAAAAGTGTCATCAGGGATAAAGAAGAGATGCAAACCCATGAGGTTAATGTGATCCAAACCAAAGCTTTCAGAGCCCAAAGTAACAAGGGATTATTATGTAAAGCCTGCTTTTCCTGAAGAAGGGGACATCCAAACCTCAACTTTGATTTTTATTTCCCCTCGAAAAAGATTTAAGGCACAAGCTTGAAGAGTCAAAACAGATGAAATCGGAGAAAGTCAGATTGTAAAGGAAGAGTCAAAAGATGAAGGAAAGCTCTCAAATTAACTGCTGCATGGCCGAGGAGGCGGGCCTTTCCATGCCACCTCCTCATTCATGAGTATCATCTCTTGGAATTGTCAAGGTTTAGGGAGGACCTCGACAATCTGAGGCCTACGTGGCCTGGTTCTGAAGTACTCCTCTTTGAGTGTTTTCTTGTGTGTAACTAAAGCTCGTAAGGAGAAATTAGAAAGAATTAAGAGAACTTTGACAATTTTTTTGTTATAGAACCCGATAATAACAAAGGTGGTCTGACATTACTTTGGGTAAAGAATTCCAACTGGACAATTATTCTGGTTTCAAAATGGGTAATTGGTGTTCTTGTGGACTCGGTATTGGAGAACAATGGATGATGTGGTGCTGTTATTGTCCCGTGGAAAGATCGTTGTGGAGAGAATTTTGGACTGAGTTAAATCAGATGGTGAAATCAGGGCCAAAATCTTGGGTTTTTTCTTAGAGATTTTAATGATGTGATTGAGCAGGGAGAGAAGTTAGGAGGTAGAAATGTCTTAGCTAAATCAAATTTCTTCTTGAGAAATTTCATATTTAAGGTTGGTGGGGTGGATATTGGCTTTGTAGGAAACACTTTTACCAAGTGCAATAGAAGGGGCAGGAAGGCTAACATTAGAGAGCAACTAGATAGGGTGATAGTAAGCGTGGATTGGAGAACTCATTTCGAGCAGGCAGGTGTTGTCCATTTATCATGCGATGGCTTTGATCATATCCCTCTCCAGCTTCATCTAGCTTTTGGATCATACTCGTCGTGCTAGACCTTTCAGATTTTTAGAAATTTGGATGAGGGATTCCAGGTGCAAAGAAGTGGTGGATGAAGCATGGACAAGAGCTGACTCAACGGACAGAAGAGCTTCAGTTTGACAGAAACTTATTCGTATGCTTTAGCCCTTAAAAGATGGAATAAAAATGTTTTTGGTTTTTGTCAATCAAGAGTGACAGAACTTGAATACAACTCCGATGGATTCAAGGCCTTCATCCGACGGAGGATAATTTGTTGGTTGAACAGAGGTTGCAGTGGGAGCTTGGTGAATGGCAGAAAAGAGTCGAGCTTTTGTGGAGACAAAAGTCTAGGGAACTATGGATCACTGCTGGAGATAGAAACACCAAATTTTTTCATGCTTCGACTATTGCAAATAGAAGAAAAATTTTCATCCTTGCCTTCGAAGATGGTAATGGAGTATGAAAAACAATTCGAATGGAAGTGGGAAATTTGCGGATAGGGGAGTTCACAAATTTGTTTAAAGCGGAGAACTTACGGAGAATGAGAGGTTAGGAGATTTTATTCAAAGTTGCATTTTCATAGAGGAGAATCGGATATTGGAAGCAATCCCTTCTAAAGTAGAAATCTGGAACGTGGTGCAAGGAATGCATCTGACTAAATCTTCTAAACCCGACGGAATGTCGGCTGTGTTCTTCTAGAAATACTGGAGTATTGTAGGAAGCGATGTCACGAATTTTATCCAGAATGTTTTCAGGTTAGGATGGCTTCCAAGGGAAATTAATCGCTTTTTTGTGGTTCTGATTTCTAAAGTTACTGGAGTGACTGAATTCAAGCACCTCAGACCGATCAGCTTGTGTAACATGATATACAAGATCATCTCGAAAATTCTTTCTGACCGACTTAAGCCGCTGCTGATCAAAATTATCTCGCCAAATTGGTCGGCCTTCGTCCTTGGAAGATGGATTGGGGAAAAAATCATATTAGCTAATGAAATCTTGCACTCTATGAAGCGTAAGAAAGGAGCAAAAGGAATTGTAGGAATAAAAGTAGATATGTAGAAAGCATATGATAGGGTCGACTGGGTAGTTTTAACCAGATCCTTATCCTTTTTGGTTTTTCAGACAGAATTGTCAAACTCATTCTAAATTGCATTTCTTCTGTCTCGATGGAGTTACTTCTTAACGGTAGCATCTTTGGTACAATTCCCATGGAGAGAGGCCTTAGGCAAGGAGATTCTATTTCTCCATTTTTGTTTATTATCCTGATAGAACTTCTCTCCAAGATGCTCCATGCTTGGGAATTTGAAAAGAAATTTAATGGTACGAAAATTGGACGTCTTGCTCCAGCTATTTCTCACCTGATGTTTGCAAATGACATGATCCTTTTCTGTAGAGCAAATTTGTAGGAGGTCAGAAATTTTTTTCAGTGTCTTCATCTTTATTGTAAGTGGACTGGTCAAATGTTTAACAAGGAAAAATCAGGTTGCATCTTTTCCCTTAATGTTCCTAGAAAGACTAAAGCTTTAATAAAAAGCTATTTGGGGATGAAAGAAATTGATAAGAATTCAAAACACCTAGGATTGCTGTTGGTGGTAGGGAGAAACAAGTCCTTTACTTTTGAAGACCTTAGGTTAAAGATGGAAACCAAGTTTCGCGGTTGGAAGGTTAATCTTTTATCTCAAGCTGGAAGAGCGATTCTAGTGAAGCATGTTGCCGTGTCGATCCCAGTTTATACCATATCTTTTGTCCTCCTCCCTAAAGGGTGGTGTGATAATTTGGAAAAGACGGCTAGAGATTTCCTATGGAAGAAATATCTGAATAACAGTAGAGGTTTCTACCCTATAGCGTGGAAACGAGTCTGCCAATTGAAAATGAACGGAGGCCTATGCATCAAGAGATTCTGGTCTTTCAACAAAGCTTTAATAACCAAGATAGGATGGACTCTAGCCACCAAGGAGAATCTTTTGTGGGTGCGGGATTTAAAAGCAAAGTACTATCCTCATACATCTTTTATGAAGTGCAAAAAGAAAAAAGATTGTTCGTGGTTTTGGAGTGGGATTACGAAAACCAAACCTTTACAGGCTAAAGGGTTGTGTTTTATAGTAGGGAAGGGTGACAAAGTGAACTACTGGGGAGACCCTTAGGTTCCAAACCTTCTAAATTTCCTGCCGAAGCCTAGGCCCTCCTTTGCTCCTAATATCGAAATGGTTAGTTCCTTAAAGTGCTCAAATGGAAAGTAGCACCTCGATTGCCTGGAGTGCCTTTTTAATCAAAAATCGGCCAAGTGTATAAAGGAGATTTTTTGGGCCAGCAATGAACAAGATGACAAGCTAATATGGATAGGGACTAAATCCGGCTCCTTCAAGGTAAAATCGGCTTACAATATGGACGTGGAAGGTGATCTTAGTAATGAAAACTGGTGGAAACACTTGTGGAGAAGCAAGATCCATGAAAGAACCAAATTCTTCCTTTGGAACTTGGCCAATGAAGGTCTACCAGTTCTTAATAATCTTATTGCCAGAGGTATGAGTCTGGAGAATTTGGAGTGCGGTCACGGATGTCAGAGTTCAGAAATAGAAATCCATCTTTTTTTCCATTACGAGATTGCCAAGAGATTGTGGTTTGCGAGCCCTTGGGGAATTCGGTGGGAGGAGTTTGGACACAATGATATTTTTGCCTTTCTTAAGTTCCTTTCCAACCCGGAGGGATACCTTCCAATTAATCCGGAAGATAAGGAAATTTTCTTTATGTACAGTGCTATTAACCTGGAACATATTTGGTGAATTAGGAACCAAATTGTTCATAAAGGTAGTGTGGACAATATTGAGGTAGCATCTACGGTAGTGATGAAGAGATTCCAAGAGCTTAAAGAGGCAATTAGTAGAGAGGAACCAGTCCACATCCCTCGGACAAGCGACTTTGCTCTACTATCCCATGTTTGGAGAAGGCCTTTGGAAGATGTCATCAAGCTTAATATAGATGTAGCTATTAGAAATGAAGGTAGCCACCTGGCGGTGGTTGCCAGAAATTCCAGAGGTAAGGTCCTCCACATTCAAGCTTTCAATTCGGCTGTGAACATTCCAGAGACAGCTGAGTTGGAAGCTATTTTGAAGGCCATGCAAGTAGCGAAGAATTTCAGTTGGAGCAGCGTCCAGTTTGAATCAGATACTTTAAATGTGATCAGAGCTCTTCAGGATAAAGACATTACAAACCTTCACTGGACTGCTGAACCTTTCTTTCACACTATCTCTTTGTATTTGGATTTTTTTAGCAACTTTTCTTTTTGGCCCACCTTATTAGCCAATGGGTAGTGAGTTAAGATTTATATGGACCTATTGATCCAAATTGGATCCTGCAAAATTGGTTTCTTTGTATGACTCGGGAAAGTGATCCTAAGGACACTTCCTGAGTAGAGGCTTTTGTTCCTGTTTTCTTCTTTTGGTTTCAATGAAACTCAAGTTTTAGCAAAAAGTGAGAAGATGGGTGGATAGATAGGACGCTCGGAGGACGCTTTATTAAATTTTTAAGGATAAAATAGTAAATAGCAAAAAATACTAAAAAAATAAAAAAGAAAAAGAAAAAAAATTGAGGGGGGGCACTGGGCATCGCTTAGGTCCGTATATGGAACTAACCAGTATATTATATATCATTTTTTTATTATTTTATTATGATTAATTATATTTTAAAAATATTAAATTTTAATTATTAAAAAATAGAGTATATTTCATCCATCTCCCGAAAATTTAAGTTAGTTGCACTGTAATTTTTAAGATTTTACTAAATTACAAGAATTTTTTTCTATCATTAATTTTTTACTGTTAAATATAAAGATACAAAGGCATAATAACTTATTCAATATTTAAAAGCTATTGACGTTTTTAGAAGAGATATGGGCAGCCAAGCACTCCAAATCTTATTGAGGTGGACATATTAGACGCTAAACTTTTTTTCTGGCATTTTGCACCCCAAACTTTTTTTTTTTTTTGCTTGCACCATTGGTTCGTCTGTTAAAAATGCATAATGGAATGATCAGGTGCCTTGCATGTGCTCATTAAACGAGGGTAAATCATGTAATTTTACTGTTCTCAATTTAGAAATTAGAGTTCCATTCGAGTTTGGGATTGTCTGATGTTACTGAGAGTGGTGGTTTGGAAGAAGAAGAAGAAGAAGAAGAAGGGAGGAAAAAAAAAGAGAAAGGATTTTGGGTTTGAAAGAGCACGGGGGAATGAAAAAGATGAGGAATGAAAGAGAACAGACATGGATGTGGAAAGACGAAGAAGAAGAAGAAGAAGAAGAAGTGATTTTCGGAATGAAGTTTTCTCTCTCTCTCTCTCTCCTCTTTCTTTGTCTCTGTCATCTTCTTTTTTATTTTATTTTGTGTACTCTTTCTTTCACTGTAACTCTCTCGATCTTTCCCTTTTCTTTGTATCTATCCTCTTTTTTTTCTTTTTTTCTTTTTTTCTTCAATATATTCTCTTTTTCTCTGTAACTCTCTCGGTCTTTATCTCTCTCTCATTTTTCTCTGTCTCTGTCCTTTTTTTTTTTTGGGTGTACTCTCTCTTTCTCTGTAAATCTCTTTGTCTATCTCCTCTCTCTCTATCCTCCTTTTTTTGTGTATTCTCTCTTTCTTTATAACTCTCTCTGTTTATCTCCGCTCTATCTAACTGATATTTTAGGAAAGCAAAACTCTATTTTAGCAATGGAGGAGCTTCTTTCTATCGATTTTTTCCAAATAACTTCAGATCTATCTTTTTTTTTCCATCAAACAACATTTCCTGCGTCTTTCTTTTTTTCTTTTCTTTTCCCTTTTTTCCCCTCAATTTTTTTCTTTATATTTCCTAAGTTCCAAACAGAGCCTCAAAGTTGTAAAATTACATGATTTAACCTCGTTTGATGAGCACATGCAAAGCATCTTATCATTCCATTATAAATTTTTAACAGAGAATTAACGTTACAAGCAAAAAGGAGGTTTGGGGTGCCAAATGCCAGGAAAAAAAGTTTAGAGTGCAATGTGTCAACCTGCATAAAATTCGAGGTGCTTGGCTGCTAATATCCCTTTTTAAAATACATCCCAGGGATGTACCGCAGGGGTACCATTGTAATATGTCTTAGGGTATCATTGTAATATGTCTTACTTTTTGTAAGTTTAATATTTTATTTTTATTTATCTTTATGTTAGATTTTTTTTCCTTTTATTTATTTATTTTTATATCTATACATATTTTTATTCTTCTTTTAACTTTTATGTATAATTGCAAACCAGCATAATTATTTAATACAATTAATTAAAAACAAAAATAAATATATTGAAAATTAATTTTTTAATTAAAAATAAAAGTGTAACTAAACAAAAAATAAAAAAATTATAAATTTATTGCATATATATACACATATAAGGTATTTTTTTTCTTTCTAAAATCTTTGAGGCAAAAATAAAAAAATAAAAAAATAATTGATTTTGTTAATTTTTAAAAGTTTTGAGTTAAAAATAAGTGTAATTAAAACTAGAAAAAAGTTTAAGTAAATAACAGATAAAAAAATGTAGCTTAACCTAAAATTAAAACAAAAATGAACATAAATAGGAATTTTTTAATTAGATTTGCTTTTGTTTTTAATTAGTTGTATTAAATAATTAAGACAAGTATCAACATTTTTAAAATTTTTTTATACAATTTTCTTATTATTAGCAAAAAAAATTTTTTTTTTCCTCACTCCTCTTCTTCTTCTTCCTCTATTCTTCTCTTTCTTTTGTTCTTCATCACCCAGATTTCTTTAACAATCAATTTTTCTCTTCTCTCCAATTCTGTTGATTTAAGCACCCTAGATTTCGAGGACCCATCAACAATCTTTTTGTTATGTTTTCTTTACTTCTCCATCAGATCTCTTGAAGCAGCCCTTGGTGGCATGCATATGTTCTAATCCACTGTGTGGCATACTTGGCTATACTTGGCTTAACATGATTGTCATTTTCCCAAAATTTATGAAGATGATTCTCATTTTTACTATTTTAATTTTATTTTTTATTTTCTTCACCACGCTCAGATTGCTTGTTTTCAATTGAATGTATAATAATATACATAAATATAATCATATTCAAATAAAATCTTTAATATCCAAATTAATATTAGAATTTTCTCTTTTAATTTTTAATTTTTAGATCATGCTAAAGGGTGAAATTTAAAATTGTATTTATTAATCACTGGATGTCAACAGAATTTATTTTTCTTAAATAAAATTTTAATAAGTTATTAAATCTATAATTTATAATTGGATAAAATACACTTTAACATCTTAAACTTTTAATTCATTCTATAATTTACCACCTGAATTAATGATTTTAATATATTGCCACCTAAACTTTTATTTTGCTGGCATTTCATTACAATGTCAAACATTTGTTAGGGGACACGTGCATTTCATGTGACCAAAATTAAAGGCATTTAGTGGAAAGAAAAATTGGTTCCCATATTCACATAAGAGGTGCAAAATAAAAGACAGAAACAGGTTAGTTTCTGTAATTGAGCAACTAATAGGATGCAGAGGAATTTTCGATAGATTGTATATTAGATAATATGTTCTAAAAAAAAGAATGAAATCCTTTCGTTTTCCTTCCTTGCTCATGTTTTCCGTAGTAGAGGATTTTTCAAATCCTTTACTTTCTTTCCTTTACCTGTTTCTATTGTCCCTTTAATTTTATACATAATTGGGTTTTTGTTCAAAATCATTACCATTTTGGATTTGATTCATTACTCAAATTCAATATCCCACCTGAAAATTTTGGATTAATTATAATTCTTTCATTTTTTTTTTTATTATTATCTTTGATTGGGGATTCTATTTAAAATGTAGAGTTGGATGACTGGTTTTTGTGTATGATGTTATGTTTGAATGAACATCTAAGTAACGCACCCAGTAAGAAGAATAAGAAGAAAATGGGGTGTGCTCTTTCTATATATGCTGTTGGGCGGAAGAAGAAGAAGTCGAGTATCCCAGCAATCGTGGTGTTTGTTTCCTACAATGAGAATTCTTGTAGAATCTGATCATCAAAGACCTTTTTAAGGGGTAACCATACATATATGCTCCATTAGTTAATCAACGGTTGAATTGGCTAAACTGCCTTTTTTTTTTTTTTTTTTTTTTTGTTCTTCATTTTGTATTTAACTTTTTATAGGTTCATATTATTCCTAAAAACATAAGGAAGATGCAGTGTTCGATATGCCAAGTTTGGAGCATCTGAAGGTAAAAGATAAATGAATCGTTGGTAGCAATTACATAGAATTAATTGAAGCTGTGCTTTGCCATGCTCCTTATCTTGAGACCTTTGTATTAATAAAGTAACTGCAAATTATTTTAAACTAAAGGATTTAAAATCCTCTGTTATAGGAACGATGATCAAGGGAAGGAAAATGGTTTCATTCCACTTGGCTCTTTATTTGCTTCTCAGACATGATTTATGGGGATAAGTTTTTCTTCTATCAAATGCCCATTGTTTTGGTTAGAAGAGCTGCATATGTGCCCATTCTGTTAGGCGTCCTCCTTTAACGCCGTTTGACATTGTAGTGAAATGTTAATAAAATAATAGTTTAGGTGGTAATGTGTCAAAATTATTAGTTCAGTTGGTAAAGTGAAAAAAATATGATAATATTTGGGGTGGTAAAGTGTATTTTATCTTTTATAATTTTTAAATTTTAAATTCTATAATGAAAGAAAACCTGATATTAAAAATATTAGATTGTTTTGATATAAATATGGGTGTACACACACATATATACATATATATATATATATATATATATATATATTTATTTATTTATTTATTTACCAAGTATATGATATAGGGTTATATAGGGGGGGGGGGGGGGGGGGGGGAAAGAGGATTTACTGCATCGAGTTTTGTCAATGCAGAGTGGAATAAGAAGAAACAGAGAAAGAGATTTTTTTTTTTATGCATCTATTTTTGTTTTTAATTATAATTTGAAAATGAAAGCATCAAAAAGAGTTTCTAAGCTAACTTTTTTTTGGACGATGTTTGTAAGCTAAATTTGATTAGTTCATTTTTTTGTAGTTGGAGTTAAAAAAAAAAAAAAAAATCATAATTTCCCAAGAATTATGTGCCTTTGTTGTTGGTTTTGCTTAACTTATAATTTATCGATACAATGCTTGGATAAATACCTAGATTTATCTGCCTCATGAAGAAAAGGAGAAGGTAAAGATGGTTGTAGTGTCTGAAGAAAATAAGATGAAAGAGATAAAAAAAAATAAATAAATAAAAAAGGAAGAGAGAAAAAGAGAGCAATAGATTTTAAAATATTATTCTATTAATAAATATTATTATATGATTTTATCATATATTAAATATTATTATATGAATATATCATGTAGGAATTGAAGAATAATTTTGTTAGTGCCGCGTGGGAAAGAGAGCGAGAGAGAGAATTGTGGACTGATGTCTAACGATAGGGAAGGTGTTTGCAATTTCGTAAACCTTAGAGAGAAATTTTTAATTTCCCCGAACTTTAAAAGAGGAGAATGAAATGTGCCCTAAAAAAAAATAATATTTTTTAAAAAATGTTAAATAATTAAAAATATTTAAAAATTTAAAAATAATAGAATATGAAAACTGATGAAATCCAATCGAATTGAATCGAAAATCGTCAATCCGTTTGATTTGGTTTTCTTTTATAATTCAGTTTAGTTTGGTTTACAAAAAAGAATACAAAAAACCAACTAAACCGATCCGATATCCATCCCAAATTTATTTATTCCATAATCTCAATTTTCAATTTCTTCAAACAGTTCCATGTCGATTAACCTTCCTAAATCCTTATTTTCTTACTTATTGGATTTATTGAACAATACTCTCCAATTTCACTTTTCCAAAACCAATGATTTCCATTTCATAAAACCAAGTTGATAATAATTGGATTAAAACATCAATTTTCAAAACCTTTTAGATACTAAGATTTATAATTTCACTATGAGGATATTAAAATTTAAAAATATTTAGAATTTTATCAAAAATCACATAAGATGAGAACATTTTTATATATATATATATATACTCATATATAATCATAATTATTCAAGATTCCTATAAAAATTCAAAACCATGAAAATCATCAATCTAACATACCCAAAAATATATTTGAAAATAATTTTCACTCACAGTACAACGATGACACTTCTATTTAGCTATAGGATTGTTAGGCTTAAATTATTAATGATTTTATATCATATTTATAACTTAATATTTGCTAGTTTATATTAATTTGATATGGAAAGATACTTAAATATATATATATATATATATATATATATATATATATATATATATATATTTTTTTTTTTTTTTTGAATCTAGGTGAAGAAGGAAGAATTAAAAAAAAAAACAATCATAAAAATAGATTCCTTATGTCGAGTTATGGTGGAAATCAAAATTTGAGCTCAAACATATTAAACATCGAGAATATTTTAAAAAGATTCTTTGAAAATTTCACAAAATTTCTGTCAGAAATTTTATAAATGAAGTGGATATAATATGAATTTTCACGATTTAATGATTTCAAATATCATATTATTTTCGAATTACAAAGTACAAGCAAAAAGATATCATCATTTGAAGTTTGAAATTTATAAAAAGAATATTCTAATTAAATCTCTACCATTAATAAAGAGAGGGAATAATTGCATAAGGACAAATAGTGATAACTAGTTAATTTATCATTAATAAGATATATGCCATGTCACATGCTTCATTAACGATAAATTAAACTAATCAACAATTTTTTTTACAAGGAATTAGAAAAAATGAAAGTTGTGGGGAGCAAGTAATATTAGGAAGTTTTTTTTACATATAAAATTCATCCAACCCATTTAATGACTTACAAAATGTGTCTTGTAAAAGTTCAACATTAAAAACAAAGAGAGAAAAAAATTTCTAAGGTCCTATATATAGCCCCCACCTTATTGAAAGAGGATATATAAGTTTAATTTTAATTGATTGTTTTTATTTAATGTTAATTTAATTAGTTTTCAATTGCTATCTAAATTGCTAATTCAAATAATCAAAAACTAAATTATCTTTAGTATTTAACTTTTAATTTTTCGGATACGACAATTCTATTTTTTCACTTTATTATTTGAAAACAATTTATATATGTGCGAGTTGATTTTACACATTAAAGGTCACTTCTAAGTTCAGTATGGGAGCCTAAAACATATGAAATATTATTTAAGATTCCAGAAATTTATTTAGAGGAGTGGTGCATGCCAACAGTTTTAAAATTAATTATACTTCATGATTATGAAAATTGGACACAAAATAGTTCAGTTACACTATGAATCCTTTGGACCCTGCATTCAAGATCGAGATTTTTTTAACATAATACCAATACCAGCAAAAATTCGGTCCTAGATTGTCCAATTTCAATTTAATTTTATTGGATATTATACTAAATTAACTGATGGGGGTTGATTACTCAAAACTCAATGATAATTTATAAACCATATATTAATGGAAAATCCATGAGATGGGTAACTGATGATATGCTCATCTTACCAAAACAATGACACCCATGATCAAAAAATCTACTCAAAGATTCAACCAAATTTTAAGTTGATAAATCTCTTAAAAGGTGGAGAATTGAGTTATAAGAATGTCATATTTGAACTCAAGGGATCTAAAATAAAAGGGAGAGACCATATTTGTAAATTAAAAAAATTTAAAATTAGGAAAAAGAAAAAGACAGAAAATGAAAATGAAGCCTCTCTTCTTTTCCGAGTTGTTGTGCTCCATTTGCTCATGTTATAAATAGAGAGACCCACAAATAAGGTTTCACATATTCTCACATTCCTTTAAAACATAAGTTACAGGCAAAATTTTATGTCATTTGAAAAAAGGTTGAAATAACTCAGGGATTCAATCTCTCTTTTTTTTTTGTTTTGTTTTGTTTTGTTTTGTTTTGTTTTGTTTTTGGTAACTTAACTTGCATTAAGCACAAAAGGAAGGGGAACCATGGAATACATGCTTCATTTTCCTCTGTGAGGATTTGGGCCAAAATGTTGGCTGGGCAACTTAGGGATCCAATCTATTTGTTCATTCTCAGGGTTTCTAATCAAAATCAACCACCATAGAAAAAAGGTAAAGAAATTAAATTTGTTCTAATTTCTTTTCTTTTCTTTTTTCTTTTTTTTTTTCCCATTGTGTGACTCTTTTTTTGAAACTCAAAACGGGAAAATTTTAAGGGAAAAAATCAATTCCTCAACTTGAGATCTTTCAATTCCATAGAAATGAGAAAGATTTATGTTATGGTAAAATGATTGAATAGAGAATGATTCCCTTCATTTTTTAAAAGTGGAGGATCTCAACTTGAGTTTGCCAAATTCTAACATGTTAACAAAATTAGATATAATAGTTAGAATAGTATAATGTCACCATTGTTAAATAGGCAACATTTGTAGTAATCATTAATTAGTGTTAATATCATTTTATGGCTTAAAATTTAAAATAAAATAATCAGATAAAATTAAGTTGCTAAGTGTTGATTTTAAAAAAACTGTAAATATTAAAAACAAGTTACTTTTTCAATTATGTAAGTTGAGGTTTTACGGACTTTTTTCATGTAATAAGAAAGGTATACCTATATACAAAAATAAAAGCATACGTACTTGCCAAAAAAATAAAAGTATACATGAAATATTGCATATAATTTATAAATATTGAAACGAAGTTCTCTGATTCTTAATTGCAAATTGTTCATAATTTGCCTTTAAATTATGTTTTTTTCTTTTCTCATCCCTTTCGTCTTATTTTATTATTTAATTTTTAATATTACTTATTCATGACTGTTGGGGAAATATTATATTTATATTGAGATTTTCCATTTATAAAGAAATTGAGAGGATGCTTATCCATTGAAAAGTTACCTATAGATATTGACTTTAAATTTTGACTAGGTGAAAATCTTCTCTTTGAATGGTAATAATATATATATAATTGCTAAATTGAATAGCAAAACATTCTCTTAGCTGTTACTTCAACCTCAAAGTAGTGTCTGCTTTCATTAGCTTTGAATAACTTTTCTTGCTGATAATGTATTTCTTCATCTTAATGAAATTTCTTCTTTTGGCAAAAAAGAGAAAAAAAAAAAAAAGGTTACATTGTTATACATAACAAATAATCAGTATATAGTAAGAATTCACTATAAGTAAGTTTACATTATTATTATTATATATAACAAAGGTTACATTATTATCATTATTAAGACAAAATGCCTTTACTATATATATAATATTTATTATGTTGTACTTTTTAAAATATTATTCTTAAAAAGGTATAGATGGATTTCCAACTTTGGACCCGTGAACTTGGGCTTGCCTGCGGGTTGGACTTTTTTCCCTTTTTTTTTTTTTTTTTTCCTACCTAAAAGAGTGAATTTAAAATAAAAAATATGGCTAGAATATTATGAAAATCAAAATAATTAGAGCTAAAAAAAGGTAATTTTTTTTTGCTTTTTTTAATCAAATTTTATTATATAAAAAATGAATCTATTTATATATCTATATAATATATAAAAATAGAATAGTCAATACCATATTTCATCATAATATTCTTCTACATTCTTTCCAAAATTATTAATAAAAAAAATCATCTTCTATTAATTTTATTATTTAATATCCTATCAAAATATTAATTACTATCAAATTGAACAGCTATTTAAAAACATAATATTTTTTTCTTTTATTGATTGTATTTAAAAATATATATTTTTATTATCATATTATTATATGATTGATTGAAGGAATATAAGATTTTTTATTTTTTTTGTAATAAATATATATTATTATTTATTAATAATAATAAATATATATTTATTATTATAATATTATATGTAATATTAGATTTTTATAATATTATTATAGTATAATAATATTATATATATATATTTTTTATATATATAATAGATTTGGACGGGAAATGAAAGAATAAAATATATTTTTTATTATAATATTATATATGACATAAATTGTATTTGCATATATATGGTTTCCTTAATCAAATGTATTTTAAATATTTTTACACATTCAAATATGATTATATGGAAATTAATAAAGATATCTCTTTATTTGGACATAAAAAATATAATATCATAAATAATAATTAGTAAATGTGGCAAAATAAGATTTATGTTTAAAATAAATTATTTGATTTTATTTTATTTACCAAATAAGTCAAATATATTTGATTATAAATTAGTAAGTGATACCTTCCGGTTATTTAAAATTTTGTTGTCCAATATTTTGTTTGTTTTTATGCTCTCGTATTTCTATTTTAGTTATTAAAGCTTTTTTTTTTTGTTTAATTTCAATTTATTTTTTTTGCATGGATCCTAATCATGATCATTTTAATCATGAGTATAGACGTAAACCATGTTATGAATTTTTTGTCAAAGTTGACGATGCTAAATCAAGATATGCTATGAAACTGATCGAAAAGAAGAAAATATTTCCGACGAAGATTCCTCATTGATTAGTAATTCACTTTTATGTATCAACTTTTCAGGATGATAGAGAACAAAAATATCAAAAGAAAAAGACGTAAGAGATTATTCAGCCTGAGGACATATAAGAAAGAACAATATGATCGTTTTGGCAATTAGGTGGTAGTGGAATTCCTTAACTTTGTGACAATTTCATTAAACAAGAAACAACTTAGGAAGATTAAGCAATTATCCTTGACAACATAGCTTTTTTTTTTTTTTTTCTTATTATGTTTTATTTTTTTAATTAGAATCTATTGTGTTTAAAAAATAATATTTTAATTTTTATTTGGATTGAAAGATGATATATTATTTTTCGAACACAATAAATTCCAATATAAAAAATGAAACATTATAAGAAAAAAAAAAGCAATTATATTGTTTAAGATGAACGCTTAATCCCTTTAGTTACTTCTTATTCAATGAAGTTGTAGTAAAATCCAAGAATTTCAGTACCACCTGATTGCCAAAACGATCATATTATTCTTTCTTACATGCCCTCTGCCTGAATAATCTTTTACGTATTCTCTTTTTGATATTTTTGTCCTCCATCATCCTAAAAAAATTGATACATAAAGGTGAATTAATAATCAATAAGGAATCTTTGTCAAAAACATTTTCTCCTTTTCGATTAGTTTCACAGCATATCTTGATTCAACATCATCAACTTCAACTAAAAATCCATAATATGGTTCACGTTCATGCTTATGATTGATCATGCTTAGGATTCATATAAAAAATAATAATAAATTGAAATTAAACAATAAAAACAAAAAACAAAATTAATTACTAAAACAAAAATATGAGAAAATAAAAACCAACAAAATATTGAACAACAGAATTTTAAATAATGGAAAGGTATCACTCACTAATTTATAATTAAATGTATTTCATTTATTTGGTAAATAAAATAAAATTAAATAATTTGTTTTGAATATATATATTATTTTGCCATATTTAATAATTATTATTTATGATTTTATATATATTTTATATTGAAATAAAGAGATATCTTACTTAATTTCTGTATAATCACATTTGTGTATGTAAAAATATTTAAAATACCTTTAATTAAGAGAACCATATATATGCAAATACAACTAATGTTATATATAATATTATAATAATAATATTATAAAAATCTAATATTATAATAATAAATATATATTTATTATTATTTTATAATAATAGATTTTATATATTTTTAGGTACAGTCATAAAAGATAGAAAATGTCATATTTTTAAATAGCTACTCCATTTGATATTGATTAATGTTTTTATAGGATTTAAATAATAAAAAAAAGAGAAGATGTTTTTTTTATTAATGATTTTCGAAGAAATTTGGAAGAATATTATGATAGCACATGATATTAACTATTCTATTTTTATAGAGTATATAGATTTAGATTGAAATAAAAAAATAGTTTTATTTTAGTTATTATAAATTACAATATTATAGCCTAATGAAATGAAATTTCATTAGTACCTGATAAACCATCCTATCCCTTGGCACCTCCCCAATCCTTTGAGTTATAACGCATGTTTGTGATTATGTTTAAATACATATATATATATATATATATAGAGGTCGGCTACAATGAGGATTGATCGTATGGGAGCCATCAGGACCAAAAATGTGCGGCAAATGGGAGCCTTTGGATTTTAACATCTGTTATGAACGATCTAGATTCAAGCTTCCTCACGTGTGGATTTTTGCCTAAAGCTCCCCTTCCCATTCACACATTTCTGGTCTTTTCTTCTCTTTTCTTGTGCTTCCACACTTCCACCCACCGTGCCAGCAAAGTTGAGCCACCATCATCTCTAGCTCGCACGTGACGTTGAGCCACCACCATTCTCCGCTGCTTCCACTGGCCAACCCTGCCCTAGATTCTCCGCTGCTTCCACCATTTAGGGATTGGGTTAAATCTGGAACTTTTCCTCATCGTTCCAGCCATTATCCGCTGATTCCACTGTTCCAGACACATCCCACTATCTAGACACATCCTCACTGTTCCAGACACATCCCACTATCCCACTATTTTGCCTTACTGATGACATAAATTAAGTGGAAAAAGTTTTGTTATATTATCCTAAATACAATTTTTACAATTTCTCTCGACAATAGTATTTCCACTCATTATTCTCAAAATCCTAGGAGTGGGTACATCTACTCAATTCTTGTTGTTTCTTAAAGCCCAATGCTCATCGGAAAAAAAAAAGAAAAAGAAAAAAAATATATATATATATATATAATAGCTACAAAACATCAGTAGTCTGATCATATTGAAGAAAAAGTTGTATGGAGTTTTAGAATGCATCATAAAGAACATAGTGGAATTCATACTGCAAAACAAATTATAAGTAAACTTTTTAAGCTAAGGTATATGGCAGCAACCTATTAGGAAAGAATTCAAGTCAGGATAAAAATTAATACTCTGACACTGCATAAGTTTGAAAGTACCTAAATCAGAAAAAATGGCTCAAAATATATTTTAATTAGTACTTTGAGAAAAAAAGTAACAAATGCGTATAAGGTCAAAGCAAGCCTGATAAAAGGAAAACCATACAAATGCATATGCCTCTGGCTCAGCAACAACAGCATTTCTTGGAATTTCTGAGTTGATAAGTTTTGTAGCTGAGCCCCCAAATACAGCACCAACAGCAGCACCAATCATCAAACTTGGGGCATACAGGCCACCTACAAGCCCAAAACCCTTGCATAGAGCTGTGGCAACAACTTTTGTAGCTGCTAGTTGAGTTAAGAGCCAGATTTGTCGAGCTGAAGCAATCTTCCTAGCATCAAGGATTTCTTCAACATTTGTGAAACCCCAGTAGTATTCCAGGATACTTAAGAGCAATTATCCCAGCTCCAAAACCACCTAAAATAGAGCACACAAGAGCAGAAAGGCCAAAATTTTCCTTGATAATCTCAAATAATTTTGTGAACCAAGCAACTAAGCGAGTGAACGCTACATTTACAGCACCACATAGCATGCCCAATATCAGGTACAGAGGTAGTTTTGCAACAAAAAATTGAAATATATTGTAAATAAATAGATAACACATGCACCACAGTCATGCATTACAAGCTTCCCCAATCTTTTGCAAGACAATTTAATCCATATAGAAATACTTATTTTATTTCCCCAAACACACATATTATTCCAATTCCCATGATAGGAACATCACTGTAATACGTGATTTCACATTCTCACATGAATAGAAAGTAGCTTATAAATGCAAAGTTAAGCCAGAAAGTTGGGAACCGAAGATAAACTTGAGCAACAATCTAAAGTTTCCCAAGAGACAGATAAGGAATCAGTATATTGCATTCTTTAGCAATTCTTAATATAGTTGAGTAATGCCATTAGTGTAACAGCCCAGACCACCCATGTCCGATATTATTCTATTTGGGCCTGGGGAATCCTCTTACAACCCAACCCTTAAGGATTTGTCAAAAAGAGTCGTACGGGAAAGGTATCCACACCCACTTATGTGGCATGCTTCGTTCTCCTTTCCAACCGATGTGGGACTTCACAATCCTCCCCCCTTGGGGTCTAGCATCCTTGCTGGCACACCGATCCAGGTACTGACTTTGATACCATCTGTGATAGCCCAGACCACCCGCATCCAATATTGTCCTCTTTGGGCCTGGGAAATTTTCTTACAACCTAGGCCTTAAGGTTTTGTCAAAACGCGTCGTACAGGAAATGTATCCACACGCACTTATATGGCATGCTTCGTTTCCCTTTCCAACCGATGTGGGACTTCACAATTAGTGTTCCATTTATATTTGTAAATATTCTATCAGTTGGAAAGAAGCAACAGACACAATAAAGGCATGGCCACATTATGGATTTCATATATAAATTTTGTAGTAAGCAAACATATAGAATATAAGAAAGAAACAAGTATGCCATGTTATCTTAAGTGCAAAGTTGATAATTTATTCTTGCTTTTAAGGGAATCTCTATTTATACCAAAGAATGTGGATTATTTTCTCAAGTGAAGTCAGACTACATTTTCTCTTTCCCTTTTCCGAAATGGCCCGAACGGTGGCTAGATCCCCGAATAATGGTTGGAACGGTGGGTTGGGAAATGTGGAAGCAAGCTGGAAGAGGAATGTAGGTTGGGAGGAGAAGAGGAAATTTTGGAAATGGTGATGTGAGTTGCTGTGATTTGGAATTTTGGCAAAGGTTGGTGCAAGCGGGAATGCAAGAAAGGTGTGAGCAGGAAGCAGCTTTGGGCAAAAATCCACACGTAAGGAATCTTGAATCTGGGCCGTTCATGACAGATGTTAAAATCCAAGGCTCTCTAGTTTCAGTAATCAATTTTCAGCACATTTTCTGTCCTGATGGCTCCTATGCGGTCGGTCCTCATTGTAGCCGGCCTCTATATATATATATATATATATATATAATATAATATAACATAACATATAACATTTTTCTTATTATGATTTATGTTATTATATATATATTATCTATATTATATATAAAAGTAAAATAATAAAAAAAATTTCCACATGTCATCATTAAACTTGAATATAATTGATTATTTTTAAAATTATCTATTATGCTTACACATGCCATACATCGCACTAGGATTGATGCTAGTAATATATAAAAGTAAAATAGTCAATATTATGTATCATCATTATATTCTTTTAACCCTCCAAAATCATCAATAAAAAAAATCATCTCTTCTTTTTATTATTTATAGTTCTATCAAAAGATTAATCAATACCAAATGGAGTAGCTATTTAAAAGTATGAAATTTTTTTATCTTTTATTATTTGTATCCAAAAATATATATTTTTATTATTATAATATTATATATAACATAAAGTGCATTTCCATATATATGGTTTCGGATTAAAATTTAGATAAATAGTATAATATTATTTTATTTGTATAAAAATTTTGGGATATCCTTTTGTAAACATGGTAAAGTAGGATTTATATTAAAAAATAATTATTTTATTTCATTTTATTTTATATATCTTTTTATTGATTGTGCCAAAAAATATATATTTTATTATTATAAAATTATATATGATGTTTGATTAAGGGAACCTTAATTAGGATAAAATGACAAAGTGTATAATTATGACAAAAATATAATGTAAATATTTGTAAAATAATAAATTAAAATATATCTTTATATATAACATATTTTAAATATTTTTAATATGCAAATGTGTTTATATGGAAAATAATAAAGATATATCGTTATTTGGATATGTAAAAAATTATATAAATAATATAATTTTATTTAATTAGTGAAAAAACTTTGAGATATTCTTTTCAAAATATAATTGTTAAATATGACAAAGTAGAATTTATATTAAAAATAATTTTTTAATTTTATTTTATTTACTAAATAAGTCAAATACATTTTACTTTTTATTAATACAGAAAAATTAATTATTTGTAAGGAATAAAAAAAAAAGGATAGTCAGAATAAAAAACATTAAAAAAATTTATAATCTATGTATTAATATTTTTATTGGATTGCTATATTTATTTTATTATAAAATAAAAATATATTATATAATAATAATTAAATTATATTTTGAAGATTTAATGTAAGAAGATTAATTATTGCAATTAATCAAAAAATATATTTGAATTTAAATTTGGTTTCTATAGATGAAAAATATTATATAAATATATTTAAATTTGAATTCCATAAACTAGAAAAATTAGATAAGTAAATACTTTTAAATTTGAATTCCATAATTGAATAGTACTATATTTAGAGGTTGAAATTTTAGTTCTTAACACATTTTTATGATATAGATTAAAAAAAAATTAAAATTCAAATATACTTAGTAATAATAAAATTTTAAATAAGTTTTCAAATATAACTGGATAGATTGATTTTATCAACCGGATCAATATTTACAAGACGTAGTAGATGTTTAAAATTCAAGTCTTAAAATTTTAAAATGTTTTAAGCTTTGATGATAAATCGAAAATTAATAGTGTTGAAATGATTTTAACGGATAAACATATTTTATTTTATTTTTTTAAATTTTTGCTACATAATATTATTATTATTGCTGGTATCGTTTCCATATATCTAATCTCTATTTATTTTTAATTTATTATTTCAAATTATTTTTACAATAAGTAATAAATATAATATAATTTAAAATTTTGTATGTAAAGATGCACATAATATATGATATTATTGTTGTTGTCGTTTTAGTATATCTAATCTCTATTTATTTTTAATTTATTATTTCAAATTATTTTAAATTATTTTTACAATAAATAATACATATAATATAATTTAAAATTTTGTATGTAAAGATGCACATAATATATAATAATATCAAAACTTAAATATTATTACTTATGATATTATATATATATATAATCTATATTATGTATAAAAGTGAGATGATTAGTAAAAGGTTTTCCACATATCATTGTTAAATTTAAATATAATTAATTATTTTAGATTATTTTTGAAATTATAGTTATATATGCCATATATTACATAAAATCAATACAAGTAAAGATATAAAAAGAAAGTTAAAACAGATTTTGGAACACTCTCTATTTTAATACCATTTAATTGCACCACTGAAAATAAAAAAATAAATCACTAAATAAAATAAAATAAAAATTGGTAAGAAAGATCCTATACCTAATCAGGTGGCCGGTTTGGGTTTTGTTTGTGTGGTAGGAAAAGTTTTCAAGGCCGTGCCGGCAGGATCAACACGGACATATGGGTACCATAATGAAATGTGGCAGTCCATAACAGCTGCCGGCTCAACCGTAGAAGCTTTGGGCTTGGATCGGAGAATTGGGAAGGGAAGAGAGAATATGAAGGGGAAAATTATGCAATGTGGCCTCATGCAATCTGAGAAAAGAGTGGCGCCTCCTTCGCGCAACGTTGCCACGTCACTCACCCTGTTTTTGTTTTGTTTTGTTTTGTTTTGTTTTTTATTTTTTCATTTTTTGGACAATTAAGAATTGGATGAGATTTCGATTAATGCTTAGAGATGATCGTTAGCATTCTTAGGTGAGACGACTATTTTCTGTTATGATGTTTTTATTATTATTATTATTATTATTTTATTATCTACATGCTACACGCTTGGGGCTTGATTTAATAATAGTTTTTATTAATTGGATAGTTATTTTTATTTGCACTGGCTTTACTGTTATAAAAGCCCATTTAAACTTGATTAGAGAAGATAACCCAAATACAGATGGGCCTGGTTTAGGAAATAAAAATATTAAGAAAAAGGAAAACCTGTAAGGGTGTGTTTGGTACGTCGGATTAGCCAGGATTGGACGGGACACAGTCCCAGTCTGCTGTTTGGTTGATCATTTTGAGTTTGGGACAGGTTTAACCTAAACAGTGAATTAATCCCAAACGATCGGGATACATCTGACCCATCTCCCCCCCTGGTCATTTTTGTCTCAAACTTAAAAAAGCCCTAATCTGTTCTCTCGCCGAAGTGTATCGTTGCCTCTCATGGAAGATCGAAGGAAAAATCACAACTGCAACTCTTAGAGAAAGAAACATGGTCGGTGAGTATGTTTTCTTCTCTGCATCTCTATCTGTTTTCTTCTTCCTGTATTGTGACATTTCTTCATATCTTTTGAAATAAAAAGGCCATTTTACTCGATCTGGAAAGGGCTTCCATTTGCAAGTAAACCCCAAACTCCAAAAATAACCCAGGCAAGTGTCATCTTCCTCTCCTCTTTGTTTTGTCGTTGTGGGTGTGGATTTGAAAATATCATATCTCGTCGACATATCTTAAAAAAAAAAAAAAATTCTTAAAATTTTTACCCAAAATTCATTATTTTTTTCTCTGCATTTGGGAAATTTTTTTTTTCCTCAATTTGTGTTTTCTTTCGAGTTGGGAAGGGTTTCCATCTTCCTCTCTGTTTTATGTTGTTGTGGGTGTGGATTTGAAACCCACTTTTCATTTCTCGCCGACATATCTAAAAAGAAAAAAAAATCCTTAGAATTTTTACCTTTTTCGCTGCGTTTGGGAAATTTTTTTTCTCAATTTCTGTTTTCTCTTGGGTTGGGGAAGGGCTTCCATTTGCAAGTCAATTTTCTTCCTCTCTGTATGTCATCGTGGGTGTGGATTTGAAACCCACTTTCCATCCCTCGCCGACATATCTAAAAAGAAAAAAAAATCCTTAGAGAAGTTTTACCAAAACTCGATATTTGTTGTTCTGCTTTTGGGAAATTTTTTGTTCTACAAATTGTGTTTTCTTTCGGGTTGGGTTTATATCCGTTTGGCTTAGGCATTGTTCTTCTTCTTCTCATTTCATTGCAGACAAGGGTTTTCATTGCAAAAGATCGAAGGAGCTCGCCAGACACCTGCATCACTTGGACAAAGAAACACGGTTGGTGAGTATGGTTCTTACCTTCCATCTCTGCAACTCTGTATAATGGTTTCTTCTTCTTCCTTCTATGTCATGATTTTTCTTCATGTGCCAATCTTACTCGATCTGGAATTAGGCAAGGAAAACTAGCTTAAGTTACTCGATCTAACTTAGTTGTGGTCTTCTTTGTGGTATCTTGATTTGGGTCGGTTTGATTGATTGTTCTCATTTGGTGTTGATTTAACCTGTGGTTAGTGTGGTAACTCAATGACATAGTTTAAACTTAAATTCCTATTTCCTTTGCAATATCTCTACATATAATTTTTACATTGTCACTCTTTTTAGCATAAAAATAGTGACAAATTACCTAGATTTGGTGGCTTGTAATATGGGTATGATATAAAATCTGCGATTGGTGTTGCTTGCTTTTGCATTTAACCTTCTGTTCTTGGTACTATACAAAATTATGCATCATAATGAGTCTACAAACTAAAAGCTAAGTGCATTCAATAAAGTGTTGCATGTTGGACACTAACAAGTTTCCATTACATTTCTTGTAAAATGAAACAAACATTTTCGATTTGATGACCACATTTTGATAAAGCAAAAGCCATACATATATATATTAGTCAATAAAATGAAGAAAATTACAGAGTGACTTTGATTGATGTATATGATGGTCCATATTTTATTTGATATAATCTTTTAACCACGCTTGAGGAATATCAGTGGAAAAGACGACTAAAAAATTAGCTTTTAATCAAGTTTTCTCCTATAGTGTAAAGTACTTCCTTAGAACACCTTCTCATTGAAAACCAGCTTCCTTAGCACCCTCTTAGACTAACATTTTTAACATCTACAAGAGCTTCAAATCTTCCAAAATGTGGCCAGTCTTTTCAAATAGCATCACACACCAATTTTAGGATTGCCTGTGTTGCAATCCCTTCGCCCCAGTACTTTGTCCTCAACCCATAGCCAACCAAGTTCACCTGGTCTACACTTGCTAGCTTTTAATTATGTATGCTTATGCTTTGCTTGAATTTTCTTCGATGCACACTTTGTAATTGATCTGAACATCAACTGTGAAGGCTTTATTACTTTCTGTTGAATATTGAAGAATATTTATGTCAGGACCCGTCCAGAATTCCTCCTCCGAAACCCTAAACAAGCCTTGATCCTAGGGAAACCCTACCGGACCCTCCAATGGAAAATCCGACAGAGCCTCCCCTAAGGGATTTACTTACCACAAATTACCTGCATTGAAAACACACTTCTAAAAAACATCCCCTTATTCTTCCCACGAACTACAAATTGATTCCACAAATTTCAGCACTTCTAAAAAACAACAACAGTCCAGTGCATAAATAAACAGAAGTATCCCAATAGTATACAGAGCTTTAAGAAGTGCTAAACAACAGAAATACAACAAGGCTGAAAGAAATAATACACTGAAATGAAAGAGTACAGAAGTACTTCTCGAAACACAACAGCAGCGGAAAACTTGGTTCGCTCCGGAAGAACGTCTACCACCACTTGCACCTAAGGGAACGGAATTTAAGAGTGTGAGATGCTAATCATCTCCGTGAGTGACCCTAACTACTGAACACCTTTAATGATAATAAAATAATATTAATAGCAATTAAGGAATAGAACAAATACCAACAATTAATAAATAAATAATAATAACTGCTGGAAAATAATAATTTCCCTCAAAACTCTCACCAATCGCTCCGTTTGAAATGTTCCCTTTTTAAAACCTTTTCGCAAAACCCAATGTACATACCTCCCAAAAACCAAGGGATTAAACCATTTGATACACAATAAATAAATAAAGACATACCCCAATATATATAATAAAAATATAATAAATTATAGTAAATAATTTTGAACACCTTTGGGGTTTAAACCATTATTTGCAATTTACACCGACGCACCACACCATATACCGGTGATGCCCTCCGATACCCAGCGTCCCGAGCACCGACTGGCGGGGGGGTTAAAGAGAGAAACCTGCAACGGTCACTTTGGCGTCCCGACAGTACCGCTGCTAAAACCATCAACTCGGCCAAGGAGGGGGCGGCTATGGCCAATAACAACTTGCCTGCCCACGGTCCAATGGCAACTCACGGGTGAAGTAATAACCGCACGCTAAACCACATAATAACCGCGTGCTACCACGTGTCCATACACCATACACCAGAACACCAATACTGTATGAGTGCGTCTAAAAATAAACAATATTAACCAACCGTACCGTTTTCCAAAAACCACCGTGGGAAATACATTAAATTACCACACTTACCATCCCACACATTTTTATTTAACCAGACCGGTACGAAACAGCGATAACCAACAAACCACAATTTTCTCGAAGTACGAGATGCAACCATAAAAATACCGCAGGCATAATTTATAAAATTTAAACAAATATTTTCGTAAAATATTTAACCCAATTATGCCCAGAAAATCAATTTTAAAAACCACGTACAAATACTACCAAAATACACCTTGCTCATGCATAATAAATTAAACCACAATATAATTCCTAAATAAATCACACCACATGAGCATAATTTAAATACCAATTTAAATATATTTAAACATAATTAATTGCCCAAAATAATTTTTGAAGGTGGGTCACTCACCTTGAGCCCGTAAATCAACTAAGATCCTCTCGGGATCAACTCCACTACTCGCGCGTGCACCTAAACAACCACAGTGCACAAACCAAAAATATTAATATTTTATTCGGGTAATTCCCAAATGGGTACCCGGGGAGCGAACACCAAACGATATCTAAGGGTTATGAGTTATATACCGAATCGAAGCTCGCGTGATGAGGATCACGGATTCGGTCTTACTTTCCGGTGATCGGATCCGATGGGGTCGGAATCTCGCCGGAAAGCTTTTCGAGTTTCGGCTTTGTAATTCTCCCAAACCGTCACGAATTGGCGGAAACGGATGCTGGATTCGGATTCAAGAGGTCGAACACAGCGAACTGGAGCCGGTCGGAAATTCGGGTGGCGGCGCGTGCAGTGGCCGTTGGTCGTGAAATTTTGTAGACTTGTAGATCGTGAGGAGACCAATCCAACGGGACCGGCGGTGAGCAAAACGGAGGCCGGACGGTGGAGAAATCACAGTTTGAAGATTTCCGGCCCCTCGCCGAAAAACGCTCCGATCCCGGCGCGTCGGTGGTCCGATGGCCGTGATTTTTGGTGGGTCGGCCAGACTTGAGGAGAGGATCAAGGGTGTATGGCGCGTGTGGTCGAAAAATGGCCAGAAGTGGGTCGATTTGCAGTGGCCGGCGGTGGAGGGGAAAAACTCGCCGCCGATCTTCGGACGTCCGATCCGGGCTCGTCCGGCGGCCGTTCGCCGTGAAATTTGGAGGTTTTGCCAGAAATGAGGAGGGCAACCTTGCTGGCCGGTGCATGTACTGTAGATCGGCCGGAAAAGTTGAAAAAGTCCGGCGGTCGGCGGACTCTCTCTCTCTTTCTCTCTCCTCTCTCTCTTTCTCTCTCTTTCCCGAGAATTTTATCAAATAAAAACCCCTGTGTGACACTGTTCATGCCACATGGACCAATCAGAAGCTGACACGTGGTGTTTCACTGTTCACCGACCCAAAAACATTAAAATATTAGGGTATCCGGTAAACTTCAAACGTCCATAACTTTTTAACCGGATGTCCGTTTTGAGCGTGCCGCTAGTCTGTGTACTCGTATCGACAAGCACTTCACAACCATGTACGAGTCAAAGCTCAATTCCTCCTAAATAAAAAGTCAACTCCGGCACCCCCTGGACAGTTTGGACCGCAACTTGTTTCGCCCATAACTTTCAAACCGTAGCTCCATTTTCAACGTGCTACCAATCTACGAACTCGTGCCAACGTGTACTTCGTAACGGTACCTCAGTCAGCCTAAAATTCCAACCGGGTCAAAAAGTCAACTTTTGACCCCCTTGGTCAACGGTCAACCTCGGTCAACGTGCACGGATTCCGGTGCGATTTGGGACAGGGTGTTACAATTTATGTGAGTTTGATTGAATTGTGATTGCTTATGCAGCTTTGCCATATAGTTTGCTCTCCTTTTTACTTGCTTGCTTATCTTTAGGTAATAAATTAAGGAGAAAAAGCTAGGTATACTGTGTAGAACTGGTAGGTAAGGATCTTTATCATTGATGGTATAAATGGTTGTTTTTGGTTTCATAATCAATTGGTTTTCTGTTGCACTAATGTTGTCCATATTGCCTTTCGCTCTAATGACTTGAAAATAAGTATTTTTGTTAACTGAAATGGTAATCAGCTGATAAGTTGTATGTATAAACCTTTTCTCTACTCTACTTCGGCAAATTGTGATGTATTTATCAAAAAGTGGATGCATGTTGTTTTACTTTAGAATGTCTTCTTGAAGATTTTTAATTATAACTTGTATCCTTGAAAGTTCATGTACTATTCTTCTCATGATTGATTAGATAAGAGGGGTGGAAAGTAAGATGGAAGGAAAAGATAATTATAATCCAGTTGTTCTGCATATGCTTATTTGTTATGCATAATACCTTTCTTTTTTGTGTAGTTTATAGCTTATCTTTTATTCATAGTGCCTTTCTTTTCGTGCAGTTCAGAGATTATCTTGTGATTTGGATCGATCGGACAAAAAGGCAGTACAATTTGTGATTGAGAAACTTCAGTCCCTGACAGCCAAAAAAGCTTGGTTAGATGAATAGTGCTTCTTAATAATGGTGTTGATAAAATGTTTTAGATTTTGTTTGTTGGTTTTCTAGCTAAGTAGTTTTTCTATGTATTTCATTGAAGAAAATCTTAAAATCCATCTTGAAGCATTTTATTGATGATGTGTGGCAAAAGTTGAAATTTGGGAATGATGTTTGGAAAATCTCTCATGTTTGCTCATTTGGTGTTTTCCATCGGCATGCCAATAACCATCCGTTCAAAAACCAAAAAAAAAAAAATCAACTTTATATTATATTAAGTACGCACTTAAAAACATGGAACAAGCTTTCAAACTTTATTTTGAGATTTATTCAACTAATTTTGTTTTTTTAACAATAAAGGCTTTTAAATTACATTATTGAATATAAATTTTTGCTTAAGATTGAAAAATTAATAGATTTAATCTATAAGGATTATTTGTGAATGTCATTACAAATTATTGCAACATGCCTAATCAACTAAATTTACATGTCCTCTAAACTAAATAAAAAATAGATAATTCATTGTTCTTTTAATATTCCTCCTTTTTTTTTTTTTTAAAACCTTGTGAGATGGAAACATTTAAGACACAGGTTTTAAGGGCAACCAGGTTGTTCTCTATTAGATGATCTGGTTTTAAAAAATTATAAGCATATTGGTCTTTCAACCATAAATATCGGATCAGTTTTGGAGCATTATTACATGTGATATCCTAGTTATAAAATATGTGTTTTAACCCTACATTTGTTTTAGTGTTTTAGACATAAAATTTATTAAGTTACAATTTCTTAAACACGATATGTGCTTTGGTTGATGACAAATGGAATGAGAAATGCTTTGTAAGTTGAAAAATCCTTGACACAAACATGATTTATTGGATTAGTCAGCTTGTTAAATGACACATGTATATGCTTGCTCATACTTGAAAAATGGTGAATGAAAATCCTGGTTTGCTTCATAGTTGATATATGACAAGTGGAATTAAATTTTGATTAGTCATACTCATCCTCTGGCAAATGGAAGGAATTGATTTGCGTTGTTTCACACAAATAGATGTATCTTGGAATTGATTTGCGTTGTTTCGTCCAAAGTAGTTTATGTATCTCAAATTTAATATACTATTTATTTATTTATTTATTTATCTTGAAGCATTTTTTTGTTTTTTATTATTATTTTTATTTTTGTAGTACATATGGATCGAAAAAAAGTCGCTGCATTCTTTTTACTTCCAAATGATTCACAATTAGAGTCTTTTTGTACGGTTTTTATGTTACTTTTGCTTATGTATATGTACTAGGCATATATAAGGCAAAACGTTAGAGGTTACAGAAATCAATTACCTAGGAATGCAGAATTGCATATATCTTTTCTAAATAGTCTGCTAGACAATGATGTTAATTATATTAGTCAACTTAGGATGGATAGGAGAACATTTGATACTTTATGTCAATTATTAGACGAGGACGGATATTTTAAAAGTGATGGCATTGTTACATTGCAAGAGTAAGTGTGTATATTTCTGCATATAATTGCTCACCATAAAAAGAACCGTACAATTATCACTAGATTTTTTAGATCAGGAGAGACGATAAGTCGATATTTCAATTCTGCGTTGCATGGAGTACTGTGCTTACATAAGATTTTGTTGAGCCATCCAGAACCTGTATCAGATAATTGTTTGGATGATAGATGGAAAGTATTTAAGGTACGTTTGTGAAATAGCTTCATTATTAATATTATAGTTCAATGAGTTGGAACATTATCTGATGTTAGTAACTTTGTTAATGACGTAGAATCGTTTGGGAGCTTTAGATGGAACTTACATTAAGGTGAATGTACCAGAAATCGATAAGCCAAGATATCGAACAAGAAAGGGTGAGATAGCCACAAATGTTTTAGGTGTATGTAATCCGAATATGGAATTTATATTTGTATTACCTGGTTGGGAAGGTTCCGCTTCGGATTCAAGAGTACTCCAAGATGCATTAAGTAGGCCAAATGGGTTAAGAGTACCAACCAGTAAGACTAATTCTCAAAATTTACATTGTAGTAGCCAATATTGCATACACTAATAGGAGATATGTTTTTACTTTTTAGGTTGTTATTACTTAGTGGATGCTGGTTACACTAATGGTGAAGAATTTCTTGCACCATATAGAGGAATAAGATATCACCTTTCTGAGTGGAGAGATGGTTGTGCACCCATAAATCACGAAGAGTATTTCAACATGAAGTATACATCTGCCAGGAATGTCATAGAAAGATGCTTTGGCATTCTTAAAAAGCGGTGGGCAATTTTAAGAAGTCCATCTTTCTATCCTATTGCAACACAAATCAAGATCATTACCGCATGTTGCCTTATACATAATCTTATTAGAAGAGAAATGATAATTGATCCTGGGGAAGTTGAGTTTGATAGGAGTGAAGATGTTGACGTTAGTACCGATGATGACATTATAGGATCGATTTCTTCCTCGAACCAATGGACTAACTGGAGAGATGATTCAGCCAAGCAAATGTTTGATGAGTGGAGATGTCGTCATGGACATTAGTGGTCGAGTGTTTTAATGCTCTTGTAATTGTTTTATTTTATACTGTTAAACATCTTGGATCATTTGTATGAAAACCAATTTATATTATATGCCATTGTTGTCATCTGTGAATGATTTTTTCTTATTTGCTTGCTGTTATTGTATTGTTGAAATTATAAAAATTTGTATTTCAATAGAAATGGAAGTTGGAGGTAGCAGTCACGATATCCGAGGGGTTGAATCTAGACGTACATGGAGTAAAGGGGAGGAAGATGCTTTGCTGCTTATTTTAGATGAGGTTGTAGCTAGTGGGCAACGGTGTGATATAGGATCGTTCAAGCCTGGCACAATTACTATGATTGAAAGGCGATTGGCTGAGATATGTCCTAATTCGGACTTGCGAGCAAATCCACACATTGAGTCAAAGCTGAAAAAGTGGAAGAAGCAATATGGTATAATATATGATATGCTAAACAAAAGTGGCTTCGAATAGAATGACTCTCTTAAATGTGTGGAAGTTGATAGTGACAAAGTTTGGAAAGCATATGTGCACGTTTTGAAACTTTGGACATCTTCTTTCATTGAATTTTTTCACTTGATATATGAAGTTATGTTTTTCTATTGTTTACAATTAAAATTTTGTGTTTTTATTTTAGAGTAATCCAAGTGCAAAGGCATGGAGAAGTAAATCGTTTCCGTTATATGAGAGGCTTGCTAATATTTTTGGAAAGGATCGACAACAGGACATGGAGCACAAACTCCAATTGATATGGTCCATGATTTGAATTTGGAGAGTGGAAATGAACAATTTAATGATGTGTGTTCTCCAATGTCTGTGAATGAAATCCATAGTGAACCGTCTACCCGACCCAAATCAAGAGGTAAGAGAAAATCTGGATTGAAGGATGATGACATTGTGAGCGGGTTTGGCAATGTAGTAGAGAAATTGTTTGATAAATTGGCTACAAAGTTAGATAAATCTGAAGCCAATTATCCACAATACTTAGCTATGGAGCTTGACAGGTTAGGTTTCTCTGTTAATGACAATCTCGAAATCTCTAAGGCAATGAGATTGGATCTATCGAACGTTGAGGTTTTTAAGATTATTAGAACGGATGCGGGCAAGATTGAATTTGCTAGAAAATTTTTAAATTACTAAGTTTCGTTGTGTATCATATATTTAAGACTATGGATGAGGGGATGATAACTATGAACACTTGGATTTGAACTTTATGGACATATGTTGTATGGCTGTTTATGGACATATGTGGTATGGTAATGGATGTTGATATCTAATTATGCATGTAAAGACACTTATATGAAGCATGTGTTATGTTTTAGTGTATTAAAATGCACCTGATTGATTTAGTTAATTATTATTTTGTTTAATTTTATTATTATCTTATTATATTATGTTATAAGTTATTATAATATGCAGGAATATTGAATGGCAAGGAGAAGAGTTTATGTTGTATTTGAAGGTAGACAACCAGGGATATATAATTATTGGTCTGAATGTCATCAACAAGTGCAAGGATTTAAGAATAATTTATATCAAGCCTATAATACAACTGAAGAAGCTGAAATAGCATATGCTGAGTATGTAGAATGAATGATGAGGAATCTAAATGAGGCAAATCCAATACAACATATCACCGCACATACATGTGCCAACTTGAACAATGAGTGGCGTAATAGTTTTATAATCGGCTATTTATTTGGATTACTATCAATAAGTGTATTTACTTATTTGGCATATAAGTAGATTATTGGTGTAAAATCAAATATATACATTTGTATGGAGACAAGTATGTGAAATCGTACTTATCAACAAGTTCTTAATTAAATATGATGTTAACTTTATTTATTTGTATATATGATTTAACATATTATAATATCATTTTAATTTATTTTGAAAACCATATATTAACGTAATTTATGGGTGTAAAAAAAATTACAATTTAATTAAATGTAAAAACAAAATTACCATTACAAAATTTCATTAATTAACTTTATTTCTCATTAATTTTTATTTATAAAATATTATGTTATAATTTAATTTTCATTTAATTTAAAACTATAAATTAATATAGTTTGTGGATGTAATAAAAATGGTAAATGAAATATGTAAATACAAATATATCAATTTTCAATATTAATTAAGTACATTATTTTTTATTGTAATTAAGTACATTATTTTTTTATTGTAATTATAAATAGAATTTTATATTTTTCTTTTTAAAAAAATTATAAAATTATAAAATAATCCAATCCAGTCTAATCCTGTACTAAACATGGAACAGCTAATCCATCATTCAATCCGAAACTATACCAAACACAGGACTGTACTATTCTATCCTGTCCGATCCTATCCGATTCGAACTTGTCCTGTCCAATTCTATCCGATTCGAACTTATCCTGCGTACCAAATGCACCTAAAAAGGAAACATCTCCTTCTCCTTGTTGATTAGTTTAGGAAATTAAAATATCTAAAAAAAAGAAAAAGCGAAAAGAAACTTTTCCTTCCCCTTGTTGAGGTTGGTTTACTCACTTTATAAATTGGGCAATCTACAAGTAAAATTTTTCACATTCTTTCATGGTTCTCAAGCTTAAGCTATAAGAAAAATTTAGGTCGTCGTTTCAAATGGGAGAAAGCAAGGTAGTTAACAAGTACTATCCGTTAGGTTTTGATCCGTCCAAGTTAGGTCAGAGGAGAAAAACTACGCAGAATAAGGTTCGAATGAAAAACTACGCAGAATAAGGTTCGAATGATGCTTCCAATGAGCATTCGGTGCAAAATGTGTGGAAATTATATAAACAAAGGTACCAAATTCAATTCCCGAATGGAGGAAGCAATCGGAGACTTATATTTGGGCATTCGATAATTTAGATTCTACTTCAACTGCACCAATTGCTATGCCAAGCTCACCATCAAGTCAGATCCACAAAATTCGGACTATGTTGTTGAATCTGGTGTCACCAGGAATTTCGAACCACGGCGGTCGATGATGATGATGAGTATCATTTAGATTCAGTGAAATCTTTGGAAAAAAAAAAAAAAAAAAAAAGAAGCTTGGATTCTAAAAGAAAGATGGAATCTATGGCTGCTTTGGATGAAATCAAGTCCATCAAATCGAGACATGCTTCTGTCTCTGTTGATTCAATGCTGCAGGCTTTACAGTGCTCAGCGGCTGAGAAGAAGAAATTGGAAGAGGAAGAGGATGAAAAATTCATCAAATCCATCGTTTTCTGTAAGTCAAAAAACTATGTTGGAAGGATTCTTGATGATGATGATGAGGAAGGAAATATGGAAAAGAGAAATAAAAGGTAACTACAGTTGATATAGAGTGTTTGTTGCATGTTCCAATTGAGGCCTTTTCATATTGTATAGCAGGGTTTTTTTTTTGAATTGTTTGTATGGAAATTTGTTATTATGATAAGTTTCTAATTTTCTATTAGAAATTAGATCTTAACGATGATACTTGATACTTGTATATGCACTAAGTTGTTCGGAGATACATATTGGTGAAGTGGTTTTGATCATGGAAACTAAACTATATTACATGGTTAATTCACAAATTATTTATAATATATATATTATACATTTAAAAAAAAAAAAGACAACAGTAAAGTTAATTTACCTACACCAGCCTCGGTTAAACCAAGTTAATATTAGTTTATCAATGTCAAACTGACAACGATCCAAAAAATAAATTAAATGAAAAAAATAAAATATAATCATGATTATCATAATTTTTGGAGTAGTTTAGATGCATTTCAATTTCATGTTCAAGCTCTTTTTGGATAATAATCTATTAGAGAATTTTCTTACGTTTTTAAAGTATAAGTACATAATTATCTAAATTCAGAGTACTGTTTTTTCCTCTTTGTTCGGCAAGCGTTACGCAATTCTATCTCCAAATTATGTCCATATTTTTTCAGACATCAATTCATATTAAAATTTCTGTATACCTCAGTATTTGATACCCAAGTGTTGCAATTAGTAATATACCTAATTAAACATAAAAATTAAATACAATTCTACCAATTTAGAAAATTCTGATTTTCATATGTATATTATTAAGTATGAACATTAAACGAAGTAACACATAAAATATTCACTAAAAATGCACAGCAATTTAAATTTCATATAATTTCTGTTCAAAAATAAACACATTTCAAATATTTTTGTGATCCAAGAATTTTTTTTTACATTTTTTTATACCAAATATAAATATATTTACCAAACTTAATCGTTAAATTTAAACGAAGAAATTTACGATTGATTGGCGAATGCATAATATATTTGAAAACCTAAAAAGAGTTAATGATATTTTATTAAAACGTAAGGAAGTTTATGAAATTTTTCACTAGAACTTCATTTAGTACATAAGATAATGGGATTGAAATTGGATTAAAATAGTCAAATTACTATGTGGATTGTTTTATAAAATCATAATTCTTAATCTTATTCGTATTCTGTAGGATTTTATTTTATTTTATTTTATTTTTATTTTTTTTTTGTGTCTCCAAAACGTAATACATACTTAAGAATATTTTAATCCAATCCAATCTCAATCCTCAATCCAACATATGCTAAACTACTTAAGAATATTTTAATCCAATCCAATCTCAATCCTCAATCCAACATATGCTAAACAAGTCCTAAAATCTCTTAAATCTTTCAATCATGAAGCCACATATATATATATATAGTGTTTTTAGGTGGTGGGCCGTCCACATGCAAACCATCACCAAAACCGATGCTTTTTAAAAAAAAAAATATGACTTTGATGTGTACAGTACATAGCAAAGTCGACACTTTTTTTTAAAACTAGGTCGGCTTTGATGCCAATCCATATGCAAATGGCCTGTAAATTACTCTATACATAGATACACAGGTCTTTTTTGAGTTGGGTCTATTTAGGATGTTAAATTCAAAGCAACTATAAACATGGCAGGTCCTTGTATAGATCATATCTAATGAAATTTCAGATTTTTCGTTGCCGCTTTTAGAATCAAATACAAATAACCCCACAAATAAGCTCGTTTTGATTTTAATACAAAAGTGTGATATTAATGAAGCCACGTACAGTAACCTGGTCGTGAATCAAACCAAACCCTCTGCTTGAGCTCTCACCAACTTTGAATACAACCCGTCTTTTCGAATGAGCTCTGCATGGTCACCTATCTGCACAATCATAATAAAACCCATAATTTATATGAGTTAGTTAATGTCAAACCCTTGCATGGTAACTACTATTCAATAGATTCTCAGCTAAAAAAAAAAAAAAAAAGAAAAACTAGTTTTGAATACAGAGTAACCTCTATAACTCGGCCACTGTCCATTACAACAATTCTGTCAGCATTTCTTATAGTTGAGAGCCTAAAAAAGATTAATGCACCGTGAATGTAAATCATCACAGCATCATGATAAAGAACTGAAGCTGCCAGAAACGAGAAACTTACCTATGTGCTATGATAATGACTGTTCGTTTTGCTTTAATATCATTTTTGAATTCATGAAGGACCCCCTAAAGATAGCGTCAGAAATAATGAGCACTCATTGCACTACATGGTTTTTCTACTTTTTTCTTTCTTTCTTTCCTTTTCTTTTTTGTTTTTAAGGTCAAAAAAGTTTAACGAATATGTGAAAACTTAAAAATTATAACTTGCCTTGACATAATCTTCACTTTGGGAATCAAGGGCACTGGTGACTTCATCAAGGATCAAGATTGAAGGGTTTCTAAGAATTGCCCTAGCAATGGCAATCCGTTGCTTTTGTCCCCCACTAAGTAAATTGTCATCAACAAGGGTTTCGTAGCCATTAGGAAGAGACAAGATGAAGTCATGAGCATAGGCCAGCTTTGCAGCCCATTCTATATCTTCTTGTTTAATGTCTCCTCTGCATCCATATTTAATATTCGACTTGATATCCATATGAAACAGATGAGCTTCCTGTCTAACATGAGAATATAAATAGTGATTGGATAGAGAGTTTCAAGTATATTTTCCAGGGCACATAGTCTAACCTGTTCAACAAAACCAATTTTTTCTCTCAGCCATCGGATATCCAATTCTCTAAGAGGAAAACCATCAACGTAAATCTGCAACTTCGTAGTCAGTTTTTGCTTAAGATCCCCATAATTCATGTATAAGCCATTGAAATCTCCAAATGGAGCATAATTTTTCTCTATACTTACAAGCACATGAGCTTAGGAAAAGTTCTACAGCGCAAGATATGCAAACTTTTCCTTCCATTCCATGTATATTTCATTTTATTTAAAAGAGCTGAATAAGATTAAATGTATCTTACCTGTCCATTAATTGGCTCATATAGACGAAGCAAAAGATGGGCTAAAGTGCTTTTTCCACCACCACTCGGACCAACCTTGCCAAAATTTACATGCACAGTCAATCCTTGAATTTTTGAATAATGATAAGGGAAAGCAAAGATACTTACAATCGCAACCACTTCATTTGGATATATAGAAAGGTTTACACGATCTAGAACAGGAACCTGTTTAAATGAGCAAAAAAACAAGTCCTTAACAAGTTCCACAAAGAAAAAAGCTAAGTCACTTGAAAGGACCAAGCGAAATGTTTTTAAGATAAAAATTATTACAAAACATTTTTAAAGCACAATAAAAGAGACGTACTTTTATCCTTGTAAGATAGTGAAATGATATATTCACAAATTGGACTTGTCCCATTAAAATCTGCAATTTGACACCTGTAGAAAGCAGGATGCACCATTATTGATAACTACATCAGAACAGAAAAACCATTATGCTTCGCTATCATGAGATATGAGTCTACCTTTTGAAGAGAACTGGTCACTGGGCAGAAGATCCATTAACTGGAGAAACTTTTCACTCGCTCCGACCGACTGTAGTAATGATGATACATTGTCTGTCACCCTCCAAGTTGCATAAATTAGCCACTCACAGTACAAGATATACTTAGTTAGTTGCTCAACAGAGATATGACCACTCAGCATTGACATTCCCCCAAAAAGAACTGCAAGAACCTGTAAAATATAAATTTGACATGGTAGAACGCAAATCACAAAAGTGAATGATTGAAACAGTGGATCCAAATCAGACAAATGAAGGGTTTTTCTATAGTAACCTTTAAATTGCATTGTATCAACTAAAAAGAAGCCGTACCTGCATTGAACGGTAAAGGGAATTAAAACTCAGATTCCAGATTCCATAAGCTACACTTTCTCGCATGTTTACGGAAGCTAATTTGTCCAGCCACTGCTTGAACCTAAACATCATATGTGTTGGGTTACACTGTCACAGTAGATGACTGCCTGTGGATCATGCTCACTAAGACAAACTTCAATGGGAAATTAAAAGTAAAGAAAAATCAGTGCCTTCCAAGTTCCTTGCTTTCTGCTCCATAAACCCGAACAATTCTCATCAAAGAAAGTGCTTCTTGTGCAACCTACATTTAAAAAAGTAGAAATAAAATGACAACACAAAATTTTTTTAATGATAAAAGCTACAGACCAATTTGGAACAGAATTCTAGCCTATACTTCGTTGGCACCGGCAGTGAAATCTTGGGTCACCTTTGCAGCTTTCTTCTGGTACCTACCAAACAAAGCAAGATCAAAAGACTTGAGAAATACAAACTAGAACAAGAGTTCAAAATAATCAAAACTATCAAATAAATGCACGAAGTTCAAATATGATACAGATGCTTACTTGCCATAAACAACAAAAATTGCAGATAAGAGAGAGCATATCAACAATGCAGATAATGCAAGAGGCCAAGATAGCATCAATAGATTGATCAACGCCCCAGTTCCCTAACCATAAAGTTCAACCATAACTTAAACTATCTCCATTGAGGGCATTTTAGTAAACATAAACTATCAATAAGAATAACAACCTGAAGAACATTCCTTAAGATTAAATTAATGTTATTTCCAATAATATCAGACAGCCGTTGACAATCTGCCCCGAGCCTGCTTGTCAAGTCACCAACTCCTTCTCTGTCGAAAAAGTTGATATCCTACATCAAAGGAATCACCCAAAATAAAGTGTCAAAGTAAAATAAGATACATCAAAATTATTCTAAACGTAACTCAGCTTGAGAAATGCACTAGACGCTTCAAATGTTGGAGTAGTCACACAAAGCACAAACCTGAGAGATAATAGTAGAATATACAGTTTCTCTGAGGCGCCTGACCTGCAAGTATGATAATGAAGAAATTTGGCAACAATAAGAGGACATAACACATGGATGATAGACCCATAACAAGTTAACTATATATCACACGACATAAATACAGATTCAACAAACTAAAACTGCTTAAAGCAAGTTGGAATAACAATTATTATATGCTATTCATTATGTGTATTCTAAAGATATAGTTTTCCACTTATCAGATTATTAGTAATCATTAATTAAATGTTTTGGAAGCCTCTGTAGCATCGGGAGATTGATTTATTATTATTATTTACTTTTCAAAGAAGGGATTGGGGAAGGCACTCACCAAGATGGTATTTGCAACAGCAAAACAGCCACTCCGAAGGCCACTAAGATTCAAATGACAAATAATAATAAAAAAACCATATTAAGTAGCTAAATATTTTTAAGAAGACTTATAAATTATAATGCATTTAATGAATTAACCATTCCCGATAGTTACAAAGATAATGCGCATATTATTTTTTAAAAATCAAAAACACAAAAGACTGAAATTAAAATTTAAACTCATTAATAAAATGGTAGATATATTGATATTTAATGGTTCTAAATAAATTATTACTCCTATTGCTATTAGAAATTGAATTATAAGATTCAACCTGCATATCCCCGACGTTAAACACAAAATAACTAATAACTGCGATTTCCTAGTGAACACGGTGGTCTGCCCGCTCTGTGCGGAAAATATAGACTCTGTCAATATACTTGGCATAGAAATCTCCGAAAGCTGAGGCATGAAAGACCATGTATTAAAAAAGAGAAATAACATTGAACTAGAATTGCATTTAATCCAGTCGTTACTAATCTAAAAAAGCACTCAAAATTAGCGTCAAACGATTGAAGAACAACGCACTGCAGCGATGATTAAAGCACCAAACGCAACGAAGATAACCCATCTATCATCTTCAACCAAGTTCCACAATCGACGAAGAGCGAACAGAAGCGTAACGGGTTTCGCTACTTGCTCTTCCTCACTCTCGCATAAACTCCACCAACTACCTCCCGGCATTACCGACCCAACAAATTCAACCCATTTCTGAATAATCCCCCATAACCGAATAGTTTTATCTTGGTCTTCTTCTTCTGCTCCCGGCGCAAATAGTCCACCCATGAGAGCATGATTTCCGAACTGGAAAGGATGGCGTTTGAATGCGACGCGTAGAGCTGGAAACTGGGTTTTGGTTCTAGGATTGAACACTGATCCTCTGGAGCTGTAGGTGGTAGGAGTTTTTCCGTGTGGTAGATATGGGGTGCAGAGAGAGCGAAGGTTCGAGAGGGAGACGGCCATGGAAGTGAGAGTGAAGTTGTTCTCATCGGAATAGAGAGTAAATTAGGGACCTGGAGAAGGTTGTTTCAGTAACTTCGACGCAGGGAACGATTTTCTGCAACGGCGACTTTTAGAGCCTCGGCCTCCTCCAATCCATAAACGCAAACTGCATAAATACCGAAGCTTTTAGCAGCCCCACTCTGGCCTGTTTATTCTTCTTTTATTTTATTTTTTTCTTTTTACTCTATCTGTTTTTTAATATATATATATATATATATATATATATTTATATACTTGAATTTTATGGTAAAGACGGTTTGCATGATCACCGCAGTATTAATGATGGTTTTTTATAGTATTAACGACAGTTTTTTAAAAAATCATCACCAATACTATAAAAAATTATCACCAATACTATGATCCGCACCATAAACGAACTATATATATATATATACCATGTATAGACCACGTGCATTGCACGTGGACCATGGTTTAATAGTGTTAGATATACTTTTTTTATTTAAAATATAATTTTAATTTATTATGTTAATTTTGAATTTTGAATTTTATTGAAATTATGTCATAATTATTATTCCAAAAAGTATATGGAATAACTTAAAAGAGAATATCCTCATGGTAATGAAAATGTTATTTTATATATATATATATATATATATAATTATGAATATATACAATTTAAAAGTTAATATAATTATGATATTTATATAAGAATGAAGATGGTCATCATAACCTCAATGAAGCTACAATTTTTCAATTTTTTTGTTGTATGGAAAGCTTATTTGATTTCATCATAAAAATTAATATTTTAGATATTAGCTTTTTTGGACTTGTTAATTCTTATCTTAAATACATCATATGAAAATCTAAAAGGAATATAAAAATATTATATAGTTAAGATTCAATATTGATAAGAAAATCTACATTCTATTTTATGCTTGTTTCAATAACTTCTATTCTTCTTATCAAATTTACTTAAAAATATGCATATTTAACATAAAATAAAAGATGTGACTAACAAAAAAAACATAAAGTAAAAGAAAAGGGAAGAGAATAATATATAAACAAAGTAATTGCAATATGAGTTATGTATGGTTAACTTGTTTATGTGTGTGTGTGTGTGTGTTTTTTTTTTTTTTTTTTTTAAATCTAAACTAAAGTTACATGGACTAAATTGATAACGGTGACTAAATCGGAAGTAAAATAATATTAAATTCATTTATAGTGTTTATATACTTATTCTTTTTATTATAACATAAAACATAACAAAAGTATGAAAATTATCTTTCTATGGTAATTTATTATGAAGATCAATTTTGACTATTCTAAACTAACCCAACAAAAAAAAAAATGTACACTCAGTTAGCTTTTTCTAAATGGAATCAAATTTATCATTTATTCATTAATTGCTCAAAATAATAAATAAAAAGAATGCCAAAAACAAAGTTCCATATCAACCTAATTTTATTTGTCCAAACCTACTATCAAGCCCCAGTAAATTCAAAACATGCCGCTTTCTTGGTTTTTTATTTATTCATTTTTGTATGGTTTTGCTTGTCTAAAACTAGCAAACAATCTCTACATTTTTTTAACTTTTTTTTTTCTTTTTGTATTTGATGGTTAGGTCATCTTTTTTAGAATCCTTCAAAGAGTCTAACTTACTTTCTATCTATAATTGCCCCAAAAAAAAAAAAAGAATGTAAAGGAACAATCAAACATCAGAAAGGCAAAGATAAAATAACAAAAGAAAACTAAAATGGTAAGAAAAAAGAAAAGAAAGTGATAGAAAACATAAAAATAAATAAATAAATAAACCCAAATTCGGTCAAATGCCAAATTTTACTTTCTCTATCTATGAGTAATCCAAAAAAAGAAGAAGAAGAAAGTAGATTGTAAAGAAACAACCAAACATAAAAACATAATTAGAATATTGAAAATAAAATTGAAAAAGAAAAAAGGAAAACATAGAAAAAATAGAGCACAATTAAGTCAAAAGCCAAATGTACAAACAAGGCCACAAATGCAATGGAAATTGAAAATCAAAATTTCAAGAAGAACCAAAGACATACACAAACCAGGTTCAGGAAAAGCAACAGAGCAAAAGAAGTAATACAATAAATAAATAAAAAATCTAAAATTAAAGCCATACCATAATTACAAATTCAATCCCAACATTTTATGGTACCAGATAAATCAATAATAAATTTCAACCAAAGTAAACTAAAAATAGTGATCTGTTTTTCTTAGAAACTTTTTTTCTGGGGATTTTCTTCAAGTCCTCCTATGTGCGTTTTTCTTTTCCATTCTCTCTCTGCGGTGTTAGTTTCAGTGACCCGTTAATTTTGGGTTTGATAAAGTTTTTGGATGATTTTAGGGATTTTCTACTATTGCTGAAATTTTAAGTTGAAAAAATTACTATTTGGGAAATGAAATCTTGTAGCTTTATCTGAATCAGAAGCTTAAATCTCGGATATTCTGTGGTAGATGGTGGTGATTTGATAATCTATTAGCATGATCTTGAGTAGTTTGCTGTGTTTTGTGTTTAGCACTTAAGACACTCGAATATTTTGTTAGAATTTGGGCCCATGTATATGTGAATGATTTGAGCCTCAAAAGGTTTTGGGCTTTTGTTTGTTTCTGTTTTGGAAAAACATTATTTTTGAATAAAATAAAAAGATTTTTGAACGTGGGAAGTTGTGAGTTTGAAGGCTTTACAACTCTTTGTTGTTTAGAGTTGGTTACTTACACGTTCTTTGATAACGTTTCTACAGTTTTTTTTTTTTTTTTTTTATAGAAAAGATGAAAAAAAAAGGGCTTTTTTTTTCGTTTTTTTTTTTTTTTTTGGAGTTGAACGAGAGAGAACAAAAAACAGTGGTAAAGGGAAGGTACTCAGATAGTTCGAAGAGAAAAGCTTCAGAGGTGCTGAATCTGAAAGCTTCTGCAGCTGTTGTATCCTGGAAGACGTTCGCTACAAAACTCCTATATCGGTGGGCGTAAAACATCTTAAGGACACTATGGTATCACATAGGCCTCGGTTAACCTTTCTAGAAAGCAGATCAATTTTAACGACCTACAGGTTCTATAATGTTTTAATTATTTTGTATTTAATTTTATTTATTTTGTATTAAATTGTCCACATGTATTTACATATATTCACATATTATGTTTGTAACAATCTTAAGATGTTTTACAAATTTTATATATGTAAATATAATATGGAAATTTAAGTTGTTTATTATGTTATTGATTGCTATGTATATATTGCATTTTTATGTGTATATATATATATTGATTATATATTTCCATGTATGTTTCACTGTTGAAACAAAGAATGAAAAAAAAAAAAATATATATATATATATATATATTTGTATTAAACCCGTGGGTATAAAAAAAAAAATTATGGGTAATTATTAATTTTTATGTTTTTAATGAAAAATTCTTTCTAAAATCGAATTGCCTATAAATTTCTAAACCTTTTGGTCTATTTTTAGCAATTTTTTGGCCACTGGAAGAGTGAAAAGAGAAGAAAATTTGATTCTTGGTCGTATGACCCGTTTACCGGAGAAATCGGGTCAAAACAACCCGGTTGAAGGTTGAAGAAGAAAGGAAATTAGGGTTTCGCCTGTATCTCAAAGACTGGGCCGGTTTTTTTTTTAAATTTTATTGGGTCAGGCCCAGTTCTAAAGCCCAGACCAGGTTAAAATAGGCTACTGTTCATCAAGGCCAAGAGAAACGGCCCAATGGCAAATGGGCTAGCCACGTGTCGCAAGGAGAGCGCCACGTGTCGAAACTAGGTGCAGACAAATAGCGCACCGAGGCGAGGCCACGTGTCGACCAACGGGTGGAACACGTGTCGACTTGATACAGGTGACATGTGTCTCCTTCTCGGACGGCCATGTGTCACACTCTGGACACTCCATGTGTCGACCTGCTACAGGTGACACATGTCTGTCTCTAATAGTGACACGTGTCGAAAATAGTGCCAACAGGATCGCCACGTGGCATGTCCACGTCAGTAGAGTGATGACGTGGTATAGTGCCACGTCAGTCCTAGCTGCCACGTGGCGTTGCCACATCAGCCTATGATGGCACGTGGCTGATCTGCCACGTCAGCATAGCGACACGTGGCATGAACAGTAGGTTGAATAGTGATTATGAATAGTATTTTTGGGTGTATAAAGTAATTTTTGTGGTGTATTCAGAAATCCTAAAAATCACTTTTTTGTGTGTTTTCCTTATGGAAATTGCTTATAATTAGTTTGTTAATATAGAAAATAACAACTAATTGATTTCTGTTTTGTGATATTACAGAAATGGCAAGTGGAGACAACAGGACTGTGCTCACTCAGACTTCTGGAATTCAGATGCCTCCTTCTGCTAGTCATGCAGAAAAACCTGAGAAGTTTAATGGAGCAAACTTCAAAAGGTGGTAGCAGAAGATGCTATTTTACTTGACCACCCTGGGACTTGCGTGGTACTTGACTGAATATGCGCCACCCAGTAATGAAGAGAGTGATAAGGAGACTCTCATGGCGGTGGATGCATGGAATAATTTCGATTACTTATGTCAGAATTATGTCCTGAATGGCCTGTCTGATGCCCTGTATGGTGTATACTGTGGCACGAAATCAGCTAAGGAGCTGTGGGAAACACTGGACCAGAAGTACAAGACCGAGAATGTGGGTTCAGGAAAGTTTATTACAGGTCGATTCTTAGACTACATGATGGTGGATGCGAAGCCAATAATGAATCAAGTACATGAGTTGCAAGTGCTGATTCAGGAAATGCTTGCTGAAAGGATGATAATGAATGAAGAATTACAAGTGGCTTGTATGATTGAGAAGCTACCTCCGAGCTGGAGTGACTTCAGGAATTATCTGAAGCACAAGAGAAAGGAGATGGATATGGAGGCTCTTATTAGCAAGCTTCGCATAGAAGATGACAACAGGAAATCTGATAAGAGAACTTCGAAGGCCGTGTTGAAGGCTAATGTTGTAGAGCATGGTCAGGGCTCCAAGAATAAGAAGCAAATTGGAAAAGCTTCTAAGCTGGGGCCAAAAGGAGGAATCTCCAAGAAGGCCAAATTTCAAGGCAGGTGCTTCAACTGTGACAAGATGGGTCACAGAGCTACTGAATGTAGGCTGCCAAAGAGAAAGAGGAACCAGGCACAGATGATGGAGGACGTCACTAAAGAGGTTGACGATATTTACCTAAGTGCTATGATATCTGAGGTGAACTTGGTGGGATCTAATCCTAAAGAGTGATGGATACATACTGGTGCGACCCGCCACGTGTGTTCAGATAGGAGTATGTTCACTTCCTTCGAACCAAAGAAGAATGGGGAGAAGCTGTTTATGGGTAACTCCGCTACCTTAGAAATCCAAGGTGAGGGCAAAGTAATCCTGAAGATGACCTCGGGGAAAGAGCTGACTCTGAATAATGTACTGTATGTTCCAGACATTCGCAAGAATTTGGTATCTGGATCACTGCTGAGCAAACATGGTTTTCGTTTAGTGTTTGAGTCAGATAAGGTTATTTTGTCCAAATTTGGGATGTTTGTGGGAAAATGCTATGTAGTCAATGGTTTATTTAAACTGAATGTAATGACTGTAAAGTCTAAATAAATTAATAAAGCTAGTAGTTCTTCTGTTTACTTGCTTGAGTCTTCCATTTTGTGGCATGGTAGACTAGGATATGTTAATTTTAATTCTCTGCAGAGATTAATTAACTTAAATCATATTGCCACATTTGAAATTGATTCCAATCATAAGTGTGAAACTTGTGTGGAAGCAAAATTAACGAGGTCATCATATCAAACAATTGATAGAAATAACGAACCTTTGGATTTAATACATAGTGATATATGTGATTTAAAATTCGCACCGACTAGAGGTGGTAATAAGTATTTTATCACCTTTATTGATGATAGCACGAAGTATTGCTATGTATATTTGCTTAAAACCAAGGATGAGGCTATAGAGAAATTTATTCTCTATAAAACGGAAGTTAAGAATCAACTTCACAGGAAAGTTAAAGTGATCAGAAGTGATCGTGTTGGAGAGTATGTAACTCCTTTCGAAGAGTATTGTGCTCAACATGGCATAATGCATGAAGTTACTCCACCATATTCGCCATAATCAAATGGTGTGCTTGAGCGGGAAAAATAGAACCTTGAAAGAAATGATGAATACAATGTTGATAAGTTCTGGAATACCTCAGAACTTGTGGGAGGAATCCATTTTGTTGGGAAATGACCTTTTAAATAAGGTGTCCCGGAAAGATAAGGTAAAGACACCTTATGAGGTATGGAAGGGAAGACAGCCCTCCTACAAATATTTATGAGCGTGGGGGTGTCTAGCTAAAGTAGTAGTACCTACACCTAAGAAGGTGAAGATAGGTTCCAAAACTATTGATTGCATCTTCATAGGATATGCACAGAATAGTAGTGCATATCGGTTTCTCTTGTATAGGTCAGAAATTTCTGATATACACAAGAACACAATAATGGAATCGAACAAGCATCATTTTTTGAATACATTTTTCCATATAAAGTGGAAGAAGGACCGTGTACGTCTAAACGAACTTATAATACTATTTATGATGATAATCATGATAGTGATCAAAAACAAGAAACTGAAGTTGAGCTTAGATGTAGCAAGAGAGTAAGAACTGAAAATTCCTATGGTCCGGATTTTCTTACTTATATGCTAGAAAGTGAACCTCAAAGCTTCCAAGAGGCCATAAATTCTCCTGAAGGGAATTTATGGAAAGAAGCGGTTAAAAGTGAAATTGATTCCATCCTGCAGAATCACACTTGGGAGTTGGTAGATCTTCCTCCAGGTTGTAAACCTTTGGGTTACAAATGAATTTTTAAAAGGAAGATGAAAGCAGATGGAACAATAGATAAATACAAGGCAATGCTTGTAATTAAGGGATACAAGCAAAAAGAAGGCCTTGATTATTTTGACACTTATTCTCCAGTAACAAGGATAAATTCCATAAGGATGGTACTGGCAATCGCAGCATTGCGGGATCTTGCAGTACATCAAATGGATGTGAAAACAGCTTTTCTTAATGGAGATCTAGAAGAAGAGATCTACATGGAGCAACCTGAGGGTTTCAGTGCTCCAGGACAAGAAAAGAAAGTCTGTAGATTGGTAAAGTCCTTATATGGACTTAAACAAGCTCCAAAGAAATGGCATCAAAAATTTGATAATGCCATGCTAAAAGATAGGTTCAAAATAAATGAATGTGACAAGTGTATCTATGTAAAAGATACAGAGAATGGATATGTCATTCTATGTTTGTATGTAGATGACATACTCATAGTAGGTAGTGACGACAATATAGTCCGAACTACAAAAGCCATGTTAAATTCTAAAGTTGACATGAAAGATATGGGGCTTGCAGATGTGATTTTAGGTATGAAAATCATGAGAACTTCGAATGGAATCATTCTTAGTCAAACTCATTATGTAGATAAAATACTGGTTAAGTTTAGTAATGATGATACTAGTATAGCCAGAACACCCATAGATATGAGTTTACACTTATCCAAAAATAAAGGAGAAGGTGTATCTCAAATGGAATATGCTAGGGTGATTGGAAGTCTGATGTACTTGATGAGTTGTACCAGACCAGACTTAGCCTACACAATAAGTAGACTAAGTAGATACGCGAGTAATCCAAATGAAGATCATTGGAAAGGAATCGTTAAAGTACTAAGATATCTACGATACACTCGTGAATACGGACTGCACTATACAAGATATCCTACTGTATTAGAAGGATACAGTGATGCAAATTAGATATCAGATATAAAGGATTCAAAATCCACTAGTGGATATGTGTTCACATTAACAGGTGCAGCTGTGACATGGAAGTCCTCAAAACAAACTGTGATAGCTCGATCCACTATGGAATCCGAGTTTATTACTTTGGATAAATGTGGTGAAGAGGCAAAATGGCTACGCCAATTTTTAGAGGACATTCCGAGGCGGCCAAAACCTATGCCAGCAATAAGTTTACATTATGATAGTCAATCTGCGATTGGCAGGACACAGAATATTATGTATAATGGAAAGTCTAGACACATTCGTCGTAAACACAATTCCATTAGACAATTAATCTCAACTGGAGTTATCTCAATAGACTATGTGAAGTCAAAAGATAACATTGTGGATACGCTAACCAAAGGGTTAAATAGAGAACTAGTTGAGAAGTCATCAAGGGGAATGGGATTGAAGCCCGTGAATAAAGTCAATACGATGGAAACCCAACCTAGTTGACTGAAGATCCCAATATTTGGGTTCAATGGGACAACTCAATTATAAAGACTAGTATGGATCACTGTGGGGGGTTAATCCTCTGCCCATTCCTATAATGAAACAGTGATAGAAAGAGATTAAGCATAAAAGTATGCTTTTAATGATTCCTATAAGTGTGTGTTTAGTAATCTATGCATAGGTATGCTGATTACATAAGAAAGAGGAATCATCTATGTAAGAGAGAAGAATGGCCGCTTCAAAAGAGAATTGTTTAGGGCACAATTCTTTAGAAACTCTCGCAGAACCAGGAAGGTGTTCAGGGTCAAAATGAACACAACAGTGAGAACTAAAGTGTACTAGGAAGGAATCATGTGTGGGCTAGGTTGTCATTTACACAAAAGACGAAATGGTTCAAAGATATCGCTTCTACCATAAGTCAGTAAAAAAAATGTAGTCTCACAAGGGAAGGTTCAAAGAGTAACATCTACCTATCTTATGCAGGTTCCGACTGTAAAGCTTTACCACCAGAGTCATGGTTGTTTTAGAAGTCAAATCATTCATGTGGGGGATTGTTAGAGTTTGGGCCCATGTATATGTGAATGATTTGGGCCTCAAAAGGTTTTGGGCTTTTGTTTGTTTCTGTTTTGGAAAAATATTATTTTTGAGTAAAATAAAAAGATTTTTGAACGTGGGAAGTTGAGAGTTTGAAGGCTTTATAACTCTTTGTTGTTTAGAGTTGGTTACTTACACGTTTTTTGATAACGTTTCTACAGTTTGTTTTTTTTTTACAGAAAAGATGAAAAAAAAAAAAAGAGTTTTTTCTTTTTTTTTTTTTTTTTTGAAGTTGAACGAGAGAAAACAAAAAACAGTGGTAAAGGGAAGGTACTCAGATAGTTCGAAGAGAAAAGCTTCAGAGGTGCTGAATCTGAAAGTTTTTGCAGCCGTTGTATCCTAGTAGACGTTCGCTACAAACTCCTGCGCCGGTGGGTGTAAAACGTCTTAAGGACACTGTGGTATCACACAGGCCTCAATCAACCTTTCTAGAAAGCAGATCGATTTCAAGGACCTACATGTTCTATAATGTTTTAATTATTTTGTATTTAATTTTATTTATTTTGTATTAAATTGTCCACATGTATTTACATATATTCACATATTATGTTTATAACATATTTTGCTATCAATCAGAAGGTCTTGATACAAATAATTTAAGAAAATCAAATAATATTTGAAACAGTATTTGTTGAACATATTCATCACAAATTCTTCCAATATTACATGAAGAAATTAGAATTTTATGTTGAGTACCTAACCCAGTGGGCAACGTGTTCTTGTTGAATATGTGGGAATACTGTCACATTCTTCGGGGGCAGAGAGACCTCCCTAAGTGCAGCAAGAGCAGCTTTTCTCTTCTGCTTATGTTCTCTCCGCTTCCTTAGATGATCCTCGATTCCCACTTTCACTTTTTCAGTTGTGTATTTGCAGCTTCCAACTCCTCCTTCAGAATCTCCATTTCATCATCCTTTTCTTGCTATGCAAGCAACTAGTTTGAATCTTCTTTCTCGACTCCTATTTTCGCTTTCTCAGCTATCTATTGGCAGCTTCCAACTCTTTCAGAATCTCCAAATCATCATCCTTTTCTTGGAACGCAAGTAACTGGTTTTGAATCTTCTTTCTTGGCCTTTCTTATTAAGGATTCGTATTCCTTCAAGGAAATTGTCACCTGGAAATCATTATCATCGATTTGGGAAACGTTTACTTCCTCAAAAGGATTCTCCAAATGTGGGTTGAAATGGCAAGAGGAATGAGTTTCTTCCTTCGCTTTATCTGCTTCTTGTTTTGGCCCTTCATTCACTTTCTTGGCACTCCCTACTTTTTTTAGCTTAAACTATTTTTCTTCTTCTTCTTCTTCTTCTTCTTCTTCTTCTTCTTCTTCTTCTTCTTCTTCTTCTTTTGCAGTTTTGCAGTAGAAAATGTTCTACACGCAACTGTGAACTAAACAAATATCAATAATAAACGATTCGTAAAATAATGTAGTTATTTATAAAAGTTTCTTTCATACTATCAATTATATATGCAATAGGAAATGTTCTACATACTCAATCATTGGACTGATTAAACAAATATTGAAAAAGTAGTTGACTTGTAAAAGAATGGAGTGCCATAATTTTCTTTGTTGTACTCAATTATTATGTATATATTTTTTTTCGGTGCAGATCTCAAAAAGTATTTTACAAGTAGTTGACTTGTAAAATAATGGAGTGCTATAGTTTTCTTTGATGTACATTATTATGCATATTTTTTTTTTTTCGGGTGCAAATCTCAAAATTAAAATTGGGATAATCACTATATATTCAGAAATGGATTAATTTTGATTTATGCGGCCACAATTATCAAAGTATGAAATCAAGATTAAGCAATTAGTAATATAATATATATATATATATATAAATATATAGATTTTGATATTTTGAAAACTAGCTTTTAACTTGTGTTAAATACATACAAGGTGACAACATATTGATATAATTTAGAAGAGAATTGCCATGAAGACTTGAGTAAATGGATATGCATTATTTGTTAGTGCCATCATAATTTAAATAATTGAATATGCATCAACTATAGCACTATAATCTCAAGGTCTTCACACATATATATTGTAAAACTATATTTAATTAAATTACTAACATTTTAAACATAACCATTGATTTATAAGATCTACTTGCAAAACAGAATACAGAGTAATAGAAGTTGTAACAACCCGTACCAAAATACACATGTTTAAACAAGTTTGACCAAGTGAACAATATGTGGGTTCAAGTTGACTTTATCAATGGTCAATATTTTTAGTTTGACTGGATACCATTGTGTAGGTCTCTTCGATACGAGTTCATAGATTGGCTGCACATCAAATTCCGCGTTACGAATAAAAAGTTATAGTTTTGAAAAATTTTAAGCATATTTTATATCATCCAAACCAGTCCCCAATTTTTTATCTGTTAGTGATCTAAGGCTCTATATAAGCCTCGATAAGCATTTCAAACAGGAAAAAAATCCTAAACTATCCATTTCATCCCCAAAATCCGAGAAATTCTCCCCAGATCCATGGGTCCGAACTGGATCATTTCGACCCATTTAATATTGAACCGGATCACTCCGTTTTTGCTCATTCTGGCCACTAATCTCTTACACGAGCCAGGCTGGGAGGAAGCCCACGTAACGGTTAGCTCTGCTGTGAAATTTCAAGGCAAATAGCATCAGGATGCGCCTGGATCTGGCCGACGAAGTTGGCGGCAGCCGGTGAGGTGGGTCACAGGATTCTCACATTTTTCAGCCATTTCAAGCCAGCCCGTACACCTATCCAACCATTTTTTGACCCTTTGAACTCATTTCTGTGGTTTTTTTGCCCAGATTCTGCACTGTTTGAGAGATACGACAATGGAAAATTTGGCCAAAGTTTCAACCAAGTTTTCCGACCACCGAAGGAACTTTTGGACTGAGGTGAGCATACTACTGGGTTCCTTGTCTCTTGGGCTTTCCGTTAATATAAAGTTTGTGAATTTTGGAGTTCGTTTGATAATTTTTTCATTTTTTGGTCAATTAGTTAAATACCGGATAAATTGGGATCGTGTTTGGACAAAATTGGTCAAATTGGATAAAATTAAAGTTAGATTAATGAAATTAGATATTATTAGGATCCATTAGAAGGTTCAAATTTGAAAGATTAGCCTTTGGATGAAAAGCCCCAATTTTGGATACTAGGTCCTAAGGAACGCAGTATAATTAGACTGATTAGTGTTCAATTTGCATAATTTTATAATTGTAAAAATTAATTTAAGACATTTGGTGTTTAAAAATGTCTTTGATTTAGTTATTGGAGTTTGAAAAAAATTACTATTATATTATAGACACTCGTGTTGAGTCCATCGGCGGTCCTGTAGGGAAGTAGGAGTGAACATCTACAGTATTGTGAGTGGTTATATTTTTATAAAATATTTTGGGCATGTAGTATAATATATATGGTTTGGTTATTTTACGTATATATCATTTGAATGATTACTTTATGCATATATGAATATCAGCATTTACATATATATATATATATATATATATATATATATATATATATATATATATGTTATTATCTTATGTGGATTTTGATAAGATTTTAATGGTTTCTAATCCTGATAAGTTCAGAGTGAACTTGTGGATCATGTTATTTAAATATCTTGGTATTTAAATCGAAATTTTAAATCATTTGGAAAATGATTTATTTGAGAAAGTAGATTGAAAATTATATGATTTTAAGTATGCTCAAATATTTTATAATTTTTATGTGCTTAAAATTGGTTATGATTAATATATTTCACTATAGTATTCTTGGTTTTAGCATGAAATGATGATTTGAAATATTTTGAAGTATTTAAATAAGCGGTCGAATTTAAATATTAAATTATGATACAGTATCGTTTGAAAAAGTATATATGATCTGACAAGATTATTTTAAGGATACTGTATTGGTTATTTTTAATTGATGTACCATATAGTACCAGTTTCTTAGATCGATATTATATTATAACATGCGCGGATTACTACGGTACTGTGAGGTTGGTTTCACCCAACGGTTTATTATTGCCACGGATCATGAGGTCGGGTTTATCCGACGATTTAATATTGCCACGGTGTCGTGAGATTGGTTTCACCTGAAGATTTATTATTGCCATGGATCATGAAATCGGGTTTATCTGACAGTTTATTATCGTCACAGTGCCATGAGGTTAGTTTCACTCAACGGTTTATTATTGCTACAGACCGTGAAATCAAGTTTATCCGATGGTTTATTATTATTACGCTGCTGTAAGATTGGTTTCACCCAACAGTTTATTATTATTACGAGCCGTGAGGTTGGGTACATCCCGACAGTTTATTATTTCCACGACACATCTCATATATTGAGGGTCGTGAGGTGGATGTATCCCACGGTTTATAGATTGGTATATCATATTATACATTGTTTACATTTGAGTATAGTGTTGGTTTTCAAATATTGTGGTTATTACTGCACTTTCATATTTATTTCATGAAACTGTGTTTATAATCATTTATGCTCAATAATTACATCTTAATTAAGATATTTTATAATATTATATTGATTGTTCACATTACACTTTTGAGCATGGATTTTTATGAGATTAAAATGGGGTACAAGTTAGGCTTTACGAAATGATTTTTAAATGAGGAACTTTTCAAACGAGTGGAACAAAAGGTCTTGAGAGAAAGTTTTTCAAAAAATAAATTGTTATTTTTCTATTATATTATGTCATTCACTGAAATTTCTTTATCTCACATTTTATTTGTTTTAAATTCATTCCCCTAGGTCTAGGCAGTTAGTAACAGTCGACCTTGCACTCAGTTGTTACTTCATTCTTCTGCGACAGCAACAATATTTATCTTTTCTTATCTTACCTTTATCTTTCTGGACTCATTCAATACTTATTTGTACTTCTAAACTTTGTTAATACTCTTAGAATGCTCTATGTTTTGAACTCAATAGAGATCATATTACTTATGTGTGTAATTATGGTATGTGATACAATAGACCGGTTGTGGACTTGTGCTATTGTGGATTTATTTTATATTTATATATTGAGGTGTTATTGATATTGCTTATGTTCATTGTCCACGTTTGAAGTGAGGTTTCGTTGGATATCCTTTAAGGATTGTCTAGCAAAACTTCACCAAGTGGGACCCCACAGGAGATCCTGGGAGGGTTCCCGGGACAGGTCTTATCAACCTGTTTATTAAATGGGTTGTGTTCAGCTTAAAGATTTTTGGCACGATTAATAAACGAGTTGAGCAATTTCAATACGATTAATAAACGGGTAGACACAAACACGACAAGATAACATGAATTGTCACTCCTACGAAGAATGCCTTCCTCAATTGAGACCTTAAAGAGGAGGTCTTTATGAGCCAACCACTTGGGTTTGAGAGGAAATTTGGTCCTAATAAGGTTTGTAAATTGAGAAAATCCATATATGGCATGAAACAATTTCCTAGAGCTTAATTTGGGTGATTTGGAAAAGCTGTAAAAAATTGTAGCTACTATCAAAGTCAGGCTGATCATACAATATTCTATAAGCACAGCAAAGAAGGCAAGGTTGCAATTTTAATTGTTTCTATAGATGATATAATTTTAACATGTAATGATATTGAAGAACCAAAGAGACTAAAAAAGAAGTTGGCAAATGCTTTCGAGATCAAAAATTTGGGAACATTGAAATACTTTCTTGGAATGGAATTTACTAAGTCTAAAGAAGGTATATTTGTCAACCAACGGAAATATGTTCTCAATTTACTTGATGAGATTGGCTTACTAGGATGCAAACTGGCTGAAACTCCTATTGAACCTAACTTGAAGTTAAAGATTGCAAAGGCCAATGAAGTACAAAACAGGGAGCAGTTCCAAAGGCTAGTTGGGAGACTAATATAATTATCTCATACACATTCTGACATAGCATTTGTTGTTAGTATAGTTAGCCACTTTATGCATTTACTAGGACCAGAACACTTTGATGCAGTCTATAGGATTCTAAGAAACTTAAAAGAAACTCTTGGAAATGGTTTGCTATTTAAGAAACATGGTTATCTACAAGTTGAAGCATTCACTGGTGTAGATTGGATAGGGAGTGTTATTGACAAACGATCAACTTTAGGATATTGTACATTTGTTGGAGGCAACCTTGTTACTTGGAGAAGTAAGAAACGAAGTATTGTTGCTAAGAGCAGTGTTGAAGCAGAATTTAAAGCAGGTGTACGTAGAATTTGTGAAGTTTTATGGATTAAGAGATTATTAAGAGATTTGAAAATCTCCAATCCTATGCCTCTAAAGATTTTTTGTGATAACAAAGCAGTTATCTCCATTGCCTATGATCCTGTCTTTCACAATAGAACTAAATATGTGGAAGTGGATAAGCACTTTATCAAAGAAAAGCTAGAAGCTGGACTGGTTTGTATGCCATAAATTCCTACAGCTAAACAAACAGCTGATGTGCTTACTAAGGGATTACCAAAGAAGTAGTTTGATAACTTAATTGACAAGCTAACTATGGAAGATATCTTCAAACTAACTTAAAGGGGAGTGCTAGAAAATAAAATATTTAGTTGTAATACATAGAATGTTAGGAGATTTGATTAGATATAAATAGAGTGATTTGATTAATAATGTAAAATATGAAAGTTAATAATCAATAAGCTATTATAGGAATTTTTTTTTTTTTTCTATTTGTTTGATAGTCCCCTCTATAAGAGGACTTCTATGTAAAGCATTTGAATATAGAAAGATATATAGAAGTTTATTCTTTTTTCAGAGTTTATAGAATATAAAATAGATATAGATAGATAGAAAGAAAAGAAGAATTATGATCTCTTAGTTTATTGTATACTACGAGGCATAAAGGGTACAAATTATTTGCGTAGTTTTTTTTTTTTTTTTTTCTTTTTTGGGGACAAAAAGTATTTACATAGTTTGCTACTGAAAGTAAAAATAAAACCATCTTTCATAGTTTTCCTATAATATACTTTACAAAATTTCATTAATATTTATTTTTAATTTTTTTAAAAACAAACTTAGTAGTGGCCCAATTAAAACATGAAGTTTAGGTTCAAAAGTCTAGTCTGTAGTCCAAATCCGATGCCTTTTGTGCCGGACTACAAGTCCATGTCCAGTTTGGCCCGACCAACATCTATCTGTCTACTTTTCAATCAGTTCAGGCCCAAAAAATTTTGCGCTTGGGTCACCTTCGTGGCAAATTGTATTTTACTAATTTATTCATTATATATAATATACTTGTACATATATATATATATATATATATATGCCCTTTTGTTGTAAATATTGCTGTAGTACAACGTTCGGTGGGGTTATCATGACTTACTGATCTAAGATCCTCTTAAATCAATCAATTTGAATAGAGTTCCGTAAATCTTTTTCACAATCTTTCTTTCATTTATCAAAAAAACAAAAAAAAAAAAAAAAAAAAACTTTCTTTCATTTATTAATTATTTTTTTGGGTAAACATCTAATTTCCAAGTTGCAAACCTTGACTTGGTCAATTGTCATTTGTATACGATATTCAAATTAGGTTCAAATTTTTGTTCCCTCAAGAAAATAGAACGTTGTCCAACTGTAAACTTAGATTTTCATTTCAAATTCAAACCTACAAAGCAGACAATTTATTGAATCTTGAAAAGAAGATTCCCCCATTTTGATGCATGTAATTTAAGTAACTAACCCAAAAAGTAGGCAACCTCACCATTCCTCCACATTTCACAACAGTACACATATATATATATAATTTATTATTATTATATATATATATATGTATATAACCCCCACACGCTTACCATCCAAATTAAAAATTAAATAAAAACCCTTTAAGAGTTCTTTGCAGCTTGGAAATTCATCAAAATTTTCGAACTGAAAACCATATTATATATTTTTAATTAGGAAATGTGTTAATTTTTGGACAAATATATTCTTGGAACAAAGTCTAGGTAGATGCAGTAGGTGAGAATCTAATAAAACACACTAACACAGTTGGTTTATCAAACAAACTACCCTCTATCTCTCTCGCTTTACCAGAAATGTCTTCCTCGGTTGCCAATTTTTGCTGCTCATATTTTCACCCACCATCTTTCCAATTCTTCAATGGGGCACACAAACTTTCCTATGCGTTTAAAATCCAATTCCACCCCAAACTTTGTTGCATATTCATACTTCAGTATTTAGGAGAATTAGAATAACTTGGAGTGCTTGAAATTTCAACATCATGAAGTTCATTGTGGCAATAACAATTTTGGTGGTGACTTTCTTTGGAATTGCCATTGATGGATACAATTGCAAGGTGGTTCAGTTCATATTCGGAGACTCACTCTCCGATGTTGGAAACAACATGCACCTTAGTAGAAGCCTTGCTCAGGCCAACCTGCCTTGGTATGGTATTGACTTTGGCAATGGACTCCCTAATGGAAGGTTCTGCAATGGCCGAACCGTCTCAGACATAATAGGTAACAAATATTGTGTGTGTGTTTTTGAATGGAAAATGGTTTTCAGGATCAAGTACATGAAAATTGACAATCCATATTTAACATTCTAGTATGCAATATATAATGAGAAAAGTCTAGTTGGAAATTATAATGACAAATTGACAATTTAATTTATGTTGTAATCTCATTAGTTTTAACGTTTACTATACCTTTTTTTTTTTTTTTTTAATTATTATTCAGGTGATAGATTGGGTCTCCCAAGGCCACCTGCTTTTCTGGACCCATCCTTAACAGAGGACATTATACTGGAAAATGGGGTGAATTTTGCATCTGGAGGTGGTGGGATCTTGAATGAAACTGGAGGCTACTTTGTAAGTCTAATTTTTCAACCATAACTATTATATATATATATTTTCTATGGCAGATGACATTGCCCATGTTATGCTATGGACACACATCTCATTAACTTTGTTAGAACTAACATATATTATTAATTTCTTCTTTATATCCCGCCAATATTAATGAGATGAACAAAATTAGTTGTCGACCATATAATATAAAAAGGCTATTCTATTCCTGAAATTGTGTTATTTTCTCTCATAAACAAAAAGAACCTATGTAGGATCTGTGTGTGTGGATCCTACCAATTTGTGAAAGAATTACAACTTTCGGGAGTAGGAAAATTTGCTCTATATTATGGTAGGACACCCATGTCCACCACGGCTGAAGCAAATATCTATATAGATTTAGATATTGGAGATACGAAGATTCCAATTCGGGTTCATAGATGCCATCAGGATTATAGGATTATAGTTTCAGGAACAATGCATGGGGTACAAAATATAATTATCAACATAAGTATAAATACTACATATATAGAGCCCCTCCCCACGATATTTATGATTAGTAACATATAACTCTGTGTGGTATTCTAAATTCTGTTGTTTTTTTTTTGGGCAGATTCAAAGGCTTTCATTGTATAAGCAAATTGAGCTGTTTCAAGGGGTACAAGAAATGATAAGAAGCAAAATTGGGAAAGAAGCAGCAGATAAGTTCTTCCAAGGAGCTAGATATGTAGCAGCTTTAGGAAGCAATGACTTCATTAACAATTACTTGATGCCAGTCTACAGAGACTCATGGAGTTACAATGACCAAACTTTTGTGGACTACTTAACCGAAACTCTAAGATCACAACTCAAGGTTAATCATAAAAAAGTTTCAAAGTGGATTATCATTATAATTATTTAATAATCTTTTATTAAATTTTTCTTTGATTATATATTAAAGGTTTAATATTTTTCGGATTGGTAATTAATAATGTATGATATTTGTGTGTATGTAGCTTTTGCATAAATTAGGAGCAAGGAAATTGATGGTATTTGGGCTAGGACCAATGGGTTGTATACCACTCCAAAGGGTGCTAAGTACTTCTGGGGAGTGCCAAGATAGAGCAAATAAACTTGCTCTGAGTTTCAATAAAGCAGCAAGCAAAGTGTTAAACGATTTGTCTAACAGTCTTCCTAATGCAAGCTTCCAGTTTGGAGATGCTTATGATGTGGTTAATGATGTGATTTCCAATCCTTCCAATTACGGTAAGTCCTTATTTATTTTTTTGTTTGGTTTCAAACAATTACATAATTTTTCAAATTTGGTCACCATGTTGGTTTCTTTTTTGTTAAGAGTTTGAAGAAATTGACCGCGTAGCGTTTGTATATATGTTAATGCGTGTAGGATTCAGTAACGCAGACTCGCCGTGCTGCTCATTTGGGAGAATTCGACCGGCGCTGACATGTGTGCCTGCCTCATCTCTGTGTACGGACAGAAGCAAGTATGTGTTTTGGGATGAGTATCATCCATCAGACAGTGCTAATGAGATCATTGCTAATGAGATCATCAAGAAACTTGGATTTGAAAGAGTTGATCAAACAGATGCACCATCTCCATCACCTGCCATTGCCCCATCTTTTGAGGATTAATGATACTACATCTTGATTTTTCGACCCAACTATATATTTACATTTTTAAATGTCTAATGGATTATGAATAAGTTGTTTTATATATACATTGTGCAAGAAAAGAAATTTTCTTGATGGAATATGTTTGATGAGTACTAATGGGGATTCAACTTTGTTGCAATTTTCTTGCCAAAGAGTCATTTTCCTAGTGGCCAAAGAGTCATTTTCCTAGTGGCAAAAAAAACATTTTTTTTTATCTTAAAAAAAAAAAAAAAAAGTTTATGTTGGGAAATAACATCTCAATTTAATATATATGTTTTAGAACTAAATTCCATCTGAACATGTTGGAAAGTAACATTTTTTTTTTCTTTCTATTTCATATGTATCCTAAATTTTAGGAGGAAAAAAAAAAGCCTCTATTTCAATTTAATATTCTCTCTTGCAATCAACCATGGAAATATACATTCTCTTCAACAATTAGATGAAGTGGCTAATAAACTTAGTATCTAAGAGAGCAAAAACTACAAAAATAAAGGATTGGTTGAATAATAAATCAGACATTTCAATCCCTTAAAAAAATAAAAACAAAAAAAGCATTAATCTATTACATAGTTTGTCGTTAATTTAAAGGAGTATATGTTCCCCATACAGAAATAGAACAAACATAGTCATAAATAAAAACAAGACGACATAATAATTATCTGAATTGTCCCAACCATGAGATAAGTTTTATGATATGGATATAGATTTCTCTGCATAATGATATATTTGGAAGCATAATCTAGAATGCTATATAAATCTTTTTGATTTACAAATAGATACCCTTGGATATACTAATAAGATTACGTGCCCCAATGAATTTTAAACTATACATACATACAAATATACAATAATGTAGCCCAATGAGAGTAGTACTTTTGTAACTTTGCAAATGTCTTCTTCTTCATTATTATTTTTTTTTTTTTTTTTTTTTTTTTTTGTGCTTAGATTGTACTTTGCAAATGTCATGATGAATAATTTGTTGATGCCCCATTTTCTAAGTGAAGCCACCAAAAGGTTCCCAAGTCTTGAGGGAAAATGGAAAAGTGGATGTCTACCCAAAAAACAACCCCACTGTCTCTCCACTCAATACAAAGTGCATTACATAGACATATAGAAATATTAATTGGTTTTGGATATTTACAAGGACCTTTCACGTTGTTTACCTAACATGCTTATTTAAGCTAATTAAAACATTTCTTAATTAATATTGACTTTTCCTTGAGTTTCTTTGGTTGTCCCACACCAAGCCATGTTGATCTTTAAATTTTTTAATTTGCATCCTCATCCTTTTGTTGCCAAAATAAAGGGCTTTTAGGGGTAGTAATGGTGGTATACAGTGCCACTTGTTTGCCTATTTCATGTAAGCAACTAGGCTAGCATTGTATGTCTTCATTAATTTGTTTCAAAACATATATATATATATATATATATATATATATATATATATATATATATATATATATATATATATATATATTTATTATTTATTTCCTATGTTAAAAAAAAAGAAAGAAAGAAAAAAAATTTGTGGGTAGCCCTTCAAAACGGTAAGGGAAGGACCCCTTCAAGGCTATCTACATCTTTATCACGTGTCGTCATTAGTTATAATATTCATATATATGGATGAATATTTAAATACGGTTAATTATAAAACTTAAACTTTGGTGTAAATTTTAATGTGGTCATGACTATTTTCTTGCACAATATGTTAGTGTTAAAACTTTGTTAAAGTGTTTTCAAATTTTGGTAAATTTAACAAAATATAATTTGAAATATAATTATTATTAATAGATAATTCTATAGTACGAACATCCACATTTCTTTATCATATGTATATTCTAAAAAAAATGATAGTTTTTTTAAAAATCTGTCATTAATACCATTATATAAAGATAATGATTTCTTCAAAAATTATTATCATTTGAAAATATCGGCATGATAAAAAAAAAAATAAGCGTCCGCACCATAGAAATTCCAATTATTAATAATATAAGTTATCTAAATAATATAATTGGGATGAAAATATATTGTGAAGTTATTTATAATTGTATATGATTTCATTTTTAAGCTTTTATTTGAATGTAATAAGTTATATGTAAAATATGTTCTTTTGAAAAACTTAATGCTATCTTTATTTTTAAAATTCAATTACATGTTATACTTGGGAAATACATGTTAAAATTTTGTTAACAAAAGCCTCTAAGTGTTTACATTCATATATAAATTACAAGGCCAACATTTAATACCTTACTTAACCAAAAGTTCTGAGTTTGAAATCCTGTCACTTCATGATTAAAACTGAAAGTTAACATTTGATTTTGTCCAACAAGAAGTTTAAGGACCAAAAATAAAATTAATTGAACTTAATTTGATAAGAAGTAATGCATCTCCTTTGATAGGAAATAAATAAGTGATATGTCAAATTAGCACAAATACACTATAACAGTGTATATATATATATATATATAGAAGCTTTCCAAGCACCAAAAAAAAAAAAAAAAAAGGAAAATTCAAGAGGAAGCAAACTCAAGAACAGGACATCATTATTATCCTCTGCCTTCCTTGTAACGTTTAATTGATCAGGCTATCTTTTCCTTCTTTCTTGGATAAATGATCATGCCGCTTTGAAAATTTGCATCAGTTTTACTCAGATTACAAAGACAATCTAAAATAGAAGAAGAACTAAATCATATATAGGTAAACTGCCTGTTAAATCACAAGGATTAAACCTTATTGGCTCTAATTGAGGCCATGAATTATAATAGGATAAACAAAGAGCACAAAGATTTTAAATTTCCATCACATCACAACACAACAATGGCATGCTGTGATTGATAATAATACATAGTATATTAACATATTCATACTTAATTGACAATCAAAGTTGATACAAAATAGCTAACTTATAGAATCAACAACTTAGCTCTCATAGTTCAGATCTCCCATAAGTTTTTCGCTTCTCTCTTTTACATACAAATATCATATACCTTCTAAGTCAAGATACTCTAAAACCTCCCACTTCCTAATCAACTTAATTTATTGACGAGGAAATTAACAAAAATCTTATCCCAAATTACCATAAAAACATTATAATATACACTACACATAGAACACTATCATATCACCCCCAACCCCTCTCTACCTACACAAACCTAACAATCAGCACATTTTGCATTTTGCGGCTTCGGAGTGTGGCGGTTATTTGCCCCTGAACCCGGGTAATCATGGAGCTCCACATCCATTCTTCCATTGATAGTAGCTTGTTCATCCCAGAAACTCTCTTTAGCGGCCTGTATTTGATGGCACATGAAAAATGTATATAAATTATGTAGGCATAAAAATAAGAAAAGCAATTAGTAGATTTTGGATGAGTCTGTACGTACCATTTGATTAGTCTTCTCTGTAACTTGATCATGAACTGAAGGTCCATGCATTAGGCTTCCAATCCCTGCACAAACACAAAATATCATCATGATCTGAATCAGAGCAAGAAAGAAGAAGAAGAAATTGAAAAAGGGTTTTAGAAAATATACTTGTAGCTGGGATAGCATTCAAGCTTATTAGATGAGAGAAGCCCAAGAGAATAACAAGTAGACGAAGAAGAGTGTCTGAAGCAGCCATTGATGTAGCAAAAATCTTCTTTCTTAGGAGACAAATAGTGTAAGAATGTTTTGTGCTTTTTCACAGAATTAGCCACTCCTCAATTTATACATTTACATGAAAGATTTTTTTTTTTTTCTTTCTTTTTTTTTTTTTTTTTCCCCTTGAAGTTTGTGAATGTTTATATGGAAAAAAAGCAATCCTATTTGTTTAAAGTCAAAAGTTGATTGGAACGTACACCACATTCAGTGGGAGCTTTAAACGCGTTTGCAATCTTCCTTGTTTTGCTCTCATTTGGTGTGAACCATAGATCTTGAGAAACCCCAAAAAAATTTTAGGAAAAAAAAAAAAAAAGTAAGAATATAATATCAAAAATAAAAATAAAAACTTTTAGAGGTCCAAATGGAGAGGAGAGGAAAATGCTAAGTGGAGGAATATCATGGAAAATGATATTTAAAGTCAATATGGGACACATCCTGTGCAAGTGGGTGATGACACAATAGATGATTTTGTGGCAAATTTTTGAGCTTCATGCACTAATAAGGTGAAACGCTAGTGGGAATCATCATTGCAGCTTAAAATATATGTATATATATTCAAATTAATTGAATTTTAACTTATAGTCATGAAAGGCTCACATTCTTGTTAAAAGCAGAGAGAAGGCACTTATTTCTTGCGTGACTTAAACTTTTTAGTGGTAAATATAGACAAAGGAAAGTTGGGAGCAGAAACAAAGTATGTCCACCAAATGTGGTACCAATTTTCCCATTAGATATGAATGTGTTTTCAACGATTGAATAAAAATTGTATACAAAATTATATTTTATGGAGTAATGCCATATGTAACAAATCAATTTATCAAGATATATATTAAATATCATATATTAATATTTTTTTATTAAAATATTAAAATAATTTAATTACGGTTAAGTTAATTTTTGAAAAAATAAATATAAGTAAATTAATCAAATATTTGCACATTACATTATTATGATGCGGTCTTTAATTTTTATCATGGTGTATTATTTGGCTTCTTAATTCCTTGTTATATATGGAAATATAATGAAACTTATCTAGGACATAAAAGGCTTTCTCGCTCTGCAAATTCATCACTCTGAATGTTATAGACAATATATTTTCTTTTTTGCTTCTGGTTTGTTAGAAGTCCAACTTGATCCAAAACCCTAAGCCATTACATTTTTATTTCCATTTTATGATATAAATTCACGATTATTTTCTTTCTCTACCATATGCGACATACAATCTATACTGGTTTCTTAGCGTTATCATCTCAATATAGCCCCTAGTTTAAAAGTAATTATGCATACTGCTGGTTTAAAGTTCCACAATTATAATTGAGTCTTTGATCCCAACAATGAAGACACTTGAATCTTCTGACTTTTAAAATCCAGACCTTACCAACTAATCTATTACCACTTGATTACATCATAGCCAGGCTATTACAGAGATAAAAGCCATTAACAAGAGGAAAGTCCTCCACCAGATCTTGCGCTGTCATGCATGACCCTAAAATGAACCTGTATTGTCTATGTATGTGAAGGTGGGGCCTACAGAGTAGCTAACATTCCATCCATTAAGGTCATAAATCTGATATTTTTATTGGTGACTATAAAACCATATGTTTTTGCAAAATGCACTACGCATTTGCTTTTTGGGTATTGCCAATCCAACCAGAAGCTTCTTTATACCTAAAATCATATACTAAATGCCATATGTTAACTTCTCTTAGGGAGATATATAGTTATATACTAAATATCATATATTAATATTTTATTGATTAAAATATTAATATAACTTAATTATAAATAAAAGAATATGTACAACTGAATATAAATCATTTAAATATTGACATGGGACATTGTATATGTATCTTGATAGACTTATTTGGTACATCGAGCATTATTCTATTTTATGATATGTTCTTTAATTTGTATTATGCTATGTTATTTGGTTCCTTAATTTTTGTTAAGTATGAAAATATAATATAATGAAACATATCTAGGACATAAAATAATGAAACATATCTAGGACATAAAATAATGAAAAATATCTAGGACATAAAGGGCTTTTTTGTAGTGCAAATTCATCACTCTGAATATTATAGACGATATCTTCTTCTTTTTTAAATTTTTTTTGGCTTTATCAAAAGTCCAATTTAACCCAAAACCCTAGCCATTAGATTTTATGTTCATTTTATAATATAAATTCACTATTATTTTCTTTCCCTTGCATATGCAACATGCCAACATCTAATTCATACTTTTTTTTTTTTTTTTTGGAATAAACATCTTATTCATACTTGTTTCTTAGCATTACCATCTCTATATAGTTCCAAGTTTAAGAGTAATAATTTGTACAACCATTCACAGTTCCATTGGCCTCTCCCAATCCCTACTCAATGGGAATTTCCATTCCCGTCCTCAACCCTTCTCCACATGAAAAGGGTTAGGGATTTTCCAAATCAGAACAGAAATTCCTAAATTCCAATTCCTCGCTCTGTTTCCATGTTTAAATTATTATTTAATTTTATTTTTAAAAATTTTTATATATATGTAAAGGGGTCGGGATCTATATCCTCTGACCCTACTCCACCCCCACCCTACTTTCCCCACACCATCATCATGGGAACAAGGCAGATCAGATAAATTGGCAATCCTACTTTTGACTTAGACAATGATGTCTCTATCCTCTTAATTAAAATCCAAATCCCTTACCAACCAATCTACTAACACCTGTGCAAATCATGGAGCTTACAGAGATAAAAAGGCATTAGTTAGAGGAAAGTCCACCAGATCTTGCATTTCAATTCATGAGCCAAAAGTGAACATGTATGTATTGTCAATGTATGTGAAGGTGGGGTCTACAGTGTAGCCTACACATTCCACCCAATAAGGCATAAATCCAAGATTTTTCTTGGTGACTTTGGTAAAACCATATGTTTTTCAAAATGCACCACACATTTTGCTTTATGGGTATTGCCTATTCAACCAGAAATTTCTGTACATATTACTCAGTGCTTGTTTCACATTTTAATTACTTATTAATTAATCCTTTGACTTGGAGAAAATTAGCAACTTTTCCCCATTTTTCCATTGCAACTTGTCTTGTTTAGTAATTAGACTAATTAGCAATAGAAAGATACCATCTTCCTCAAAAGTCACGCTACAAAAAATGGACATGTATATTAAATGACAGATGAAAGTGTCTAAATTCTAAAACATTTATAGCTTGTTAAAAATCCCGAGGTTCTCCCTCTTATTTAGCTGCGCCTGCCAAGTGAATTGATTAGAATAATTTCTTAATTAACACTGATTTTCTTTAATTAAACTTTGAAATCTGGAAAAGCAATAAGAGTTTAGTCAACATTTAGCTCTATTAGCTCTCAAACATAAGGAGAAAAAGATTTTACACGATAATCACAACACGATTTTTCTTAGGTGATTTGCTTTCAACTCAACTATATTGGTGACTAAAATTTCAGGGCAATAGTACATTCTGGAAGTCAAAAGAGTAAAAAAATATATTTGGTGGCCAATTTGTTTTCGCACGAATAAAAGCACTTTATCAATATTAAAAACACATTAATATATATATATATATATATATATATTATATAAAACAAATCATTATCAAGTCCACATTATAACAGTATAGATTAATTATATTTTAATATTTTTAACTTTAAAATTTTATAATTTAAACTTAATTTTTCAATACGACAGTTTAAGCCATCGCTTTTAATAATTCATTGTAATTTAGATCCTTTTAATTTTTAAATGATAGAGTTTATCAACTATCTAACATGATAAAAAATTTCAAACTATAATATATTAAAATACAAAATTATAAAACTAATTAGAAAATTTGCATTTTGATTTTTTTTTAGTTTAAAATTTAATAGAGCTTAACATTAATCAAGTGACTAGCATCAAACTTTTTAAAAAAAATAAAGAATACCAAAATGAAAATTTTAAAAATAGTTTTAATATTTCACATTTAATATACTCTAGTTTGGAAAATTGATACATTTTAATATCAATTATATAAAGCAACAATTAAACCTTATAGTAAAAACTCAGCAAGATTCAAACTGTTAATAAATTAAAAAATTGAAAATCTAAATTACTGAATCAAAAAGTTGAAAACCTCAATTGTAAAACTCTGAAAATTAAAGGTACAAAAGTGCAATTAACTTTAATATTATGTTAAAAGCTCTAATCACAACCAAATGATTTGCTTAAGTTTGTATAATGAGATAAACTATTTTTTAAAATTAAATCTGAATAATTAATTTGATAGGACTTTAGTATAACATTATCATTGACCTAATAAGAGATTTTTTTTTTTAACAAAATAAGAAATTGATGGGTGTCTATATATATTTTGTTTTGCTTTATATGATTTTCATCTATTGAGAATGCTGCTTTCATCTTATATTGAATGCTATAGTATATATATATATATAGATAAGGTGTTAGCATGTTCCCACTTTGAATAATATATTCTCAACAAACCATGACTGTGGTTTTATATTTATTTAATGTGGCTTCTCATCACGCATTGCTAAAAGGTTGTCGTTGAGTTGCAACTAAAAGACGTAAAAGCTAGCCTTAAATGTCGTAGATACAGAGAAAAGTAAAAGCCTAATATGCCGTAAAATGTTAAAAAGGAGACTCCAACATATATAATTGATTCTCTTTTGCGCTTCATCATCACATATATATATATATATATATATATAGATAGATATATAGATATATAGATATATAGCTTTTGAAGCAACTTTATTTATTAGTGTAATTGACCCTGTGGAGACACATTAGCAAGTAGCTACCAGACTTTTTCTTTGAATTTTCCTCCAATTTACACTTTGCATGCGTTGGAAAGGATGTGAAGAAAAGGTCACAAAAAACACTAATTATATATGCAAAATGAAAAGACAAACAAACAAACAAACAAACAAACACCAAGCAGACTTTCTTTCTTTCTTTCTTTCTTTTTTTATTTTCTTTAATGAAAAAACCAAGGAGACTTTGTTACATGCTTATCCACTATGATTTTGATTAAATATTCCACTGTTTGTTTATCTCGGTTTATATGGGGTATGGCGGCTATTGCTATTGTAGTGGAGGTTTTTTTCCTTTGTAGAGCCAATATGCAAATAAATGGATGCTCTCTGCAATATCGGAAAAATCTTACACATGTTTTGTATAATAGATAATTATCGGGTGCAATATAAATCTAAACCATTTATTATCACATACAACTTTAAATAAAACATTACTGATCCTAAAAAATAATAGTCGTGTATCTGATTTTGAGTGATTTGTCATATCATATCACTCATATTATAATATTTGTTTATAAGTTTTTCTTCTCCAATTTCTTAATGCGGATTCTAAATATAGTGGTGGTAGGAGCTTCGGCCTCTTTTAAGTTTATTTATTTTATTTGTTTTGTTCTTTCCTTTTTTATTGACATTAGCAATCTCATTAACATATAGCAAGTTGGTCAGTTTTGCCTTCCTCATCTACCTCATTCTTTGTTCAAAAGAATATTTTGTGATGAAAAAACTAACCTATTTAAAAAGCCATTTTTCTTGACCTTGTTCAATTTTACTATATTTTCAAAAAAAAAAAAATCATGTTAATGTGGTATATGGTATTGATGACATTTCAATTGATGATTTAAAACTGAAAATCCAATTAATTAAATCTGGCTTAACTAAATTAGAATGGATTAAAATGGTTAAATCAAAAATCTATCCCATTCAACAAACGGGCTAAAAAAGCCCATGGCAATAATCAAGTGCATAAATGGGCTTGGACTTGAATAAGCCCGTTTAATCTCAATGGTAATGGACAGAGATGGAAAAGTAGAGAAAGCTCACAGGCCATGTGAATGGCATCGGGTTGTCGTTTTAAAGTTTCAATCTTTTCTATGCATGAAGATGACCTCAAGAAAAAGCCTTATGAAGTGAAGCATTTTTCTTAATTCAAAAATAAGTCTCTCTAGCAAAGATATCTTTCATTTTTATTTTTTATTTTTGATAAAACAAAGATATCTTTCATGCGTACAAAATATTCCTTCAATTTAATATTCATTAACCTTGTTAATCATGCAAAACCAAAGTTTTTAAAATGTACCAAACTTTCAAACTCTAACTTTTAATCAAATCATTTTTAATAATTTCATATGACTGAATGCGTAACATAACATTTTATATTCTTCATTTAGCCACAAAAAAAAAAGAAAAAAAAAAGCAAAGTTAATCTTTTTAAAATAGTTTAGATGACAAATGATTATTAATAAGAACTCTTAAATTTTGAAATTAGTGAAGTTTGATAATAAAATCCATACCCAATTTATCAAGTAAAGGCAAAAAAAAAAAAAAATTGTAAAAAATATGCTAGGACTAGTTTCTTTTTTATCCGTGGCTTTTCCACTATGCCAAACATTTGGGTGAGATAGGATTTGATTAAAAATTTGTAATATGAAACAAAAAGAAAATTTACAAACCAAGTATAAATATTGATATATTATTTTCAAATAGTATACCACGTACTCATGCTTTTTTTCTGTGGAGGAGAAAGAAAATTTAGGATTCAAGCAATCCTACAACTATGGTTAACCAAGAAAAATGATTTTTAAGATTAAAAAATAGAAAATACATTTACACCAAGAAAAACCAAACCATGTCCCTTATATACTTTACGATTGGCATGTATTTTTACCACACAAACTCTTAGCTCCAACATAATTTTCTCTTAGAAAAAGTTCTTCAAAAATTTCCACAACAATTATGACCTTTTTTTTTTTTTGCCAATACCAATCTCTTACTAATCCAATTAAATTAACCTGTCAAAATCATAATTTGGCACGAGCTTAATTTTATAACCATCTATCCGAAATCTTTAGCCGTCCAACCGACCTTTTTGTATAAACAAATTTAGCTTTGATAAAAAACAATAAAATAATAATAAAGGGGTACATATAGAATTGATTTTGTCAATTAAAAATAAATTTTTTGATTAGCAACCTAATTATGCGATTAAATTAAAACAAAACTTGGTGTGACTTTTCACACCGAAAGATAAAAAGATATGTTTAGGGACCTTTTTTATCCCTACGTGTACCAATAAATAATATTTTCAGATATTAATATTTGAATGGGATGGGACAGGTGTCACTCTCTGATGGAGTCGCTTAGGATTCAGAGAGCCGTGAAGTTTGAGATCTATTATATGGTCTACACGTGTCTCGCACTGGACACGTGTCGGTCAACTGTGAGGATGATGTTGAAAACTTTTGGGATTGCTTTTCAACTTTTTTTTTCTTGGCTTTTGGATGTGGGACCCAATTGAGAAAATTGCGAGGCTGATGTGGCGAGAAACACGTTAATCAAATCAAGTATACAAAATATTATATATATATATACATAATATTTAAAAATATATATATTAAAAAAAAAAAAAAAAAAAAATCGTCCCTTGTGAAAGAAACAAAATTCTTAGCTAGATCACCAATAACCTAATGACACGTCAATACCTTTATAATATCTCTAGGATTTTTTTTTTTTTTTTTTGGGGGTAATGTCTCAAGGAAAAGAGATTTTTTTTTTTTTGGTGGCAATGATGTCTCAAGGAAAGGGCACTGCCGGCTTTTTACAATTTTGCATAGATATTGAATTTATTGTTTTTTTTTTTTCAGGGTAAGAAATTGGTTTAAATTTTACAATCTTGATTCATTAATTTTTTTTTTTTTTACAATATTCAACAAAATACTCATCTTAGTTTTCCTCAAAAGTAAGATTTTTTTTTTTCACCAAAAAAAGTAAGATGTTTTTTTTCTTCCTCTCAGTCCCACGTACGTAATTTTTGATATATATACATATATATATTTATATAAATAAACAAAATATCTAAATCAATCTATAGTAAAATATATAGTTATATTATACAAATTTGTTGATGTGCCATCTGGCGTTATAACAATGCCATATCAGGAAACATATTAATAATCTTCACAGTTTTTTTTTTTTAATTTTTTTTTCAAGAGTGGAAAAATACAGTTAGATGTCATGTTTCTACCCAATTATTTTTCAATATAAAGAATATTTTTCTACTCTAATCAAAATTTAATTTGAGGCTGAAATTTGAGTCAATTTGCCAACTAATCGTCAAGTTGTCATATATCTATATATAAAACATTTCTACAAAATAGTCCCTCAGTATGTAAATCTCATCAAAATTAATATTTTTTTGTTTAAAACACATAAAAAATAATTTTTTTAATTTTAAAATATCAACTTTAATATAAATTCGTATGCAGATAGACTATACCATAATATATGTATATGATATTTTTAAAAATAAAACTTTATTAGTTTACATACTCTAACCCACCTCATTTTTATCACTGTATATATATATATATATATATGTGATCATAGTTTGCGCTCACATATATATAAAAGATAAATATTAACAAATCAATTCATATCATTTTTTATTTCTTTTCACGAATTGGTTGTGGCGAGTTGGGATGGCAAGTTGTTTGGAAAATATCAATTTTGTAAAATCTTATTCAAGAGACAAGCTTTAAATTTTGATGTTCACTTCGAAGAAGACATCAAAGTGTAACCATTAATTATAAATAGTAAGTGTATAGAGAAAATATCCATATTCCGACACCAAATACAAAAGACCAAAAATAAAAAGTAAATAAATCATTCTGTTTGGTTGTCTTTAAAGATTAAAGAGCGGTATTTTAAATTGTAACACCACAAAATATTTCATTTAAGTTTAGATTTTTATTTATTTTTTTTATTTTTTTTGGGAGATATGAATATTCGAAATTGGGGTTGCTGTTTTAGTAAAAGTCATTAGATTGTTCCCAGGGAACTCATTTAAGTTTTATTAAGTAAATATTCTTTTATGTGTGAAATTATCAAATAATTGTGAAAATGATTTTAAAATTTATAGGATTAATGAATTTTTTTTATGTTTTTGAGTGGAATTATGCGTTTTAGATATTTCAGTATTTTTCTAATTAAGAAATTAAATTTGAGAAATAAGTTCGTCTGTATAAATGGTTTTCTCAAAAGTTTTCTTTTTATTATTGTTGATATGGTTCAAGGAATATTAGAATTTATTTGAGAAATGCATTGATGAATTATAAGAGAAAAATATGGTTGAATATAACTATCAAATCTTTTGGTAGTGGAAATACATGATGATAAAACGATAAGCACTTCTAATTTTTAAGAGTGTTGAGGGGCCACTTGATAGATAGTATGTTTTTACGTATTATGTTTTAAAAAATTAAAATTTTTTGCAAAAATTTTGTTGAAATTTTTATATTTTTAAACAGTGGATAAGAAATTTTAGTCTCAAATAGAAATAAATAAAATTTTCAAAATTTTCATTGAAATTTTTGTTTGGAATTCACATCAATTCTTTCATAATTTTTATAAAAATTTCTGAAATTTCTATGAAAACATCTGTTAAATTTTAAATTTTTATCAAAAAATTAATAAACATTATTAATGCTTAACTGACTATCTCTCCATTATTTTTTTGCCATAATAAATTTAATATTTCTATACATATTATTAAGTAAATATAAATTATAATATTAACAAAAATACAAATATACATGTATAAAAAATAATAAATATTATATTATAAATAAATTTTATAAATATATACAAGGAATATATTTTTTTGCAAATATATCTAAATGAATTTACAAAAATGTAGTCAAGTAGTAATTTATAAATACCATTTCAAATTGAACTATGAAATGATAATAATTTTACTTATAGTTAATCAATATTTAATATATAATAATTATCAACAAGGATAATTATATTTAATACAAGATCTATATAGATATATTAATGATTACATATAAAATTATCAAGTAAATATAATTTTTAGTAATTATTATTATATTTTTCATTTTAAAATGAGGATTAGAAAGAGACCAATAATTTTTAGCCATCTAAGAATTTTATATGATACACATATGACAATTTATAATATATAATATTATAATAATCGTTTCATATATCGTAACTAATAAATATTTTTATCAAATGTGTATTTTTTTTTTGTATTTGTTTCATTAATAATAATATATTTATGATCATTAACATTTACTATATATTATTAACTAAGAGAAATACAAAATTCATTCAATTCTTTTGCAATTTTAGTCAATTTAATTCTAAAGTTTTAATAAATAATTATATTTTTTTCATAAATTTTTATAAATATTTGATAATTTTTTTATATTTCTATGGATATGTGTAAACAATTGAGAGTACAATTTGTGTTTTAGTGTGTTATTATGGAGACCATTAGTTAATCATTATAACACTTGCTACATAAACCTATTTCTTTTATTTTTGCAACGCTTGTTAGAGTTCTCATTTTAACATTTGCTATATAAAATTATTTTTGTTTTGTTGGATTGATTGAAACATGAGCACCAACAAACAAGCATTTGGGAGTGATTTTTAGAGCTCTAAAAGCGCTGTAAAAAGGATAAAAATACTTTTTATAATGTTTGATAATATTATATATATATATATATATGTATATATATATTTTTATATGAAGCCCTTTAAATGATTTTATTTTCAGAAAATCACCTATTAGATGATTTTTTGAAAAAGTACCGATTATATATTTTTAGAAATAACTATTTAGAAAAGAAATGATTCCCAAGCTGACTCTAAATTTATGATTAAATTATAATTTATCTCTTTTCTTCTAAATTATGAGTAATAAGTTTTTACACAAAAATACATGAGGTTTATATGACTAATTTTATCAAAATGTGGTATTGAAATAAAATAGGAAGGAAACAATAGTTTAAGTAGTAATGTACGGGTAGGATAAAGAGTAAAATCCTTTTAGTAATTAAAGGGTACAAAGTGTTATTAATTTATCCATATCTCATTTGAAAAGAAGATGGGGATGCGGGTAAATTTTGAAATAAGAACATTCCCATTCTCTTTACTAATGTGCATAGGGGACTTTTTTAATTTCATAAAGAAAAAAACAAAGTATTTATAATTTACATAAAATTAAAGTTACTACTATATCTTTCACATTAAGAAAAAGGAAAATGTTTTATTCCCACACTCACTTTTAAGATATGATGTCCAATCCTAAGTACAGGATGTGACTAAGGTTGAAAGGATGTTATATATGATTAACTAATATCAATTTGTTTAAACAATAACATTAGCGTTACTGGAAATTACATACCAACTTTTGCATATCAATTAAAGTGGTATTATTTTACTAGCTTTATTTAACTATGAATTTTTGCTAAGGTTCAAAAAATTAATAATTGATGGAAATATATAAGTTTAAAATATGGAAATATTTAGTAAAATATTGAAAATTATTGAATATAGATAAACTAATAAAAAATTATGAAAATTTATTTTGAAAAGATGAAATTTTTTGTTGAATCTTTAGGATTAGCTTAATTAATCAATTAATTATCAAATTGGTTACAAAAATTGCAAAAATATAAAATGAATTTTATATTTCTCTTAGTCAATAATGCACAATAAGCAGCAATGATCAAAATATATTATTAAATAAAAATATATATTTGACATAAATATTTATTAATTAAGATATATAAAATAATTTTATCATAATATTTATATGTTATAAAATGTCATCTCAATACCACATAGAATTTTAGGTGTTTAAAAATTTTTTGTCTCTGTCTCATTTTTATTTTGAAATGTAAAATATGAGAAGTAATTATTACAAATTATATTTATTTGATAATTTTATGTATAATTGCTAATATGCTAAATATATAGATCTTGTATTAAATATGACTATTCTTATTGATAATCATTATATGATATTAATTGACTGTATGCAAAATTATATGGTTGAATTTGAGACTGTATTTACGAGTTATTACTTAATGACATTTCATGAATGTTTTATCCATTCATTTAGCTACATTTGAAAAGAATACATACATTTTTATGATATATATCTACTTTATAATATAATATTTATTACTTATTTAATATGTATTGTGTATTTTTGTCTGTATTATAATTTATATATACTTTATAATATTTATAAAAATATTAAATTTATTATGGTAAAAAAATGGATAGATGGTAGTTAAACATCAATATTATTTATTATTGATTTTTTTTTGACCAAATTGTAAAATAATTGATATAAAAATTTGATAGAAATTTCAATGAAAATTATGTGAAAGTATCATAAATTTCAATGGAAATTTTAAAAATCTTATCCGTTTTCATTTGGGATTAAGATTTTCTACATACCCTTTGAAAATATGAACATTTTGACAAAACTTTCACAAAAATTTCAATTTTTTAAACCTTGATTTTGGCTGGTTATAATGATTTATCAACCATTAAAGTACTTTTTATATTAGTTTGTATCCCTTTCAAAAAAAATTATTTATATTTAAAATTTGATAATTAAATTTGATGAGCATAGTAAAATTCATATAATCCAAAATAAGCTATAAAACTTTAACTTTTACTTTTACCAAAAATAAAAAATGAAAAACCTCAAAGCACGAATTTATATGATTATAACATCTAATATCTCCAAAATCATTATGTACAAATTATATGTAGAGTGAGTTCTTTATATAATTCCATGAGAAGATATTATATACAAAATTCTAAAAACGCAAAATTCATGTTTTTCTTATCGTGTCACAAAACAGTTTTTATAAAAAAAATATTTCACAAAAACAGGAAAATTACATATATATATATATATATATATATATATAAAATCGCGGAGTATTGGTCCCTTCTCCTTTCATGTTAGGGGAAAAAAAAAAACAGAATATCATCTAAACGAAGAAATAAAAATATATATGTACTTTTTTTCTTGAGGAAAAATATTTGTTTTAATTTATTTTCTGACCAAAATTATTATTTTATTTGATATAAGAAAAAGGAGATGCAAATATTCTAAAATAATCTCTGAACATACACTTTTTAGATTGACATTGTTCTAGGTTTTTTAACTAGATAGTTTGACATTAATAGTACACAAATAGGATATTTCTTAAAATAAAAGAAAACTATTAACTTTTTTCATTGAGGAAAAAGACATCGTTTTTCAAAGACAGGAAAAAAAAAAAAAATCAATGTTATAAAAATCTAAAAAAGCTGTGAGCCGGCCAATTTTTAAAAAATCAACAAAAGTTTTTTTATAAGACTCCAAAAGAAAAAAATAAAAAAAATAAAAAAATAAAAAATAAAAAACCACAAATAGTAAAACTTAAGATTGCAGTGGAGTCATTTTACAGAGAAAAAATTCAATTTTTTGTACTTTCCAAAAGGACAAGTTCAATCCTTCAGAAAAAGACCAAAGAATCTGTCCAATAACATCATGCCACGTCAGTGAAGCAGCCAATTCTCTCTGACTTGTAAGGTCTTACTAACACCAAAAAGGTTGCACCAAAATCTCTGTGAAACCCTTCAATTCCTCACCAAAATAAAAATTAAAACAAAAATAATAATAATAATAATATTTTTGTCAAACAAAAGAAAATCTAGAGGCCACAAGAACTTGTGGCTGAGAATCAAACCCAGTCGCTGACGTGGCATCCACCTCTTAGTTTAAACGGATCAAAAACGTAGACGACGTTAGACACCAACCCAAAGACAGACTACCAACGAATTTTCTTGCGCGTTTTTTTATTCTCTTCTCCTCTGTTTGGTTGCTGAGAAAAAAAAAAAAAAAATGCAGGAAACTAAGGACCCTGCTATTAGGCTGTTCGGAAGAAAAATACCTCTGCCGGCCGACGGTGATTCTGCTTTAGTCTTCGGCGGTGAAGACTGGGCCTTTAAGTCTTCGGAGAAAGAAATGGATGAAGAAGAATCAGAAGCAGAGAAGGTACAGTTTGGTTTTGCTGTGTGAGTGTTAGAGAGGATTATTTATTTATCTGTTTTGAAAATCTGAAGGTAACCCTTTTGCTAAAATGCTGAGGGATTTGGTTGGTTGGTTTTTGTTTTTGCTATTTTTTTTTTTCATTTTTCATGAACAGAGTATGCTTGTGACTGGTACTAGCTTTTTTTGTTTTTTTTCCTTTGATATCCTAAAATTTTGTGTATTCTGGAAATGTTTTTGGGTTAATTACATAAATGGGATTTTACTTTCTTAAACTCGTTTTGACTCTACAGATTAATTCTATTTTGTTCTATGAAATTCTGCTTTTGAAAATTCGAAATAGTGTTTTGGAAAAAAGAAACAAGATTATTACCCTCGATTTTCTAGATAGCCAAACTTCTCTCCTCAATTAAACTTGAGGAAAATTTTCAGTGTTGCAAAAATAGAAGAGTTCTAGCCTTTTTTTTTTTTTTTTTTTGGTTGTTTTTCCTGCAACCCAATTGGAACAGAGTTTTGAATTGTAAAATTATTTTTGTTGTATTTAGAAATTTTTTTGCATTTTCCCCATTGTTTCAATGAAATTAGTAATTCACCAATTAATTTCTAAAACATTTTTCATATAAAATATATCTTTTCCCCACCAATTAAATAATTTTTTTTCCTTCTGTTTCATTTAAGTGCAGTTATTTGTACTAGTAATTTTCTAGGTTGTGTGATCTATTTACTACTTCCAATACTTGCTTTCTGATCTACAAGCTAATTATGCTGGATTATAGTTTTTCCACAAAATAATTCCTTTTATATATTGATTTTTATTTTTGTTTTTATTGAATGCCTACTCGAAAAATGCTTCTCAATCTTGTTCTTCCTAGACAGTCAAACTCTTCCATTTCCTCAGTGCAAATTTTACTGGAAGAGAAAGTGTTTTCTTTTAATTTTCAAATTCTTTTGGTCATGGTGATCATAGCCTTTTGAACAATCTTTGAATTTTTAATTAATTCCAATAAACAGAGCAATACAATTTTACTACTTTTTAAGATTTTTCATTTGGGATTCACACATAGATATATTTCTTTTCACTTTTGCTTTGGTTTTGTCAATTTAACTAAACAAATAAAAAATTGAACAGAATTTTGATTAAACAAATAAAAGAAAATTCCTTTGGACCTCACAAAATTTATTGATACTTAGAATTTTTTTTTGTTTCTTTAAAATTCACAGGATTCAAAACCAGAAAATTCCTCTGAGAACACAGAAGAAGAAGATGATCCACCGCCTCCACCAAAAAAACCTGATGATGATTCAAGAAACCTGCGGGAAATAACATTATCAGAGTCTAATGTGAATCCAAAGACTCCCTCCATAAACGAAGAAACTGCGAAATCATCATCAAAAACCACCACCACCACCAACAACAACACTGAGAAAGAACAGAGCGATGGAACCAACAATTCAGAAGATCAGAAAAACACACTCAAGAAGCCTGATAAGATCCTTCCATGTCCTAGGTGTAGTAGTATGGATACCAAATTTTGCTACTACAACAACTACAACATCAACCAGCCTCGCCATTTTTGCAAAGCCTGTCAAAGATATTGGACGGCTGGGGGTACCATGAGGAATGTACCGGTTGGAGCTGGTCGCCGGAAGAACAAGAACTCTGCTACGCGCTACCGGCACATAACCATCTCCGAGGCTCTTCAAGCGGCTCGAATTGATGCACCGAATGGAACACACCATCCGGCTATCAAAACCAATGGTAGAGTCCTCAGCTTTGGATTGGATACACCAATTTGTGATTCTATGGCCTCTGTTTTAAACCTTGCAGATAGAAAGGTCCTGAATGGGACTCGAAAAAATGAAGTAGTTGTAGTAGGAGGAGGTGGAGGAGGAGGAGGGTTTGCTAATAAAGGGAGTGAAAACGGTGATGATTGTTCAAGTGCATCTTCTGTGACAGTTTCAATGGATGAAGTAGGCAGGAATTGCCATCAAGAACCACCACAACACTTGCAGCAGCCTAATATCAATGGTTTCTCATCTCAAATCCCGTGCCTACCCGGTGTTCCTTGGCCTTATCCATGGAACTCAGCGGTTCCTCCACCACCAGCTTTTTGCCCACCAGGATTTCCAATGTCTTTCTATCCAGCAGCAGCTTATTGGAATTGTCCTGTTCCAGGGACTTGGAATTTCCCTTGGTTTTCTTCTCCACAACCTTCATCTCCGAGCCAAAAGTCCCCGAGCTCTGGTTCGAATTCTCCAACATTGGGGAAGCATTCTAGAGATGGAGGAGATGCTGTGAAACCAGACAGCAATTTGGAGCAAGAAGAGCCACCGAAACAGAAGAATGGATCGTCAGTTTTGGTCCCGAAAACGTTGCGGATCGACGACCCGAGTGAAGCTGCTAAGAGCTCAATTTGGGCAACACTTGGTATTAAGAATGATTCTATTAGTGGTGGAGGATTGTTCAAGGCTTTCCAATCAAAGGGTGATGAGAAAAGCAATATTGCTGAAACCTCTTCAATTTTGCTAGCTAACCCTGCAGCCTTGTCTAGGTCTCTCAACTTCCATGAGAGTTCTTAAAATGGTGTCTCGGATTCAACTTCATTTGGGTTGACCGGTGAATTTGACCGGAAGAAAGGTCGAAAACTGAAGTATGATAAGTCTCTCTAGGTTCCTCAGAATGATGCGGGAACTAATCTTTAGCTAGGATAAAGCTTTAGTGAGAGCTAATTTTGTTTTTTTTTTTTCTTTTTTTGTAACAATATGCACAGGTGCGTTGAGATACAATTAGTTGAGTTTGTTTTCATGTAAATATCTTTTTAAATGTGAAATGCTGTGAGACTTTGAGAACCTTTAGGTGTAAAATAGAAGAAGAAGAAGCATGAGAAGAAGAAAAAATATGTCCTCCTTTATTAGGCTTAAACTTTCGTATACTGCAGATAGAAAGTGAACTTTTTCCCTCCCCTACTTTCACTTGGTTCTTTGGTCAAATATTAACCAACAAGAATTTCTGAGACCATTTATTGGCATTCTTACATACTCAATCTAAATTGAGTAGAGGAGTATCTTTTTTTTTCTTTTTTTTTTTAAAGAAAAGCAATAATTTCAGAAGATACCAGAATTGCGGTCCAAGAAACAAAATAAAAAATAGGAAAGAAAGAAGAAAGGATTGTAGACTTTTCTTTGTGGAAAAGCAAAATGAAGTTTTTGTATAGATGCCCGTATTTCAAGGTTATGTTTGAAATAATAAAGAAGGGGGTCCGAGTGGGGGCTAAGATGGACAAGCTATAAAATTGGAGTTCTTTTTGGTCCCTCCTTTTGTTTAGATAAACTTGAATATTTTCAGTAAAGGCCAAGTTACTTTCCTTTTCAAGCACAAAAGGATCCAAACAACTTGCATTAAAGTTATAAATTCACTCTCTGATATTTTTCTTTCTTCCTGTTCCTTATTTGTTCTTTTTTATGTACCTATTGTCTTCATCCCATAATATGTCTCATTAAGCCTCCTTGTATGCTAAGAATAATATATTTATGCTTTTTAATCCAGAAATGGGAATTCAAATTAAATTGAGGCAATTGTTTGATATAGGTTTTGCTTCTGTTTTGGCTTTTTTAGAAATGATTTTTGGGAAAGACACTCTTTATTAAATTGAGTTAAAAGCTTTTTTAAAGGTATGAAATATTGCTAGATAAATTATTTAGACATTTCAAAAATAGCTTTTGAATTTTAAAAATTACTTCTGATCTTTCGTAAGATGTACCAAACAAAACCTCCATATCATTGATTAAGAAAATTTTGATTTTGCCACCATTGGTCTGAAAGGAGCAAATGTATATTTTTGTTAAGCATGGAAATTTGAAATACTCATGACAAATAAATCATAACTAGATGAATGTTCCAATAGATTAAAATTGTATATAATCCAATCTGAGCCTATATTATCTAGATTCCATTGGATATATTAAAATTAATATTTTTATTATTTTTTATATGTGAGATCTAAGTTTTTATTTTTTCTTTTTTCTCTTTTTGTTAACAATAATTAATATTGCTTTTAAAAGAAAACATATAAGATAATTATTTCTTACCCACTTGATTGGCAGTGGAAAATAGTACAATTAATTGGATGTCAGAACTATAAATCAGCTTTAGAAATAGTGAGTCAGAGCCAAAAAACAAAAAAAAAAAAAAAAAAGCTCTATAAATAGTGAGAAAAATGCATAAAAGTACCTTTTATGTTTTTTTTTTTTTTTCTAATGCTAATCATGGATATTTGGATCAAAACCCTTTAGTGGATGTGTCAATACCGAAGTTATTTCACAGCTTGGACAAAACAACTACAATCAAAGTGAAACGTGTGTCCTTGACCAATCAAGAAATGAGAAACACATAGATATTTTTTTGGTTAGGAGCAAATATAGGCCACAATTTTTTTATGCATATGCTGAGTTGGTATGGGACCCAAACTGCTATATAATGCCATGCATACGTTTTGTTTTGGTTCGCTCCCTTGTTGTTTTGCTTTCTTTTTTGCTCTTTACTTTTTATAGGAAGGCAATTGCTCATGTCTTTTCATCCATATGCCTAATTTTCGTACTTTTTTGTTGGGAAAACTAACAGTTTTAATGACGCTTCAAGGGTATCACTTTTCTTTAAGGGAAAACTAGTGTTTTATGACACTTTTCTTATTGTTTAACGTGTTCAGTAATTTTTTTTTATGAATACAAATGCATGTTGCTCTCTGCTTCCTACTTGGCTTGTTTTAGTTTGTAATGAAGTTTTGAGGGAAATTGTTTTCCATAAATTATTTTTTAGGATATCATTTTTCTTTATAGTATTTGGTTAGCAATGAGAAAAGTCTTAAAAAAATGTAATTAAAAATGTTAAATAATTTTTCAAAAATTTGAGAATGACATCTGAAATTAGGAAACCATTATCCACCTACCCCCAAAAAAAAAGAGCCTTACACCTAAAAATTTCATTTTTTCATGGAATCTCAAAATCCCATTAAATATGACATGAATCAAGCCTTCGAGAGAAAATATATAATCTGTTAAATGATAATATACGAGAGTTATTCAATTTGACTATGAATTTCAATTTTCTATATAAAGAGAATAGTGTGAAAATGTTCAACTCAATTGTTAATTTCATGACAACCTATATATAATGAATAACAAAGTTGATTTGGAATATTTGGCTGCTTAATTTGTTGTGAAACCAAAGAAGGAAATGACATTTACAATTTTACGATGAAAGGAAGAAGGAAGTCATTTCATTTCAAACCACTATCCAAGCATGGAGTATTTGGAGTTGCACAGCATAGTGAGCACATTTCAGCGATGGAAGCATAAAGTATCACAAAGACTGAACTCATCTCACAAACCAACAAGCATTTTGCTACCATTTTCTGCATTTGCCTACTTTCGGTTACCACCAACCTCCTATAGGTAGCCTCTATAAACACATCTAGATATAATACAAATAACATATATATATATATATATAAACAATCATTCTCCTATTAAGATCATCTTTAAAAAAATCTTTGACTGTTAAATTGTTTGAAAGACTGAAATTTAAAAAAATGCTAGTGAATTAATTATAATAGTCTGCCAAATATTAAAAACTTAGAAAGACAAAGTGAATCCTATATAGATTCATATATCCTTCAAATACATATTTAAATTTCAAAGGCCGAGGAAAAAAGGATGATTTTGACTTGAAATTCTTATATTTACAACCATGTAATAGTGGCTGTCGTCCTTTACTACAAAGCGGCAAATTTAATTTGTTCATTCCACCTATATCCGTGTAATGTAAAAGTAGAATTTGACAGGACATAAATCTATGTGATGTGTATCATTTATAATATAATACTACTCGAAATATGAGACAAGCGAGAATGCATGCAAAACTAGAGAAAAGAGACGAAGAAACAACCAAAGATCAATGGTACCTTTAAGATAACGAAGTAATCTCTTAACGACACTTCATTGCATGTGAGTAGGAGAATGTATGAAGTGGGTGTGTTTGTTCATATAGAAAGTGGTTTCAAGTCGGGTCATATAAAAGTACTACAAACGTCGATCAATTTTTTGATATTTTGTTAAGTTGTCCAATTTTTTACCATTAAAAATCGAAAGAGGATTGGAGATGGATAGTGGAGTAGACATTTCCTTTGCCATTGCCATATTAGTTTTGTCAAAAAATAAAATCTACTTGAGAGGGCATGAATATACTTATGCAGAAGATTATTATTATTGCTTGTCAAAATAATGTCATCCATGTACAAAAAGACATAGAATATCACCATTGCACTTGTAGATAAATAGAGAATGATAATTTTTGAACCCAAGAAGTATCATAATGATAATTTTTGAACCCAAAATGAAGTAGAAAACCTTTAAAAGTATTATAACATGCCAGTGGGACTTGTTTTATGCCATAGATGGTTTCTTTACTCTACAAACAAAACAAGGCCATGTAGAATCAACAAAATCAGTAGGTTGATGCAGGGGGATTTCCTCCTCCAAATTGCCATTTTAAAAAGTGTTATTGACAACTAGTTGTTTCATATTCCAATCATTGGCTAGAATAAGAGCTAAAACAGTTCTAATAGTGCCTGGCTTAATTACTAGACTAAAAGTCTTGGAATAATCAAGGCTAGAGTGTTGGTTGAAGCCTTGGCATCCAAGTGAGCTTTTGATCTCTCAAGTGATCCATATGGGTTTTGTTTAATTAGGAAGACCCATTTACTTCCAATCGCATTTTGATAAGGCATTGCAGGTACAAGATCCCAAGTTCCATTGTGAAGCAGAGCTTGATATTCTTTAGTCGTAGCTTCACGCCAAGCTGGTATAGATAATGCTTTAGCCAATGTTTTAGATTCTTCATTTAACAGAGATAACCTTTTGTAGCCATGAATATACTAATTTTTGATTTAAAAATATGATTTAACGAACGTGTCCTTATAGCATGAGTTCTTTTAGGTGGAGATGATGTAGAAGTTATAGCAATAATTGTTGGTGTATGACATTATATAGGAGAGCGGACATGCTTTATTATGTTGCCATATGTCACACAAAGATGTAGGATAATGGCGTACACAATGGGAGTAGGCTGGAAACGGACTTGGTTAAAGAGTAGAATGGATGAAAGATAATGACGTGGAAAGATTTAGACTAGTGTTGGGTTGTGATGACGTAGCATATGACAGGATTAGATATATTTTGACGTTAAAATGTATAAAAAAACAATAATATCTAATGATCAGTCCATATATGATAGATAATGACTTGTCAATAGTAGATTGTGGAGAAGAGGAGAGGTCATTAGGAAAAAGAGATGATTGATACGGAAAAACTATTTTAACAAACTTAACATGCGTGGAGATATATATGTTACCGTGAGAGAGAGTAGCATCTACAACCACTTTGAGAGGGAAGATAACCTAGAACAACACATGGATAAAAGGAGGATTCTAACTTATGGAAACTATATGGCTTAAGAAGTGGATAACATAGATATTCAAAGGTTTTTAAAAATTTATAATTAGGTAGTTTGTTGAAAAAAAAAAAAAAAAAAGAAAGAAAACGACAGTGGTAAAAGTATAGGACCAAAATTATAATTGTGATGACCAGTGTGGGTGAGTTTGGGGCACTCATGGGCTATCTATTATCCAATCCCATATCACTCCGGTGTAGATCAAGAGATGATTTAAATGTAATAATAGTCACTCTCATAAAGCCAAGACCTTTTCAAAGTAGTTGGTTTTAGGATTCGAAATAACTTCAAAGTTAAGTGTGCCCAGGCGAAAGCAACCTTAGAATGAGTGACTTCCCAGGAAACTTTGAGCAAAAGACCATATACTGAGTGCAGTGGTTAAGTAAGGGATAATATCGATAAAGAATGACAGGTTTGCCAATGGAAGCAGGTGTTACAGATGATATCAAAGCTTGTACTCGACCGGAAGTGTGCTAACGAGGACATTAGACCACAAAGGGGGTGGATAAAGGAGATCCATCTTGATGACGAATTCCACAATAGTAAAAAGTAGAAACTAATTGTTCGACGTCTGCTTATTCTCCCATCTTCAATTTCTAATGAACAACATGATCTTTGTGACAACTAATGTGGGAGGGTGCAGGGAATTGGCAGATTACCTAGTATCAAATCCCACATTATCTAGGTATAAATCATGGAATGATTCAAATGTAATACTAGTAACTCTTATAACGCCAAAGGCTTTTCAGAGCGATTGGCTATCGAACTTTAAATTTAAACAAGGTTAAATCAGAGTGAGCGATTGGTTTCAGAGTTAGATTAGAACTCGAAAGTAAAACATGCTCAAATCAAGGTAGTCCAAGGATGGGGTGATCTTTTAGGATTTTCTGAACAAAAAACACCATATATTGAGTGCAATGACTAAATTAGGACAATATCAGTAAATAATGATAGATACATCAATAGAGTCAGGATGTCCTAAATGGTATCTGATCCTGTACCTGGTCAGAAGTGTGCCAATGAAAATGTTGAGCCTGAAGGAGGATAGATTGAGATGAACAATTGGGCGGGTGCAAGACATTAGTAGGCTACGTGGCTTCCAATCCCATATCATTCGGGTATGGATCACTTGTTGGAAGTGTGTTAGTAAAGATGTTGAGCCCCAAAGAGGTTGAATTGTGACAATTAGTGTGAGCAGATGCGGGGCATTGACAAGCTACTTGGTGTTCAATCCTATATTACCCGGATATGGATCAGGAGATGATTCAAATATAATGATAGTTATTCTTATAACGCCGAGGACTTTCCAGAGCAATTGGCTTCAAGGTTTAAAAGAATTCTAAAGCAAAGTGTATTCAGGCAAGAGTAGTTCTAGGATAGGTGACCTTTTAGGAAGCTTTGAACAAAAAACCTTATACCTAGTGCAGTGGCTAGATTGGCAAATTTTTGAACAAAAAACCTCATATTAAATGCGATGGCTAAATTAGAAACAATATTGGCAAAGAGTAACAAGGTCCATGATAAATTGCATATGTTAATAAAGCCAGCCTTATTTCATGAATGTGTCTATGACCTCTCTTAGTATAATTATTTTGTTCTAATGTATGAGTACTAGTTAAAAAATAACAAATACCATGTTTTTCAAAAGCTTTGTATAATTATTTTGTTCTAGCGTAAGAGTAGTAGTTAAAAAATAAAAAATATCATGTTTTTCAGGAAAAAAAAAAACTTTTGAATTTAATGACTTCACCTCCATTGTCAAAATAGAATGATATAATTTTTGTTTGAAGAATCTATTTATGAGGAAAACAGCAATGGTAAAGCATATGACTAAAATGTTAATGGTAAATTGATAGGAGTTAATAAAGCCACCCTTGTTTCACAAATGTGTCTATGATATTTCTTTGCATAATTATTTTGTTCCGATGTATGAGAAGTAGTTAAAAAAATGAAAAATATCATATTTTTCAAAATAAAAATAAAAATTAATCTAATGACTTTACCTCCATTGTTAGAATAAAATGATATAATTATTGTTTGAAAAAGTTTTTCAATGACCTTTTTAAAATTTAGTAAAACTTGAAAAATATAAGATTTATTTTTTATGGGAAACAACCATACGCATTTTGTGAAGTGATAAATAAAAACAACATACTAATTATAATCATCGTGAGATTTTATTTAGAGGGTCTCCAAACATGAGAATAAAATAATTGAAAAGGTTTACAGCTACACATTGAAGATACACCAAACAAAAGTTGAAGACACACCAAATGGAAGTTTGTATGCTTTATTACAATTACATGCATTATAATTAAATTTTTGTAATTAGACACTAGAAGAGGAAATTGAGAGACTATATTGTGAAGAACTTTGGAGGACTAATGACCTAAACAAGAGTGCCATTCATGAAGAGAGGCTTTATTGGCTGTAAAAGCCAAGGAATTGAGTTGTTGTGCTAGACATTCAAAAACACCATTATTACGTGGTCCTCCAAGTATAATTGAGCCTGTTAGCATATCCTTAACAACAAAATAATCAAGCATAATTCCACATAAGCATTATTGGTTTTATAGAATTTGGAAATTAATAGCAAATTCCATTTCATGGTGGGAAGACACAAAACATCTGATAAAATAGAAGATTTCATAAAAAAGCAGAATCAATGTGAGTAATAAGGTGTGTTTGCCGATTCCCATAGAGATTTCATCAATTCCTTCATACTCACTTTGGGTGAATAGCCAGGATCTATAAGTTTATTGCCACATGATGCGAGACTCCTGAATCTAATAGCCAAGCCAATTTTAAAGGACATGGAGATTATGGATGATGACCCAATATTCCTTAAGCAATAGGATTGATGTGATATGCATGAGGTGTGGGATTAGAGTAGAAACTGGTTGGATTAGTCAAGATGAAGATTACGTCAATTGCTATTTTAGAGAGGAACAAAACATAGCAGAATGACCAATTTGGTCACATAATTGACATTTCCCCTTATAGTTACTTGAAGTACCCGAGGAGATGATTTAACAAAGAACCCATGGAAGCATAACCTATGAAACTTTTAAACCGTTATGTGAAAAGTTAGAACCAGTAGAAGAACGGCTTGCAACATGAGGCGTTATCGGGTGAGGCTCAAGTGAAAGAGAAAGTTCTTTGAGATATGAGTTGTATTCGATTAGTTGCACATGAAGATGATTGAACGTGACTGCATTATCATGTGTTCTAAAAATAGCAAAGATATCTTTGAAGTGGAAGAAAAAGGTATTGAGAACATTTTCTCATCAATTATTGGCAATCGAAGAAGAGCTAGTTCATTTGTGATAGTCTACACAAACAAATATTCAGAGATGGAGCGATGGCATTTAAGGCTTGATGAGACATTCCCTTAGTCGCATAATGTGAGAATGTAAGGGTTAGCCAAAATGACTTGTCCAAACTTCATAGGATGTTTTAGCTTAAAATACCAAGTGAGAAACCTCAGGCATAAGAAAAGCTTGAAGAGCATAGAGCATTAAGCATAAACTTATCTTGCCAAACCCATAAACATATTAGGGTTTGGTTTGACAACAATGCTAGAATCAGAGACTTCAATAGTCATAGGTGGTGAATAGAGAAGAAATACATCTACATAACCATAGAGATCATAGGAAGCAAGAAAGGAATCAAATTGAATGCTCCAAGGGAATATGAGTTTTAAAGGTTCTTAAGAGACAACATTAAGAACAATAAATGATTGACCATGAATGATAGGTTCAATTTGAACCGTAATAGTGGGAACATATTTAGAGATAGAGGAAGGTTCAGCAGAGGTTTTCAAGCCATGGAGAAAAGAGCGGGGAAAAAAGAAGAAGAAAATCTTATTGGAGAACTAGGGCTCTAATTCCATATAAAATGATAAAACTCAGAATATGTTAAAAGCTGTACAATTACATAGAATGATGAATTGATACATATAGAGGACTTTGTTACAATAAATAAGACTAACAAGGCTGCATACGCTTACCTACAAATTACAAAATGTAACCAAGGATTACAATAGATACAAATAATTACAAGAGATATAAGACATCATGTCTCATTATCCTTAACCATAGATAAATTATATGGATATACATATATATATATATATATATATATATATATATATATATATATATACAGTCCGTCTATGGTGCGGACGGTCCTTATGCGGACCACAGTATTGGTGACGTTTTTCATAGTATTGATGATGATTTTCTAAGAAACCGTCGTTAATACTATGAAAAACTGTCACTAATACTGCGGTCCTTATGCGGACCGTCCTCACCATAGAATTTTCATATATATATATATTATGATGTGGATATTTGCACCATAAAAACTTACGAATACAATTGAAAATCAAAACTATTGTCAACAGTAGTCTTTGGTATCTGTATGATTTTATAGACACCATAGAAATACTCTCTCTATATATATATATTTCATACTATTATGTCACACCTAGGGTTTATGTTTTTGAATTTCTCATATACCATGAAACATAAATTATAAATTAAACATATATCAATGGACATAAAATCTAATCAATGTTCTAAACAAAAAAGATTTATAAAAAAAAAAAACCAAAAACAAAAACAAAAACAAAAGAAAAAGGAAAAAGAAAGCCCTTTCTAAACTTTAAAAAATTTAATAATAACAATAAAACATGACCAAAGACCAAAATTTTGAAACTATGACATCAATAAACTAGAAAATTATTTGACTTACTACGCTAATCATTAAAGTGACCCATTGATATTACGGGGGTTATTTATTTATTTATTTATTTTATAATCTTTTAGAAAACTAACAGAATGTTTACTTGATAAAGAATTGCTTGCATTTTCATCAATTTACACTTAAAAGATCATAAAAGCAATCGCCATTCCATTGGCCATAAATAACATTAGAGATGTCAAATCTTAAACTTAACCATGGGTTTTTTTAGCAATCCGAGGTAATAATCTTCAACCTCATTTTGTCGCTAAATTAATTAGTGGTTTAATTGAATAATTGGTAGCTTTGATTTGTAAGATTTTGTGTTTTAGATCTTTAAGTTTTAAAGGCATCAATTTAGATTTTCAATATTTTAATTTGTTATAAATTTATTTAACACCTAATTTCATCCAACACACTGATATAAATTTTGTCCAAAAATTTACAGTAGAGTCCATAAGAAAAGAAATTAAAATGTTGAACAATGAGAAAAAAAAAATAGTTATATGGAAACTGTTTCTAATTTGTTTGGTTACAGAGGTGATTAAACCATTCTATTACAAATTGAAAAATTAAAAATCTAAATTATTATTTTTAAAAATTAAAAATCTAAATAGTAAAACTTTAAAAATCAAAATTATAAAAGTGCAATTAACTCTAATTACTCAAAAGTTAAAAACTTTTTGCTATTCCATTTTTCACAAATTGTATCGACAATTCCATACCATTTGTGAAAGTTTACAAGTTTTAGTCAGAGTTTGACCTCTTTTCCGCACTATCTCCATGATAAATTAATGCTTCATTTTGGTTCGATGGCTTAATTATTGAAGTTGACCTTGTCTTTACAAAGTATCACTTATTATTGGGTCTCGGATTCAACCCCCCACTATAACTTATCTCCTAATTTAGTGCTTTTTATTTATTCAAATTGTGGGTACAAATTCTGGAACAATGGCTCATAGATTTTCCCAGTAAAAGAAGAAAAAAAAAAGAAAAAGGCACCTTGTTCTTCATGGCTATGGATTGTTTCATGTTTCCACGGCCACCACTAACTTATTATTAGACTACTCTTCTTGATTTTCAAACATTAGTTTAATTGAATTTTTGTTAAGATTTTGACTATTTTGTTGAAATTTGAAGTTGACAAAAGTGTAGTAAGACTAGGCTCCCACATTGGAAAAAAAAAAAATATATATATATATATATATATATATCACATGCAACAACAGTTATGTTACCTGATGATAACTAATAATCATGTGCAATGTAAATCAAACAACCAAACAATCTAAAATTTTATTCAGTCATTACATATGTTTATATAAAATAGTTGTTGATTGTTCAATCAAAATATTCATTACATAAATAAAAAATAAATAAAAACAAACAAACAAAATTACTTTATATATATATAGAATAATTATTTACTCAAAAATATTTAATTTTATAAAATCAAAGTCACCTTGTAGAGGTAAAAATGATCAATTTGAATTGATCCTATCGAAATTTGAACTAACTACATACATACATACATATATATATATATATATAGTCTGTCTATGGTGCGGACGGTTCTCATACGGACCACATTATTGATGACGGTTTTTCATAGTATTGATGACGATTTTCTAAAAAACTGTTGTTGATACTATGAAAAACTGTCATTAATACTACGATTCTCATATGGACCGTCCTCGCTATAGAATTTCCATATATATATATATATATATATATATATATATATATAAAAAGCTGTGACGAGGTCAAAAAGCAGGCCTTTCACTTCCAAAGGAATACATATAACTATTTTCCTTCCATAGGTGGGAGTGGGACGCGTGTATGGCATCAAACACAGTGCTTTCAATGAAAATGACAAAAACCTAGTGAGTTTCTTTTTGTAACATTTGAATTCCTTTAGAAAGAGAAAGAAAAAAAAAAAAAATATATATATATATATATATTTTTAAGATGGAAAGCATCTTAAAGAAGAAAAAGTGTGGACATGAAGCTTCACTTTCTACCGAAAAGCAAGGATAAAGATTATAACCAGGGTTCTGGTAGTGGGAAGTGAGAAGGATTCCAAATTTGAATTTTTTGGAGATATAATTATAGGTTTATAGTAATTGCATATGATGTCTTTGCTTAAAATAGGGTACATTGCATTTGGACCTTATGATCAAGTTATGGTTCTAAAGAGCATGCCAAATATGATCTAACAACATGTCAATCACAAAACCTAGATTTAAGTTTTATTTTTTTTATTATTTTTTTTTCCACAAAGACATCCACCAAAAACAGAAGAATTAATAATTGATGTATGGACTTTTCAGCTTCATACAATAAAAAATAGTTTCCACTTTTTTCTTTGCCCCCGAAAATCAAAAACTATGTTCACCCCCTAGGAAGAAAGTTTTAGAGACAATAGTTGTTCCACATAAGCATTGTAACAATGAATTATCATCTTCATATGTAAAGTCAATATCATGTAAAGTCAATACACAACAAAAAATTAAAATACATAGGTCCTATAAAATAAATAAAACCGCGTTCAATTAATTGTGGCTTGTTGTACCGCATCACTCCTAACATTGCGTTTTATAAAAAAAACCAGCAGCCCTACTAGTGGTTACTCTTATAGAAATGCTCTTGAACTAAATTTAAAATCTTGTGCATATGTGTGCTTTATTTATTTATTTTTTATTATTATTCTTTTCTTTTTTCTTTTTTTCACTGGACTGAACTTGACACTGTTCTCATTATCTCATTGACCAGTGATATACCCAGTTATCAGGAGTCACCAAAAGGCCCAAGTAGTACTGAAACTCAGCAGTGTTCCTTCAAGATATTAACAGTTTGGTAAGTTTAATGTAGGAGCAAGCATAATATCAGTGTTAAACTGTTCAATCCATTAGCAGTGAGAAAAGTGTAGATGCATACTTCATGTATTTACAATTGTTTAAGGATAATCAATGACTTTCATTGCGGATGATAATCAATGAATTTCACTGCGGTTTCATAGAATTACAACAAAACCAGTGAGCCAAGCTGGAACTGGATGAATGTCTAAGAATATGAATTTCCAATCTAACCTCTGGAGTCAATCTACAAGATAAAAGCTTTAATCAGTTATTGGATTCTACATCCCCCAGAATCCTGTCCACGACGTACATTGCCATACGCTGAAAGTTCAAGTAGATCCATATCACGACCTGCAAAACATTAAAAACCCAATTTTAACTGTCTCTGGTTACTAAATCAGGAAGAATCACCTCCTTAATCACAATTAGTGAGTTTAATTGTCTTTTAAGATACCTGACACCCGACAATAAGAACTTTTCTGAATCAGTTCAGCTCTAGACAACTCGGTCCGGTTTCCCTTTGACCGATTTACTGTAGCCTACAGAATTTGAGAGATATTAGCAAAGCTATTGATTGAGATAACATATCCTGTAAAACTAAAATAAATTTTCACAGTTTAATGGCAGTCAATGGTTAAGTTCTCAAACTGATAATTGTCTAAATTATTGTAGGCAACTGCTAGAGAGAGTTGACTAAAACTAACTCAAAGATAGACATTTATTGAGCATATTTCTCTGCCACTACAAGAATGTGTAAAACTATTTACCGACTTAATCTTAAATTTGCTTGGGTGTTTGTTTCCCGGCTAAAAGTAAGACATAGAGGTATAATATTTCCCCTTGAACAGGGACTTCAGCTGGTTTCTACAAATAAGTATTTGGACCTTATAAGTATTCCACAATTAATAATGACTGTGCCACAGATATAAATCGATAAAAGTTTTTCTTTTTCCAATAAATCTAGCCCGCCATTAAGTCAATATTTCACTTACTATCTCATTTAAATACTATATATCTTATTGGTTTTTGTTATTTGGCCTGATACACATAATTCAAATAATAAGATACACCCATGAGAAAGATTTCCTTAAATTTGGCAAGTAATCACTGCCGGAAATTTTGAAAGTCTCAATCATCTAGTTGGAATTTCTTTCTGGTCAAACACCATAAATAAATGAAAGATAAAGCAAGCTTGAAGTCTTGTTCGTATCCTAGAAGATGACCAAACTGGAAAACAGATCTTGAATAAACCAGAAACGTAAAGAATATAGAAACAATCATAAGATCATTGGAAGAAATTATTAAGGCAATTGATGAAGTTTTTGCTGGAATGGTAGCACAAAGGCTATGAATGGGACTTCCTTTGGACAGAAAGAAGATGTTTATGAGATTCATGCCAAAGGTGACTTCAGCTTTCTAATAAACTTTGCTCTTTCAAAGTTGGAGGCCCAACAAGTACTTATTTATTCTTTTAAAGATAATTGATCAAGGAAATGAACCTCTGAAACATGAAATACAAAATTACACCTAGCCAGACTGACATGAGTTATGCCATTTGGTATTGGTGATCAAACCAGCAGCCCACATATGCAAAAAGGCAGTGCCAATATTAAAGGTTTGAGATTGGATTTATATATACAGATTACAGATAAAGTAAAGTGTCTATAACACTATACATAGAACGCATTAGAAAACCATGCCAAAGTGCAAAATTATAAGATCTTTAGTGCCTTAAAGAACAAAATCCATACCTGCAAAACCTGACAGTTTTCCAGTGTGCTTTGTCCTCCCTGAAATATGAAGATATAAAAGTCAAGCCTTATTAAAGCATGCATGCACAAGACAGTACAATGTTCAGTTTTTAAGGTTTGTGAAGACCTAGGGTCAAACATCAAAATTTGGCCCCAGCTAGTAGGTACATCTAGAAATATATTTTAACCTCCAAAGGTGAACTGAAGTTTAACATAAGGCGCTGGATAAGAAAATCCCCGGCCAAGCAGGCATATAATTTGTCGAGCAAGTTGCATCTATATCAAGCCAGCAGTAGCAATGAAGCAACTGCGTTTTTAGCAACGTTTGCATCTCCAAAACAAATATCACAATCTGGTTTGAAATCAAACTGAGACCGCTATTGTTATCAACTTGTTGCACACACTATTTCTAAGCTGAGAGTGTGCAGAATACAGCTAAAATGGTGATACAGCATTTTGCCACCTAAACATTCTTTTGAGTTAGTGTTTAGGTGGACTGGAATTGTCCATTTTATCATTGTTTTGTGACAATGGTATGGTGTAACAAGACTTTGGACCACCCTATTTCTTAGCATGTCCTACTGCAATTGATAATTAACTTATGTATAACTCCCCATTGCGCAGATAACTTGTTTTCTTTTCCTCAAAAATAACAAATTTTAACGAGATATAAATTCCATGTGAAGATTGAACGCTAGGTATCAACTCCCAAACCAAGTGCCATTCTCCACCATTTAGGCAGATGATTTAGTAAAAAACCTTATTCTCATCTCAACTCATTCACTGTGATTAAATCACAATAGACCCAGAATTGCAAAGTAAAACCAACAACTTCTAAAACTCCGACCCACTAAATGATTCACCACAAGGAAAACGCAGAAGTTAATAGAATGCAAATATGACTTTCAGTAGTTGCATCCAAAAAAGGCCCTTCCTTTACCCTATTTACGCAGAAGTTAATAAAACGAGCTTCTCACTTTATTTAGACGAAATTCGAAATTCCTGCAGATTCTATTCTTATTTCAATTTCAAGCTATACAATGTTTTTTCAATAAATTCTCACCACCTTATAATGCAAACAGTAATATCCAAGTATCCACGTAGCCATAAGATACCCACTTCACGAACCAAACCAAAGCCAACCCACTTCACAAAACCCAAACCAGAAGCCCAAAGATATCCCCCAAAAAAAACAAAAATTTTTTTTTTTTTTTAACGATATTATATAATATCTCAAGAAGAAGGCAAAATAAGATCATAATCATGACAGAGGTAAAAGAAATTCGAAATCCCTACAGATTCTATACTAATTTTCAAGTTATGCAACGGTTTTTCTCATAAATTTCTCACTACCATATAATGAAGACAAGAATGCATCACGTTTAATTTCCCTTCCCCTAGTAATATTCCAAAAACCAACATAGCCATATAATCGCACAAAACCAAAGCCAACCCACATAAACCAAAAAAGTATATATATATATATATATACACACATATTTGGAAAATATAGTACCTTAGAGTAGGGCAAAATGTGATCATAGTCATGGCAGAGGCAACCAGGGCAGCCCACGAGCTTCCGAAACACTATGTTTCCGAGTGCATCTCGGCGCCACCTATCAGGGTCTCGGCCTTTGACCTTATCGGCCTTGTCCCAGCATTGCTGCTTGACACTGTATGGAAAGCTTCGAGGGTTGGGAACCGAATTGGTTTCAAAGAGAGTAATGGCGTCGTCGTTGGTGGCTAGCTCTCGGTCCAGAACAGAGACGGAAGGACGAGACCCACTTAGGGTTTGTTCCAATTTCGAGGGAACTCTGGTTCGGTCCCTGATTGGCGATGAGCTTCGGCTTCTCCTCTTAGGTTCTTTGCCTGGCCTCATCTTCCCCTCTGTTTTGCCCAGAAAATGAGCAACAAACTTTTTTCTGGATAAACTATGCAATATGTTTTCGTTTAAAACTATGCAATATGTTTTTGTATATATTTTTTAAATTATAAAAATTACTTTTTTTTTTTTTAAATATTTGGTTCCAATTTCACCTCCTTTTAATAAATTTTTTAAATAATTTTATATGTAAATCGAATGTGTAAAAATGTTAATTACAGTTAAACTAGTTTATTTTTCGAAGTATGAGGGTTGACAATTCAAAATATATTTTTTATATTATGATATTATCAATAGAATCAAAATAGAATTTTTTTTTTTGTAAGTTTTGAAAATTTAAAAATCTTTTTAGCTCATCCAAAAAAGAAAAAAAGAAGAAAAAAAAAGTATAAAAAATACTTTGCAAATTTATTATCTTAAAAATGAAACTTTTTAACTCACTAAAAAATTGGTTCCAAACTAATCTAATTTATGAATGTTCATTTTAATTCAATTAGTAATCAATTTTATTTGTTTCAATTCAAATCGAATTGATTTATACGTAAAATTAAATCCACGCCAATTAAATTAATAATCGATTTAAAAGGATGTATTAAATTTAGAATTTGAAAGATTTTAAAAATATTTAATAGTTTAGAAGTATTCATTTTAGATTTTTAAAGAGTTTATACAAATTCAGTAATATTCAATTAACATTTTAATAGATTTTTTTAAAAATCCATTAAAATCCTGATGTATTCAATTAGGATATTTTAATTTTTTTTTTTAAATCTAATACTATTCAAAAAATCATTAATTTTAAAATATTTTAAAAAATAATGAATTTTAACATTAAAATTGTAAAAAAAAAATTGTTAATATGAAATCCAATCTTAACCCTAAAAATTTTATTGGATTCTTATAAATTTTTTATAAAATCTATAAAATTATATTATAATCCATTAAATGTTTTAAAATCTATAATTTATTTTAAATCTTGATTTTTAAATTATTTTTTTAAAAATAAAATGGAGCTTTTTTTAAAAGCTTTTGTACTTTGTGAATTTTAAATTTTGGACAATATACTTTGACTTTTAACTTTTTATTATATAAAATATTTATTTTTTAAAGTAAACTGTTTATTTAAAAAAAAATACATAAAAATTTATAAATGTTTTCAAGATAAGTTAAAATTTAAAAATGATTAAAAACTTACGTATCATATTGAAATCGTATAACCAATAAATAAAATTGCAAGTGCAAATAAAAAATTTAAATATATAATTTTATCATACATATTATTAATAACTTAATCCATTTTACCTAATTGTCACCTCAAAAATCGAATCAAATCAATTGATAATCCTTTTTAATTTTCAGAACTGATGCAAGCCGATTATATTAAAAGAACTGATCAAAATAAATTAAATTGCATTGGATTGAATGATTTCATTAATTGGTCAGTTTTTTTACACACCCTTATTTTTAATAAAATAGTTCAAATTACATTTGTATAAATTAGCTAAATTTTCATTACTTAAAAGATAAGATTTTTGTTCTTTTACAAGAAAAAAAGATAAAGTTTGGTTAAAGTTTTAAATCTATTCTTATTTTAAAATTTTGCGAAACCAAGTAATACCCTAAATACCTATTTGTACATAAAAAAAAATAAAAAATAAAATAAAAAATAAAAAAAAGAACAAAAACTTAGTTATTTATTTATTTTTGTCAAGGTGGAAAAGTGAGCTCATGGTTTTGCCATGTTTGGCGCCCGCATAGGATTATAAAAGTTCTAATAGGGTAAAATTAGGGCACGAATTCAAATTCCCTTTAAAATCCCCTTCAGCCATTCCACACTCCCAAAACCCTAGTTTTCGCCGGCGTCCAATTTGTCTGTTCGCCTCAAAATCCTCCGCCGGCAGCTCAGCAATCAAACTTTCCGGTAAGTTCACCCACCGGCATTCATTTTTTTGGGGACAAAACTTAAGTGAGCTAAATGGATTTCGGGTTGAAATAACAAATAAGCCTTGCATGTTGCAATTATTTTTCTTTTTTTCTTTTTTGTTTTTGTCAAATTTGTTTAATAAAATGATTTTGTAGCGTCTCATATTTATTAATTTTATATTTCTTTTTTGTATTGAATTGTAAGTTTCAGCTTGTTCTGGTTGTTTCTTCGTTTTCATGTATATATATAATGGTTTGCCATCTTTTTGTCTAGAAAGACAGAACAATCGCAAAGTGGGTATCTGGGAATTGCTTGGATTCTTGAATATGTAGGGTGGGGTTTGGATAAAGTTTTATTTTTTTCTTTTTGGTTAAGATTTTGTTACTTTTATTATTATTATTTTTTCCATACAAGGAGTTCGTCTCTGTTGCTTGTAATATTTGTGATTTTGTTGCATTTGGGAGTTGAAAGTACTTGTATTTTGTTTTCCACATATTCAGTTCCTTCTGATATGGCAAAATTGACATAATCTATTGTTATCTGTTATATTCGGTGTGTTATGGTTTTTCTTTCGAAGGTCTGTTCGATTTTTAATTCCATGAATCTTTTGTTGGAGTGGTATCATATTTGTTCTGATTTCAGCAGGGGTTAAAAGTCAGCTACAATGTATCTTCAGTTTTACATAAACGAGAATGGTGATAAAGTCTACACTACCAAGGTGTGTAATTTGATAGACTCTTTAGCCCCAAGACATCTGCTAAGTTCTCATATCTCAAATGCATTTGAAATTTACATGTAGAAAACACCTGTGCTTCTTGTACTTGTGGCTTTTTACGTGAACATTTTTTTCAAAATTCATGCATTGGAAGCATAAATTTTTTTTCTGGTTCAATGCATATGTTGGTTGGATTTGGATTATATTATTTATTCAAAACAACTTGCTATACATCCTTGGTAGAGTTTGTTGATGCGGTATTCGCTTTAGTATAATTGGATATTGAATAATATTTAGTAAATTTGCTGGCTAGTTCCTGGAAATCTTGCATATTATGAGTTCCATAGTACAGGAGAATCTTTTCAATCAACCTATACCAAGTGCCATTTGCATAAATTTTGATTCATTCTTTAAGCTTTTCCCCCTATATCTATTTAACGATTGATTTTAACTTGCATTGTATGCAGAAAGAATCACCACTGGGGTTGCCCACCCAATCAGCCCATCCAGGTAGATGCCTAAAGCACTTCCGACTTTTTGGCTGCTTTATTAGCTATGTATTATTATACATATATGTATATATATATATATATATATATATATGATTGTGCCCTTGTTCTTTTCAATGACGTACATGTTTAGTGAGTATTTTGTCATCTTTCGTTCTAAATGTGTAATGAAGCATGATGATAGGGAATAAGCAATAATAATGGTTGTTCTGATTTACTGGCTGGACTGGTCTGCAAGTACATCTATAAAACGAAGTCAATCTTAGTTTTCTTATATGTGGTTTAAATCATAAGTATATGTGCAGCATGTTGTTCATTTTTGACAATAAGAAATTACTTTAAATCATAAGGATATGTGCAGCATGTTGTTCATTTTTGACAATAAGAAATTACGTCTACTCATTGTCTTGTTATAAGAAAGGATGTCATTGTCTGAAATTTGTAGTGGTATGATTGATGGGTTCTATTGTCATGACTTAACCTCACTTTGCCTTTTTTGGTGATACTTCTCTTTATTTTGTTCATGAGATTGTGTACCTAGTGATGCCGGATTTACTTATACTCGGAAAGTACCAAAAACATTGTAAATTCTATAACACAGTTGTTGGAGATGATTTGCATATCGATTTTCACTCCCCGTGCTTAGATTTTGTGCATTGTGTTTCCTTCTGTTATTTATATGTTACCTCTTCCATTTTCAACTGTAGCTCGTTTCTCCCCCGATGACAAGTACTCGAGGCACAGAGTTCTTCTAAAGAAGCGTTTCGGATTGTTGCCAATTCAGAAGCCACCTCTGAAATATTGAATACTTTATTAGGGATCGATGGTTTTAATGCCCTGCTTTATAGTAGAATTTTGTCCCTGCCAGGAAGTGATGCTGTGCACGACCGTTTTGTTACTTGTCCTGGATATGTTTATGTTTATGCTTAATACTTGTATACTATATTATGGTTGTTATCAGATTTGATGGACTTAATTTGAAATGAAAAAAAGAAAAAATGAGAAGTCAAATTTAAGGACTTGTTTATGTAGAATCGGTGACTTGGTTTTTTTAACAAATTATTTGAACGAAAATGAACTCGTTCACATGGGCGGATTTGGACCTTTAAAAAAAAAAAATGAGGATTTAATTTATAGGTTAATAAGGTTAACATGCAAATCTTAGTTGGCTTCTTTTTTCTTTTTTTCTTTTTTTTTTTTTGTTCTATATTTTTTTAAATTTTTTTTAACTATGTTAGTTTTTGGTAAATATTAACTATGTCACTTTTATGCATTAGTTTTTATGGGTCGATATAATATTATTTATTGGATTGATATGTATCCTTAGTGATTTTACCTCTAATATTATATCTCCAAATCCGGGTTCAACATATGGTCTGGCTGAAATTTCAAAGAAAAGGCCTCAACATCAGTTGGGGGTAAATAAGACATATATGTGATTAAGGTTTAACATATCTGATATTTTTTTTAAATGTTTTTGATTTTTTTTTTTTAAGGGGTTGATATAAAATTTAGGTTTGATATGGAAATGGATAAAATTTCTATAATATCTATGGAAATTTTTGAAATTTCACGAAAATTTCCATGGAAATTTTTGTAAAATATCTACATAAATTCCTTAATGATTTGGTTAAAAAATCTTTTATTTACATGTAAATTTCCAAAATTTTTATAAAATTTCTATGGAAATTTCAAAAATATCTATGAAATTTTTTTTTTTAAAAATTCATAAATATTATTGAAGAAGACAATTCATAATTTTTTTAAAAATTCATAAATTTTATTTTTCATTTTCTTTTAAGAAGAGACAATATATAATTCAATTATATCAATCAACCAAATACTCTCCATGAATTTCTTATACCATGGAGTATCTTACAATAGTATTATATAGTTTTAAAATTAAAAAATTATTTTTTTTAGTAGAGAATCTTAGTACATTATTATAGAGTTTTGAAATTAAAAAATATTCTTCATAAATGTGTGTTTGACCAGTGCTTGGGCACTTTTTTGTCTCTATATATTACACTTGCTTGTACTCTTTCTTGTTTTTGCATAATTTCACGTGTCTTTTACATTAGTACATCATTATATAGTTTTGAAATTAAAAAAATATTCTTCATAAATGTGTGTTTGACCATTACTTGGACACTTTCTTGTTTCTATATATTACATTTGCTTGTTCACTCTCTTATCTTTGCATAATTTCACGTGTCTTTTATCTTTTACCAGAGCCAATACATATTCTTCATGAGTCATGAGTGTGCTTTTGATTATAAAATATTCCATGGAAAAAAAAATTCACATTATTATTTTATTTAAAGAGTAAGTATGATGCTTTGTTCTTAACATTTTTTCTTATATATATTTTCAGTTCTCACAAAATTTCAAGTTCTTTCATACAACTTATTTGGATATCCTTTTTACAGGTTAGTTTCTTTATCTTAAAAAAAAAAAGAGGTTTATATTTACTTTTATACTTTAAGATCTAAATTCTTTAATTCACTTGTATTATTGTTATTTAAATTATTAATTGTAAGCTAATTAATTATATATTAACATATGTATCTATCTCTATTTATATGGTGAAAATGTAACATGTATATATGTATATATATATATATATATATATATATATATATATATTTATATGTAGTAATCATAAATGATTAGATTTACAAACCCAAATTTAATATATACCTTAAACTTAATGTATAATGTGTGATTGAAAATATAATTGTTTTTTCTTATTGGATAAAAAGCATAACTTAAAAAACTCACTTTGTCATTTAATTTTTTCAAGTTGTCTTCTACATAAGCAAAACTTCATAATATAATATGTTAAAACTTATAAACAATAAATAAAAACTTGATTAGAAAATAAATCTTATACATATATATATGTCGGCTAGAATATACATTGTTAAAGTATATTAAATTTGCCTAAATATATTGGTTATTTCTTTTTTTGCTTTGAAAATATTGGTTATTTCTTTATGTAGTGTTTTGTCCGTTTTCCAATTGTAAACATTTATACTCAAGGCATTGGAGATCTGTAAATAATCATTTTCATACCAGATACATTCATTAAAAATGAATTATTTAATTTCAAAGATCTTGATTTTTTTGTTATACTAAATTATTTTTCATAGTTATAAGAAAATATTTTAATCAAATATCTCTATCCAATTCCGATCAAAAATTCAAATATATATATATATATATATATTCATAGACAAATATTAAAATTGTTATTGTTACTATTACTGTTACTCTTATTATTATTATTATAGAATAATGGCTAGTGGAGGAAGCAAACATGATTCTGCATGGGAATATGATTTTCTAATTGAAAGTAATAAAAGTGGAACAATATGCAAATATTGTAATCGCAAGATGAAGAGTGGTGGAGTGACACGATTAAAATACCACCTTAGTGGTATTGATCCTTCACACAATGTACAACTTTGTGGTCAAATGCCTCATGAAGTTAAAAAATTCATAATAGATCTTTTAAAAGGAAAACAACAACGTAAGATCAAAAAAGCAAATAGAATGGAAGAGATTCGTGCAGATTTACGAGGACAATTGCATGCTGAAACATATGATGTAGATGATGAGAATGATGATGACATATCATATCCACCTGGGATGGATCCATATGAGAAAAATGATTATCGAGAGGCAATTCGTGCTTCTAAACAATCAGAGTGGGAAAGAAGTCATCTCCACAAAGTTCAATATCAAGTTGAAGGAGGCAAATCTAGCAGTCGTGCTAAACCTGCAGTACAATGAATACATAGTTTTAAAGATCCACAATCAAAATTTATTGCACCAAGTTTATATAAGTTCTCTTAAGCAAAGCAAAAAAATATAAAAAAAAAATTTCCTGGAGGAAAAATAAAAGAAGGTATGGGAAGAATAATAAGTAAATTTTTTATTTATAAAAATTTACCAGCAAATAAAGCATCATCCCATTATTTTAAGAATTTGGTATCAGGATGCCAACAAGCAGGGCTAGGTATAGAACCTCCAACCCCTTATGAGATCAGCACAAAATATTTGGATATGAGTATGAGGAGATAAAAGACCAAGTAAACAAAACGAAAGCGAAGTAAGAAATCTATGGTTGTACAATCATGTGTGATGGATGGACGGGTCCCACCAAAATGACTATTATTAATTTCATGGTTTACTCAAAAGGAAGCACAGTTTTTCTAAAATCTATTGATGCTTCAAATCAAATAAAAGATCCTAAATACATATATGAGCAATTGAAGAAAATAATTCTGAAAGTTGGGAAGAAAAATGTGGTACAAATTGTAATAGTTAATGGCTCCGCATTTGTTAAAGCTGGGAAGAAATTGATGGGAGATTACAATTTGTACTGGACTCCATGTGCAGCACATTGCATTGATATCATGTTTGAAGATATTGGAAAGAATGAGAATGTGGCTATTGTGATCAAGCAGGCTAGAGCAATCACAACTTACATCTACAATCATAATTAGTTGCTAGCAAAGATGCGTGAAACTTGCAAAGGTGACATCATTTGTCCGGGACTTACATGATTTGCCACAAACTATCTTGCGCTTGATAGCTTGGTTAAAAAGAAAGCAGGACTTAAGCAACTATTCACATCTACTGATTGGACCAATCATAATTATAGTGCTTCAAAAGAATGCCAAATAGTGGAAAATATAGTACTTAATCATATTTTTTGGGATCAAGCACATAAGGTGTGTCAATTATTTGAGCCTTTATATAAATTTTTACGTATTGTTGACACCGAGGTTTATCCAACAATGGGAGCAGTGTATGAGTTGATGCGAATTGTTAGAGAGGAACTTGACAAAATGCATGGTGCAAAGTGGATATTAAAGATTATCAATAATAGGTGGGATAAAACCTTAAAGCATCCATTACATGCAGCAGGTATGAGCTCATAGTCAATTTATATAAAATATGTTAGACTTTTATTTTTTTGTTAATGTAAAATACTTTATATTTTTCATTATTTATCTCTAATTAAACTATAAAATATATATATATATATATATATATATATATATATATATATATTTCCCTTTTATATAGCTTATTATTTAAATTCTCAATATTAATATAGACTTGGGGTTGGAGAAGATTCTAATCTTATAAAGGCTGTACACGATATCTATGCTACATTGGATCCTAAATCAGCCGCAATTAGCCAGTTTGGAAAGGAGGTATAATGATGATAATTTATTAACATAATATATTTTAAGAGTTTATAACTTTATTTATTTTATTTTACAGCTTACATACTTCAAGGATGCAAGGAAAGGATTTGCAAGACCAACAGCAATTGCTTCTAGAAAAGAGATATCTCCTGGTAAGTTTAAATATTGTAGTATGTGAATATCAGTTGATGTAATAATACAAATATGTGATCATATAATAATTATTTTGTAACAGTTGAATAGTGGGTCATGTATGGTGATAGTGCACCTACAGTAAGAAAATTGGCATTGAAAGTTTTGTCACAAACAGCATCATCCTCTGCCTGTGAAAGAAATTTGAGCACTTTTGCACTAATACATACAAAACAAAGAAATAGGCTAGTATATAGTAGAATTGAAAAACTAGTCTATTTTTATTATAATATGAAACTCAAGTTGAGGGATATGGAAGTTGAAGAAGAAAATCATCAAGACTTGGATCCAACAACAATATTTGAAACTATAATGGAAGATGATGATGAAGAGGGCAACCAAATATACCAATGGATTAGAGATGTTCATTTAGATGATCATGAGGGGAATCCTAAACCAAAGATTGCTCAACAAGCTGAAAAAGAAGGGATAAATATTCAAAAAGTGATTACTGAAAAAGTAAATTCTAGTAGTGGTGATTCATTTCAAAGGCTTATGAAAGAGCCAACTAGAACTAATAGTGCTTCAGCTCCATCAGGTAGTACACATTCACAATTTAAGACTCTTAGTAGTCACTCTAGCTCCAGTGGTGATGAAGATAACTTCAATAAATTATATGAATTAGAAGGTGGAAGAGGTAGGGGCCAAAAGGAATCACTAAGTCAAACAGTTGGATTAAGCTCGTTTACTGGTGAATAATATTACACACATGCAATACATGATGAAGATCATAGGAGTAGAGATGCAGGTTAAGGATTCGATGCTGTTGGAAAAGACTATATACGTAAAGAGAAATCTATGATAGAGATGTCACAACAAAAAGAATATTCAATTTCTATGAATTTTGGATCTATGAGGGTTGGAAGTCATTTTTATAACCCTTATTTAATGAATAATTATGGAATATCATCAAGTAACAACTTATGGGTACCATCTCAAACTCAACTATTAGAGAATAGTAATTATGCATATAGTCAACCAATAATGCAAGATCCATATGGTTAGCATATTAATAATTATATGCAAAACTATCATGGAGATATATCTTTTCATAACTACTTTTCACATTTTACATCTCAAAATCAAAATGAGGAAGAAACCGATGATTTTCAATCACCTAGAAGTTCTATGTGGTATTAATATGACATTTATGAACTACAATGTAATTGTAATAATCATTTTATATATTTTAGTTAATAAATAATTTTATCATATATGTATTTTTTGATATATTTTTATTAATAATAATTCATCTATGGTTATTAATGTTTAATTGCTCATTATAAATCAATTCATTAAGAAGAACATAACATCCATTCAATATTTTAGTAAGTTTTATAATCAATTTGATAATTGATGGATTAAATAAGCTAATTCTAAAGTTTCAATAAAAATTTTCATCTTTTAAAACAAATTTCTATCATTTTTTTATAATTTTTTAATCGACATTCGAAAATTTTCAATATTTTCATGGAAATTTCTGTATTTTGAACTTTCGATATTTCCGTCAACATCGATATTTTGAACCTTGTATGTGATTATATATTTAACATTTTCTTTATTGTGTAAGGATCACGAAAACTTACTCTTATATATATAAAAAAAAAAAAACAAAAAAACGGCTGTCTTTTTCGGATGATTACAAGTTTCAATTCCATCACTAATATATATATATATATATATATATATTTTAATAAGATAGATCATAATAACATTTTTTTCATTCAATTAATTTAATGATAAAACCATCATTTTTTTCATTATTATATGTGTATATAATTTTTATATTTATTATTTTTATGATCATATATATAATTTTTTTTCTCATTTCACAAAATTTATTTAGGATTGGAGAATGAATAGATTATATATATATATATATATATATATATATATATATATATATATATATATATATATATATATATATTTTTTTTTTTTTTTTTTGTTCCTTCTCATTTTTAAAAAAAATTTTAGGGTGTGATAATGATTATATATATGTATATTTATGAAAAAAAAGATGATAAGGATTATATATATATATATTTATGAAAAAAAAAAGTTATGAAAACAACATCCATAGTGTTAAATCTACATGATTTTTACGATTTAACAATTATATTTTCATGATTTATCTATATAATTTTCATGATTTATTAATTGTAGATAAATATTCTTTATAATCTTCTTTTATAAGTCATTTACAGTATTAAAACCGTAAAACTCATTTAAGAACAATTGAAACAGAGAGGATGAGAGGCCCCACTGGCACCATGAAAAAGGTACACGTTTTGTTGACAGCTCCTAATTCACTTACCCGCCAAATCTGCCCCCAAATCTAATTTGGCGCGAAAATTCAAACACGCTAATTAATTTTCCAAAAAAAATAAAAATAAAACACCTCTCAGGGGCGTCGCTTTATAAGGTATGAATCGGGGAGGCCTGTGCTTGTGCACCTAACTTGTTCGACGAGAGTTCTGACAGAGAGATAAAAGAGTGAAAATGTATGTGGTGAAGAGAGATGGCCGTCAGGAGGCTGTGCATTTCGACAAGATCACTGCGCGGTTGAAGAAGTTGAGTTATGGGCTTAGCATCGAGCACTGCGACCCGGTTCTTGTCGCCCAGAAGGTCTGCGCTGGTGTCTATAAAGGCGTCACCACTAGCCAGCTTGATGAATTGGCCGCTGAAACTGCTGCTGCTTTGACTGCCAATCACCCTGACTATGCATCCGTCAGTCTTTTTCCCCGCTTTGTTTGCTTTGATTTTTTTTTTTTTGAGCCCTGTAGGATTTTTCGTTTTCTGGGTTTGCTTTTGTTCCTTTTACTGTTTTAGTTTTTCATTTGCTCATTTTTTTTTGGTGGGTCAGTCTCTTTTAAAAGATTTATTAATCTTTTATCATATTGGTTTTCCTTTTTACGCATTTTGTGAGGGTATTAGGTCAGTTGGTTAAATAGATAAACTTTTTCATGTTTGATTTAGTTTAGTTTCTTAAATTATCTTGATTTTCTTTTGGGTTTTTGTTTAATTGGTCGATTGGATAAGATGATTATTCACTGATGATTGCGTCATTCATGAAATGAAATGATTTTGTTTTGACCTGTTTGATTGGTGCAGTTGGCGGCAAGAATTGTTGTTTCAAATCTGCATAAGAACACAAAGAAATCATTTTCTGAGACGTAAGTGTCATTAGAATTTGTTGATATTTTGTTATTGTAGATTCCATTTTAAAGTAGCGTGATTACATCTCTCTCTCTCTCTCTCTCTCTCTCTCTCTCTGCTAATCTTTTATTTTTGGTATGGGATTCGTGCTTAATGCAGGATTAAAATCATGTACAACCATGTTAGTGAGAGATCTGGACTGAAAGCTCCACTAATAGCCGATGATGTTTATGAAATTATCATGAAGGTGATAATCTCTTTCTCATATAAATGTTCTTAGCTTAGTGTAAGGCTAGTTTGGGATCTAGTGTGATAAATTAATTCTATTATTTGACATGTTGTTTCTAGAATTCTTGGGTTTTGTTTATTAGTTTGTGTGTCTTGCTAAAATTATAATTTATTAGAGTTCAAAGAGATTTAATTTGAGATTCCTATTCAATTTTCTTCTAAGACCTGATTTTCCTTGTTTGTTTTGCAATTTGTATTACTTAGATTATGATTTTCTGCTGGTAAGAGTCAAGGGCTTTGTACTAAAGTAGTAAAACCATAATCTAGTAATCTGAAAGTATCATTGCGATTGTTCATCTTAGTTTCTGAGTCTGATGATGTTTCTTTTTTCCCCCAACAGAATGCGGCTCGTTTGGACAGTGAGATAATCTATGATAGGGATTTTGAATATGATTACTTTGGTTTTAAGACCCTGGAGAGGTCCTACCTCTTAAAAGTACAAGGGAAGGTTGTTGAAAGGCCTCAGCACATGTTAATGAGGGTTTCTGTTGGGATTCACAAGGATGATATTGATTCTGTTATCAAGACATACCATATGATGTCTCAGCGGTGGTTCACTCATGCTTCTCCCACCCTTTTTAATGCAGGAACACCAAGGCCTCAAGTATGTGTAGTGTTTTTATTGATTTCCTCATCCACTTTATTTATTGCCGAGAATGATTAATTGGTAATTTTAGAATGACATTTTTCTGGCTTCTTGTTTTGGTAGTTGAGTAGTTGCTTCCTTGTGTGCATGAAAGATGATAGCATTGAAGGCATATATGACACCTTGAAGGAATGTGCTGTTATCAGCAAGTCAGCAGGAGGAATTGGTGTATCAGTTCAAAATATCCGTGCCACAGGCAGTTATATTCGTGGAACAAATGGGACATCGAATGGCATTGTTCCAATGCTAAGGGTTTTCAATGATACTGCTCGTTATGTTGATCAAGGGGGAGGCAAGAGGAAGGGTATGTTCATCATCTGTTTTGACTGTTTCATTATACAATATGCCTTGTGACATATTCTAGATTACTGCTTTTAGGTGCTTTTGCTGTCTACTTGGAGCCATGGCATGCTGATATATATGAATTCGTAGATCTGAGAAAAAACCATGGAAAGGTATGTTGTCAATTTACAAATATTTGTGTCCTCAGGAACAGTTTTCCCATTAAAGTTATCCAAAAACTATCTTATTATTTTAAATACCGGTGTTTGTTTCAGATGCATTTTTGGGCAATATTAACTGTGTTTCTTGCCTGGATAGGTATTGTATTGCTTGATAATGCTTATGTATAAATTATTTATTCTTGTAGGAAGAACACCGGGCACGTGATCTATTTTTTGCTCTTTGGGTGCCTGATATCTTCATGGAAAGAGTCCAATCTAATGGACACTGGTCATTGTTTTGCCCTAATGAGTCTCCAGGGTTGGCAGAATGCTGGGGTGAAGAATTTGAAAAGCTCTACACCCAATATGAAAGACAGGTATATCAAGTTTTGCCTTGGCATTATAGCAAACAATTTTGAACCATATTTGTCAATCTTGCTGGGTTTTTTACTGATGCTACTCTCTTTCAGGGTAAGGCCAAGAAGGTTGTTCAGGCTCAGAATCTGTGGTTTGAAATTCTAAAATCCCAGATAGAAACTGGAACCCCCTATATGCTTTTCAAGGTATTTTTTCAGAAACCTGCCTTTCTAATCTATTTCATATGCATTGCTTTCCATAATGATTGTTAATTTTTTTAACCTTTTCTTTTGCCTTTCTAAGGACTCTTGCAATAGGAAAAGTAATCAGCAAAATCTGGGTACCATTAAATCCTCAAACTTGTGTACTGAGATAATTGAGTATACAAGTCCAACGGAAACTGCTGTATGCAATCTGGCATCAATTGCTTTACCAAGATGTGTTAGAGAGAAGGTGCGGCACTTGCAGTGTGCATATTGTCAAGTTCATTTTTTGTTAGTTTTGGATTGTATTGTTCATGTTTTTAAATTGACTTGTCTTGTTACAGGGAGTTCCATTAGAGTCACATCCTTTTAAGCATGTTGGAAGCAGAGATTCAAAGAATCGATATTTTGATTTTGACAAATTAGCTGAGGTTTGAATCCATTAACCCTGATCATATTACCTTGTAGTATTGGGGCACGTCTAATTTGCAGAGTGTCCTTACTCATTGTTATTATTTTTCAGCTTGAATCTGGATACCATTATCATAAAATTTGATTGTAACTAGTTGTTTTTTGGTGCAAATGGATAGGTCACTGCCTTGGTCACTACAAACCTTAACAAGATAATTGATGTTAATTACTATCCTGTTGACACTGCTAAAAGGTCAAACTTCCGACACAGACCAATTGGTATTGGAGTTCAGGGTCTAGCTGATACCTTCATCTTGCTTGGCATGGCATTTGATTCACCTGAGGTAAATCTTGTTATTAGCAGCAATGCTTTATCTTAAGAAACATCGATAATTTGGGTTTCTTAGTTATTTTGCTATGAATGCAGGCCCAACAACTAAATAAAGACATATTTGAGACCATATACTATCATGCTCTAAAGGCTTCTTCTGAGTTGGCTGCAAAAGAAGGCCCTTATGAATCATATGAGGGCAGTCCTGTGAGCAAGGTATAGGAGATTTGTGTAGCATTTGTGCATTTATAAAGGTTCTTGTTTTAAAATTTATTAACATCTTACCGTCGTGATGAATGTATAAACATTTAAGACTGATGCATCTAACGTACAAATGGTTTGTGGAGAAATTCTGCATTCATTACATGCCATGGATTATTTTATAAAATGTAAAAATTTTGTTTAGATACTAATGATCATAGTCTCATCAGCTACTTGGTTATTCCACTTTTATGCTTCTGTTTTAATATCAATTCTATGGAGTGTCTCAGGCTGAAGAGTTGGCATCTTCATGTTATTGTCTTTAGCTTACATGGTCACCATGTTGTACAGGGAATTCTTCAGCCAGATATGTGGGGTGTAGAACCTTCAAATCGATGGGATTGGGTTGCTCTTAGGGAAATGATATCTAAGAATGGAGTTAGAAATTCACTTCTCGTAGCCCCAATGCCAACAGCTTCAACCAGCCAAATTCTTGGAAACAATGAGTGCTTTGAGCCATATACTTCCAATATTTATAGTCGCAGAGTTCTGAGGTTTGCATTGCCATCCTATTGTGTTTATCTATTATAAGAATGATTTTTAACCGTTTCCATAATCTCTCTTCAGCGGTGAATTTGTTGTGGTGAACAAACATCTTCTTCATGATTTAACTGAGATGGGCCTGTGGTCCCCTGCAATTAAGAATCAGATGATCTATGAGGATGGCTCCGTTCAGAAGATTGCAGAAATCCCTGATGAACTTAAAGTCATTTACAAGTATGGTCTGCCATTTCCTGGTTGTTCTTGTTCTCCCTTATTGCCTTTTTGTTTCGATATGTGCTAAGAAAATTTCTCTTATCAGAACTGTTTGGGAGATCAAGCAAAGGACATTGGTTGATATGGCAGTTGATCGTGGATGCTACATAGATCAGAGTCAAAGCCTAAATATACACATGGACCAACCAAATTTTGGGAAACTTACTTCATTGCACTTCTATGCATGGTCCAAGGTATAAAATACTTCTCTCTTCCTAATGCCTGGTTTTTAAAGATTTTGATGGACAAATAATTCATGGTTTATGGTAAGAGTAACGACAGATGATATATTTGCTCTTCCTGTAAGGGTTCATAATGTAAAAAGTTGTTGTAAGATGGTCAATGGTTCTGATATTACATATTCAAAAATTTACTATTGCAAAGTAAATACCTGATTGGTAGCCTAATGGAATTACTGAACTTTTATGATAAAGATTTTCCGTGGATTCTTGAATTTGATTAGCCAATATTCTTTTTGTTGTGGTTGGTAAATGTTGTTAACAACTAAATTCTATCTTTTATTTTCTGGATGTAAAAGGGCCTGAAAACAGGGATGTACTATCTTCGATCACGTGCTGCAGCTGATGCCATCAAATTTACTGTAGATACCTCCATTCTGAAGGTAATGGTATTTTGTTTGCCATTTCGAATTGATCCCTTTTTTTAGTTGAAATTGTATATGTTACCAATTAGCTTTGATTTTGCGCAATGCAGGAAAACCCTAAGGTTGAAGATGACGATGCAAAATTGGCACAGGTGGTTTGCTCTTTGACGAACCGTGAAGAGTGCTTGTCTTGTGGAAGTTAAAGAGATTTCCTTCATGCTGAGGGAGCAAGAATTTGGCCTAATTTGTGTGGTTTTGGTGGAAACTTGTTTTTGAAGGTTTTAGACAAAAGGGTTTAAAAATCTAGAGATGGAGTGTCTTGGTATGAAGTGTGAATGACATGTAAACTAATGTAATAGCTGAGACTCCTAAATTATTAAAATATGTATGTATTTTCCCATTGAGTTTGGATAACAGAGTAACATGTGTATGTATTTTTTTCTTTGGTTTCATTTTCAAAATACTTTTCCTTTGTCTCTGTATTCAATGTCCTCTTTCTTCCTAAAGGTTGGTGTAAGAAGATTGAAAAAACTGCCAGAGCATTTTTTTGGAAAACTGAAACCAAAGCGTCAAGAGGCTCCAATCTAGTAGCCTGGAAGATAGTGTACCAAAGCTGTGTTGTATTTCAACTGAAGAGAAAAAGTTTTGGATTTAGGCTCTTAAGGCTAAATATTTTCCTCATTCCTCTTTCATGAAGCGCAAAAAGGTAAGTGTTAGCTTTTAGTTATGGTCTGGTGTCTTGAGGGTTAGATCTTCTTTTGTACATTTCATACTTTGTAAACTTGAGTTTTATTTGAGTTTCTAGAAAGACTAATAGATTGGCCCACATTGTGCGTTAGTGGGCTGTAACCCAATATGTCAATGGATCTGTGAAACTAAGTTGGTTGCTGTCTTTGTTTGTTGTTGATTGTATGATTCAGGAGGGAGTAATCAGAAGATTCTTAAATCTAGGCTTGTTATTTGGCCTATATTTTTTGTTTAAATGAATTCCAATTTCAAGCAAAAGATTATTATGCATTTATAAACTTTAATTGGAGTCAATGGCAACTTGGTCATTTAGTGCTTTTTTTTTTTTTTCCCCCATGTAATATTGACGACTTGATATAATTGTCAATGTGGCGGCATTATTTATTTTCAGTAGGTGAGGTGGGCAAATATTTCTATTGCAATTATTATCTTCTTGCTTATTCTTCACGGGACAATACGAATAAGTCCACTGCCTTTGATGTGAAAGCTTCTGATTGAATCTATAATTCCAATTTAAAAGGAGATAACTATCTGGTTGCTATGAATTACCTAAAAGTTTGGAATGTTTCATTTTTTTCCTTTTTTTCTCTTTTGGGTTCCTGGAAACTGGGGGAAGAAAAAAATTAGAACCTCCCATTCTCATTCTTTAATTTAAAATCTTGATGAAACTGTTACTTATAATTCGAAAGTACAAAATCATGCTTTCTTTTTTCTTTTGATCCAAAAAAAAAAAAAAAAAAAATAAAAAAGAAAAGGAAAAAATAAAAAAGGAAGGGAAAAAGGTAATGAAAGTCAGAAAAATCAAATATTATTGAAATGTGAATATATATATATATATATATACACTTTTTACTGGGTAACAATTGGGCATATAAATGTAAGACTAATCATTTCGATAAACAATAACATGCTAAAGGCATGGACTTATTTATCAATTTCTTTACAAAGTGAAGTGGCAAAATGATGTTTATATTTTATTGGTTTGTAAATGTGTTTCACTCATTTTTCAAAAATTTTCTTATTTTTCATTAATGGTGATTTGCATTTAATTCTGTATTAATTTTTCATTAATGGTGATTTGAATTTAATTTTCTTATTTTTCATTAATGGTGATTTTTATTTATTTTTTATTATAAAATTCTGATAAAAGGAAAGTGAAAGGTCAACAACAAATAATATATATAATTTTTTTTTAAACATTCATTTATCTATATTTATGTTGTTAGATTGATTTTTTCACCAATAAAAAGAATCCATCGGTAGGTAGGTTAATAAGCAACTTGGTGCCTAATGATAATAATGAACCAAATTTTTTGTCTTTGGCAGAGCAATCCAATAACAATAAGTTATTGTCCTCTTCAACGATGAATTTTGAATTTAAAATCTCTCATTAGTTATGAACAAGCAAATAAATAAAACATGTACCTCCATTTGGAACCACACGCCAAGTTGTGAAAAGTTGATGGGCAATTTCTTATTTGTTGACCTTGACTTAGACTTATGGCACAGGAAGACTTCTAAGAAGGAAGAAATAAGTTTTTCTAAACAAGAAATTTTGATTTCAAAATCATATATTATGGTATTTAGAAAAAGTAACTATTCTTTAGAAGTTTTTCCACAGTTTTGCCATCCCCAAAAAGGAAAAAAATAGTATAAAAAGAGAAATCCTTCTTTTGTCTGCTTTACGGGTATATTGAGCACATTGGTGTTTAAAAAGCCTATTGTGAACGTTGTTTATTTTTGGGTATTCAGTAATATGCTTAGGAAGCAACATAGAAGAAGCTGTATAACTATGCAACAAGGAAGACCATTAGCACCAAAAAAATAAATAATAATAATAATAATAAAACTATGGTAGATTCCACAAGAGTGTGGATCACATTTCCCAAAACAGAGACAACATTAATTAATAATGTAAAAATCACATAACAGATGTGAATGTGACACACGCAATGTGAAAGGGACTTGAAAAAGGGTTTAGAACTTTGAAGTTTCGTGTAGCTTACTCACCTGTACATTCACATTAAATTACATCAATACCCACATTGAATTAACTATTATTATTAATTTTTTGTTTTAATTTTTTGATAGATAGTCTTTTTATTTTATTATTTATTATTACTATTGCATATATAACATATTTCTTTTGTAAAAATTACGCTTATGCGTTAATGATATCAAGTTTCATCAAATTATAACGATGAAATGATGTTGATGCTCTACATCTATTATACATTTAGACTATGAAAGACCAGATCAAGTGTTGGAGTTGTGAAATTTCTATAATCAAATTTATTGAAAATTTATCCTATTGTGACAGTTCAGATAATAATACTAATGCTAATAATCTTTTAATAATATGCTAATAATATTTATGTATGGAGCTTAACAAATCTGCCTTCCCCATATTTAGCATACTTATTCAAAAACAAATTTAAATAAAAAGTGATTTCATTGATTTTGTCAAATATATTTATATAATATCTGTATAAAAAAAACTTTCATGTTTGGATTTTTATAAAATTAAAAATTCAATATTAATATCAGACAAATATCTAGTAACATGTTATTTAAAGCATATATGATTTTAATAAGACTATGATATGAAAATGACTAATCCATCTAAATCTAAATAATATTATAGATTAACTGTCTTTTGTGTTTAAAAGATACGAAAGTAATATGTTGCACTAAAGAAAACACAACTTTTGTAGGATTTTAAACTAAAGGAGCATTTGCATTTATATAATTCTACTTAATTATTAATTGTGTCAGTTTCATTGAAATTTCTCAGCAGTTTACGAGTTAGAAAGTAACATCAATCTACAGTCTTTTTTTTTTTTTCTTTTTTATAAAGATAAAGTCATCGATAATCATGAAAGCAGAAAAGAATTGACTTTCTAAAGCTTATTATCCTATTTCTTCAATCTTATATTTCCCCAGACACGAAGATATAAATTTCTTTAAGTAAGTTTCCACGACATTTGACGCTCCCATCAACTCCATTTCCTTGAAAGCTTCAATGAAATAGGATATGTAAAAATCACGCCACCCCTTAACTGCTCCAATGGGAACTCATGTGAAATTTTCCTCTTCGTTTCCCTCACTTCACTTCAATTTATTTGCCACTATAAATAGAAGAATCACCCAAGTAAACCACCACCCTCCACTCTCTACTCTTCACACCCAACACTTGACACTCTTCACCCTTGTCTTTTTTTTTTTTCCTTACTTTCTTTTTGCTTGTTCTCCAATGCATTATATAATGGATGATGAATCTCCAAACCCCTTCTCTATTGAAATTTTCCTACTTTTACTGATTATGTGTTGTGCTATTATAGTTCATGACTTCAGTTCAAGTTTAAGGTATGCCTTACAAATCTTCATATGTTTCTTTTTGAATGTATGGAAAATTTGGTTCGTGAAAAGCAAGACTAAAAGCAATGGTACTACTGCAGAACTTCCAACTCAAAAATCTTGCTATAACGAGCATGTAGGTGACAAGAAGTTATGGAGAAAAGAAATAGCAAAAGGGAAAGGTAAAGTTCCAACACGTAAACTCCATAATGTTAGACGAAACATAGACGAAGAGGAGGAGAAGGAGGATGAGGATGAGAAATTGTATATGGGAGAAATAAAAGGGATGATGGAGAGATTGGAAAGTTTATATGATGAAGATGGAGTTGAGAAGATATGTGAATTGTTTGAGGAGGAAGTGAGGGATGAAGAGGTGAAGGAAGCTTTTGATGTGTTTGATGAGAACAATGATGGTTTTATTGATGCAGGGGAGATAAAGAAAGCACTTTGTACATTGGGTTTCATGGAAGCTTCAGAAATGGAATGCCAAAGAATGATCAAAGCCTTTGATAAAAATGGAGATGGACTAATAGATTTCAAAGAATTTGTTCAGCTTATGAACCAAAGCTTCTCTAACTAGATGCAATCCTTTTTCTCCTCCTCCCCCCCCCCCCCCCCCCCCTTTTTTTTTTTTTTTTTTTTTTGGGTGAATGCTACCCTCGTCGTGGATTTCCATATTATCCTTAATTTTTTTATCCAAAAAAAAAAACCTTTTTCATGTGTTATTTGTACAATTTTATGTTTGTGTATAAATTTGCAGAAGTGGTGTAAATTGTTCCAAATATCACAGTTTAAGAATCCTTGAGCACTATTAGCTAATTCGTGCTTGTCCATCAACTCTTTTGTTTATGGAAAATCTTCAAAAGATCATTCATGAACTTTGGAAATAAGCCGAGTACTTTTCAGCTTGACTATGGTTATTTTTTAGAAAAATATATAGCTGGATTTGACCAACATTCCGCAGCAAAATTTTTCCATCCATAAATCATATCATAAGCAAATGAATTATGAAATTACTAAATTGGAATTCAGATTTACAACTTCCATTGTGTGATGCTCGCAGACAAAGTGTTGGACTGGAAATTTTTAAAAAGCCTGATTGGTCCAAAAGAAAATTTTCTTTTCCACTCTGGTTTCTCATAACAGAGACCCGCATAGAATATATCTTGTATAAGCAGAAACTTGTGTTTCTTGCACACTAAGTGTTCGACCATTTGCTGATGTCCAAAAATTACTTTTCCAAGCAAGCTAAAATCACTAACTTCTCTCCAGCTTTTATGTGCATATATATATATATATATATATATATATATATATATATATATATATATATATATATATATATATATATATATATATATATATATATATATTTATTACACATACACACACACTGGCGATTACTTTTCCAAGCAAGCCAAAATCGCTAACTTCCCTCCAGCTTTTATGTGCGCACGAGCACGCACGTGCGCGTGCACACACAGTTGCAGAACTGATATTGAATAGAAAAGTTTTAATTGTACTATCAAATAAAATCTATATAGTTTTATTATAAATTTATATTTTTATTTTTATTTAAAATTATTATTATGTATATTTATTAATTAAATATATTTGTGTTCAGAAGTATAAGATTAAATATTTTAAATGTATTCATAAATATATGATTGTACATTTTAAATTTATTTAAAAGTATGCCATCAAATATTTTTAGATATGAATACATCAGATGCAGTTAGAAGTATGCGACTGCATATTTCAAATACATTCAGAAGTATGTGACTAAATATTTTCAGATACAAACATTTTAAATATGTTCAGAAGTATGCAATTAATATCTCAAATGTGTTCAGAAATATACTACCGAGCATCTTTAGAGAAGTTTATAATTTTGAAACCGAACACTCCAATAAATATATTTTTCCATTGCCCAAAAAGTATTCTAACCAAAAATTTTTTTTTATAGAAATTCCATAACTATCAGTTTCTTTAAAAAATATTATGAAGATTTTTCGTAGTATTCTTTGATTTGTAAGAAATTTATAAAAAAAGTATTTTTTGGTTCAATTAAAACTTTATAAATTGTGAATATTTTGGATATTAAAAATATTATATAAAATTATTTTATATTTTTTATATATTCAAATAGTAGTATGTAAATAACGATATTGTTAGAATTTTTTTAGAATTATGAAAAGAACTTTTCAAAAGAATATTTTTGGGCACGTCAACATGTGATTATAATGCCTTGTAATTCAAAGATTTCTTAATGTCAGCCATCTTGTTTTAAACCTCACAACTTAGAGCATTTTCAGTGACATTGTATTATCAAATATTGGCATAAGAGTAATCTTAAACATATTCAACAGTAAATTGTAAAATTTGTCAATTGCATTCTTGATACCAATTTTTGACAGGAAAAATACAATTGACAAATTTTGATAGTGGCCACTATTATAGTTTGCAAGTCCATACCGTTTATTAATGTAATTTTCATTTTTTAATTGTTAAAAAGCGAACTCTTTGATTAGATCTTCGAGACGGGTTTTAACAAGTAACGACGATGGAGAATTTCTGTATAAGAACTTATGGGCCCATATATCCAAACATCACAAACATTTGATCAAATGTTATTATTATTATTATTATTTTTATCAATGCTATATCTTAGCATATGCCACTGGAGAAACTATGCAAAAATTTGGCATTCACATTGGTATTTCTCATTGAAGCACTTATACCAATACCAAATTTTAAAATTGTCAATGGCAAAATGACATTTCCATTGGAGTTATTTTTGGTAGTTTTTGCGGCATTGCCGCGCTGCCACTTGAATCGGGGCAGGGATGGGACAGAAGCATGGCCTTTGGCCAGCTCGGCTGCGACATTTCCATTGGAGTTGCTTGCACACACTTCCTCTGACCGCATTCCTATAGGATCAATATACCATTCTAGAATGTAGTTTTAAGGCAATGTCAGACTGTTAACTTTAGATTATCCTTATAACACACATAATTGTTGGAATAAAATAATAATATTATGGGTGGTTCTATTCATATTATGATAGACATACTACATATTTAATTATATTTTTATATTTCAAAAATACCCATGGATAAAATGTCAAAAATATTCTCAAATTTTAAACAAAATTAAAATAAAATTCCATGTACAAATTGTAATTTTTTTAAAGGAAAAAAAATAAACTCGATCAGCAGAGTTTAACGATGAAAAAAAAAAAGCTGAACAAGAATTATTGGTAAATCATCTCTTTCATCTTATTATTTTTTTAAAATATTTTTCTTTTTATAATATTCATGATGGTTGATATTTGCACAAGTCATTTACAAAAATGAAAAAACCAGCATGATATATATTATCATGTTTTTATAAAGTAAAGTTGTTCGGTATATATATTTGGACATTTTAAAATTGTCTGCGTTATATAGTCCATAATAGTTAATGGGACTCTGGCTTATATAAACAGAATAAAAATTCAATGATAGGTAAAGTCATTCAATATATTGTTTCAGATATTTTGCATTTGTCAGAATTATATATAATGGGAATTACAATGGGATCTTGTTTATTTAAATGTCCAAACAAAAATTTAATGGTGGGTGAAGTTTTTCGATATACATAGTTTAGACATTTTGAATTCATGAAGATTATGTATAATAGAAGATGCAACGGGATCTTATTTATGTAAACTAAACAAAAATTCAATGCAGGTGAAGTTGTTTGGTATACATAGTCATGATGTTTTGAATTTGTTCAAAACTTTTGTATGCTGGAGAAGATAATTAAATCTAATTTATATAAACTAAACATAAATTGAATGATAGGTGAAAGTTATTTAGTATATATAGCTCGGATATTTTAAGGCTATTTAAATTATATATACTGAATTGTATAAAGTGATCCAATTTATATAAACTAAACAAAAGTTTAATGATTTAATGATTTATTTTAGTATAGGTGTCATTAAAATGAACATCTGTGAAGAGTTGTTTGGGAATTAGGCATAAGAGAGCTAGGTTTGAAGATGAATAGAGCAGTTGAATAAAGTCGAATGATTTCACTGTGACGAGATCAATTTCAATGGGAATTAGGGTCATTGAAAATGTCAATCAGTTTCAATGGGAATTGGGTGTACAAAATAATGTGGTGTATGCAGTTTCATTTTATTGGTAAATTAGGTAATTTCATTGGTAAAGTAAAAACCAAATTAAATCTGAAAATGCTTAGAATATTATGTGACTATCAATTTTTGTAGTGCAAAATAGAACTACCATAATATCGTACCCTCTTGGATTATCACACATTTTGAACTTTGTCTTGAAAATTACAAAAAACCTCATGTTGCCTCTTAAGGCACTAATCCTCTGAGTATTCTGATTAGTTTCCAAAATGTGAGAATTTTGAACAAATTTGGAAAAGATTTTGAAGTCCAAAACTATATGCAACACTTTTCTTATTTATCGTTTGGGTATTAAACAGTTTGGTTCTTATAAAAATATCTTAAATTATCCAATAATTCTGAATAAATTTAGAAGATCTCTCCCGATTACATGTAATTGGGCAGCCAAAAATTGGGAAAAAAAAAAAAAAACCTTTATTATATGTAATTGAAGGTCTCCCATAAAGTTAACTCTATATAAACAATCAATTTTCTTGATGGATTTGCAATGCATCTTGGGTTTATATTTTTATGCGATCAGAGTTATATATGCTGCTTGGGATCCCAAACAGATTGCCATTCTTCCAGATTAGAATGTATTAAATTGATTTATTTATTTTTCTTCTTTGTCATACAAAAACTTTCAAATCAATATGGCAAGATGGACAAGCTAAAGAAAGACCAGTTGACAGGTTGTTCCATGGCCACTAGTGATGTTGCAATCTAAGTGTTTAGAATCCATCAATTGAATCTTTCAATATTCCATCCCTAAAGCATCTTTAATGATCTATTCATTGCTCTGTTAATTGTTTATCATATTATATAAATAGATAATTTAAAAAAAAAAAAATTCTCTTCACTAGTTCGAGCTCTGTTAAGTTGATATGGCTAAAAAATAACGAAAAAAAACAGAGAGAAGTTGTCAAAATAACTCTCTATTTTTTAAGATCTGTTAGACATGTTAGAATCAGCAGACAACATGATCAACTCTGCAACTGCAAGTATATCCACCCCTCATCTCCTCTCTGCTCACAACCTCTAAAACTTTGTAGATTCTGTCAATGCTTTCCTCTTCAATTGCGATGGTCTTAAAACATTCATATCTTCTCTATAATTCCATAATTTTTTTTATTTTTTATTTTTTCTTGCTTGGCGAATTGCTTGGGGGATTTGGGTTTTCGGGTAAAGGGGGATTTTTCGATTTTTGCCATTTAATTAGATATAATATAATATTATATATATATATATATAAACAAAATAAAAATAAAAATAAATAAATAGTAATAATAAAAAAGAAGAATATCAAAGAAATATCCAAAATGGGTAGATGAAGGAATAGCCAAGGTCTATTGAAGAACAAGAATGGTGAAGGAAGAGACAAAAATTTCAGAAAATAAACAATAAAAATAATAAAATTAAATGAAAAATAAATCATTTATTATATTATACATCATCACTAAATTTTATTGTAAACAAAATGTATTAGAAATTAATTTATAAGAGATATTGTCTACGGAATATATATCTACCATATAAGCAACAACATCTTTTAATATTGATATCATATTTTTTAATTGTTAAATTTTAATAAGATATAATCATTAAAAATGCTTTAGTAATAAATTTGAATATTTAACTTGGTTTTTGAAAATACATATTTATGTTTATTTTTAAATTTTAACCATTCATTTCCATTTGCAATTATTATTGATGCCATATTATTTAAATGGCAAATGGTAATCGCATCACATTAAAACCCAGCAATGAGCAATGCATGTCTTTTTTTTTTTTTTTTTTTGTTTTTTTTTGTTTCCGTATTCTTTCATGCTGCCCATTTTAATGATGAAAATAATAATAATTAAAGAGATGCTCCAGTGAAAGCATCCTAGCGAATACAAAATAATCATCATAAACAATAAGCCAATCGTATTCAAGACGGAGATCAACGGTGCGTGGAAATTCACCGATTCTCCTGATTCCACAATTTCAAGGATTCATATTTGAAGTTGCATACTAATAGTTTTGTAGTTTCTTCTTAACTGCCAAGGAAATCAATCACACTCTATCTTTCTCTCTTTGATTTTTGGAGGGTCAGTGCATGGAGAAGAGAAGACGACAAAACCAAAAGATACAAGAAGAAGAAGAAGAAGAAGACACAAAAGACAAACAAAAAATAGAAATTAAAAAAAAAAAGTGTATTGCCAGTTGCAGGGTTGTGCAAGGATTTTAATACCGTTTAAATGGTTTGGCATAACAGCATTTATAGCATCAATACATGTGGGTCCCGCATGAGTCCTGTCGAATTATGAGCCGGTAGTGGTGGGCCCGTGCGATTTGGTTTGGTTTTATAGATTTTTTTAAACTAAACCAACCAATTAAGTTTGGAATGGATACGAAATCAAATCGAATTAACTATCATGTTCAACTGAACCAAATCAAATTGATGATTATTGATCGGTTTGGATTTAGTTTTAAATTTTTTTATTTATACTATTTTGAGATAGAAATTGTATACATTGGTCTCAAAATTGTATAAAGTTTTTTTAATCCTTTTTAATTATCAATCTTCAATCATATTTATGTATTATATTTTGAATTAAACATCTTTTTCAAACTATTATTTAAATTAAATAATATCTAAATTAAATAATTTTAACATACATTCAACTAGCAAAAATACCAAATAAACTAACTATTAACTACAATGCAACATGAAACCATACAACTACAATACAAGTAAAATAATACAACATAAAACCATACAACTACAATATAAGTCTACAACTACAACCTAATTATACAAATACATCATTCACCAATAAATGAATTCTACAATAAATCTACAACCATTATTAATTATAAAATAAAATACAACCCATATTTGAAATCTTAAATTTCAAAATGAACTTATGATTAAATAAACTAACAATTCATAAAAATGAAAATTATTTTAAAAAGTCTTCTTCCATACTCTTCAGTCCCATTCTCACAATAAATAAAATAATAGTTTTATTTTATAATTATATACTATATTTATATGTAAAAGTAAAATAAAATGTTAGTTTAATTGATGATCGGTTTGGTGCGGGTTGGGTTGGATAAAATTTCATTCAACCCGCAACCTAAATCGACCGTTTCAGTTTTTTTATATATTTAACCGAACCAAACCGATTAATAAGTTAAAACCAACCCAAACCAAACCAAATATATCGGTTTAGTCGGTTTGATCAGTCTGGTTCGGTTTTTGCCCACCCCTATGAGCTGTTAGGTTAATTGATTTTTTCCTTTCCATATTGGGTATTGACAATTTTTATCCTGAAAGCACAGTCTTGCCTTTTACAAGCATATATATATATATATACACACACACACACACAGAGTGGTTTTAGTATCCCAACGTCTGGATTTACGGGTTAAGAATGTGTTAAAAAAATTAGGTATGTTCTGATCCATTGGATTAAGTCAATAGCTTAGATGATTTGATAAAAAAAAATAAAAAAGTAAAATTTTGAAATTCAAGAAAATGAATGTATTGCTCGCCGATGGAGAAGGACTGAAGCTATGGAAAATGCTAAAATAAAAAAGGTTTCACTAAAGTTCCCCGTGAAAAGATGTGCTTGGGATTATTGCTCGGTAGCTCTGGATGAGGATCTGGGAGCAAAGTAGCAAATCGATGGACTTGTATGCTAGAAACAAAGCATCTAATTGCAACAATGGTGGAATTTGTTGATTGAGCAGTATCAAATTGATAAGTATGAGTTTGAGGAAGCTCTACTGTATATAAAATGAATTCACAAGGAACATGGCTTCATGGGGTTTTAGAACTTTAGGAATTGTTTTGTATTTTGGGTTCACAAGTTTAAAGCTTGCAAGATTGTGCCTGAAAGTGATTTTAGAAAAAAAAAAAAAATATATATATATATATAACAATTTCTAGGAGTTCAATTTGATTTGATGATGTTGGTAATGGAAAATGATTGTGGTTTGTTGTTGTTGTTTCAAACTATTCGAGCTGTTGATATAATCAAAAGGATCACAATATGTCCAACTTTTTTAATCCGTAAGTTTAACAATCCAGACATCTGGATACTAGAACCACTATATCTATATATATATATATATAAAGGCTACAGTCACAACCATCTTGACTATTTTGTATCAGGATAAAAAACATGTCTATATTATTGAGCGTTGGATTAAAATTAACGGTCAAGATTTCACTCCCATTTCCTTCCTTTCCCACCCATCTCCCACCTTCCAACCAGAAAGCCATGTTCGTTCGACAGCCAGAGCCACCACTATTCAGCTCGACTCAAGGGTAGAGAAAGTAGTGAGTCAGATCCGATTCCTCTTCTCTTCCCCTTTCCATCACAACCAGTCTCTCATCTGTACAAAAATAAGAACCAGACATCCTTTGCTTCTTTTTCTTCTTCCTCTATCCTTAAAAATAAAAAAATAAAAAAATAAAATAAAATTAAAAAAAAGAAGAAAACCTCCTTCTAAACTTCAACAAATTTTTGGTTGGGGTGTAAAAGAGAAAAAAATGTGATAAGAATATGCCTGAACCCGCTCAAACGACTACCTGCTAGGGAGCTGATCCAATACAGATGAAGACCGGACCAATCACTAGAGCACAAGCCAAGAGATTTAAAGATAACATAGTTGGATTCATATGGCGAGTTATCAATTCTCGAAAGGGTTTATCCATATTTGAAGATACAAGATCCATTTTATGCATTCAGGTGGTGGAAGCCGATACGGATTCGGATAGCTGTTTAAGTGCATTTTTGGACTCTGGGCAGCAAGGAATGGGTTCAACACTTTTTAAACCCAATTGATATCACTAAGAGTTCATGGAAACAAGTTAAGGCAGAAGCAAAAGCAATCAAAGAAGGCATTTACGCATAGGAGGAGTTTTTGGCCAAAATTGTTGTTTTGTTGCTGGCTTTATTGTATTTTATTGATTTGACATTTTCTCTTTGTTCCAATCAAGGGCAATGTATGGGATTCATAAATAATCTTATTTGACATCCTACATGGCATATGAGAGATGATTTGGAGCTTTTACAAGCTGAAAATTGGTCAAAGTTAGTTTAGTAGTCAAATTAGTCAACTAGTTTCCTAATTTGATTTTAACTTTTTGATTTAGGAAATCAGTTTTTATTTTGGTTTTATTTAATTATTTTTCTGGACAAATTAACTTAGGAAAGTTAGAATTTTATTATTTTGGTTGTAAATTAATTAATTCCTAATTCAAAATAAAAGAATTAATTAATCCAAATTAGTTTAGGAAAGTAAGTGAATTTCGACCAACCCATTGTTTCCTTATCTCATGACCAGTTTTACCTAGCTAAATTAGGGTTTATTGCTTCGTGACTTTAGCCTATTTAAGGGTTTATTTTTCAAGAAAAACAAACCTTTAATAAAATACAGAAAATTATTTATGAGAAAGAATTCTTAACACCTAAAACACCATTAGAGAGTGAGTGTTTTAGTTTGACTTATCAATAGGACGTCCATCATCTATTGTGACTTCTTCATCATATACCAAGATTTCTAATCACAAGTTGATTAAGGGTTAATATGTCTATTAAAATTTGAACTTAATTGTGATACAGGTTAATATAATACGGGTTTAGGAGCAAGTCGACTTATGTTCATATCAAAATGGTTAAAAAAATTTGTTCAATACTGAAAGAGAGGAGATTTGCAGACCATCCATTTGTGAGAGAAAGGAAAAGAGACTGAGAAAGAGGAAAAAACTGGTTGTGAGAGAGGAAAAGAGAATGAGAGAGAGGAGAAGGCTAGTTGTGAGAGAGGAGAAAATGCTGTTGTGTTTATCTAAAAGTCTGACAAGGTGGGCAACTAGGCAAGAAAGAGAAAAAAAAAAGAAAAAAAAAAAGGAAAATTTGGTCCGGATAGAAACGGTCACTACGGTCTTGACTGTAGTCTCTCTCTCTCTCTCTCTCTCTCTATATATATATATATATATATATATCTATAGATAAAGATATATAGAATGTGATTATGGTGCGACGGTCGACATGCGAACTATAGATATTAACATGGTTTTTTTTAATATTATATACACAAAAAGAGTATTGATGATGGTTTTTGCAAAAATCATCGTCAATATTTATGGTCCGTATATAAACCATATGCACTATAGCATACCCTTATATATATATATATGTGTATGTGTATGTGTGTGTGTGTGTGTGTGTGTGTGTGTGTGTGTGGATCCTACATGAATTCCATCAGTTAGTGAGAGACAGATTGTGCTCCCACCAGCACAACAAATTTTTTCCCCATAGAGTATTGACAATTTTCTTAGGTGAGAATTATATATATATATATATGTAATTTTTATATAAATTATGACCACTCTCACATTAACATCATATATTTTTTTTATTAGTCCTTCTATTATATTAAAGGCTAATTATAATAATTTATATTTTAAAAAGAATATTTCATTTAAATCTTTTCAATTTTGTCTTAATTAATCCATATTTTTGAAAATCATATTCAGAACCTATTTGTTAGTTTTTCTAGTTAATTTTTACTGTTAAAAATTATAAGTGTAAAAAATTATAATTATAGCAAAACTTAGAAAGTAAAAATGAAATTTATACTATTGTAAAAGAATAACATTATACTAAGGAAATTTACATTTAAGTTATAATTTTGCACAAATTATGTCCACTTAAGTTCAATAACAGATGTCCACAATTATGAATGCTAACCTCTTATTGTTATTTTTTCTTTTTTTCTTTTTTTTCCCCCTCCAAGTTAACCTCTTATAGTTGAATGGTTCTTTGAACATCTTTAAACTGTATATTATTTTAATGTTGCACAAAAAGCTGAGCCAGATAGGTCCTAGCAATAATATTATCATAAAACAAACTACTAAATTCCAAATATATATAAATTCTAGTGCAAATACATTCTTTTTCACACACCACATAAAATTTTTACGTCAGAAGCAAAATTCAAAATTGGACCTCGAAACCTTAATTACAGGTTTTTAAGTATTATTAATACCATATAGAATTACCATCTATATCACATCTACCAATGATGCTACATGAATGATTTATGATTCTGATTAAAGCCTAGAAAGGTGGTTACCACCAATTCCAGATATTAACAAAGAGCTTGGATTTGAAGGATAAGCAAATGAAAGAAGCTCAAAATCAAGTTCAAATAACTCCATATCTTCTTCAATGAGAGTCACAAAAGCTTCAACTCCATCACTATCTCTAGTGCTAATCAACAAGATGAAGTCATTGAGAAAACTTCCAGTGCTTATGCTCAACCATATTGGTTTTTCAAAACCAAAATCACTGTCATAGAAACCAAAACCACACAAATTGCTGCATGTATATAGATTTGTATCTTCTTTCATGGAAATGTCTTTTCTCTCTTTCCATGATCAAAAAATCTCTTCCATCCAATCATCCCCTCCAATTCTTTTTGCTTCTTTCTTACCAAACTCCTCAATTCCTTTCCTTAACATACACACCAAATCTGGAAGCTCCATTGTACCTTCCTCTGCCTTTGCCTGTATCGAAAAATATTGCACAAAGTTCCCTATGGAGTTTTCTGAGAAAGGCAGTTCAACTCGTTCTTGGAAGTTGACAAGTTGGTGCTGTTGGAAAATTCACAAACAATGTAAAAACAAAGTATAAATATTCAATAAATATTTAATATGATGTACAATAAAGAAGAAGAGAAGACATAATAATATACAGCCAAGAAAAAAAAAGGAAAACTTGTATTGAAGAGTTGATGATAGAGTCTTGTTTGTAGCAATGTCCTAAAGACAATATTTCTCCCCTTCTATGTGCTTGAAGTTTTGTAGGAGACTGCCTCCCAGGATTAAACTATGAGATATTTGAAATTGAGCACTCAATCCCAAACCCAATGCCAAAACAAAAATATATTTCCTCTGTGAATGCTTTTTTTTTTTTTGGCAAATTGTGTATATATTTTAAAAAAAATGAATGAAATTTATTCTCTGTTTATAGGATAATTCGTACTCTTTCTTGGAACAATACAATTCCATGTAAAGGTGGAAGTTGTAATAGGAAATAACTTCTATTTTTCTTGAAAACGTCTTCTAACAGACTTCTAAAAAATAAAAATAAAATAAAATTTTATTTTAATAAAAATATGTATATATATATGTATATAATGGGTAATTAGGTAGGCCCCCGTTGGTGAGTCAATGTTTAAGTTTAATATGTATATAATGGGTAATCAGGTAGGCCCCTATTGGGGAGCCCATATTCAAGTTTTAACCCACATCACTTATGCTTATAAAGCATAAAAGTTTCTCTTAAACTTTCTGTGTGGGACTAAGTGTTTTTGTTTCAAAACACTCATAACTTCAACATTACCCCATATTTTGAAACAAAACATTATAATATAATGAATGTATGCTATGTAACCAGAGAGGAAATAGATGTGTCATGCTTCAGGAAAAGTGTCTTTTGGACTTGAACTTACCTTAGTGATACATATTCGATTTACAGAGCGATGCAATGGATATAAAGGATCTTAAAACTATTCTCTTTACTTAGTAAATCAAGACAATATGTTCACACATAACACACCTTGAATATTCTTTGTTCGTTCATTTATATTCTTTTTGGTCCTGAATATATCCTGGTATTCATGATAGCTTTAGAGAATTCAGCCATTAATTCTCATAAATGCGACCCCACATTTATTATCATATAGGTGATTTTTAATAAATCATTAAATGCATAGCATAGCCTAAACAACTATGTAACATATTACCAATTTTTCAAGAATGGATTTGTGTGTGTCTACCTTCTGAGTTTCTCCAAACCAATTTGCGTATTGAACCTAGAATCAACTAGGTTAGGTTTTCGCCTAGATTAACTCATTCTATTGGCTTTAAACCCATTCCTCTTGTAGTATATGCTATCTGCTGTCTAGGTAGGCCTTTTGTTAAAGGATCAACGATATTTTCCTTTGATTTCACGTATTATATGGAGATTGCTCCATTAAAGAGCAACTGCTTAATAGTATTATGCCTACACCTTATATGTCTTGACTTACCATTGTATATATTGATTTTGCCTCTAGCTTGAGCTGCCATACTATCACAATGGATACAAATGACTGTCACTGGCTTAGGCCACACTAGAATATCTTCTAAAAAGTTCCTTAACCATTCTGCTTTTTCAGCAGCTTTATCAAGTGCTATAAATTCAGATTCCATTGTTGAACGTGCTATACATATTTGCTTTGAAGATTTCCAAGAAATAGCAGCACCCACCTAATGTAAATACATATCCATTAATTGATTTGGTTTCTATGTTGTTAGAAATCCAACTAGCATCACTATACCCTTCAAGTACTGGTGGATATTTCGTATAATGTAATCCATAGTTTAAGATATATTTTAAATACCTTAAAACTCTTCAGTATCTACTGAGCCGACTTACTGAATAAACTATATTTGGTATAATAGAATTCATTAAATACATTAGGCTTCCAATTATTTGTGAATATTCTAATTGAGAAACTGCATCTCCTGTAAACTTCTTTAATTTACAACTTGTATTAAAGGGAGCTATAGCAACCTTATAGTTAGACTGCCTAAATTTATTTAATATTTTTTTTTTACATAATGGAATTGTGTGAGAATGTAACCATCATTATTTCTTTTAATTTGAATTCCTAAAATGACATCAACCAGACCTAAGTCTCTCATGTCAAAATTAGTATTCAACATTTTCTTAGTTAACATAATCACATCTTTATTTGTTCCCATTATTGGCATGTCATCAACATATAAACATATAAACAGACTATCACATAAGAATTTTTATAATTCTTAATATATACACATTTATTACATTCATTTATTTTAAAATCATGTGACAACATTGTATGGTCAAACTTCTCATGCCATTATTTTGGTGCTTGTTTAAGTCCATATAAAGACTTAACCAATTTACAAACTTCATTTTCTTGACCTTTAGCCACAAAACCTTCAGGTTGTTTCATATATATTTCTTCATCTAATTCTCCATTTAAAAATGCTGTTTTAACATCTATTTGATGTATCTCCATACCATATAAAGATGCTATTGCAATTAGCATTCTAATTGATGTTATTCTCGAAACAGGAGAATAAGTATCGAAATAATCCAATCCTTCTTTTTATCTATATCTTTTAGCAACCAAACGTGCTTTATATTTGTCTATAGATCCATATGTTTAATTTTCCTTTTAAAAATCCATTTATAACCAATTGGCTTATTACCTAGTGGTAGATCAACCAATTTCCATATATGATTTTGTAAAATGGATTCCACTTCACTGTTTATAGCTTCCTTTCATAAAGGTGCCTTAGGTAAAGACATAGCTTCTTTATATGTTTGTGGTTCTCCAATAGTAACGTATGTAATAAAGTCTGGTCCAAAATTCTTTGGCATTTTAATTCTTTTACCTCTTCTCGGTTCCAAGTCTTGATCTTGGACTCCTGAAGTAGAAGGTTCCTCAAGAACTCTCTTCTTTGAAACATTAATCTTATTTTCATTATAAGGAAATATATTCTCAAAAAATTCGGCATCAATAGATTCAATTATCGTATTTACATGTATATTAGAAATTTCAGATTTATAAACTAAAAATCTATATGCAGCACTAGCATTGGCAAAACCAATAAATACACAATCTATAGTTTTAGGACCTAGTTTAGTTCTCTTAGGTAATGGAACAAGCATTTTTTGCAAGACAACCCCACAATTTCAACATTTTATTTGATGGAATTCTTCCTTTCCATATTTCGTATGTTGATTCATTAGAATTATTCATTGGAATTCTATTTAATATAAAATTAGCAGTAAGTAATGTATCACCCCACAAATTGTCTGGAAGCCCTGAACTGTTCAACATGGAATCGATCATGTTTTTAAAAGTTTTATTTTTTTGTTCTGCTACCCCATTTTGTTGTGGTGTATATGGAGCCGTTGTTTAGTATATCATATGGTACATCTTGGTGTATTAGTCTTTAGGTGTTCTAGCCTTTGGGTAAGTGTGTTAGCCATTGGGCGGGTATTCCAGCCTTCGGGCAGATGTGTTAGCTTTCGGCAGGTGTATTAACCTCCATGCGAGTGTATTAACCTACAGATATATTATCCAAATTTTTCGAGAGACTATATACATATTTATATTTATATATTATATATATATATATATATATATATATATATATATATATATATATATATATATATATATATATATATATATATATATATTTATATTTACAATGGTTTTGGATAGTGGTAATATTATTGAAGTTATCATTAAGATCTCAACTGCTCAATTAAAAGTATTGTTTCTATATGTGTATTTTAAATGTAATTTATTTTATTAAAGGATATCTTACAATTTATCGGTTCTTAGCAGTCTAATTTATATCTTTATATTTCGTAGATATTAAAAGACAGATTGTATGATTTAATGTCTGGGATCTAGGATATCGTTAGCTTTTGTTATTATTATTATTATCATCTTTCTATCTACATTTATGTGTTTGGTATATTCATGAAGTGCTGTAAAATTGTGAGCTCATAATAAGTGGGAGGTGTAGGTGGCCATGAATTTATAGAAATACATATTTTCTATATTGGGTAAAAACTTAAGAAGAGTCGAGGCCATCCCAAAGTTCAAGTTAGAAACTTCCAGAGGGGTCTTGACATATAAAAAGATACTTATGATTCATTATTCATTACTTATATATATATATATATATATATATATATATATATATATATATATATATATATATATATATATATATATATTCCTACGCTGTTGTTATCAAAATCTTGTAAATTTGTAAAAATTTATAGTAAGGAAGGGAGGAAAAAAGCAGATGTATAATTTTGGAGTGAATTTTTTGTGTAGGGGATATTTAGGGAAGTTAATTTTATAGGAAAAATGCTGTCATAATAGAAATTTCGATAGGGTTTCCCCTAGTTGAGGTTATCCTAAAATTTCAATAAAAAACTTCAAGAGGGTCCTAAGAAATTGAATGTGTGTTCTAGGAACCACATAGAAGACAAATAAACAGGGTGAAGTTCTCTCTTTTCAAGAAAGCTCTTTAAATAAGTATGCCAAGGCTTGAAACAAGTTTATTTGTGCAAGTATCATATTTACTACTCATCCACATGTTGCACAAAAGAAATATGGAGGATTGCTTTATGCCATATGTTCGGGAAGACAATTGATGTTGGATTTTTTATTAGGAGATCAATTATTTAAGCTTTAAGGACAAGTTTTCAAGAAGCCTTATACATCCATTCATTATCACTGGATTGTGTAGAGAAGTCGGAGTAAATTAATTTACCAACAAAATGACATATACAAAGTCCGACCTACTTATCATCAATGAATCTATCAAGAAATTTTTTACTTGATTGGGTGGTAGACCGATAGCATCCAAGTTGGGCTTCAAGATTACCCCTATAATAAAGAAATTGATCCTTCATTCTTTCAAGAAGAAGTAAATCCCCAAGACTCTTTCTCACAAATGCAAAGAATGATGGAAGCGATGCATATGCAAATGAATCAATTAGGAAATGATGTTCTAAGGTTAGATGCAAGGATTAATAACATCCTACAAAGGCAAGTCGTACATTCACAAAATGAAGCCAATTATCATCATGCCTTCAACTTGTCAATCAATTTCAAGGTTTTATTAAGCCTGACATCTTTTTCACTTTGTCCGAATCATTTGCTTCATCAATTTCAAGGTGCTCATTATGGAAATCTAAGAAGAAATAAAAGCTTTGATCGAATGGAAGATGAACAAGATGCAAGCCAAGACTTGCATCAAAATGAAGACAATTAGGATGGCCAACTAGGTTAAGGAACATCTCATCCCAAGTAAGCTATCTTGCTCCCTAAGACCCTTTATTGTGCTATGAACATTGTGGACAATGTCTAAATTAAATTTGGAGAAGGATTTGCTTCTTGTTGTATCGTGATATGATTGTTTGTCTCCAAAGCATCTTGATTCATCTTTGCATTATGATTATGATGAAGCTTGTTTTTTGTTCTCATGTTCCATCCATCTCAAGTACAAGTTTTTAACGGATTGAAGTTGTGTTAGTTAGTATTTTAGTTTAATTTTTTTCGAATTAGGTACTTTAATTTTTTTTTTCAAATTTTATGCTTTTTTGTTTAATTTATAGTTTGAAAATCTAAAAAAGATTTTTGTTTTTAAGAAAATATTTAGAAAACCACAAAAATTTGTCTATTTTCTTTTTTTTTTGAAATATATGGCTAAAAAAGAAGAATGAAATTATTTCAAAAATCATAAAAATATGTTGCTTCTTATTTGTAAAAATTTTCAAAAATCCAAAAAAAGAAAGTCTATATATAGTTTAGGTTTTGAAACTATAAAAACATATTTGGCAAGTATATTTTTGTTGTTTTGGTTTTTGGAAAATGTATGATTAGTGAATGACGAGACTGGAGGATGTTGCTAGTTTAGATTATATGGATTGGTTGTATGTTGACTTCTTTACCTTAAGCACATTCTCTTGTTATTATTTCTAATCATATTTTAAGCACACAATCAAGTTAAGCATAATTTAGATTACTTTCTAAGGAAGATTCACGTTAAGTTTGTAGTTTATTATGTTGTCTAGCTCTAAAACTTACATGATCTTTATTTGAAGTTAAAATATAGGTGAATGCTTAGCTTCGAAAATGATTTAGGCTATTATTATTTATGTTTGTGCTTTTATTAGTAACCTATGACATCATTTACATCTACCACCTAATTTTGAGCTTTTTAGGATGCACAAAGTGCATAGTTAGAGCACTTATTTTATTAACCTCATTTATTTTTACCTTTATGAGTCTTTCATGTGTATTGTTATCCTACCTTGAAATGTTTTGAGAAAGCTTGTTATCAAACTCATATGAAAATGTGCTTATGACATGTCGGAGGAAGGATAAAACTTGAGTTAAGTTTGGGGAAGTTACGGTGGTCTAGTGAGGCTTATTGTGCAATTTGTGTGAGCTTTTGGATTTGAACGAACAAAGTGCTCAAATTTGGATTGTGTGATAAAGATACTAGTGCGTTGCTAACATTATCGAAATTTTGTCCTTAGGCACATGATAAAAATAAGAAAAGCAAAAGTGAGAATTTGCTTTGTATGTTATATATATATATATATATATATATATATATATATAGAAAAGTGATTTATCACCCTTGAAAAGAAAGAATAATGCGAAAAAGCAAAGAAAATATCAAAAGGAATGAGTTTAGGGGTTCTCATTTTGAAAAAAGAAAAAAGAAAAAAAAATAGTTTAAGAGAATTAGATTCTCTAATTAGTTTCTGGGCATGCTAAAATGTTAGAAAAGCACATATGAGTATGATGGAAGTGTTTTGTGAGGAGACAAACTTTTATACTGTACTGAGGATGGCAATTTAGATAAGATATGATAACACGACTAAAAAACAATAGAAATTAACGAGTTTTGATTTATTTTAAATGGGTTTAAGTCGATCCGTTTAATACGATTATTAGATGTGTCAATTCATATTTATCCGCTTAATTCAAAATTAATCCAAATTAAACCGTTTAACTAAACGTGTTTATTTCAGGTTGATCCGCTTAATCAAAAATTTACCCAAACTAACCTGTTTAATTAAATGTGTCAATTAATGCATTAATCCAACCCAATATGATTATAACCCTGTTGAAATTGTAACTCTAATATATTAAATTTACCATTAAATTACTAAATTACAAACTTATTTAAAGTTGTATTATTAGTTTTCTTTTATTAATTAAAATATAAAGAATAAAAATTATTAAAATAATATTTATTTACTTAAATAGAATATGTTTAATACATGTATGGATCTATAGACATGAAAAAGAATAAAATTAATATGCCTAAGGGTATTGAAGACGTAGAAAATTAAAAAAATAATATATATATATTTATGTGTGTATATATATATTTACATATATTTAACTATTATACGAAATTGTTATATTATCATATCATATGTTATATAAGTGTAAATTTGTAACTATTTATTTATATGGTTTTAAATATATATTTTAATTTATGATTAATTAATGACTAAATTATTTTTATTTTATATGAAATAATTAATTTAAATAAATAAATTTATTTAATTGAGTAAATTTCGTGTAAACTTATTATTTTCGTGTAAATGGCTCAATTTCGTTTAAACCAATCAATTTGTATAAATGAATTAATTTCATATAAACAAGTCAATTTCGTATAAATAGATCATGTTGACCCAAAGTGATCCATTTAATAAATGGGTTACATGAGTCATATCAGGTTACTTATTTATTAAATGGGTCGTGTTCAGGTTGAAGATTTTTAATACAATTACTAAACAGATTATGTTTGGGTTGAGCAATTTCAACATGATTAATAAGCGGGTTGACATGAACATGACATGGTAACATGAATTACCACCCCTTTGCTTTAGTGAGTGTTGAGTAGTATAAGTGATGAAGACCTAAAGATTGTGATGGATATGTTGTTGGGAAGAAAGGAGATAAATAAGTGTGAGAAGAGTGTTTTAACTTTGAGAGATTTGTCAATTGTGTGGGAGTACTTGTTACTTGAGCACATTGTCATTGATCTTTAATACAAAGTTCTCTTCCAATATTCATTTACCTTTCCTTTTCTTTCTTTGAGCCTTCCCTCTTTAGCCTTTTCATTACAAGCTAATAAAAACGTATTGATCCTGAGTTTTGCATCCATTCTCTATTAGTGGAAAGTCTAAGATTTTGTCAAACATATGAAGCTTAATGCTTAACTTTAAGGCTTGAATTATTGTAAATCCATCTAGGTGCATGACATTGAATGCTTCACTTAATTTCACATGCACATTGAAAACAATAGTTTGTACGATGAGAAATGGAGAGTTAGGTTGCATTCATACTTTGAAGTTATTGCTTAACACTAATGATTGAATTCTCTGTGGAAACCATAATCATAGTGCTTACCACTTGTCTTGAAATTTCAAGCTTTTAACTTGGTTTTTTAATCTTTAGTTTAAGTTTATTTGCTTTAATAATTAAATGCTTTAAGCTAAGATAGGCTAGATTACTGAGTATAAACCTCATTAATCACACTTTCAAACTTAATCATTTGCTTGTTCTCAATCAAAACACCAAAGATAGGCTAGATTACTGAGTATAAACCTCAGTAATCACACTTTCAAACTTAATCATTTGCTTGTTCTCAATCAAAACACCATTTATTTAAATACAAATATTAAATTAGTAAAGCAAATAAACTTAAACTAAAGATTTAAAAACCAACTTAACAGCTTGAAATTTCAAAACAAGTAGTAAGCAATCATTGCTGGATGCGTTTAGATCGGGCCTCTGGCATCACCAAGGATGGTTCGTGAGCTTCTGACAGTCTGGTTATTTTTAAGCCAACCTAAGCCACCTGTTCCCCAATCCTTCAAATCCATTCCCAGCCTCTATTTGTCAAAAATTTTGAGGTTTAAGAGATCTATTAATATCAAATTTAGCCAAAACTTTAAAGGGATTTTTTTGGTCTCGTCAACATTTTTGAATCAAGGTGAATATATCAATATGATACCCAAATCATGGGCTTTCCATTAATAAATAATTTGTGAATTTTGGATTTTTTTATTATTATTATTTTTTGGTCAATTAATTTAATATTGAGTAAAATTAGACTCTATTTGCAAAATCTAAGATCAAATTGGTATTGAAACTGTGTTCCTACTTCCTAGACATTATTAGGACCCAATAATAAGTTCAATTTCATATAATTGAACCCCTTGATACCTAATTTTGGATAATCTAGAGTTGTAAAAGTACATTTGGTAGGGAGTATTAAAACAGTGGATATTATTAACTAATTCATATAGTGTGTTTGACAAAAAGCAGTTCAAATTCCAAGGCACATGAAAATTGTTAGGGCCAACCTATTATACGATGTACATTGGATAAAATAAACGCATGGGGGTATGGGGTTTATGCTGGATTATCTTTCACTTTTTTTCTGTTTTATGGAAAAATCATTTTTTTTCTTTCTTTCTCCATTTTTGCTTGGAAAGTCATAACTAACATTTTTTTTTCTTTTTTTTTTTCTCTGTAACACGTCATTCTTTTTGCTTTATTTTCTTTGCCATGGTAAGATGGAAAATTTAAACGGATGGACTTTTTACTTTCCCTAATGGTATGTTTGGGTAATGGTAAAATTAGTGAAAATCTAATTCTCTTAGAAAAGTAATGATTTTATTTTGTTTGGATATTTATTGTGAGATGGAAAAGTGTAGGCCCAGGGAATTAGATTCCCACCAATGTAGAAAAATATGTAGAAAAGTTGTTCCCACCTATAAAGATGTTATTTTGAGAATACCAGATAAAATAGTTTTAAATTTTTTTTAAAATATATATTTATCCTTAGTTTATTATATAATATTAAATTTAATTACATACAAATTCCAACTTTTCTATTACTTACCAAACAAAGAGAAAAATTAATTCTCAAGAAACTAAATCCTGGAAAACTAAATCTCGGGAATCAATTTTCCTCTCAACTTTGACACTTCCCAAACTGACCCTAAAAAGTAGTTTTTATTTATTTTTTATTTTTCCTTTCCCATGGTATATTTTCAAAGTTTATGATTGATTTTATTCTTTTTCTCAATTTTTTTTTTTGTTTTTTGTTTTTATCCTTCTTTCTTTCTTTGCTATGTTAAGTTGGAAAGCAGAGACTACTTTTTATTTTTTAATGTAATTTTTTTTCTTAATTTTCTTAATATTACATAACTTTAATAATTTCAAATTATCAAAATAATAATCAACACTCAATTTAATACATTATGGATAATACAGTACTTTAGATAAGGTCAAAATTTTTATAACTTTTTTAATATTATATAACCTTACATAATGTAACTATTATCATAAAAAAAAAATCAAATTTCTATTTAATATATTTATGGATGATGTAATTATTTAATATAATTATATGAATTATAATAAAAAAATCAATTTCATCTATTTTAAATAATGTAGTTATTTGTACAAAAAGTCTATAAATGATAATAAAAAGCAATTATGTCTATATTTTTCTTGGTAAACTAATTTTTTTCCAAAAAGTTATAGTACACTACAATCCCAGACCAAACGTTGTACAACATTAAAACAATGTAGCACATTACATTGCAGAGTAATACAATACAAGCTAGTAAAATATAGGTTAATACAGTCCTACATATCAAACGTATCCTACAAGTTAATTTGGAACATTTATGTGTAATAATGTTTCTGGTTTAGTTTTTTAAGCCTAAAAGATATTTTTATTTATATTTTAGGCACCGTGACAAATATTGGAGGCGATCCTACCACGTATCAGAATTAAGTTGTGATTTGTAAGTGAATTTTTTTAAATGATTTTTGGTGAAATGTGATTTTATTACTATTTTATAAATTTATATGATAATATTTTTTGCATCAAATAGATACTTATTATTTAATGTTTTATCATTCATATTATCTTATTTATATATAATTTGCATATGATATGCCAAATATTTACTTTGAGTTTGGGGATATGGATGTAAAGGAATAAATAATATTTTTTAATTATGAGATACATGTGACATGTGAATTTATGATACTGTATATCAAGTAATACTATGGTTACGAATATGGATATGGATATGGATATGGGTATAGATACAGTTAATGATTATGCATACACATTATTCAACCACTTTTTATAGTCACTTAGTGTAAAGGCTAGTAAAGAGATTCTCCACTTGGGGCCTTGGAATGCTAAGGGCTGATAGATAGTTTCCCCCTCTCCAATTCATCCACGACACCTTAGGATGACAAAGATTGTATGACTTATTTTATTGGGCATGACATTAGGTTATGGTATTAAATGGATTATGAATATGAAACAACTAATTTTGTTTATGGTTTACTAATTGGAAATATAATTTACTTATTCATGTATTTGAGACTATGAAATTTACTATAACTACTTATTTTTGCTTATAAGATAGTAGTTTTCCTATAATAAGGAAACACTTGGGTTTTGTTAAAGCTGTTTTCCAAAAATGAAAAAACAATCAAAAGAGTGAAAGTGAAGTCTAGAGTGAAAGGTTTTTAAGTTGGATGACTATTTTCATATTATTATTTTATTTTTCTTACTGAGTTTATCTTATAATTTTATTTTTAAATTATTTCCCTAAGCCTAAATTGACAGGTCCTACACACAACATTTGGACATTTTTCATCATCATCATCTATGTATCTTCATCACTATCATACTTCCGTTGCTAATGTATTTTTCCTTTTTCCATACTTTCTTTAGATTTATTATTTATGTTGTTTCTATTTAGCTTTAAACTCCTAAACCTCTTTTAGATTCCTTTGGTGAATTAGTAAGATGTATGAATTCTTTATTTTATAATTGTTTCTTGAAACTTTGGTTTGGAAACCTTGATTTGATGTTGTTGATTTGTAGAAGTCTATTAAAGTTTTTATGATATTTTTGCATGTACTATTGGGTTATATCCAATTTATAGGGAGGTTTTGTTGGATTTTTGATAGGAAATTCGATGGGATTTCTTTAGACAGAACCACTTTGGACGTTTGGGAGGGAATCAAGGGCGATCCTGTCATCGAATTTCTTGAAACTTTGGTTTGGAAACCTTGATTTGATGTTGTTGATTTGTAGAAGTCTATTGAAGTTTTATGATATCTTTTGCATGTACCATTGGGTTATATCCAATTTATAGGGAGATTCTGCTGGATTTTTTATAGGAAGTTCGATAGGACTTCTTTAGATATAACCACTTTAAATGTTTGGGAGGGAATCGAGGGCGATCCTGTTATCGAATTTCGTAAATCTCAAACTAACCTATGTATTCCATCTTCAATTACAAAGAGTATGCAAAATCCATGTCCAAAACTCACATGCAAGTTGATTGATAAGTGTTGAGTATTTCAATATTACAGCTTATATTCATGCTTATTATTGGTTATTTTTTTGGTAAAGTGTACTTAATTAGAATGGATTTCTATTAATGTCACTATTGTATCATTTTAGGTAAAAAAGACTAAAAGATGAAGTTTTGATATTGTTTGAAATTATTTTTAGAAGAAATATGGAGAGATACATTCCATGGTCTCATTTGGATGATCCTGGATTTGGATCCCATTGACTGATACCAAATTGCTAGTTTGGAAGACTTTTTTTTTGTGTTAAAATTGTTTAAAACAAGAGAAAATAAATAAATGTTTTTTTCTAATTTTTGTTTCATCTTCTTTTTTGTTTTCAAAAGCTGTTGCAAGAAAACAACGATAAAATATCTATAAATGCTTTAAAGAACTGTATTTTGTTTTCTAAAAATAGAAAACTATTTTAAGCGTAAAAGTTATTGCCACAAGCAAGAAAGTTCCTACCATAGCATTTAACATCCATTCGTTTTTAATTTTAGTTTTATCTTTTTTTAATTCTTTAATAGACAATTTTATGCTCAAGGTTAAAAGTTAGATTTAATCTATTTATTTTTTCCCCATCATATTTCTTCTCCCCTATTAAATAGGATTTCTAGTCCAAAAATTTTTAGTGCTTACTTATTATTTTATGTATATTTACATTTTTATTTTAAACCAAGTACATTTAATGAACAAATGTTTCATATAATAAACAAGAAATACAAAAATTAAAACAAAAAACATAAGAAAGTAATTGAGAAAATAAATGACAGAAACAAATGTATCAAGTAGTTACATTTTTATTAATTAATCATGATAATTATCATAAAAAATAAATAAAGAAATATCATAAACCATATACCATACTATATTTATGAGAAATATCACATAAACTTAAAAATAAATAAAGATAGCAATGCATTGTTATCTAAAAATAATAATTAAAATTTTGAACTTTTTTAATTAGATACAATATATCTTGTGTATAGGTTAGAGACAAAAATGTAAGTGCATCTTCAATGATCCATTCATTAGGTGTATCTATCTAAAAGAAAGCTTTGTTACATCAAACTAACAAATAGTCATTTAAAAAAACATTTTTTAATGATACTATGCAAGACTTCTATCAAGCTAAGATAGCATCAGAAATAATAGAAGATATCTAATAGATCTCCTACTTAAAGCATTCCCAATGTTTCTATTTATTGAAATTTATGTGGCAAAAGATTTGGAAGGTTTTGAAACTCAGATGGTATAGCATTTATCAACAGATAATGTCTATTTAAATTATTTCTCCAATTGATCATATTTAGAATTTTAAATGACATAAACTGGCATGTTAGGAGAGGAGAGAGAAAAGAGAAGAGGTTGTGAATTGATGAGGAGAGAAAAGAGAGAAAAGGCTAATTTATGACGTACACTATCTAACAAACCCTTTACTTATGAAAGATTTGTTAGATAGCTTCTATTTTTTTATTTTCTTTACGTCACCTCACTTTAACAGACATTTTGTAAGTACCGTTGGAAATTTTTTTTTTTTTTTTTTCTTTTTTTCCTAAAAGGTTGTCTATCAATCTGATGTAACAAAGATTTTTTTAGATAGACAGAATCAATGGACATTTCATTAGAGATGCTCTTGTAAAAGGTCTGTTAAACAGTATGGGTCATAATATAATCTCTTTCTTTCTCCTCTATCCTTATCAATTCATAGTCTCTTCTATTTCCTCTCTCTCTCTCTCATAACATATTAACTCATTTTATTTAAAATTCTAAATAGGACCTAATGAAGAATAATTTTAAAATAGACATTGTTTATTGAGGCACTATATCACTCAAGTATCAATACCTTCGACATCCTTTCCCAAATAATCTTTAATAAATAAAACCATTAGAAATGTTCTAATATGCATACATTTAAGCTGTTGGTTAAAAGAAACTTTTCTTCTAGGTAAATATTAATTTTTTTTATAATTTACAAAAACATCAACTAAAGAAACTGGAAAGCTTAACTAAAAAGATGTATAAACTATCGATAAGAAAATACAATATTAATTATATGTTATGCTCCTGTTTGTTTATTTATTTTTACTATTATTGTTATTATTATTTTTGTAAAGAAAACTTTCATTAAAAATATCAAATTTATTGAAAAATAGTTTCGAAAGGAAAAATTAATAAATAAATATAAAAGTGAAAAGTTAGGGATTAATATAGCAAATAAAGTAGATATTCCCAAAAAAAATATAGTGGTTATACACTTTTGATACTATGTTTAATTAATAAAGCATAGGCAGGTTCCACTTCTGATACTATGTTTAAGTGATAAATTTTTCTCAATATATTGGGGTTGGTTTAGTTGCAATTTCAACTATCAATATTTATATTTTTCATGAATTTTTGCATCTTCTCCTCCCATTCAAATATTCAAAGTTTATTATTTTGTTCTTCTCTTTGCAAGTTCATGAACCAACTTAGAAGATTGTAGAATTTCATTGAAAAGGATGAAATATCATTATAGTGCAAAACTCAGTATTAGAAAATTTCCTCCCTGCTGCATATTGACCATAGGAGTTTGATGCGTACCAATGTTTTAACCATGTAAAACAGATTATAAGTACATATAAATTGTTTTACTTGAGAATAGAAATTTGACAAAATCATATTCTTGGATTCGATTCAAAGTAAGACTGTAATAATCTTGTAAGCAATTTGCAATTGTTGAACCAAACTAAAACCTTACAGTAACAAACTGTACAGTAATCTATCAAAATTCTTGGATTATTCTGGCCTGTTTGATGTAATAATCTATCAACATCTTGAACTATACAGTAACAAACTAAAACCAAATTCCAAAACAGAATTAAACAGATCCTCTACAATGGATGCCTACACAGAGGGCAGGAATTTTGATTTTCTAGCCACTTAGCAATGCAGTTTTGATGGTAAAGATGTTTACAACCAAAATGGAGCAACTCAGTTCCAGCATTGAATTCCTCCAAGTAGAGCTGCAACCACCCAGCTCTTCATTCTCTGCAACCACTCTTTCATGGGTAGTCCTCCTTAATCTATCAACGGCTCAAGTGCGAGCTCTTGAACCCGTTGAACCAGATGACGATGGTAATATCCTAGTCGTCCGATCAATTATCAACTGATCATCAATGAAGTGAAAGTTCTGATGATCATCACCATGTGGTATGTTACCGTTTGAAGTCAAATGATGATCAACGACTAGTTCTGATGATCCAAGAACTAGATCCACTTTAGCATTCAAGTAAAACGGCCCCGTCTGCACCAAAGAGGCGGCCAAGACATGGGAAGCGAGATGATCAGTGATGGAGTGTAGGAGGGGAAACCCAGAAGCTTGAGAGAGACAGTTGTGAATGCAGATGTAGCAGAAGGGAGGGTGTTGAAGGAGATGGTTGGGCAAGATGAGAGACGTGTGTAGTTGGGGAGCAAGAGGGTATGAAGAAATTGGAACAACAAGGCCTTCATGGGTTCGAAGGTCTCGTCTGAGAGTGTGGTTCAGAGAGACGTTGAGGAGTCCTCCATTGAAAGGAAGCTCTGTTGACGAAGACAGCGGACAGCTTAATCGCCTTTCACTCTCGCTATTAAATCTAACACACAACAATCAAGCTTTCACTTTTCAGAAAATCCAACCCAAAAATCAAGCTTTCAGAAAATCTAATTAACACAAAAATTGAACAATAACTGAAGAGAAGATGAAGAAGAAGTAGCAAAGATGAAGATGAAAAGACAGAAAATATTTGAATGGAACCGACCGTTACAATGAATAATGATATATATAAGCAACCCAAGACGACTAATGCGGTTTGCTTTTACACGCGGAAAAAGAGTGCCCTTTTTTTCTGGCATAATTAACCTTCAAATTAAATGAAAATTCGCAACGGACAAATTTTTTATTTATTTTTTAACTAATAAACTCCTTTCTTTTTTCTTTTTTTTGAGGGGGGCAATAAACCTCATATTTTTAACATTATTAATAATCATTTTTTTAATATATTCTTTAAATTAAAAGAATTTAAAATAATATTTCTTTAAATTTTCCTTTCCTAAAACTACAATATATAATATGAGGTTATGGCTTTCAAACAACAACTTAAAAAAAAAAAAAAAGGAAAAAATTCTGGTTATTAAAAATATACAATATATAGAATCAGGTTATCATTTTTTTTTAATTATCTGTTTTATAAGATTAGTTTTGGATTTGCATTTAAATTATAGTAAAATTTGGTTATTTCTAAAAAAGAAAAATAAAATTTTGTTATAATATTAATTTGATGAAATAAAGTGGGTAGTGACAAGAAATTGATAGTCATATGGCGATTCTCAAAATGAAAATTTTAAAATAAGAAAAGAAATCTGATTAGTTTTTTTTTTTTCCTTAATTTCCCAAGACCAATCTAATAAGGGAGACTCTACTCCAATTTTTTTTATAGTCTCCTCCCTTAATAAAATTGGTTTTGGTTTTAATTAAAAAAAAAACAGCTTTATATGTTATATTTATTTCAAAAAAATAAAATTACTACAACCACTTTTATTTTATTTTATCTGTTATTTTGGTTTAGACTTTGTGAAATTTTTGGGACATAACAATAGAATAACTATACTTGGAGATCGACGATCTTAAGTTCTTTTACTCCATTCAGAAAGTCTTTTCCACCGGACGACTCGTAGGAGGTGAGAAGGGTCCTTACTCCTTCCCACATTGTTTACTACTATCGACCATACCAGATGGTACACAAACTGAGAAATTATTTACTATTTTTGAGTTATGTGGGGGTTATTGTTTTGAAAATATTCTACATATAATTTTTAGTAAAAAGAAAATATGAGATGGTATGAAAATATATTATAAGTAAGAAAATATGAATAACTGTTATGAAATATTTAATTTTTATAAAAGTTTTACTTGTAGTTTATTTATTATTATTATTTTTACTTGTAGTTTATTGATATGCAATTTTTTTCCATTTGTTGCAAGCTATACCTTAAAAAGCTTTTGTATGTAACTTTTGCATTAACATAGATTGATGTATTTCATTTACCTCAGTATAATCATATGATTTTCTTTCTTTATCTTAATATAGTTATAAACATTGGGAATTTTATTTATTTTTTAACAAGTATTTGAACTTTTAATTCAATGTGCTTATGCAGGAATGATTCAGTCATAAAAGTAATTATTTTTTAAAATGATCATCTAAGTTCAAATCCTTCGTTCCAATATTTAAAATTAAAAAAAAAAAATTTAAAAAAAACCCTCAATTCAGGGTGAAATTTGTAATTAAAATGCAACTTTAATAGCATTTCAAAAATAAAGAAGTTTGAAGCAAGTAAAATTATTTGGATACATGGAGACGATAATTCTTGCATGGATTAAGCCGTTCTACAAAGAGCACGGTTAAGCCGTTCCCACTCCCCAAATGGAGTGGCGCGTACAATAGATTGTAGTTTGGCGTAGACCTGGCAATTCGAGTTCGTGGGTCGTGTTCGTGTCAACCTGTTTAATAATCGTGTCAAAAATGCCTAACCCGAACACGACCCATTTATTAATCGTGTCAGGTACCTAAAATACTAACCCGACCTATTTATAAACAGGTCAACACGACACGACCCGTTTAACACGATTATTTTAACAGGTCATGTTGACCTATTAACCCGTTAACATGAAATTGATCTATTAACCCGAAAACTAACTTATTAACCCGTTAACCCGAAAATTAACCTATTAACTCGAAAAAAAATTTTATTTTATTTTTATTTTTATGTTTTTGTTTTATTAAAGATGTATTATTTGTTTTTAAAAAATTAGTAATAGAAAATTATTTTTATAAAATTTTTAATTTATAATATTTTTTAGTTATTGAATATTATCTTAGTGATAAAATATTAATTTAAAATTAAATTTAAATGGGTTATAATAGGTGTATAATCGCGTCGGGTTGAAACTGACACGTTTAATAAATGGGTCGTAACGGTTCAATTTCGAGTTAAACAAGTTAACCCGAAAATGACAAGATTAATAAGCATGTTAAACGGGTTGACCCGATTATGATCCGAATCCATTTATAATAAACCCAAACCCATTTATTTCGTGTCGTTTTTGAATCGTGTCGCCGTGTCATGACCCAAATTGCCAGGTCTAGTTTGGCGGGCCTTCTTGCTTAAAACCGGAAGCCCGAACCAACAGCACGTGTCGTCTCACGTGCTTGGTCCATCACCACCTCCGAAGTCATTGCTTGCCTTCGTATCAATAGGCATGTACTACTCTCTGATCTCTTCTCCCTTGGGATCAATTTCGAAATTTCGAGAAAACCTCCATAGAAGCTTGCATTTATCCTGCATTGTATTCTTATTTTCAGACAGACCCAGTTGGGCAATTTCAGTATCATTTGGTGGGGTTGAATTTCTTCTCCAAGTTAACTCGGGAATCTAAGGGGTTTTACATTGTGGCTTACTCTCGATTTCGTTTTTGTGCAGCACAGAGATGGCCATGGAAGCTGCTCAAGCCGCAATTAGTTAGTAGTAGCGTCTCGCTTGTGAGTTATTTAACATATTAATTAATTTATTTGGATTTTTTTTTTCTGAAATGAAATTGAGAAACTTCTTTCAGTCTTAAATTATAGACTAGAGGCAGAACTTTGTTGAAATGATTTTTGACAATGAAATGAGTTTTGGATTGTTTAATACAAATTGTATCAGACTTTGAATTCTCACCATTTTTCTTGCACTTGTGGAAGTTGGAAATTTTTTTATTTTTTGGGCCTTGTGAGGAGAAACTATTCCTACAAGTTTGCATCGATTGGGGTTTATTTTTATTTTTGCGGCCTCTGAGGCAAGGTGTTTAGCCCAAGAACGAACCAAACTTTATCCATGTAAAACTGCCATATGAACGCAAAATAACGTGTGATCATGAGAAAGAGCCATCTTGTTCAGTTATTGAAGTCATAAAAGATAACATGTTCATGAGGAAGAGCTTAATGTTCTGGACGAAGTGCATCTATTTCTGACAGGACCTTTGATATATTTAGTTCATTAGGAGTGGTCATGGTGAATACATTCAGGTATCCAAAATACATTCAGGTATCCAATTTGGTTACAAAACATAGGAATATGCATCCTATGAGAAGCTCAAAATCCAAGCGTTTCTCTCTTTTTTTTTTTTTTTTTTTTAACAACTATAAAAGGTGGAATGAATTTGTTTCGATTATATTTTCCTTTAAATTGTTTTGTGTGTCTATTTCTGAAGCTGCTAAATACTCTGCAGTTTGGAACAGTATTAAATATTGAAGATGCCAAAAAGGCAACCATTGCAGCAGCTAAATTTCTCATGAGTAAGCAATGGTGAAGGTAAGAGTTTTAGACTTGTGAAATCCCATATCTTTGTCTGATTTTTGATATGATACATAAAAAATTGTGAAAATAATATTACTATCTCTCTCTCTCTGTAACACCCCGTCCCGAACCATGTCGAAATTTTTGCACGTTGACCGAGGTTGACTGTTGACCGTTGACCGAAGGGGACTTTTTGACCCGATTGGAATTCTAGGTTGACTGAGGTACCGTTACGAAGTACACGTTGGCACGAGTTCGTAAACTAGTAGCACGTTGAAAACGGAGCTACGGTTTGAAAGTTATGAGCAAAACAAGTTGAGGTCCAAACTGTCCAAGGGGTGCCAGAGTTGACTTTTTATTCATGCAAAGTTGAGCGTTGACTCATACATGGTTATGAATTGCTCGTTGATACGAGTCCGTAGACTAGCGGCACGTCCGATTTGGACATGTGATTTGAAAGTTATGGACCTGTAGAGTTTTTTAAATACTGTGTTATTTTAATATTATTTTTAAACGCGTAATGATGTGCCACGTGTGACTAAATAAGTGTGACCATGTGTCACCATAGTGAGGTGCCATATGTCAACCATGTATAATATCATATTATTTTATTATTATTTTGTGTAATAATATTATTTAATTATTTAATTATTTTTATTTTATTTTATTTTCTTTTATTTTATTTTCTTTTCTTTTTCTTTTTCTTTTTTCTTTTCTTTTCCCCACGTGGGAAAACACCTTCTTCTCTTTTCTTTTTCTTTTCTTCCCTTCTTCTTCCCCGAGCCCGACAAAGACAAGAAACACACAGCAAGGACTCTCTCTCTCTCTCTCTCCTTTGACTCTCTCCCCTGCTCTCTTTGACCGGCCTTTTGGCCGGATTTCAGTTGCCGGATGGCCACATGCGCCGGCCACCGGTGAATCTCAACTCCCCGCGACCTCAGCCTCTAATTTTCCCGACCACTCGCCGTCGGACGCGCCCAGATTGGGCCGGTGAAGTCGGCGGCGGCCGGTTAAGTTTTTCCGGCGATTCTCACCGTTTCCGACCGACCCATCCCGACCCATACCTCTATTCCACCATTTTCGACCCCTCTGAGTCCATTTCCGGGGTTAGATTGCCCAAAATCCCCACCGTTTGAGAGATCCCTCAAGTTTAAATTCGGCCGAAACTTTCCGGCCAAATTCCGGCCACCTCCGGCTGAATTGGGGTCGATGGAGGTCGGTAATGTGATTCTCATCTCAATAACTTTCCATAGACATATAATTTGTCAATTTTGGATAACGTTTGTGTTTGACCCCTCGGGTACCGAGTATTATTTACCTGAATAAAATATTAATTTATTTGACTGTGTGTGAATTGTGTTCTAGGAGCACCGGTGAGTCGTGGAATTGATTCCACGGTGGATCATGGTTTAATTGCGTGCTCCAGGTGAGTGACCCACCTTGAAAACTGTTTTGGGCAATTAATTATATTTATGTGGTGTAATTTGATATCTGCAGTTATGCTCATGTGGTGTACTTTAAATATAATCGGGAAAAATATTATTTTATATATATTTACCCATTGGTGCTAAATGGAATTTTGGGTTATTAAGAAATCCCGAATTTTTATTATTGTGATTAAATGGTATTTATTACACATGAGCAAGTATTTTCAGTAATTCTTTGTGTTTGGATTTTATATTATTTTTGGGCATAATTGGTTGGAATATTTTAAGAAAATTATTTGTTCAAATTGGTGGTTTAATTTTCATAATTATGCCCGTGGTATATTATTTGTTGAACCGCGTGTTGCGAGGAAAATTATTTTTATCCGTTATCGATGTTTTCGTACCGGTTTGTTGCATAAAAATATGTGGGATGGTAAGTGTGAAAATTTGGTATATTTCCCACGGAAATTTTGGAAAATGGTACGGTTGGTTTAATAATTATTTTAGACGCATTCACACAGTATTGGTGTTCTGGTATATGTATATATGGTTCAGCGCGCATGTATTATTATTTCTCCCGTGAGTTGCCATTGGACCGTGGGCAGGCAAGTCTTATATAGTGCATACAGCCGCCCCCCTCCTTGACCGGGATGATGGTTTCAGCAGCGGTACTGTCGGGACGCCGAAGTGCCATTTGCAAGTTTCTCTTTTTAATCTCCCTGCCAGTCGGTGTTCAGGACGCTGGGTATCGGAGGGCATCATTGGTATATGGTGTTGTGCGTTAAGTACAAATTTTTCGGATAGAAATTTCAAACCCCAAAGAGTACAAAATTATTTATTATAATTTATTGCAGTTTATTTATATTTGGGGTATTTATTTATTTATTAGTTGTTTATTAAATTATTTGGTCCCTTGGTTTTCGGGAAGTACGAATATCGGGTTTTGTGAAAATGTTTTAAAAGGGGAACATTTCCAACGGAGTGAATAGTGAGGGTTTTGAGAGAAATTGTTACCTCAATTGTTTATTTATTTATTTATTTAATTGTTCGGTATTGATTAATTAAATCCCTCTATTTGGTATATTATTAATATTAAAGGTGTTCAGTAGATAGGGTCACTCACTGAGATGATTAGCATCTCACATTTTTAAATTCCGTTCCCCTAGGTTCAGGTTGGAGACGTTGATTGTCCGGGGCGAGCCTAACATCTCAGTTCGTTGCCGAAAGTTCATGAAGTATTTCTTCCCTTTTTCCTCTCCATCCTGTATTACTTCTTATCTGTCATTGTATAAATTCCACATTTATTGTATAATGCTCGGTATACCGTATTGGACGTGTAGTTATTATTTATGCACTGATTTACTGTTCTTTGAAGTGTTGTAAATTTGTGGAATCAATTTGTAGTATTGTGCGAGGAATAAGGGGATGTTTATAGAAGTGTGTTTTCAGTGCAGGTAAATTTTGGTTAGTCCTACCCTTAGGGGAGGTGCTGCTGGATTTTCCGTTGGAAGGTTCGGTGGTATTTCCCTGGGATCAGGGCTTGTCTAGGGTTCCGGGGAGGAATTATGGACGGATCCTGACATTCTCTCTCTCGCTATATATGTATATATATCAATCTATTTATCTTATTTTATGTTTTTCCATTTCCTTATCAATCATCAGGACATTCTGGATGATTCCCAGAGGGGTGAAGTTTTATATATGCCTGGGCTAATGACCCAATAGAGTTATGAACATATAGAAAATGTTTGTCTATTGAGGTTTCTTTTCATTTTTCCTTTAACTTGATTTGTTGCAGTATTTGTATTCTAATTCTTTACTTTAAAACTACAGCGGAAAATCCAAGATGTTAAATCAATGTCAGTTGTATTTTTCTTAACATTCTTTTGAGATTATAATTCTTAATCATTTTTCCTTCAAAGATAACTTAAGAATCTATGTGTGGCTTCCAGATATTTTCGTCACGTGATGTTGGTGCCAAAATTCTTGAGGTGAGTCTTACTGTTCATGTTTCTTCTACAAAAATTGATTATCGTCAACATGGATGTGAACTGCACTTCCTTCTTGCATAATAAATGGATTTATAAATTTTTCTACTTGTCCCTCATAATTCCAATTAGAATTTTTGTTAAGCACATTATGTACCTTACATATTGATATGGAAAATGTTCTTATTTAGCATGTTAGCATATAAAATTACATTCACGCTTCAATAACTTTCTAAATTCAACTCTAGTTTGAAAACTGGTTACTCAAATGTATTACCAGAGAAATGATAATATAAAAAGCATTTAGAATGTTAAGGTGAAGTGAGAAAATTTTTAAGTCTCTAATTAATGCTTTGGCTTTAAAACAAAAAGTTTAAAGAATGAAAGACACACACAAGAGACTTAGCAGTCAAGAGTAAAGTTATTCTGCATATCAATTTCTCATCATTGTTGTTCAAGTCCATAGATAGCCTAGGAATAATCTCCATCTTACTTAGTGACAGAGGTTTATCCTGTTTCAGCATTAGATGGTGTAAAGTATATTTCAGCCCTCAAGAAGCCTTGTCCTCACATCTTGATTTTCCTTTCTTTTTTTTTTTTCAAAGCTCCAGCCTTTCATCTTATGACATTACATAGACGTCCTTGTATGTATCTCCTTACTTGCTGTCTCAATGTCCAAGCATTTCGTGCACGGTGTATCCCAACATCCTTAATTCTCAATTTTATTTAAAGTTCATGTGCTAGACCCTAAATGATATGAATGCGTTGCTTATAGTTTAGAATTTAAACTATATAATCCTACGTTGACAGATTCAATGCAACATTTTCCCAAAAGCAAGATACTGATTCATTGATGTTTGACACTAATGCACATATTATTTTCATTTGTTACAGATTCAGTTGGTGAATATATAGCTCAGGGAGCATCATCCCCCTTTTTTTTTTTTTTATCAGATCCCATATTTAGTCAAAATAATTTCAATGAAATATATCACTTGCATATATTGCAGCTTTGCAGGGGAATGAAGCTGTGTAACGGTTAGCTCCATTGCGGTTTGGGGACATCTCATAACTTATTGTGTTCTTCTATTCTTCGCATTTTACATGTCCTGTTTTAAAATCCCTCTATTCAGTACTCTCTTGTCTCTCATTTATTTCTCATATTCTCTTTATTTATGTTCTTCTCGCCAGTTCATATAGACTAAACTAGGTTCACATATTCCTTTTGAACTTTTGCTTTGTTAAACCTACAATAGAGTATAATAGCTGCAATAACCTAGAGAAAGACTTGTGTCCACATTGTCTTATTGGTTATTGGCCTGTTCAATTGTTATGCAGCACGAGGAAGGGCATGTCAAATTACACCAGGGGTTAGTCAGTAGTTTTCATCCGGATCATCATACCAGGGGAAGATCACGCATAAGTTGGGAATAGTGCTATTGGGTTTCCTCAAAGACATGTACTAGCAGATTAATTAAATCAGGGTATGAAGCTAATACTTTATCAATTGATCATCACATTACCATCTAAATCTGATCTTTGCTCGCAGTTGAGTTTGACTTACAATTTTGTTGATCCTGGTTTTGGTCTAGACCAGGGGTGCTTAGTCGACAACAAAAAATTCCTAATCTGACAAGCTGAAACCTGAGCTTCGATTGCTTTCCATATTATGCTAAGATATTAGATTATAGTGGGAAAAATATAAAGCATAGGCAGGTTTAACTTCTTTTACTATGTTTAAGTGATAAATTTGAGTTCTCAACATATTGGGGTTTTCAAAGCATAGGCAAATTTCACTTCTTTTACTATGTTAAGTAATAAATTTGAGTTCGGTAATAAATTTGAGTTCTCTATATATTGGGGTTGGTTTAGTTGCAATTTCAGTTATCAATAATTATATTGTTCATGAATTTTTGCATCTATCTCCTCTCATTCAAATATCCAAAATTTTTAAGCTATTTTGTTCTTCTCGTTGCAGTGTCATGAACAGAATTCAGAAAATTGTAAAGTTTCATTAGGAAAAAAAATAAAATAAAATGACATATCAGTAGCGTACAAAACTCAGAATCTAAAAATTTCCTCCCAGATGCAGATTGACCGTAGTTGTTTGATTTTTCAGTTTTCTTTCCTTTTTGATCCCTATCAGTGTTTGAACTATGTAAATATAGATTATAAATGCATATAAATTTTCTTTCTTGAGAATAGAAATTTGACAAAATCATATTCTTGCATTCGATTCAAAGAAAGTAATGAATCTTATAACCAACATACAATTATTATATAATAATCTATCAACATCTTGAGCATATACAGTAAAAAACTCAAACCAAATTACAAAAACAGAGCTAAACATATCCTTTACAATGGACGCCTGCACAGAGGACAGGAATTTTGATTCTCCAGCCACTTAACAATGCAGTTTTGGTGGTAAAGATGTTTACAACCAAAACGGATTAACTCAGTTCCAGCACTGAAATTGTCCAAGCAGATGCAGCAACCACCCAGCTCTCCATTGTCACCATTCTCTGCAACCACTTTTTCATGGGTAGTCATACTCAATCTATCAACAGTCTGAGTCTGAGTTCTTGAACCTGTTGAATCCGATGACGATGGCAATCTGCTGGGTGCCTGATCAATTATCAACTGATCATCAATGAACTGAAAGTTGCGATGATCATCACCATGTGGCATATTACCGTTGGAAACCAAATCAGGATCAACGACCAGTTCTGATGATCTAACAACTAGATCCACTTGAGCATCCAAGGAAAAAAGCCCTGTCTCCAGCAAAGCCGCGGCTAAGACATTAGAAGCGAGACGATCAGTGGAGAAGTGTGGGAGGCGAAACCCAGAAACTTGAGAGAGAAAGTTATTGATGTGGTTGCGGAAGATGGGACGTTGTCGAAGGAGATGGTTGGGCAAGAAGAGAGACGTGTGGAGTTGGGGAGCAAGAGGGTAGGAAGAAACTTGAACAACAAGGCCTCCGGGGGTGGTTCGAAGCTCTCGTCTCAAAGTCTGGTTCACAGAGAGGTTGAGGAATATTCCACTCGAAGGCAGCTCTGTAGACCAAGGCAGAGAGCGTCTTTGGGACACTTCCACACTAATCGCCATTCACACTATTTTGATTAAATCCAACGCAGCAAAACCAACTTTTTGGAAAATCCAACAGAAAAAATTGAAGAAGAACAGGAGGAGATGAAGAAGAAAGGAAAGAACTAAGTATTGAAGAAGAAGAAAAGGCGGAAAATATTTGAACCAAACCAACCGTTAATTATATGTACAAGGAACTATGAAAAATAAGACGGTTTACTTTCACGCGTAAAAAAGGAAACCATTGTTTTGACAAAATTATCCTTCAAGAAAAAAGGAAACCATTGTTTTGACAAAATTATCCTTCAAGAAAAAAGGAAACCATTGTTTTGACAAAATTACCCTTAAAAAAAAAAGAAAACCATTGTTAAAATCACAACCGACAAAGTTTTATTTAATAAGCCTCATACTTTTAACCTCATACCATGATGAGGTTATGATTTTCGCCCGGGGGGAAGGTACAATGTATAAACTGTTATTATTATTTTTTTTATTAAATAAATTTGTCTTTATAAGATTGATTTTGGGTCTTCATTAAATTATAGTAAAATTTTATTATTTCTGCCAAAAAAACAATGTAGAGTAAAATTTTATTATAATATTAGATTGATAGAATGAGGTAGACAGTGACCAGAAATTGATTATCACCCAATATTAAATTGTCACAGCAATTCACAAAATAAAATTTTTTTTAATAAAGGAAAGAAATTCAATATATATATATATATATTACTAGTTTTTTTTTGTTCATTACGTACTTGTATCTTTAAAATGTCTGTCTAGTTTAAGACAAAAATATGTTAATTAATGGTAGTATACAAAAAATAGCTACCCAACTACTTTATATATGGTTAAATATATATATATATATATATATATATATATATATATATATATATATATTATATTATATGGCTTCCAAAAATTAAAAAAAATAAAACCTACTTTATTTGTTAAGATAACTAGCTTTTAGTTTTAATTAAATTGTATATTATTTTTCTTTATCTAGTTATATGTAATTTGCTTATCTAAAATATTTGTTAGTGATCATTAGAATTTATTAGGTATGTAAGTTAACTTTAAAAAAAATAAATAAATAAAACCATATTGAATACAAATTCAAATTATGTTATCTTTTATTTTTATTTTTATTTTTCCTTCAAATTTATAGTTGTTTAAGATATTTAACAAACTAATAATTGACAAAAAAAAAATTATATACAATTAGGTATCAAAGAAACAGAAAACCAAATATGTTACTAATCATTTGGCATTTATTTATTTTTTTCTTATGGATTTTTTGGGTTATTTTATTTATTTATTTATTTTTTTTTTGAATTGGGCTTTTTGCTTATCAATGAACTATGGAAGCTCCTAATAACACAAAGTTATTAATTAAGTAAACTAGATTATAACTTTGTCATAATATTGATTTGATTAGTTGGTTGCAGCTTTCTCAGCAAAAAATCAAAACATAAAAACAAAAAGCAAACTAAAGTTGGTAGCTATCTAGTTATTAAAAATTGATTCTCACCCCATGTTAATGGTGATAGCAAAGCTCACAAGAAAATTTTGAATAAAGGCATTAAATCTGATTTTTTTTTTTTTTTACTTAATAAAACGTTTGTGTAAGGACCAAGTAAGATTTATTTAAGATTTATGTCTGACATAATTACCCTTCAAAATAAAAAATCAAAATGGACAATTTATTTTTTCTTCAAATAAAAATTTAATATTTTTAACCTTATCAGTAATATATTCTTTAAAACTATAATATAAAAAATCAGGTTATGGCTTTCAAAAATAAAAATAAAAAAATGAAAAAATGAATTGAATTAAAAAAAAAGAAACAAAATATATAGAATCAAGTTATGATTTTTAATTTGATTGTTATTTCTGCAAAAGAAAAAAAATATTAAATTTTTTTATAATATTAGTTTGATGAAGTAAGGTGGGCAATGACTGGAAATTGATTATCACCCAATATTAATTGTCATAAAGCAATTCTCAAAATAAAAATTTGAAATAATGAAATGAAATCATATTAATTTTTTTTTTATCAATTTCCTAGGACCAATCTTATTAGATTTATTAAATATTTGTGCCTTTAAAATATCTTTTTAGGTCAAGACAAAAATTTGTTAATTAAAAGAAACAAACTACTTTGTAAGAATGGCTTCACCCCCCCCCCCCCCCCCCCCAAAAAAAAAAAAAAAAAAAAACTTTCTAAAATACTTGATTTCTTTTTTTTTTTTATCAAATTAAAAAGTATTTTATTTCTTTTAGGATTTTTTTTTTAAAAAAAATTTTGGTGAACTGAGCTTGTTGCTTATAAAGTTAACTATAAAGTATTAAAGTTAAGGGAAACAAAAAATTGAACACAAATTCAAATTGTCTAGATTTTGTTTTTATTTATTTATTTTTTTCATTTGTTTAAGATGTCTAACAAACTTAAACTGCTATTAATAAACACTTTACACAAGAAAACTATATATAATTAGGTATTTGAAAAAAAAAAAAAACATGTTACCAAATGGAACTAAGGACACGTTTGGTTTATGGAATAAATGTTGGAATACAATAAGTTTTTCTAAAATCTTGATGGTTCTTTATTTAGTTGGATTTTTGAAATTTACTTTATCTATTCCTATAAAATCCTAATTCTTTAAAATAAAAATTTGTCTAATTCTTTAAAATAATATAATCTTATTCCTTCTAAAAAGTTGTATTCCTTAAAATAAAGGAATACAAAATGCGCTACTTTATATATATATATATATATATATATTTTTTTTTTCATACTTTGATATTTTTTTTTGCTTCGTATTATTGTTTTTGCCTTTTTTTTTTGAGCCATTTTTTTTTCTTTTCACTCCAAAATTTTGTTCCCTATAATACTATACCTAGAACACAATTTGCTTCAAAACTATCACTTTTATATTTCTTTCTGAAACGTGAAGAATTTTTTCTTAGCAAATCTTCAAAAGTAATATTTTCTTCTAATCTCTTTTATTTATTATTTTCTTCTTGTATTTTTTCTTTTGTCTATTGCAAGATGTTAATAACATGTGACTACTGTGACTTGCATAGTTTACATTATAAAATGTTTGATTTGATTATAAGTTGTCAATCTCTTTCCCTCTATCATCCCTTCACAACCTCTTTGTTATCAATGAATCAAAAATTAAGGTATCTAATGTTTAGGAAAATTGAAAAAGAAGAAGAAGAAGAAGAAGAAGAAGAAGAAGAAGAAGAAGAAGAAGAAGAAGAAGAAGACGAAGATGAGAAGATCAATTATCTATTAATAAGAAACTTTTAGCAATATCATGTGCTCTGGTGGGTTTTTAGTCTCTTACCACTACATAAATCTTATCTATCCTAATGCATGTATATCTAGTTCTTTGATTTGGAATCGTAAAATTTTCATTTATGAAATTTTCTTACTCCTAATATTGAGTAAATATTCTTTTATTTTATTTTATTTTAAGGAGGGCGTAGGAGATATATTAGATATTTAGGATACTGAAAGTTGCTTGAACATTATAAAATTATTACCATAAATTTATTTTGATATTTAATATTCTTGCAGCTACTTAAATGCCCAATTGAGTTTGATTGTGAGAAAATTGATAAAGAAAAAAAAAATCAATTTCAATATTAATGGTGTGGCTGGAAATCTTGCATACAGTCTCTATTTTTTTTTATCAATTGTTATGCTTTATGGTTAAACATTATATTGAAAAAAAAGCTTTGTGAATAACATATGTTAATGATTTTTATTCAAGAAGAAGAGATATTAATAGATTAATATATTAAAGTGATATAACTTGCACTAATCAACTTAGGATGAATAGATGTGCATTTATGAAATTGTGTAGTATGCTTCAAACAATAGGAGGCTTAAAAGCCACAAAACACATGTTAGTAGATGAACAAGCTGCAATGCTTTTACATATTTTATCACATAATGTAAAGAATCGAGTCATAAAACACCAATTTAGACGCTCAGGAGAAACAATTAGTAGACATTTTAACGTTGTTTTAAATGCTATAATACGACTACAAGTGGAGTTACTTAAGAAACCAGAGTCGGTTCTTGAAAATTCAGTAGATGAAAGGTGGAAATCGTTTAAGGTAATTTTTCATATTCTATTACATATAATATATATATATATATATATATAGGAAGTTATAACTAGAGGGACTATATATAAATTTTATTCAAATTTAGGATTGCTTAAGGGCAGTAGACAGAACATATATTCAATTAAGGGTGCTTTCAGAAGATTAACCGAGATACCATAACAGAAAAGGAGAGATAGCTACAAATATGTTAGGAGTTTGCTCACAGGACATGCAATTCATATATGTATTGTCTGGTTGGGAAGGTTCTACAATAGATGGTAGAGTTCTTTGAGATACAATAGGTAGAAGAAATGGACAAAAAGTTCCACATGGTAAGGATAGTAAATTCTCTAATAAAGTTTTAATTTATTAATGGTGAACTTTAATTAAGCAACAAAATTCTAAGATATTTTAGTTTAAACTCTCTCAATCCTCCTTCTTTTGAATTGGTATTTATTTGAAATTTAGTTAAGATACTTATGGAATTATTTATTAGGTTATTTTGATTTTTCCTTTTTATGTTGCCTAGGTTATTGTTAAGATGATTAGCAATAATAAGAATTTTCTTATTAAGTATTTATTTCATGTTTTTATTTTTATTTTAATGTTGTTGAAATTGTTTTGGGGGTTTTTTGAACATAAAAATTCTTAAATAAATATTATGTAAGAATACTTATTATTCAATTTTGCACCTATGAGGACATTTGCCATTCCATTATTTAACATGTGGAACCAAACAATGGAATTCCTATTCAATGTTATAATATATTATTTCTATTAAACTAAAGAGTAGGAATAGATAATCTATTCCACATTTTTTATTTCTAGTAATTACTAATTCTCAATTATTAGAAATAGTCATTATTTTAACCAAGCATAACCTTTTGCTTATCAATGGACTATTGAAGCTCATAATAAGACAAAGTTATTAATTGAACTAGAATGTAACTTTGATAGAATATTGCTTTGATGAAGTTGGTCGCACATTTCTCAACAAAAAATTAAAACATTAAAACAAAAAATAAAAAACAAAATACAAAATAAAGTTGATAGGATCCGCCCCGGGAACCTTCCTAGGATCTCCTGGGTGGTCCCGCCTAGTGAAGTCCCACCGGACAATCCTTAGAGAATATCCAATGGAACCTCAACTAAAAACATGGATAACTAAACTCAAGCATTAATAATAATACCTTATTATGTAAATATAAACCACAACAACATCAAATATTTTAAATGCAGTTTCACAAAATAAATATGAAAACGCAGTAATAACACAATATTTAAAAACCATAAATATATTTAAACGTATACAATGTACTATACGATATACCAATCTATAAACCGTGGGATACACCCACATCATGACCTTCAATATACAAAACTTGTCGTGGAAATAATAAACATCGGGACTTACCCAACCACATGGCCTGTGGCAATAATAAACCGTTGGGTGAAACCAACCTCACGGCACTGTGGCAATAATAAACCGTCGGATAAAACCGATCTCACTATCCATGGCAATAATAAGTCATTGGATGAAACCAACCTTATAACATTGTGACAATAATAAACCATTGGATAACCCCGACCTCACGGTCCATGGCAATAATAAACCGTTGGGTGAAACCAACCTTACGGCACCATGGTAATAATAAACCATCGGTTAAACTCGACCTGACAGTCCGTGGCAATAATAAACCATTTGGTGAAACCAACCTCATGATACCATGGCACACCCAGCGCGCTGTAATATAATATTGAACCGAAACTCTGGTACTATATGGTACATCAAATAAAAATAAACAATACAGTATCCTTAAAACAATCTTGTAAGATCATATATATTTTTCCAACAATACTATATCATAATAATACTTTAATATTCAAATTCCACCGCTTATTTAAATATTTCAAAAATTTCAAAACATCAGTTCATGCTAAAACTAGAAATACCTCCGTGAAATATATTCACCATAAACCAATTTTAAGCATATAAAATTATAAAATATTTGAACATGATTTTCAATCTGCTTTGTCAAATCAATTATTTTCTAAAATGATTTAAAACCTCAATTCAATTACCAAGATATTTAAATACTACAAGTCTATTTATGAAATCATTAAAATGGAAAACCGTTTAAACTATTATCAAACATCACATAAAATGATAACACATATAAGTAAAATCAAATATTACATATGCATAAACCTAACATTTCAATCAAATGGTATATACGTAAAATATTCGAAGCACATATATACTATACCATATACCCAAAACGTTTTAAAAATATAATCACTCACAGTACTGCAGATGCTCAATCCTGCTCCTCTGCAGGCTCATTTCCAGGCTCAACTCGAGTACCTGTATTATAATAAAATATATCTCAGGATCCAATAACTAAAACAAAGACACTTGTATGACCTAAATATCTCAAACTGATTTATACTATTATAAAATTACGTAAATTGGACATCGAATGGTCCAATTCTACTGCGTATCTTCAGGATCCGATACTCAAAATTGGGGATTTTGAACCGAAGCCTAATATTTTGAAATTGAACCTTCTAATGCATCCTAATAATATTCATTTTCACAAATCCAACTCCAATTTTAACCAATTTAACCAATTTTGTCTAAACACGGTCCAAATTTATCCGAAAATTAACTAATTAATCCAAAAATAAAAAAAATTAGCAAACAACATCCAAAATTCATAAACTTTATATCCATGGAAAGCCCAAGAGACAAGGAACCCACCAGTATGCTCACCTCACTCCAAAGATTCCTCTAGTTGCCGAAAAACTCAGTTGAAGCTTCGGCTGAACTTCCCATCATTGTATCTCCCAAACGGTGAGGAATCTGGACAAAAGAACCATGGAAATGAGTTTAGAGAGTCAAAAAATGGTAGAAAAGGTTTATAGGTTGGCCTTAAACGGCTGAAAAACATGAAAATCTGGTGACCCACCTCATTGGCCATCGCCACCTTCTCCGGCCGCCCGTTGCCATGAAATTTCATGGCCAAGCTCACCTTAATGTGGTCTTCCTCCCTGGTTGGCATGTGTAACAGTTTGGTAGCCAAAATGGTCAAAAACAGTGGAGACCCGGTTCGACGTTAAACGAGTCGAAATGATTCAGTTCTGATCCATGGGTCTGGGAGAGAATTTCTCAGGTTTTGGGAATGAAATGGGTATTTTGGAAATTTATTTCCTATTTAGCATTCTTACCGAGACTTATATAGAGCCTTGGGTCTAACAGACAAAAACTAGAGACTGGTTTTGACAATGATATAAAACTTATGTTTAAAATTTCTTAGAACCATAACTTTTTATCCGTAACTCGGAATTTAGCGCGCCATCAGTCTATGAACTTGTATCGACAAGATCTATACAATGGTACTTCAGTCAAACCAAAAATGTTGCCCATTGAAAAAGTCAACTTGGATACACATATTGTTCACTTGGTTAAACTTGGACAAACTTAGTCAAACATGTTAAAAATTTCTTGCAGCAAGGATAAAGTTTTTAAAACACCAAAATAACCTATTAAACCACCACCATGTCTTTCCCTCACTAACAATTCCTTAGTGCTACAATTAGGCACACAAAATTTATTTTCCCTAAACAAATATCCCTCAAAGATGTAAAATTTATTAAACCCATATTTTGTACAACTAAATATTTCACCAAAGTCACTATCATGCTCATAAAGTTCTTTTAATTGTTTAAATCCAAGAAATCTAGCATCTAAGATAGAAAACAATACATACATTCGGGATAATGCATCGACAATCACATTTTTCTTACCTTTCTTATAGCGGATGACATAAGGAAAAGTCTCAATGAACTCAATCCACTTAACATGTCATCGGTTAAGCTTCCCTTAGCCTTTGATGTGCTTCAATGATTAATGATCCGTATGAATCACAAACTCCTTTGACATTAAGTAATGTTGCCACATCTCCAAAGCCCTCACCAATGCATATATCTCTTTGTCATAGATCAATTACTTCAATGCAGTTCCATTTAGCTTCTCACTAAAGTATGCTATGGGTCTTCCTTTTTGCATTAAAATAGTCCCAATATGTACACCTGAAGCATCACATTCAATTTCAAAAGTTTTAGAAAAATTAGGCAAAACTAGTAAAGGTGCATTAGTTAATTTTTCTTTCAACAAATTAAAAGATTTTTCTTGTGCTTCTCCCCATTTGAATCCAAAATTCTTCTTTACAACTTCGGTCAAAGGTGCTACGATGGTGCTCAAATCCTTGATAAATCTTCGATAGAAACTAGCCAAACTATGAAAGCTCCTCACTTAGGTAATAGATGTAGATTTTGGCCATTCTTGGAATGCTTTCACCTTGGATTGATCAACTTTAATTCTTGGAGCACTTACAACAAATTCTAGAAAAACCAATTCATCTATACAAAAACCACACTTTTTGAGGTTAGTAAATAATCTTTCCTTCCTAAGTACTTCTAAAACTAATCTAAGATGTTCTACATGCTCATCTAAATGCCTACTATATACAAGAATATCATCAAAACAAACAACCATAAATTTTTCAATGAATGGATGCGTGACATGATTCATTAACCTTATAAAAGTGCTAATGCATTAGTTAAACCAAAAGGCATTACTGACCACTTATACAAACCATATTTAGTTTTAAATGCGGTTTTCCATTCATCACCCTCTTTCATCCTAATTTGATGATATCCACTCCTAAATCAATTTTAGTAAACATGTATGCACCATAACATATCATCTAACCTAGGAATTGGATGTCTATATTTAATGGTTATATTATTAATGGCCGTACAATCTACACACATCCGCCATGAATCATCTTTCGTAGGTACTAACAAAACAGGAATAGCACATGGACTCGTGCTCTCACAAATATAACATTTATCTAATAACTTACTTATCTATCTTTGTAGTTTCTTTTTTTCCTCGGGATTACTCCTATATGTATATCTATTAGGAATTGCAGCTTCTGACACAAAATCAATTTGATATTCAATCTATCGGATAGGTGGTAAACGATTAAGAATTTCATCCGAAAAGACATTATCAAATTCCTGCAAAAGAGAAAAAATAGAACTTGACAATTCAAGTTCTTCGGGGTTAGCTTGATCATTCAAATAAGCATCTTTATAAATCATGACCAGCAGTGGTTTATCACTCAAAAATACCTTTTTAACTTCACTCAAGCTAAGATAAAAAAAATTTCTTTTTCTTTTCTTTTCTCTTTCTTTCTTTCCCACTCACGGGTTCCGCTTTTCCACTCTCACTCTTGGCTTTATCTCTTATTTTCACCTCACAGTTGGGATTAGAATACTTACCTTGGAAAGCAAGCTCAACTTTGTCCTCATGGATAGGTAATGAAACTGTGGGTGCCACACTAGACCTTTCCTTAAGCTTTTTGACCTTCCTCCTTTGTTGCATTTAAAATTGGTCTCTATATACCTCCTTTGAAGTTAATGGCTCTAGTTTAACCTTTTTTTTCACTTAAATTTAAAAATAATAGAATTCTATTTTCCATAGTGTATGGCATCCTTATCAAATTGCCATGGCCTCCCCAATAAAATAGGACCAGCACGCATGGGAACAACATCACACAATACAACATCCACATATTTATCAATGCTGAATTTTACTTTGGCTTGTTTATTTACTTTCATTCACCACTATCATTAAGCCATTGTAATCTATATGGTTTAAGATGTTTAATAGTTGCTAAACCTAATTTATCAACTATCACATTACTAATTACATTAGCACAACTTCCACTATTAACTATCATACTACATATGTTACCTTGAATTTCATATCGAGTGTGGAAGATGTTCTCTCTTTGAATTTGGTCCTCATCTTTGTACACGATTAGAACACTTCTTACCACCAAACTCAATTCAGCCCTTGAAGCCTTGAGTGTTTCGGATTCCCCTTATTCCTCATCTCCAATTTCTTCATCAACAAATTCGGTCTCTCCCTTGGATTCCTCATTTTCGGATTCCAAGTCTTCATTACCTTTCAACACCATGCTTCTCTTATTTGGGCATTGACTTGTAATGTGTCCTCATCCCTGGCACTTAAAACACATAATGTCATGAGTTTTAGAAGGTTTAGAATCAGTTTTACCTTCAATCTTAGATGCTTGGACATATTCAGTTTCAGCTTCTTTCTTTGGCTGATTGGTGCTCTCATCACCATGTTTTGGTTTTGGCTTGGTGTCATATGTGGGATTGCTTCTTCAAATACTTGAATTTGTCCTCCCACTGCTTGAAACACCTCCAAACCATGAGCTTGTACCCCTCCTCTTGAATTGATTTTCAATCTTGATGGCCACATGAACTACATATGTTTGTAGCTCCACTTGATTGGCTATTTCACGATTCAAACCACCCAAAAACCTCGCTATGGTTGCCTTTCGATCCTCATTCATGCTCAATCTCATCATGAGCATCTTCATCTCCTTATAGTAATCCTCCACGCTCCTACTTCCTTGAGTTAATTATTGGAGTCTTTGATGCAGTAACCTATGGTAATAACTTGGTACAAACATCTTTCTTATGGCTCCTTTCATTTGTCACCAAATAGTAATCAATTCATCTCCAACTCTTCTTCGGATCCTTTGCTCATTTGTCCACCATTGGAGTTCATAATGTCCATACTCCAAAGCAACCAATTTAACTTTCTTAGCCTCAGAATAATTATGACAATCGAAAATCATCTTTATACGCTCCTCCCATTCTAGGTAAGCTTCCAGATCACTCTTTCCCATGAATGGTGGTATGTTGACCTTAATATTTCCAAGATCATCATCTTCTTCTCTAGCTGGTCTTCAATGGGTTGGCTTTCCTTGGTAAGCAAAAATATCATCAACCCCCTCATCAAAATCATCTCCAAAATTACCTCCTTCAAATTCTGATGAGAATACACCCGTGCCCTCACAATTGACTACCCACTAGAGTGCTGATCTAATACAGATGAAAACCGGGCTAATTGACTACCCACTAGAGCAAAAGCCAAGAGATTTAAAGATAAACTGGCTGGATTCATACAGGGAGTTATTAATTCTCAAAAGGGTTTATCAATATCCAAAGATATAAGACCCATTTTATGCATCCAGTTGGTGAAGGTCGATACAAACCCGGGTAGCTGTTTTGGTGGAAATATGGACTCCGAGCAGCACAGAATGGGTTCAACACTTTTTGAACTCAATTGATATTACTAGGAGTTCATGGAAATAAGTCAAGGCAGAAGCAAAAGCAATCAAAGAAGGCCTTTACACATAAGAGGAGTTTTTGGCCAAAATTGCTATTTTTGTTGCTGGCTTTACTGTATTTTGCTGATTTGGCATTTTCTTTTTATTCCAATCAAGGGCAATGTGTGGGAATTATCATTAATTCTATTTTTCATCCTACATGACACATTGGATCATATTTGGAGCCTCTACAAGCTGGAAATTAGTCAAAGCTAGCTTAGTAATCAAACTAGTCAACAAGTTTTCTAATTTGATTTTGACTCTGTGTTTTAAAAAACTAGCTTTTATTTTGGTTTTATTTAATTATTTTTCTGGACAAACTAACTTAGGAAAGTTATTATTTTATTATTTCAATTGTAAATTAATTAATTCCTAATTCAAAATAAGGGAATTGATTCATACAAATTAGATTAGGAAAGGGTGTGAAATTAAGCAATTTCCTAATTTGATTCTATGTTGGCTGAAATTTTCTAATCCTTTTAGGGTTTTATTTTGTTCTTTTAAAGCATATTTAAAGGCTTATTTTTAATGAGAAATCAACTTAGATATAATTCAGAAAATTATTTGCAAGAAATCATATAAGCCATTCTCTAAACGATTCAAAATATAGTTTCTGCATGGGAAGTCATATTGTTTCCAAATCTCAATGGTCGTCAATGTTTCCTTTGTAGGAGGATCACCATCTGCCTTGGGAACCTTTTCTTTGCCAGATTCATGGTTGTCAGATAGAAAAGCATTTATTGTTGCCCTATCTCTTGAAGTTAATACCATTGAACTTCTCAGGCTTCTCATAAGAAGGATTATTAGAGACATCCATAAGATTTGTCACTATACTTGCTTGTGAATCCGCCATTAATTACTGTCTTTAGATTGTTGGAAAATTCACAAACAATATAAAAACAAAGTATAAATATTCAATAAATATTTAATATGATGTACAATGAAGAACAAGAGAAGAAATAATAATATACAGGACAATATTTAATATGACGTACAATAAAGAAGAAAAGAAGAAATAATAATATACAGCAAAATAGAAAAAATAAAAAATAGGAAAACCTGTATTGAAGAGTTGATGATAGAGTCTTGCTTGTAGCAATGTCCTAAAGGCAGTTTTTCTCCCTTTCTTTGTGTTTGAAGTTCTGTAGGAGACTGTCTCCCAGGATTAAACTATTAGATATTTGAAATTGAGCACTCAATCCCAAACCTAATGCTAGAACAAAAATATATTTCCTCTCCAAATGTTTTTTTTGTTAAAGATTGTGAATATATTTTAAAAAAAAAAATGAATGAAATCTATCCTCTGTTTAATAGGATAATTCGTACTCTTTCATGGAACAATACAATTCCATGTAAAAGTAGAATTTGTAATAGGAAATAACTTCTGTTTTCCTGAAAACGTCTTCTAACAGACTTCTAAAAAATGAAAATAAAATAATAATTTATTTTAATAAAAATATGCATATATATAATAGGTAATCAGGTAGGCCCCCGTTGGTAAGCCCATGTTTAAGTTTAATATGTATATGATGGGCAATCAGGTAGGCCCCCATTGGGGAGCCCATGTTCAAGTTTTAACCCACATTACTTATGCTTATAAAGCATAAAAGTTTCTCTTAAACTTTCTATGTGGGACTAAATGTTTTTATTTCAAAACATTCATAACTTCAACAAGTGCATCATAGAGTGCATTGAAAACCCCTTGTTTAGTCTTGATGCAAGCATTGCACATCTACATATTAGGGTTGTTATAACTTCGATGCGCGTCGACTGCAGGCTGCCACTAACACCTGCGGCTTTCACCTTCAGAGTGGCGATCTATGGTGCATGGAACACGAACCTCCTTGTGACACATTTGCCGGTGTTGACAGCTACTCATTGGCAGAAGGCTCCACGGTAAAAACGGATGGCGGAAAACAAGATGCTTAAAATCAAAAGGTGGGAGTAGGGATTGAGATTGTCCATGGGAAATGGAAGTCCAATCCTTAACGTAGCTTCATCTCCAAACTTGTCAGACATGTATAAAGCGACTGTGAGTCCACCGCAAGGAACTTACTTGTACAACAAGTAAAGGTGGTGAGATTGGCTTTAGCGATTTAATTTTAGGTGGAAGAAGTAATTTGGAGTTTTTGTCAAGGCTTTGTAGAAAGGTTGAGAGGAAGCCATGGATTTGAGCATCGATAAAATGGGCTCCATCATCCTCACAATCAATGAAGATGTTTCCTTTGATTCTTCGCGCACATGGGTAGAAGCGGGTTAGGGCTCTGGAGAGTGAATCCTTTGGCTTCTGGATTCTTTGGTTGGTTGGAAAATCATTGTTCTTAGGATAGAAAAGAAGTAGACGGATGTAAGTAGATGGAGGAACAAGTTGATCTAAAAGAGAGAGCTTATAGTGTTTGAGGTGGTTGGGAGTTGGAGAAGATGGTTTTATGGTTTCTCTGCTAATGATCTCAATCTTCATCTCCTCTGCCATTGTGTTATTTCTTGAAGATTTTTTTAATGTTTTTGATAAAAGGAATCAGGAAGTCTAGCTTTGGAAAAAAGATATATAGGAAGAAAATATAGGGATATATAGGAAGAAAATATAGGGATTGACTGGAACTTCAAAGGCACTCGAAATTTTCTCTAATTGGTGGCAGATTTATAGGCGACTTTCTTTTCTGTGCTTTTTCTTCTTTTTTTTTTGGATAAAAACAAATGAATTCATTAAGAAGAAAGCACGTACATCATGCTTTAAACACTTGAGTGAGCATGATATTTATCTGGTGTGTTATACATGGCTTTTATTTGTATGCAACATTTTTTTTTTTTTTTTTTACCTTTTTGTCTACGTATATAACTCATTCTTATTCATATGCCTTTTCAAGAAGAAAAAAAAAATATATATATATATATATATATTATTCATATGCCTTTGAAAAACTTTGCTAGCAACACTAATAGAAGATTTTCTCCGTCTTTGTACACCTGCAAACACACTTGATGGCTTCTATAGGTGTCATGTGTTTTCCAACTTTTCCCAAAACAATGCACATCTCAAATAAGAATTTGACCTTCTTTTTTAAATCTATACAATATTACCATTCTATTATTTAAATACATTTAAATGCATAACTCTTATTTTACTTATGTTTCTTTTCTTTCTTTCTTTCCTTTTTTTTTTTTTTTTCTAGAATCTAATTTTCTATCCACAACATATCGAAAAATAATAATAAAATTTATACATGTTCATACATAGCTAATCCTATTTTTTTTTTCCATGAAACATAGATAATTAAAATAAAGAAAATATTTTCAATATGATTAAGAAACACTTTAACTTGATATGTGTTTACTTAATTGTATTGCATCATTAGTTTAAAACACATGTAAAAAATAAAAGTTTCTTAATTGTATTAAAAATATTTGCATTATTTAAATATCTATTTTTTATAAAAAAGAAGAAGATTAATTAGCTATGTATAAATATATATAAATTTGTTATTATTTTGGATATATGTTGTGTCACTCTTAGAAACATGTAAAATAAAATAAAAATATATTTAAAAAAAATTAGGAAAAGAAATATATGTTAAATAAGAGTTTTGCATTAAAATTAAAAGAATAGCAATATTGTAATAAATATATATAAAAAAAGAAAAGGTGAAATGAGCAAGTGCATTGTTTTTGGAAAAAAGTTGTGTAGAATTGAGCGAGTGTGTTAGCGTGTGTACAAGTGAGTGTTGCTAGCAGTCCTCATTCAATTTCACTCTTTTCTATTTTGTCCCTTTAAAATTACATTCTGTCCCTCTCTTGCTTCGTGCGGTATCTTATGTGAAGATAACATTACATTATCTATATGTATTCAATTATTAAGAGTTATGTAAACTCAATGATTTATAATCATTGGTAATATTCATAACATCATACAGATAATAAAATAAAGTTTACATATAAAAAGAATAAAAATATTCTATTTAGATCTATTGGATTTTATATTATTTTTAATTTAATTTTTCAAATTTTAAAATTATAATTAATATTAGGAAATGTAAATAAATTTATTTTGAAGAGTATGAATAAAATAACAGAAAAAAATGAAATAATTTGAAATTTTAAAAAAATGATATTTTTAAAAATCACATCAAATTGTATTTAAATCAAACTTTAAATAAGATAAATAATATTAATTCTAAAAAATATCTTAGGTGTTTTTTTTTTCTTTTTTCTTCTTCTTTTTTTTTTTTTTTTTTTTTTTTTTTTTTTTTTTGTGGATAATATCTTAGATGTCTAGTTATGAGTGACATATTGTACCACAATATCTGTAGAGCGATGACATAAAAAATTATTCCTCCTCATGTTATCTCTCTTTTCAGTTTTTCTTTTTCTATTATCTGAATATTATTTATCATCCCTTTTATATGTAATCAATACTTTATTAATATGATAAAATATTTTAAAACTATAATACCTATTTAATTACTAATTTTGATGTAATTTTATATACAAGTATAAATATTTATAATTTATTTTTGTTTCAATGCATAAGTTGCAGTTTTTTTTTAGTTTTTAATTACTTTAGATGTTTAAATAGTAAAAGAACTAAAATTGATTTTTTTTATTTTGCATGGAATGTGTTTAATTTTCCTTTTATTTGCAATCAATTAATTATGCATCCAAAGCATTGAAAATCAAATTTTTCCCACAATATTTCTTCTTCTTTTGTTTTTTTGAAAAATAGCCCTCATTTAATAAATCCTCTAAGTAATTCGACTACCAGGTAACAAAACAAAAAATAAATAAATAAATAAATTTGAATTTTGTATATATGTTTATATTTTTCCACACCATAAGTCAAAATTATCAAGGGATGTTACTATAGTATGGTGTCCCTCGAATTTCTTCTTTTTATTTTTCTTTTTATTTTTTTTTATTATTTTTTTTTTTAATCTACCATTAATATTTAATGGTGCCCCATAGAAAAAATTCGTAGGTCTGCCACTGATCTGGATCCTCTCATGATGAAACATGACAATAAGCAAATCAATGATCACAATTCCCTTTTTTTTCTTTTTCTTTTTTTCCGCTTTGTTCTTCATCTATTCTATTTATTGACGCTTTTAATATGATTTTGAGAAGATAGACTTTTTAAATAAAGATGATGGACTTTTTAAAATAAATTGCCAAAAAATATAATAGCTTTAAAAGAAAGGAGATTCATGAATTTTTAAAAGAAATATATAAAAGTTAAGTTGCGCTGAAGATTAAATTTATGTATTTATATATTGATAGAATATCCTTGTTTGCAAGTTTAACTTTAAAAACTAAAATAAGAGAGAAATAATTTTAATCCTATAATGGGTTAGTGACCATATATCATTAGATCCTTAAAAGCTTAGAACTCAGACCTGGAGAGGATCTAGCCGATATTTTAAAAGAATAACAATATAGTGCATCAGGCTTCGGAAATAGAGATTTAAGTTATATATTTGCACAGATTTTGCTTATTTAAGTTCTGCCATGAACGTCCACAATTATGAGTTAAACTTTTGTAGTGAGTGGTTCTTCAAACATCTTTACTTTCTATATTATATTTTTTTAGTTTGGCAGCAAATATTGGCCAGATAGATAATTAACAATAATATCATACAACAACCACTAAAGTGCAAATATATATATAATTCGGATAAAAATACAATATTTTTTTTTTTTTGTTTTTTAATCATACGCCGCATAAACTTTTCTAAATATTCAAATTCAAAACTCGAAACAGTTTTTTTTTAAAGTAATTTTGAATACCATATTGAATTATCATCTCTATGTAAACATCTACTTAAAATGCTATATAATAACATGCATGATTATGATTCTAATTAAGACCTAGAAAGGTGGTTACCGCCAATTTTAGACATTAACGAAGAACTAGGATTTGAAGGATAAGCAAATGAAAGAAGCTCAAGATCAAGTTCAAATAATACCATATCTTCTTCCCAGAGAGACACAAGCTTCTACTCCATCACCATCTCTAGTGCTTGTCAGCAAAAGGAAGTTGTTGAGAAAACTTCCACTATCTAAGCTCAACCATATTGGTTTTCCCCAACCAAAATCAGTCTCAGAGAAACCAAAACCACACAAACTAGTGCATGTATATAGATTTGTATCTTCTCTAATAGAAATGTCTTTTCTCTCTTTCCATGATTGGAAAATCTCTTCCATCCAATCATCTCCTCCAAGCCTTTTTGCTTCTTTCTTACCAAACTCTTCAATTCCTCTCCTGAATTTACACACCAAATCTGGAAGCTTTACCATGCCTGCCTCTAACTGAATTGAAAAATATTGCACAAATTTTCCAATGGAGTTTTTTGAGAAAGGGGGTTCAACTCGTTCTCTGAAGTTGACAAGTTGGTGCATCACAGAGTGCATTGAAAACCCCTTGTTTAGCCTTGATGCAATCATTGCATATCTCCATATCAAGGCTGTAATAGCTTCGGTTCGTGTCGGCTGTTTCCCCTGCAGTTGGCTGCCATTAATACCAGCGGCTTTGGCCCTCAGATTGGCAATCTTTGATGCCTCGAACATGTACCTCCTCGTGATGCACTTGTCAGCGGTAACAGCCGCTCTTTCAGACTTGTCGGCAGGAAGCTCGACGGCAAAAACCGAAGGTGGAAAACGGGAAGATACTTTAAAATCAAGAGGTGGGAGCAGGGTTTGAGATTTTCCATGAGAAAGGGAAGTCCAATCCTTGATGAATCTACTAAGTGTAGCTCCATCCCCAAATTTGTGGGACATGTACAAAGCTACTGCTAGTCCACCGCAGTCGAAGGAACTTACTTGTACAACAAGTAAAGGTAGTGAGGTTGGTTTAAGCAATTCAATTTTAGGTGGAAGAAATTGTTCTGGTAATTTTGAGTATTTGTCAAGGTTTTGTAAAAAGGTTGAGAGGAATCCATGGATTCGAGCTTCGATGAAATGGACTCCATCATCCTCACAATCAATGGATATGTTTCATTTGATTCTCCCTGCAAGTAGGTAGAAGCGGGTTAAGGTTTTGGAGAGTGAATTCTTTAGCCTCTGGAGTAGTGTTTGGTTGGTGGGAAAATCTTTATTCTTGGGATAGAAAACAACCATAGACATGTAAACAGATTGACGGACAAGTTGATCTAAAAGAGAGAGCTTGTAGTGTTTAAGGTGGTCGGGAGTTGGAGAAGATGGTTTTATGGTTTCTCTGCTAATGATCTCAATCTTCACCTCCTCTGCCATTGTTTTATTTCTTGAAGAATTTTGAATGTTCTTGATAAAAGGAATCAAGAAGGCTAGCTTTGTAGAATAAATATATATATATATATATATATATATATATAGGAAGTAAATATAGAGATTGATTGGAACTTCAAAGGGGCACTAAATTCTCTCTAATTCGTGGTAGATGTATTGGTGATTTTCTTTGGTTCTGTTATCAAATTTTATTTGGTGTCTTATACATGGTATTTATTTGTATATATAATTCATTCTTTCTTTTTTGTCAACATACATAATTCAATATCATTCATGTGCCTTTAAAGTTGGATCCGGATCACAGGCTGACACATATTGGGCCGAGATGGCACGTGCACCCCCAAATTTTTTCATTTTTAATTTATTTTTCAATCTGTTTACTCCTTTGTGTTTTTGTCCCTCTTCTCCACGAGGTGTATCTTTGTAACACCCCGTCTCGAACCATGTCGGAATTTTTGCACGTTGATCGAGGTTGACTGTTGATCGTTGACTGAAGGGGGTGAAAAGTTGACTTTTTGACCCGGTTGGAATTCTAGGTTGACTGAGGTACTGTTACGAAGTACACGTTGGCACGAGTTCGTAGACTAGTAGCACGTTGAAAACGGAGCTACGGTTTGAAAGTTATGAGCAAAACAAGTTGAGGTCCAAACTGTCCAAGGGGTGTTGGAGTTGACTTTTTATTCATGCAAGGTTGAGCTTTGAATCATGCATGGTTGTGAAGTGCTCGTCGATACGAGTCCGTAGACTAGAGGCACGTCCGATTTGGACATGTGGTTTGGAAGTTATGGACTTGTAGAGTTTTTCAAACATCGTATTATTTTAATATTATTTTTAAACGCGTAACGATGTGCCACGTGTGACTTAATGAAGGTGACCATGTGTCACCATGTTGAGAAGCCACATGTCAACCATGTGAAATATCAAATTATTTTTATTATTATTTTAAATAATAATATTATTTAATTAATTTTATTTAATCATTTTTATTTTCCTTTTTCTTTTTCTTTTTTTTTTTTCCCCACGTGGGAAAACACCCTTCCTTCCCTTCTTCTTCCCCGAGCCCGACCAAGACGGATAAAACACACAGCTTTCTCTCCCTCCTCTCTCCCGTGTTTTTAAATTCCGGCCACCCAATGTCCTCATGCGCCGGCCAGTGACGAGCGGAGGGAGGAGCCGAGCTCAGCCGCCAAGTTTCACGGTCACTGGCCGCCGGACGAGCGCCGATCGGGCCGGAGAAGCCGCTGGCGGAAAAATTTCTCTCTCCTCTTTTCTTGTGTTTTTCGACCAGCCCAGTCCGAATTAAACCTCCTCTCCCCCTATTTTGGGTCCTCTGAGTTCAAATTTGGCCTCCAATCTCAAAAATTCGAAGCGGGTTGCGAGATACGAGGAATTGAAAACAGGCAGAAGCTTTCCAGCCAAATTTTTGGCCACCTCCGTCGGAATTGGGGTCGATGGAGACCGGATTTGTAATCCTCGTCGCTCAAGCTTCGATTCGGTATATTATTCACCTATTTTGGATAACGTTTGTGTTTGACCCCCCGGATACCGGGTATTATTTACCCGATTAAAATATTAATTTATTTGACTGTGTATGAATTGTGTTCTAGGAGCACCGGTGAGTCGTGGAATTGATCCCATGGTGGATTATGGTTTAATTGCGTGCTCCAGGTGAGTGACCCACCTTTGAAAATGTTTTTGGGGTAATTAATTGTATTTATGTGGTATTAATTTGATATCTGTAATTGGTGCTCATGTGGCGTATTTTAAATATAATCGGAAAAAATATTATTTTATATATATATTTACCCAATGGTGCTAAATGAAATTTTGGGGTCATTAAGAAATTTTCGATTATTATTTTATTGTGATTAAATGGTATTTGTTACACATGAGCAAGTATTTTCAGTAATTAATTGCGTCTGGATTTTATATCATTTTTGGGCAATTAATTATGTTTAATTGGTATTTAAATTATGCTCATGTGGTACAATTTGGTTATGGTTTTATTGTGGTTTAATTTATTATTATGCATGAGCAAAGTGGATTTCGGTATTAATCGTACGTGGTTTTAAGTATTATTTTTCGGGCATAATTGGGTTAAATATTTTACGAAAATATTTGTTTAAATTTTATAAATTATGCCCGCGGTATTTTTATTATTGAACCTCGTACTTCGAGAAAATTGTGGTTTATTTGTTATCGATGTTTCGTACCGGTTTGGTTAAATAAAAATATGTGGGATGGTAAGTGTGTGAATTTAATGTATTTCCCATGGTAATTTTGGAAAACGGTACGGTTGGTTAATAATGTTTATTTTTAGACGCACTCATACAGTATTGGTGTTCTGGTGTATGGACATGTGGTAGCGCGCAGGTATTATGTGGTTTAGCGCGCAGGTATTATTTCTCCCGTTGCTGCCATTGGACCGTGGACATGCAAGTTTGTTATTGGCCACAGCCGCCCCCCTCCTTGGCCGGGAGATGGTTTCAGCAGCGGTATTGTCGGGACGCCGAAGTGCCGTTTGCAAGTTTCTCTCTTTAACCCCCCCGCCAGTCGGTGCTCGGGACGCTGGGTATCGGAGGGCATCACCGATATATGGTGTAGTGCGTCAGGTGTAATTGTCAAGTGTAATTTTCAGATAAAATTTCAAACCCCAAAGAGTACAAAATTATTTATTATAATTTATTGCAGTTTATTTATATTTGGGGTATTTATTTATTTATTTATTTATTTGTTGTTTATTAAATTATTTGGTCCCTTGGTTTTCGGGGAGTACGTACATCGGGTTTTGTGAAAATGTTTTAAAATGGGAACAGTTCCAACGGAGCGAATAGTGAGGGTTTTGAGAGAAAGTATTACCTTCAAATGTTTATTTATTTATTTATTTAATTGTTTGGTATTGATTAATTAAATCCTTTTATTTGGTATATTATTAATATTAAAGGTGTACAGTAGTTAGGGTCACTCACTGAGATGATTAGCATCTCACACTCTTAAATTCCGTTCCCCTAGGTCCAGGTTGGAATGTTGATTGTCCGGGGCGAGCCCAACGTCTCAGTTCGTTGCCGAAGGTTCAAGAAGTTTTCTTCCCTTTTTCCTCTCGACCTTGTATTGCTTCTTTATCTGTCATTTTATAAATCCCATATTTATCTGTATAATGCTCTGTATACTGTATTGGACGTGTAGTTGTTTTTATGCACTGGACTGTTGTTATTGTTAAGAAGTGCTGAAATTTGTGGAAACAAATTGTAGTAATGTGGGAGGAATAAGGGGATGAATTTTTGAAGTGTGTTTTCAGTGCAGGAAATTTTTGGTTAGTCCTACCCTTAGGGGAGGTGCTGCCGGATTTTCCGTTGGAAGGTTCGATGGTATTTTCCTGGGATCAGGGCTTGTCTAGGATTCTGGGGAAGGAATTCTGGACGGGTCCTGACAATCTTATGTAAGGGTGACATCACATTATCACTATTCATTCCAATTATTCGTAATTATTCAAAAAAATTTACATAATATAAAATAAAGCATCTAAATTCTACATAAAGGAGTCTTACATGCCCAATTATGGGTGGAGCATGATACTGATGGTCAAATAATGATAGTTATAGATTTTAATGGTCAAAACTTCAATGAACTATGCCAATACTTTCATATGCATTTTTGAATGTTTTTCTCCTGTCCTCTAGGAAATTATGATCTTCTCTGAAAACATTTTTTTCTTTTTTTTTTTGTACTTTTTATAATATTTGTATATACCTTTAAAAGATTTATTAATTTTTAAAATATTTTTCTTATTTTTTAATAATTTCACAATATTTAAAATTTTGTTAATTATGTTTGAACAAATATTAGTCTTTCTATTAAAAAAAAAATAGCATTAAATTTAGTGTTTGTTTGCAAAGCTTTTTTTTTTTTCTGGATCAAAGGCTTTACTTGAAGACCAAAAGCTCTTTGTTAAAAAATAAAAATGTTTGGTAAGAGTCAACAAGCACTTATTAAAAAAAAAAAATTAAGTTATTTTAGAGAAACCTAAAGTTTGTGCCTCTCTAAAAAGATTTTTGTCTTTTTTATTTAACTTATGTAGAAATTTAATGAGCATTTAATATAACTTTTTTTATTATAACCAAACACTTATTAGCTTTTTAATAAAAGTTCTTTTTCAAAAAATTATATTATATAAAGCTTTATAGGCTAAAACTATACTTCCATTAGCTATACTAAACAGAGCTTTAATCTAATGTATTAATAATATTAACTTAATGGGAAATTATTAAATTTAAAGAATAAAACTCTGCCATATAATTCGTAAATGCCACGTCTCAAAAAAATCTTTATAATGATTAGATCATCTCTACTGAATCTTTTTGAATTTTTTTCAAAAAAATTTATTATACAAAATTTTATAGACTATAGCTCTACTTTCATTAGCTATACCAAACAGAATTTTAGTCTAATATATTAATGATATTAACTTAATGGAAATAGTTAAATTTAAAGAATAACACTCAGCCATATAATTTGTAAATGCTACATCTCAAAAAAATCTTTATAATGATTAGATCATCTCTACGGAATCTATTTATTAGTAGTTTTTTTTTTTATCGCATTAAAAAAATAAACGGTCAATAAAAGAACATTTCTAATGGATCCTTCTAACTACTCTTTCAAATTGATATGGTAAGACAAAAATGGATACCGATAAAGTGACTCTTTACTACTGTAACCAGTATAAACTATTATGATGTTTCTTTAAAAACAAATTTTTCTTTAAAAAGTCAATTTATTCAAAAAAATAATAAAATATATGTAATCAAATAACAACTATAAATAACCGTTTATATATTATCATTAAAAAATAATCTTATAATTGATTGTATATTTGTCACACATATATATATATATATATTGAGTTATATATATTTTTTTATTTCATACTTTGGGATATATATTAGACAATTGTAATCCATATGTTATTCATAAAATCGTCCATGGAAATAAATTCAACTCTTTTTTTATTTTTGATATTTTGAGTGGATGATTTGAACCATTTATTAAAAAAATAAATAAAAATGATTTTTACTATTATGCGCGCTATCCCTATAGAAACATTAAATTCAACTTGAAATTAATAAACAAATTAACAATTAGTTTCCAGCTAGCAGCAGTGCTGTCTCTTTTGATGGAATCTTTTAGCGATTAATTATCAATATTTTTTATATTTGTTGGAAGCCAAATAAGATTTTGATGTTAATGCATTAGCTATCAATATCTAATGAAGGTAACCCATTCAATATAATATGCAACTCGTTGTTTTGAAGAATTTAATTAAACATAAGCATGGTTTAAGCCCGTTAATAAACAAATATCGAAATATTTAAAATATTCGATATGCGATCATAATTAATCTAATAAAAAAAGTTTCTTAATTATGCTACGGAAAATAAGTTGTTATGTTTATTCGAGAATAATAAACTTTTATTTACTAGATAATTATGATTGCATATCGATTAGTTTATATGTTTTAATTTTTGTTTGTTAAGGGGGTTAAAAGCATGTTTATTTAAGTAATATAAGTATATTCTTGTTTGATTTTTATAATAAAATAAATAGAAACAATCAAAATTCTTTTATGCAATTAAAAATATATTTACTCTTTGGATGAATATATATATATATATATATTTTACAAAGAAACTCAAATCGACACAAGTCACGTGTAAAAATTAATATTTGAAACTTAGCAGAAGTGGAAGTAATTGCTTCAACACAGTTTGGGATGCACCATTATACGGCAATCGAACTTGACGATTTTGAATTTTATTGGACAAAATTTAAAATGCAGTCCAACAGCCTAACAAAAGAAGAAATCATTCAAAATATATAAAACCATTATATATATGAGTTTAGCTCCAACAAATTTGGGCTTTTTAACAAAAACAGTGTTTTAAAATGATATCAAAATTTTCAATCATGGACGCCATGGCCACCCCAAGCCCTTTCAAGTTTTTTTTTTTTTTTTTTTTTTGGTTGAAATATCTATATATATATCATAAGAAGTTAAGTATAATTTTTATTATGGCCCCCAAAATTGTATCACTTTCCTTTTAAACTTATTACTATAGAGTTAACTAAGTTATCAATCATTTTTTTTTTCTTTTTTTCTTTTTTAGGAGTTCATTAATTTTTTTTCCTTGATTTTATAAATTTTTAAATATCTAAGTTGAAGCTAATTCGTTATCAACTTATCAATCAAATTCTTTTTTCCCTTAATTAAGTTCAGTAATCAAATTTTTTCCCTTGATTAAGTTTATATATTTTTAAAAATCTAATATAAGTTATTATTAGTTATTTTATTTATAAATTTTGCCTTGGTGGTTTTATTGAAAAAAGAAAAATAATAATAAAGTGGTTTATAAAGTGGTGAAACAACTAGCCAGCAACAGCGCCCACATCTTGGTTTCCAACATAGCAGCTCTGAATGATCAAAATTCTTCACTCCATATCAAACTAATCAAATGTGAAGCAATCTCAAATGAGTGTCTCTAAGGATAAGCATGAATGCTAAGGCTCTTGGGAAACAACCAGCCATTGATTAGGCCTACCCCAATTGCTACCCTGGACGAGGAAGTGCTACAAGCGTAATCAACATGGTTTATGCAGAGGACCAACATATCAGAGCCACATATTGAATTGTGAAAAGTAAGTGTCTGATCGGACTGCAAAAACTATGCAGTGGGATATTGCCGGAAATGAAGTTTGATAGTTTATTGGATGACGATTCAAGTCCCAAAAGCACTTTTTAAACAATCAAAGAGTCTCTGATAGCAGGAGCCATATTACCATATTAGGTCTGAATTTCGGATTCTTATTGGATCTCCCTTGATAATGGGCAGTGGTTGTGTATTCTGTCTATAAAGCTTAGAAATTTGTTTTTCAATTTGGCAAGTTTTGGTTGTGTTTGATGATTATATTTTCTTCTTGTTTCGCTTTTCCTTACCGATACTCACATATGAATAACCATTTAAGTTGTAGACATATTAGTATAACTCTCATACTATGTGAACTTTCTGCTGCAATATTTTGTATAAACCTCAAAATACATAATAACAATAAACCAAAAGATGCCCAAATTAGAAAAGGATGATTTTTTTTTTTTTTTTCAAAGCCACGAAATAATAATAAGAAAAGGAAAAGTATGAAAGATGGAAAACAAAATAAATTGGAAAAATAGACCTTTAACTTTTTTCATTCTCTCTTTGATTGCGGTTAATCAATAGAAGAAAATTTTTTAAAAAAAAAGTACAGTTATGCACACATTGGGTTCTTTCACTTTTCCATTACATTGCGCATTGGTTAAGTTTTGGTAATCAAATGAACATGGACTGCGGTTGTGTTTGATGATTTTTAATTGTTATTTTGATTATCAAAGTAAACAATCACACTTTTTTACATTTTGAAATTGGAATTTTTTTATAAACTCTTTGGGAGGAATCTTTCTCTGTCAAGGAGATGGAATGCATTATATTGTGTAAAAGAAAACACAAGTTCACAGCTAGAACTGAATTACAGTATCTTCTTGCACAAGCAACTCGAAAACAATCCAGTGCTGGGATTGCAGTGAAAAATAAGGAGTCAGGATTGCAGTAAAAATGAAATCTGATAGTTTCAAATCCCAAAAGCACTTTGAACAAGAAAGCAGTCCATGGTTGAAGGTATCAGTTATCTGAAGAAAAATACTGAAATGGTCATGTAGAGCGAGAATAGTATTTACAACCAAAAAGCTTCCCGAAAGAAAGAAAGAAAAAGAAAAAACCTGCAATTTATAGAACCTGGAAACGAAAGATTTATCACAAGTCAGTTAAAATAAGGGAACAGAATGAGTTTCTAACATACCAAAAGCAGAGAATGAGAGTATCACATTTACATTTTTGAGTTTGTAAAAAAAAGTTACATTTACATGTGATTTCTCCCTGTTTGTTTTCCGCGTGCATTTTGTTTACATCTCTTTATAACTAATTCATGGTCATTCATGAGTTTGCACAATATTTACTAAAAGCAAAAGAGAGAAAACAAACAGGGAAATGAAGTACCTGTTTATATGTGAGAGATTGTAGAAATTAATGAAGTACCTGAATTTAATAATTTTAGAAAATGCAGAAATCTTATGTGATGAATGTGATGGATGGTGGGCCAATCTTCCCCCTACCCTTTTCTGACGTTGTGGCTTTAGCAAGTGCCATCTCCAGATACTGGGAAATAGATGTTGGCAGCCTTTCTTCTGGCTAGCATTGGAGCTCTAGGCATTCATGAAATGGTCAATATTTTTTTGAGAGACTTAGCAAAGACTTGGAAAGATCTTAGCAAGTAGGATCTTAGTGGATCTTAGGGACTTACCAGTCATAATCATGAAAGGAGGGTTTGTCAAATTCTTGTTGGAATCACCGATGATGGTGGTTAAACAACTGGCCAGCATTATTTTTCAAAATGCCGAATAGTTAAAAAACCAAAAGATGACCAAAAATTTAATAATAATGAGAAGAAGAAATAAAAGCATGAAGGATGGAAAACGATGTTTGTTGGACCCTTAGTCTTTTCACTTTTTTTCTTCCCTCTCTTTCATTGTTATTAATTTATGGGAGAAAATCAAAAGTAATGAACAGAATTCAATAGAATTATTCATAGATGTATAAACCGATTATGGATACAAAAGTGATTGTTGTCCAAGTTTTGGGAATAAAACGAACATATATAGCAAAAAAGAAAAATCTGGTTTAGAGTTTTAACGCCAGCCTTTGGATTCAATTCAATATACTACATGAAGTAGAATATGTGATTAATTTCATCAGTAATCTATTGGGGATTGTAGGATTCGAATTCTTAATCTTTGTAGGAGGAAATAGTAGCTATGCCACTTAACTCTATTGGCTCCCAATCATCTTCACCTTTTAATTCCATGCTTCACACTTTGTCACGACTAAGCAACTCACTAGTCATATCTTGAATAAAAAGATGAACAATTAACACTGACTTAAACAGAGACAGTGATACAATAACAGTAAAGAAAGTAGATTAGATTAGTTGATATATATCAGCTGGATTTTGAATACTTACTTGAGTTGCTTACTCGTCAAGAAAAGTAAGTTTTTATTACCCGAATTAAGTAGTTCCTCCTGAACTTTTATTTTCCACTTACTTGAGTTGCCTACTCCTCAAGCAAAAGTAAGTTGGATTGAATGCTTACTTGAGTTTCTTATTGCTATCCGTATTATCTAGTTACTCAAGCAGATTAGAATTTTTATTTATCCGCTTACTTGAGTTGCTTAGTCCTCAAGCAAAGTTTTTACCATCAATCCTACTTCCTTTAGAATTCACAATCCTACTTCCTCTAGAATTCACAATCCTACTTCCTCTAGAATTCACACTCGACCCAAATTGCCTCACCGCTTTTTCAAGCTATATATAGACAGAGAGCACACCACACAAAAAGGTATATTACATTTACGCAAATAGTTAGACAAAGAAAGAAAAAAAGAAAAAGGAGAGAGAAAGAGAGGATTCAGAATGGCTTTGGACTACTACGGCGTTCTGAACGTGAAGAGGAAAGCCAGCGACGATGAAGTGAAGAGGGCGTACAAAAGGCAGGCGTTGATATGGCATCCAGACAAGAACCCGGCCAGCAAACAATCTGAGGCCGAGAAAAAGTTCAAGCAGATCTCCGAGGCCTACGAGGTGCTCGGTGACCCTCGCAAGCGTCTGATCTATGATGTGGAAGCAATCAAGTCCGTCCAATTTCCTCCTCCACGTCCTTCGTCTTCCTGTGCGCCAGCTGCTGCTTCAAGATGCCATCAGAAACACCACAACCGGCAGCAGCATCCGGATATTGTGAAGTTACGTGTTTTTGGTGAAGATGGTTTCTGGGTACGGGTACACCCTACCAATTGTAATTGAGGTTTTTCTCTTTCTTGATTTTGACAATTTAGACTTGTGAGGGATACCTACCTACGTGTTGCCGGTACTCTTTTTCCTTATTTGAGGTTTTCCCACTTAGGGTTTTTTTCTTAGTAAGGTTTTAATGAGGCCGGTGGTATTCCCTTGAGGTCTTTTGGTCGGTTTGTCCTTCTTGGACTCGATTTCAGTTGTACTTGACTGACTTTGTATTGAATTTGATTTAATGGAGGGCTGCCAACCTAGTTGGGATGTCTCCTGTATATGCAAAATTCATCTTCTTATTCTTTTTCTTGTTATTATTCTTTTTCTTATTCTTATTATTTTTATGCTTGTTTAATATGTAGAGTTTATCTTGTATATGCTTAATCATTATCTTTCAACTGTTATGTTAGAATAATATAATATATGTTGGAATAATTAATGAATTTAGAAGAAAGTGGGATCATGACAATTATCTACAAGATTTAATCTTAGATTGTAACATCGGAACGAAATAACCACATATAATCATAAATGTTAAAATAGCATAATTTTTTTAAAAATTACCATCAAAAGAAACAATTTAAAGTAATATTACATCACCAATCTTAAAATACTTAAAATTAAGCATTAATATTCTTTCGTTTACTCAAAATCTTATAGCACAAAAAGAGATCTCCAACCCATTACCGCCGCTAAGATATCCGTGTACCTAAAACACATATCATGTAAACAATACCATACTATATGCATATAAATACAGAATGCAACTGTATGTTATTTACTATACTGTATGCATATAAATACAGAATGCAACTGTATATATAACATAGTGTTCAAATGTATAAAACCATCCAAAACAATGAAAAAGAATGATATAATAGAAAGAAGGCTAAAAAATATTCGAAACTCTATCTAAAAAACTAAAGGATTCATAAATATGCTACAGTAGAGGATGAAATTATCTACTAATTTAAAGTCTTGTTCAATCTCATTCCTATTCTGTCATATTTGGCAGTCCACACCAAATTCAATACATACCTTTGTCTCAAAAATAAACCAATTCATTCAGGTTTCAAGCAAAGAATTAATAAGGCATTTACTTCCCCTAATTTTGCTTGCTATTTTTTTGTTTTTAATTGTATAGTTCTATTCTGAGCCAAATTTATTGGAGCCTTCTGGAACTCCCATTGAACCGTCAAGCCCATGAATAATATTGTTCCTTAAAAAAATCATGATAACCATGATTAATATACATTAGTTCAGGAATGCAAACTTTTAACTTGTGTGTAATATAAATTGTCTATCCTATCTCCAATTTACTATTAGAATATACATAATTTTTTTAAAGAGGAAAAACAATAATAATAAAACCACCCAGAGCGTATGGTAACTATGTTTCTTTTTTCAATTATTTATAAATAACTAGACCAAGTAAGTTTTTTGTTTTTATTAATTTATGATTTATAAACTTAATCATGATATGTTTTGTTTAGTTTATATTTTAAAATTTGTATAATGTGATGCAAAAATAAATGTGATCATATGACAAATAGTAGAAACTGTTTTATGATTTGGGTATGTAACAGAAAAAAAATTATGTTAATTCAATTATATAGATTTTTGAAATTTGAAACTACAGAAGTTAGATTTGAATCATTTGATGAAAAAAATTTTAAAAAAAATGTAGAATTGCAAATCAATTTTTTTTTTTTTTTTAATTCAGAACCACAAAGTGAAATAAATTCCCGAAGATGCTACATGGATTTGTAATTCAGAACCAAAGAGAGAGAGAGAGAGAGAGAGAGAGAGAGGAGGAAAAAAAAAAAAAAAAAAACACCTAATCTGGTAATCTTTTTCCAGCTCCCAAACATTTCCCCCATATTTTCGTTTTCTACAAAAATTATATATTCAAAATAATACTATATAATTTTAGATCATGTTACTATTATTCATGAATAATAATAATAATAATAATAATCCAATTTGATATTGTTATGAATAATGTAATTATTTAAATAAGTGGTGACATCTCTATCATGAATCATAATAATAATTATATCTAATGTATTTTGTGCTTCTCTAAAATTTTTTTTTAATTTATATGTAAATTAAATAAGCATTTAATACAGTTTTTTTATTTATAACCAAACACTTATTAGCTTTTAATAAAAATTCTTTTTCAAAAAGATCTATTATAGAAAATTTTACAATCTAAATCTCTATTTTTATTAATTATATCAAATAGAGTATTAGTCTAATGTATTGATGATATTAACTTAATGGGAAATAGTTAAATTTAAAGAATAAAACTCAGCCATATAATTTGTAAATGCCACATCTCAAAAAAATCTTTATGATAATTAGATCATTTTTATTGAGTCCGTTTATTACTAGAATTTTTTTTATCACATTAAAAAAGTAAACAGTCAATAAAAGAATATTTCTAATGGATCCTTCTAAATACTCTTTCAAATTGATATGGTAAGAAAAAAATGGATACCGACAAGGTAACTCTTTACTACTGTAACCTCTATAAAATATAGTGATGTTTCTTTAAAAACAAATTTTTCTTTAAAAAATCAATTTATTTAAAAAAAATATATATGTAATTAAATAATAACTATAATTAATCGTTTACATATTATCATTAAAAAATAATTTTATAATTGATTATATATTTATCACACGTGTGTGTGTGTATATATATATATGGATATATATATATATATATATATATATATATATTTTTTTTTTTATTTCATATTTTGGGATATATATTAGACACTTGTAATCCATATGTTATTCATAAAATCGCCCATGGATATAAATTCAACTTTTTTTTTTATTTTTGATATTTTGATGGATGATTTGAACCATTTATTAAAAAAATAATAATGATTTTTACTATTATGCGGGCTATCCCTACGCTATCCCTATAGAAGCATTAATTCAACTTGAAATTAGTAAACAGATTAACAATTAATTTCCAGCTAGCAGCAGTGCTGTCTCTTTTGATGGAATCTTTTAGGGATTAATTATCAATATTTTTTATATTTGTAGGAAGCCGACTAAGATTTTGATGTTAATGCATTAGCTATCAATATCTAGTGAAGGTAACCTATTCAATATAATATGCAACTCGTTGTTTTGAAGAATTTAATTAAACATAAGCATGGTTTAAACCCGTTAATAACCAAATATCGAAATATTTAAAATATTCGATATGTGATCATAATTAATCTAATAAAAAAAAATTTCGTAATTATGCTACGGAAAATAAATTGTCATGTTTATTCGAGAATAATAAACTTTTATTTATTGGATAATTATGATTGCATATCGAATAGTTTATATGTTTTAATTTTTGTTTGTTAAGAGGGTTAAAAGCATGTTTATTTAAGTAATATAAGTATATTCTTGTTTGATTTTTATAAGAAAATAAATAAAAACAATCAAAATTCTTTTATGCAATTAAAATTATATATACTCTTTGGATGAATATATATGTATATATACTTTACGAAGAAACTCAAATCGACACAAGTCATTTGTAAAAATTAATATTTGAAACTTAGCAGAAGTGGAAGTAATTGCTCCAACACAGTTTAGGATGCACCATTATACTGCAATTGAAATTGACGATTTTAAATTTTTATTGGACAAAATTTAAAATGCAGTCCAACAGCCTAACAAAAGAAGAAATCATTCAAAATATATAAAACCATTATACATATGAGTTTAGCTCCAAGAAATTTGAGCTTTTCAACACAAACGGCGTTTTAAAATGATATCAAAATTTTCAACCATGGACGCCATGGCCACCCCAAGCCCTTTTAACTTTTTTCCTTTTTTTTTTTTTTTTTTTTTTTTTTTTGGAAATATCTATATATATCATAAGAAATTAAGTATAATATTTATTATGGCCCCCAAAATTGTATCACTTTCCTTTTAAACTTATTACTAAAAAGTTAACTAAGTTATCAATCAGTTTTTTTTTTCATTTTTAGGAGTTCATAAATTTTTTTCCTTGATTTTATAAATTTTTGAATATATAAATTGAAGCTAATTCGTTATCAACTTATCAATCAAATTCTTTTTTCCCTTAATTAAGTACAGTAATCAAAATTTTTTCCCTTCATTAAGTTTATATATTTTTAAAAATCTAATATAAGTTATTATTAGTTATTTTATTTATAAGTTTTGCCTTGGTGGTTTTATTGAAAAAAGAAAAATAATAACAAAGTGGTTTATAAAGTGGTGAAACAACTAGCCAGCAACAGCCACATTAATTGAAGACTTGGTTTCGAACATAGCAGCTCCGAATGATCAAAATTCTTCACTCAATATCAAATAATCAAATGTGGAGCAAACCCAAATGAGTGTCTGTGAGGAGAAGCATGAATGCTAAGGCTCTTGGGAAACAACCAACCATTGACTAGGCCTACCCCAATTGCTACCCTGGACGAGGAAGTGCAACAAGCGTAATCAATCTGGTTTATGCAGAGGACCAACATATCAGAGCCACACATTGAATAGTGAAAAGTAAGGGTCTGATAGGACTGCAGAAACCATGCAGTGGGATATTGCGAGAAATGAAGTTTGATAGTTTTTTGGATGACGATTCAAGTCCCAAAAGCACTTTTTAAACAATCAAAGAGTCTCTGATAGCAGGAATCATATTACCATATTAGGTCTGAATTTCGGATTCTTATTGGAGCTCCCTTGACAATGGGTTGTGGTTGTGTATTCTGTCTAGAGCTTAAAAATTTGTTTTTCAATTTGAGAAGTTTTGGTTGTGTTTGATGATTATATTTTCTTCTTGCTTTACTTTTCCTTACCGATACTCACATATGAATAACCCTTACTCACATATGAATAACCCTTTAAGTTGTAGATATATTAGTATAACTCTCATACTAGGTGAACTTTCTGCTGCAACATTTTAGTATAAACCTTAAAATACCTAATAACCAAGAAACCAAAAGAAGCCCAAATTATAAAAAGATGAAAAAAAGTTTTTAAAAAAAGGCACGAAAAAATAGTAAGAGAAGGAAAAGTATGAAAGATGGAAAACAAAATAAATTGGAAAAATAGACCTTTAACTTTTTTCATTCTCTCTTTGATTGCGGTTAATCAATGGACGAAAATCGAAAAAAGGACAATTATGTACACACATTGGGTTCTTTAACTTTTCCATAACATTGTGTATTGGTTAAGTTTTGGTAATCAAATGAACATGGACTGCGGTTGTGTTTGATGATTTTTTACTACTTGTTATTTTGATTATCAAAGTAAACAATCACACTTTTTTACATTTTGAAATTGGAATTTTTTTATAAAGTCTTTGGGATGAATCTTTCTCTGTCAAGGAGATGGAATGCATTATATTGTGTAAAAAAAAACACAAGTTCGCCGCTAGAACTGAATTACAGTATTTTCTTGCACAAGCAGCCAATAACCAACCAACTTTTGGTTATGCCCAAAATCTAATTCCCATCTTTACCCGTGAGAGTTGTGATTTTTGATGCATCCAAATGAAAATCCTTTTTATCTCACAAGATTTGTGGGATATAATTGAAGAAAGCTATGATGAGCCTACAAGTCCAAAGCAACTGCAATCGTGGACGGAAAAGTACAAGCAAAATATCCAAAGAGATATACGAGTACTGCTTTTCATTCAGCAAAGGGTAAGCAAAAGTGTCATCCCTAGAATTTCAAATGCAACAAAATCTAAAGTTGCATGGGAAATTCTAAAACAACATTTTGGAGGCCATGAAAAAGTATTCATTAAACTTCAAACTAAGAGAATTTGATAAATTAGCAATGAAAGACAATGAAACTATCCAAAAAATTTCTTTTAGAATTTCTGGGATTATTAATCAAATTAGAAGTTATGGAGATACTATAGCTAATCAAAAAATTGTAGAAAAAATATTAAGATGTTTGCCAGCAAAATTCGAGCATATTGTTGCAACCATAGAAGAATCCAAAGATGTGAAAACATACTCTTTGGATCAACTATTTGGCTCTCTCGAAGCACATGAAAAAAGAAGGTATGCAAGATATTCTCATTGTCTACTTACATGTTGATGATTTGATTTATACTGGTACTAATCCAACAATCCAACAATGGTAGAAGAGTTCAAAAGTGCAATGTTAAAAGAAAATACAGCTGCTTATTTATTAAAGTTCTCTCATTCTTCAAAATGAGATTAGTTTTACAACAAGCCTAAATACATATATATAGAGGAGAAGAGGCGGTGGAATTCAAATGAAATTGAATTCCCCTTTGGTGGAGTTCAACTTGAAATTGAATTCTCCTAAGGTGATGGAGTTCAACTTGAAATTGAATTCTCCTAAGGTGATGGAGTTCAAATTGATTTTATCCTTTGTCATGATAGCTTTGATTGCTTGCTAGCCTTCCACTTTAATCAACAAAAGTGACTTAATTGATAAGGCCAATGATACTTTCTTCCATGTTAAGCATCCTCTTACAATGTCGATTTTGCTATAAAATTACAAATTATTATTATAATAATTATTATTTTATATCAGCTACAGATGCAGCAAATGAAACAATATGGCTCAGAAGAATTTTATCAACTCTTTAAATTTTCTTTTAAAAGATATATAGGAGTAGCCAAGTTAAGAAAAATTAAACCATTATAATAGTAATTTATCGATTTGATAAGAAACGTAACTATTTATATATAAATTTGTTTTCCTCGCAAGTATATCTGCATATATACTTGAGGCAATTCTTGAGCATCAGGTGGAGGAGACAGTACATTTAATAGAATCCCTCCAATTAGCAGCTGGTGCTTAGTAGAAACCCAAATTGGTGTGATATGTCATGCTTTTTGACACATCACCATAGTAGAACTCCTTCTTGACCTCATTATCTTGCTCATGAAAATCTACATAACCCTTTAATCATACCACCCAAAAATGCTCAAGGGAATTGCAAGGTTCACAACCTTAAAAATGTGAGGACTCATCCAAAATTCTTTACCGGAACTCTAGACAAGTCTTGATCCCAGGAAAACCCTACCGGACCTTCCAATGAAAAATCCGGCAGAACCTCCCTTAAGGGTTGGACTACCACAATTTTCTTGCACTGAAAATACACTTCTAGAAACATCCCCTTATTCTTCCCACATTACTACAATTTAATCCACAACTTTTAGCATTCCGATAAAATAAACAGGAAATTCATGCAGTATTAATACAATAGGTGCAGTAAGTGTATAGAGCATCAAAGTTACAGATGAGTGTGAAAGTTATACAACATAAAATAGGAAACAATAATACAATAGAATACAAGGAAGCATAACTCTTTGAAACTCAACAGCAACAAACGTCGAGCTTGATTCTGATGTCGTCTACCAGCCCGAACCTAAGGGAACGGAATTTAAAAATGTGAGATGCTAATCATCTCAGTGAGTGACCCTATCTACTGTACAATTATAATAGTAACAAAAATTATAGCATATTTGAATAATTAACAATAAATGAGTAAATAAATAATAATTAATTGAAAATAATAATTTCTCTCAAAACCCTCACGGTTCACTCGATTGGAAAAGTTTTCCTTTTAAAACATTTCACAAAACCCAGCAATTATATTTCCCCAAAATCAAGGTAGCCAATAAATAAATAATTAAATAATAACTAAATGGAATATCAACATTTGAAATACAAAATCATGCAAATAATAATATAGAGCACCACAATTTATATGAAAATGTTTAATCAATCATTACCAATAAAATGCAACAATTTTTGGAACCCAATGCACTCAGAAAAATAATCCGAAATAAAGTAAATTTTGAATAACAATTAATAAATCATATAGAAAAATACCACAAAAATTATTTGTTTGAAATAAACTGTAAAACTTAAATAAATTAACCATTTTATTTGAATAGTATTTCCAAATAAAAAGCTTGAAAATTCAAATTGAAAATAGCCTGACACACCACACTATATACCAGTGATGTCCTACGGTACTCAGCGTCCCAAGCACCCTCAGGCGGGGGTTAAAAAGAGAACCGGCATACGGTTGCTTCGGCGTCCCTGCAGCGCCGCTGCTAAAATCTGTCATTCCGGCCTAGGAGGAGGGCGGTTATGTGCACTATACTAAACCGGCCTGCCCTCAGGTCCATAGGTAACTCACGGGAGACTAAAACCTGCGCGCTAATTACAATCTCATGTACAGTACAGAACACCGTTACTGTATAAGTGCGTCTAAAATAATTAAAATAAAATAAATACCAATAGCCCATTTTTATTATTACGGTAAATTTTTGAAATTTACCGTGGGAGTTATAAAAATCTCCAATCCCACATTCCTTACATTTCTCACCATAAATCATCAATATAGAAAAGCAATATAGTTTACTCAAAACCATGAAATCAACCACCTCGCATTATAAATGCATAATTACCTTTTTAAAACATACAGTACCATCATACCAATATTATTTTTCTTCAAATCCTTTAAATCAATTTTTTCCTCCAAAATAATATATAAGGCTCACAAAAATATTTAAATATATTTTCTCTTCATAAGCCCTTGATTGTACATGAAAATTCTCGGTAAAAATAATAATAATAACAATCCAGAATTTAAATTATAAATTCATTGAATTTCTCCAATATTCAATCATGGCATCAAAATATATATATATGTATGCATATAACCAATCATCCAAAATTTGACAGTATAAAATAAATACCCAATTTTATAAAATTCCAACCACTTACATATATTTTCCAAATATTCAAATATCACCAAATAAATATAAATTATCATCCGAAAATAGTTTTTAAGGTGGATCACTCACCTGGAGCACGCAATTAACTTAAGATCCTCCATGGGATCAATTTCACGACGCACACGTGCTCCTAGAACAACAATTCACACACAGTCAAATAAAATAATATTTTATTCGGATAAATAATACCCGGTACCCGGGGGGTTAAACACAAACGTTAACCAAAATTGACGAGTAATATACCGAAACGAACCTTATGGAACGAGGATCGTATTACCGGCCTCCATTGACCCCAATTCTGCTGGTGGTGGCCGGAAATTGCCCGGGAAGGACCGGCCGAATATCATCTCCTCATAACTCTCGAACCACTTCGAATTTAAACAATTGGAGGCCATATTTGAACTCAGAGGACTCGAAATAGGGGGAAAGGGGTGGAAGACCGGACTGGGTTGGCCGAAAAACTTAACCCGCTGCTGCCGACTTCACTGGCCCGATCTGGGTGCGTCCGGCAGCGTCTGGCCGGGAAATTTGGAGGTCGGCATCGCCGATGAATGGGCTTCTTCCATGGCCGGGGCGTGTGACCGTCCGGTGGCCGGAATTAAAAAAATAGCAAGAATCCGAGAGGGAGAAAGGAAGGGAAAGGAAGAAGAAGGAGGAAGAAGAAGAAGAAAGAAGAAGGGGCCCGTGGCCCTTTTTTCCCACGGGGGGAAAGGAGAAAAAAAAAAGAAAATAAAATAAAATAAAATAAAATAAAATAATTAAATAATATTAAAAATAATATTATTATATAAAATAATAATAATAAAATAATATGGTATTAAGCATGGTTGACATGTGACATCTCATCACGGTGATACATGGTCACATTTATTAAATCACACGTGGCACATTGTTACATGTTTAAAAATAATATTAAAATAATACAGTATTTGAAAAACTCTACAGGTCCATAACTTTCAAACCACATGTCTAAATTGGACGTGCCGCTAGTCTACGGACTCGTATCGATGAGTACTTCACAACCATGCATGAGTCAAAGCTCAACTTTGCATGAATAAAAAGTCAACTCCGACACCCTTGGACAGTTTGGACCCCAATCTTGTTTTGCTCATAATTTTGTATGCCGAGAAGATAATTAAATCTAATTTATATAAACTAAACATAAATTTAATGATAGGTGAAAGTTATTTAGTATATATAACTCGAATATTTTGAGGCTATTTAAATTATATATACCTAATTATATAAAGTGATCCGATTTATATAAACTAAACAAAAATTTAATGATTTAATTATTTATTTTAGTATAGGTATCATTAAAATGAACATCTGTGAAGAGTTGTTTGGGAATTAGGCATAAGAGAGCTAGGTTTGAAGATGAATAGGGCAGTTGAATAAAGTCGAATGATTGTTTATCACTGTGAGGAGATCAATTTCAATGCGAATTAGGGTCATTGAAAATGTCAATCAGTTTCAACGGGAATTGGGTGTACAAATAATGTGGTGTATGTAATTTCATTTTATTGGTAAATTAGGTAATTTCATTGGTATAGGAAGTAAAAATCAAATTAAATCTGAAAATGCTTAGAATATAATGTGACTATCAATTTTTGTAGTGCAAAATAGAACCACCATAATATCGTACCCTCTTGGATTATCACACATTTTGAACTTTTTCTTGAAAATTACAAAAAACCTCATGTTGCCTCTTAAGGCACTAATCCTTTGAGTATTCTGATTAGTTTCCAAAATGTGGGAATTTTGAACAAATTTGGAAAAGATTTTGAAATCCAAAACTATATGCAACACTTTTCTTATTTATCGTTTGGGTATTAAACAGTTTGGTTCTTATAAAAATATCTTAAATTATCCAATAATTCTGAATAAATTTAGAAGATCTCTCCCGATTACATGTAATTGGGCAGCCAAAAATGAAAAAAAAAAAAAAAAAAACTTTATTATATGTAATTGAAGGTCTACCATCTGAAATTTATGAAGGATAAAAAATTAACTCTTTATATAGTGCAATCAATTTTCTTGATGGATTTACAATGCATCTTGGGTTTATATTTTTATGCGATCGTAACTTTATGTAATCAGAATTATATATGCTGCTTGGGATCCCAAACAGATTGCCATTCTTCCAGATTAGAATGTATTAAATTGATTTATTTATTTTTCTTCTTTGTCATACAAAAACTTTCAAATCAATATGGCAAGATGGACAAGCTAAAGAAAGACCAGTTGACAGGTTGTTCCATGGCCACTAGTGATGTTGCAATCTAAGTGTTTAGAATCCATCAATTGAATCTTTCAATATTCCATCCCCTAAAGCATCTTTAATGATCTATTCATTGCTTTGTTAATTGTTTATCATATCATATAAATGGATAATTTTAAAAAAAATAAATAAATAAAAAATTCTCTTCACTAGTTCGAGCTCTGTTAAATTGATATGGCTAAAAAATAACGAAAAAAAACAGAGAGAAGTTGTCAAAATAACTCTCTATTTTTTAAGATCTGTTAGACATGATAGAATCAGCAGACAACATGGTCAACTATGCAACTGCAAGTATATCCACCCCTCATCTCCTCTCTGCTCACGACCTCTAAAACTTTGTAGATTCTGTCGATGCTTTCCTCTTCAATTGCGATGGCCTTAAAACATTCAAATCTTTTCTATAATTTCATAATTTTTTTTTTCTTTTTTCTTGCTGGCGAATTGATTGGGGGATTTGGGTTTTCGGGTAAAGGGGGATTTTTCGATTTTTGCCATTTAATTAGATATAATATAATATTATATATATATATATATAAACAAAATAAAAATAAAAATAAATAAATAATAATAATAGAAAAGAAGAATATCAAAGAAATATCCAAAAAGGGTAGATGAAGAAATAGCCAAGGTCTATTGAAGAACAAGAATGGTGAAGGAAGAGACAAAAATTTCAGAAAATAAACAATAAAAATAATAAAATTAAATAATAAAATTAAATGAAAAATAAATCATTTATTATATTATACATCATCACTAAATTTTATTGTAAACAAAATGTATTAGAAATTAATTTATAAGAGATATTGTCTACGGAATATATATCTACCATATAAGCAACAACATCTTTTAATATTGATATCATATTTTTTAATTGTTAAATTTTAATAGGATATAAGAGATTTTATGCATTCAGGTGGTGGAAGCCGATACGGATTCGGATAGCTATTCAAGTGCATTTTTGGACTCTGGGCAGTAAGAAATGGGTTCAACACTTTTTAAACCCAATTGATATCACTAAGAGTTCATGGAAACAAGTTAAGGCAGAAGCAAAAGCAATCAAAGAAGGCATTTACGCGTAGGAGGAATTTTTGGCCAAAATTGCTGTTTTGTTGCTGGCTTTATTGTATTTTATTGATTTGACATTTTCTCTTTGTTCCAATCAAGGGCAATGTATGGGATTCATAAATAATCTTATTTGACATCCTACATGGCATATGAGAGATGATTTGGAGCTTTTACAAGCTGAAAATTGGTCAAAGTTAGTTTAGTAGTCAAACTAGTCAACTAGTTTCCTAATTTGATTTTGACTTTTTGATTTAGGAAACCAGTTTTTATTTTGGTTTTATTTAATTATTTTTCTGGACAAATTAACTTAGGAAAGTTAGAATTTTGTTATTTTGCTTGTAAATTAATTAATTCCTAATTCAAAATAAAGGAATTAATTAATCCAAATTAGTTTAGGAAAGTAGGTGAATTTCGACCAACCCATTGTTTCCTTATCTCATGGCCAGTTTTACCTAACTAAATTAGGGTTTATTGCTTCATGACTTTAGCCTATTTAAGGGTTTATTTTAAAAAAAAAACAAACCTTTAATAAAATACAGAAAATTATTTATGAGAAAGAATTCTTAACACCTAAAACACCATTAGAGAGTGAGTGTTTTAGTTTGACTTATCAATAGGACGTCCATCATCTATTGTGACTTCTTCATCATACACCCAAGATTGCTAATCACAAGTTGATTAAGGGTTAACATGTCTATTAAAATTTGAACTTAATTGTGATACGGGTTAATATAATACGGGTTTAGGAGCAAGTCGACCTATGTTCATATCAAAATGGTTGAAAAAATTTGTTCAATACTGAAAGAGAGGAGATTTGCAGACCATCCATTTGTGAGAGAAAGGAAAAGAGACTGAGAAAGAGGAAAAGACTGGTTGTGAGAGAGGAAAAGAGAATGAGAGAGAGGAGAAGGCTAGTTGTGAGAGAGGAGAAAATGCTGTTGTGTTTATCTAAAAGACTAACAAGGTGGGCAGCTAGGCAAGAAAGAGAAAAAAAAAAAGAAAAAAAAAAGGAAAATTTGGTCCGGGTAGAAACGGTCACTACGGTCTTGACTGTAGTCTCTCTCTCTCTTTATATCTATAGATAAAGATATATAGAATGTGATTATGGTGCGACGGTCGACATGCGAACTATAGATATTAGCACGGTTTTTTTCAATATTATATACACAAAAAGAGTATTGATGATGGTTTTTGAAAAAATCATCGTCAATATTTATGGTCCGTATATGAACCGTACGCACTATAGCATACGCTTATATATATATATGTGTATGTGTGTGTGTGTGTGTGTGTGTGTGTGTGTGGATCCTACATGAATTCAATCAGTTAGTGAGAGACAGATTGTGCTCCCACCAGCACAACAAATTTTTTCCCCATAGAGTATTGACAATTTTCTTAGGTGAGAATTATATATATATATATATATGTAATTTTTATATAAATTATGACCACTCTCACATTAACATCATATATTTTTTTTATTAGTCCTTCTTTTATATTAAAGGTTAATTATAATAATTTATATTTTAAAAAGAATATTTCATTTAAATCTTTTCAATTTTGTCTTAATTAATCCATATTTTTGAAAATCATATTCAGAACCTATTTGTTAGTTTTTCTAGTTAATTTTTACTGGTAAAAATTATAAGTGTAAAAAATTATAATTATAGCAAAACCTAGAAAGTAAAAATGAAATTTATACTATTGTAAAAGAATAACATTATACTAAGGAAATTTACATTTAAGTTATAATTTTGCACAAATTATGTCCACTTAAGTTCAATAACGGATGTCCACAATTATGAATGCTAACCTCTTATTGTTATTTTTTATTTTTTTCTTTTTTTTCCCCCTCCAAGTTAACCTCTTATAGTTGAGTGGTTCTTTGAACATCTTTAAACTGTATATTATTTTAATGTTGCACAAAAAGCTGAGCCAGATAGGTCCTAGCAATAATATTATCATAAAACAAACTACTAAATTCCAAATATATATAAATTCTAGTGCAAATACATTCTTTTTCACACACCACATAAATTTTTTACGTCAGAAGCAAAATTCAAAATTGGACCTCGAAACCTTAATTACATGTTTTTAAGTAATTATTAATACCATATAGAATTACAATCTATATCACATCTACCAATGATGCTACATGAATGATTTATGATTCTGATTAAAGCCTAGAAAGGTGGTTACCACCAATTCCAGACATTAACAAAGAGCTTGGATTTGAAGGATAAGCAAATGAAAGAAGCTCAAAATCAAGTTCAAATAACTCCATATCTTCTTCAATGAGAGTCACAAAAGCTTCAACTCCATCACTATCTGTAGTGCTAGTCAACAAGATGAAGTCATTGAGAAAACTTCCAGTGCTTATGCTCAACCATATTGGTTTTTCAAAACCAAAATCATTGTCATAGAAACCAAAACCACACAAATTTCTGCATGTATATAGATTTGTATCTTCTTTCATGGAAATGTCTTTTCTCTCTTTCCATGATCAAAAAATCTCTTCCATCCAATCATCCCCTCCAATTCTTTTTGCTTCTTTCTTACCAAACTCCTCAATTCCTTTCCTTAACATACACACCAAATTTAGAAGCTCCACTGTACCTTCCTCTGCCTTTGCCTGTATCGAAAAATATTGCACAAAGTTCCCTATGGAGTATTCTGAGAAAGGCAGTTCAACTCATTCTTGGAAGTTGACAAGTTGGGGCTGTTGGAAAATTCACAAACAATGTAAAAACAAAGTATAAATATTCAATAAATATTTAATATGAATGAAATTTATTCTCTGTTTATAGGATAATTCGTACTCTTTCTTGGAACAATACAATTCCATGTAAAGGTGGAAGTTGTAATAGGAAATAACTTCTATTTTTCTTGAAAACGTCTTCTAACAGACTTCTAAAAAATAAAAATAAAATAAAATATTATTTTAATAAAAATATGTATATATATATATATATATATATGTATATAATGGGTAATTAGGTAGGCCCCCGTTAGTGAGTCAATGTTTAAGTTTAATATGTATATAATGGGTAATCAGGTAGGCCCCTATTGGGGAGCCCATATTCAAGTTTTAACCCACATCACTTATGCTTATAAAGCATAAAAGTTTCTCTTAAACTTTCTATGTGGGACTAAGTGTTTTTGTTTCAAAACACTCATATCTTCAACATTACCCCATATTTTGAAACAAAACATTATAATATAATGAATGTATGCTATGTAACCAGAGAGGAAATAGATGTGTCATGCTTCAGGAAAAGTGTCTTTTGGACTTGAACTTACCTTAGTGATACATATTCGATTTACAGAGCGATGCAATGGATATAAAGGATCTTAAACTATTCTCTTTACTTAGTAAATCAAGACAATATGTTCACACATAACACACCTTGAATATTCTTTGATCGTTCATTTATATTCTTTTTGGTCCTGAATATATCCTGGTATTCATGATAGCTTTAGAGAATTCAGCCATTAATTCTCATAAATGCGACCCCACATTTATTATCATATAGGTGATTTTTAATAAATCATTAAATGCATAGCATAGCCTAAACAGCTATGTAACGTATTACCAATTTTTCAAGAATGGATTCGTGTGTGTCTACCTTTTGAGTTTCTCCAAACCAATTTGCTTATTGAACCTAGAATCAACTAGGTTAGGTTTTCGCCTAGATTAACTCATTCTATTGGCTTTAAACCCAATCCTCTTGTAGTATATGCTATCTGCTGTCTAGGTAGGCCTTTTGTTAAAGGATCAACGATATTTTCCTTTGATTTCACGTATTATATGGAGATTGCTCCATTAAAGAGCAACTGCTTAATAGTATTATGCCTACACCTTATATGTCTTGATTTACCATTGTATATATTGATTTTGCCTCTAGCTTGAGCTGCCATACTATCACAGTGGATACAAATGACTGTCACTGGCTTAGGCCACACTAGAATATCTTCTAAAAAGTTCCTTAACCATTCTGCTTTTTCAGCAGCTTTATCAAGTGCTATAAATTCAGATTCCATTGTTGAACGTGCTATACATATTTGCTTTGAAGATTTCCAAGAAATAGCAGCACCCACCTAATGTAAATACATATCCATTAATTGATTTGGTTTCTATGTTGTCAGAAATCCAATTAGCATCACTATACCCTTCAAGTACTGGTGGATATTTCGTATAATGTAATCCATAGTTTAAGATATATTTTAAATACCTTGAAACTCTAATTAATGCTTCAGTATCTACTGAGCCGACTTACTGAATAAGCTATATTTGGTATAATAGAATTCATTAAATACATTAGGCTTCCAATTATTTGTGAATATTCTAATTGAGAAACTGCATCTCCTGTAAACTTCTTTAATTTACAACTTGTATTAAAGGGAGTTATAGCAACCTTACAGTTAGACTACCTAAATTTATTTAATATTTTTTTTTACATAATGGAATTGTGTGAGAATGTAACCATCATTATTTCTTTAATTTGAATTCCTAAAATGACATCAACCAGACCTAAGTCTCTCATGTCAAAATTACTATTCAACATTTTCTTAGTTAACATAATCACATCTTTATTTGTTCCCATTATTGGCATGTCATCAACATATAAACATATAAACATACTATCACATAAGAATTTTTATAATTCTTAATGTATACACATTTATTACATTCATTTATTTTAAAATCATGTGACAACATTGTATGGTCAAACTTCTCATGCCAATATTTTGGTGCTTGTTTAAGTCCATATAAAGACTTAACCAATTTACAAACTTCATTTTCTTGACCTTTAGCCACAAAACCTTCAGGTTGTTTCATATATATTTCTTCATCTAATTCTCCATTTAAAAATGCTATTTTAACATCTATTTGATGTATCTCCATACCATATAAAGATGCTATTGCAATTAGCATTCTAATTGATGTTATTCTCGAAACAGGAGAATAAGTATCGAAATAATCCAATCCTTCTTTTTATCTATATCTTTTAGCAACCAAACATGCTTTATATTTGTCTATAGATCCATATGTTTAATTTTCCTTTTAAAAATCCATTTATAACCAATTGGCTTATTACCTGGTGGTAGATCAACCAATTTCCATGTATGATTTTGTAAAATAGATTCCACTTCACTGTTTATAGCTTCCTTTCATAAAGGTGCCTTAGGTAAAGACATAACTTCTTTATATGTTTGTGGTTCTCCAATAGTAACGTATGTAATAAAGTCTGGTCCAAAATTCTTTGGCATTTTAATTCTTTTACCTCTTCTCGGTTCCAAGTCTTGATCTTGGACTCCTGAAGTAGAAGGTTCCTCAAGAACTCTCTTCTTTGAAACATTAATCTTATTTTCATTATAAGGAAATATATTCTCAAAAAATTCGGCATCAATAGATTCAATTATCGTATTTACATGTATATTAGAAATTTCACATTTATAAACTAAAAATCTATATGCAGCACTAGCATTGGAAAAACCAATAAATACACAATCTATAGTTTTAAGACCTAGTTTAGTTCTCTTAGGTAATGGAACAAGCATTTTTGTAAGACAACCCCACAATTTCAACATTTTATTTGATGGAATTCTTCCTTTCCATATTTCGTATGGTGATTCATTAGAATTATTCATAGGAATTCTATTTAATATAAAATTAGCAGTAAGTAATGTATCACCCCACAAATTGTCTGGAAGCCCTAAACTGTTCAACATGGAATCGATCATGCTTTTAAAAGTTTTATTTTTTTGTTCTGCTACACCATTTTGTTGTGGTGTATATGGAGCCGTTGTTTAGTATATCATATGGTACATCTTGGTGTATTAGTCTTTAGGTGTTCTAGCCTTTGGGTAAGTGTGTTAGCCATTGGACGGGTATTCCAGCCTTCAGGCAGATGTGTTAGCTTTCGGCAGGTGTATTAACCTCCATGCAAGTGTACTAACCTACAGATAGATTATCCAAATTTGTCGAGAGACTATATACATATTTATATTTATATATTATATATATATATATATATATATATATATATATATATATATATTTACAATGGTTTTGGATAGTGGTAATATTATTGAAGTTATCATTAAGATCTCAACTGTTCAATTTAAAGTATTGTTTCTATATGTGTATTTTAAATGTAATTTATTTTATTAAAGGATATCTTACAGTTTATCGGTTCTTAGCAGTCTAATTTATATCTTTATATTTTGTAGATATTAAAAGACAGATTGTATGATTTAATGTCTGGGATCAAGGATATTGTTAGCTCTTGTTATTATTATTATTATCATCTTTCTATCTACATTTATGTGTTTGGTATATTCATGAAGTGCTGTAAAATTGTGAGCTCATAATAAGTGGGAGGTGTAGGTGGCCATGAATTTATAGAAATACATATTTTCTATATTGGGTAAAAACTTAAGAAGAGTCGAGGCCATCCCAAAGTTCAAGTTAGAAACTTCCAGAGGGGTCTTGACATATAAAAAGATACTTATGATTCATTATTCATTACTTATATATATATATATATTCCTATGCTGTTGTTATCAAAATCTTGTAAATTTGTAAAAATTTATAGTAAGGAAGGGAGGAAAAAGGCAGATGTATAATTTTGGAGTGAGTTTTTTGTGTAGGGGATATTTAGGGAAGTTAATTTTATAGGAAAAATGCTGTCATAATAGAAATTTCGATAGAGTTTCCCCTAGTTGAGGTTATCCTAAGATTTCAATAAAAAACTTTAAGAGGGTCCTAAGAAATTGAATGTGTGTTTTAGGAACCACATAGAAGACAAATAAACAGGGTGAAGTTCTCTCTTTTCAAGAAAGCTCTTTAAATAAGTATGCCAAGGCTTGAAACAAGTTTATTTGTGCAAGTATCATATTTACTACTCATCCACATGCTGCACAAAAGAAATATGGAGGATTGCTTTATGCCATATGTTCGGGAAGACAATTGATGTTGGATTTTTTATTAGGAGATCAATTATTTAAGCTTTAAGGACAAGTTTTCAAGAAGCCTTATACATCCATTCATTATCACTGGATTGTGTAGAGAAGTCGGAGTAAATTAATTTACCAACAAAATGACATATACAAAGTCCAACCTACTTATTACCAATGAATCTATCAAGAAATGTTTTACTTGATTAGGTGGTAGACCGATAGCATCCAAGTTGGGCTTCAAGATTACCAAAGATGAATAAATGCCATTCTTATCTCCTCAAGCAGCCCTAAATGAAATCTATGCCCAAGACACTGACTCTTTCCACTCCTATAATAAAGAAATTGATCCTTCATTCTTTCAAGAAGAAGTAAATCCCCAACACTCTTTCTCACAAATGCAAAGAATGATGGAAGTGATGCATATGCAAATGAATCAATTAGGAAATGATGTTCTAAGGTTAGATGCAAGGATTAATAACATCCTACAAAGGCAAGTCGTACATTCACAAAATGAAGCCAATTATCATCATGCCTTCAACTTGTCAATCAATTTCAAGGTTTTAATAAGCCTGACATCTTTTTCACTTTGTCCGAATCATTTGCTTCATCAATTTCAAGGTGCTCATTATGGAAATCTAAGAAGAAATAAAAGCTTTGATCGAATGGAAGATGACCAAGATGCAAGCCAAGACTTGCATCAAAATGAAGACAATTAGGATGGCCAACTAGGTTAAGGAACATCTCATCCCAAGTAAGCTATCTTACTCCTTAAGACCCTTTATTGTGCTATGAACATTGGGGACAATGTCTAAATTAAATTTGGAGAAGGATTTGCTTCTTGTTGTATCATGATATGATTGTTTGTCTCCAAAGCATCTTGATTCATCTTTGCATTATGATTATGATGAAGCTTGTTTTTTGTTCTCATGTTCCATCCATCTCAAGTACAAGTTTTTAACGGATTGAAGTTGTGTTAGTTAGTATTTTAGTTTAATTTTTTTCGAATTAGGTACTTTAATTTTTATTTTTTTTTCAAATTTTATGCTTTTTTGTTTAATTTATAGTTTGAAAATCTAAAAAAGATTTTTGTTTTTAAGAAAATATTTAGAAAACCACAAAAATTTGTCTATTTTTCATTTTTTTTTGAAATATATGGCTAAAAAAGAAGAATGAAATTATTTCAAAAATCATAAAAATATGTTGCTTTTTATTTGTAAAAATTTTTTAAAATCCAAAAAAAGAAAGTCTATATATAGTTTAGGTTTTGAAAATATAAAAACATATTTGGCTTTTAAGTATATTTTTGGTTGTTTTGGTTTTTGGAAAATGTATGATTAGTGAATGATGAGATTGGAGGATGTTGCTAGTTTAGATTATATGGATTGGTTGTATGTTTACTTATTTACCTTAAGCACATTCTCTTGTTATTATTTCTAATCATATTTTAAGCACACAATCAAGTTAAGCATAATTTAGATTACTTTCTAAGGAAGATTCACGTTAAGTTTGTAGTTTATTATGTTGTCTAGCTCTAAAACTTACATGATCTTTATTTGAAGTTAAAATATAGGTGAATGCTTAGCTTTGAAAATGATTTAGGCTATTATTATTTATGTTTGAGCTTTTATTAGATAACCTATGACATCATTTACATCTACCACCTAATTTTGAGCTTTTTAGGATGCACAAAGTGCATAGTTAGAGCACTTATTTTATTAACCTCATTTATTTTTACCTTTATGAGTCTTTCATGTGTATTGTTATCCTACCTTGAAATGTTTTGAGAAAGCTTGTTATCAAATTCATATGAAAATGTGCTTATGACATGTCGGAGGAAGGATAAAACGTGAGTTAAGTTTGGGGAAGTTACGGTGGTCTAGTGAGGTTTATTGTGCAATTTGTATGAGCTTTTGGATTTGAACGAACAAAGTGCTCAAATTTGGATTGTGTGATAAAGATACTAGTGCGTTGCTAACATTAGCGAAATTTTGTCCTTAGGCACATGATAAAAATAAGAAAAGCAAAAGTGAGAATTTGCTTTGTATGTTATATATATATATATATATATATAGAAAAGTGATTTATCACCCTTGAAAAGAAAGAATAATGCGAAAAAGCAAAGAAAATATCAAAAGGAATGAGTTTAGGGGTTCTCATTTTGAAAAAAGAAAAAAGAAAAAAAAATATAGTTTAAGAGAATTAGATTCTCTAATTAGTTTCTGGGCATGCTAAAATGTTAGAAAAGCACATATGAGTATGATGGAAGTGTTTTGTGAGGAGACAAACTTTTATACTGTACTAAGGATGGCAATTTAGATCAGATATGATAACACGACTAAAAAACAATAGAAATTAACGAGTTCTGATTTATTTTAAATGGGTTTAAGTCGATCCGTTTAATACGATTATTAGATGTGTTAATTCATATTTATCCGCTTAATTCAAAATTAATCCAAATTAAATCGTTTAACTAAACATGTTCATTTCAGGTTGATCCGCTTAATCAAAAATTTACCCAAACTAACCTGTTTAATTAAATGTGTCAATTAATGCATTAATCCAACCCAATATGATTATAACCCTGTTGAAATTGTAACTCTAATATATTAAATTTACCATTAAATTACTAAATTACAAACTTATTTAAAGTTGTATTATTAGTTTTCTTTTATTAATTAAAATATAAAGAATAAAAATTATTAAAATAATATTTATTTACTTCAATAGAATATGTTTAATACATGTATGGATCTATAGACATGAAAAAGAATAAAATTAATATGCCTAAGGGTATTGAAGACGTAGACAATTAAAAAAATAATTATTAATAAGGTTTTTTTATATAATTTTTAGAGAAGTAGTATTAGGTTTTTTATGTGTGTATATATATATATATATACATATATTTAACTATTATACGAGATTGTTATATTATCATATCATATGTTATATAAGTGTAAATTTGTAACTATTTATTTATATGGTTTTAAATATATATTTTAATTTATGATTAATTAATGACTAAATTATTTTTATTTTATATGAAATAATTAATTTAAATAAATAAATTTATTTAATTGAGTAAATTTCGTGTAAACTTATTATTTTCGTGTAAATGGCTCAATTTCGTTTAAACCAATCAATTTGTATAAATGAATTAATTTCATATAAACAAGTCAATTTCGTATAAATAGATCATGTTGACCCAAAGTGATCCATTTAATAAATGGGTTACATGAGTCATATCAGGTTACTTATTTATTAAATGGGTCGTGTTCAGGTTGAAGATTTTTAATACAATTACTAAATGGATTATGTTTGGGTTGAGCAATTTCAACATGATTAATAAGCGGGTTGACATGAACACGACATGGTAACATGAATTACCACCCCTTTGCTTTAGTGAGTGTTGAGTAGTATAAGTGATGGAGACCTAAAGATTGTGTTGGATATGTTGTTGGGAAGAAAGGAGATAAATAAGTGTGAGAAGAGTGTTTTAACTTTGAGAGATTTGTCAATTGTGTGGGAGTACTTGTTACTTGAGCACATTGTCATTGATCTTTAATACAAAGTTCTCTTCTAATATTCATTTACCTTTCCCTTTCTTTCTTTGAGCCTTCCCTCTTTAGCCTTTTCATTACAAGCTAATAAAAACGTATTGATCCCGAGTTTTGCATCCATTCTCTATTAGTTGAAAGTCTAAGATTTTGTCAAACATATGAAGCTTAATACTTAACTTTAAGGCTTTAATTATTGTAAATCCATCTAGGTGCATGACGTTGAATGCTTCACTTAATTTCACATGCACATTGAAAACAATAGTTTGTACGATGAAAAATGGAGAGTTAGGTTGCATTCATACTTTGAAGTTATTGCTTAACACTAATGACTGAATTCTCTGTGGAAACTATAATCATAATGCTTACCACTTGTCTTGAAATTTCAAGCTTTTAACTTGGTTTTTTAATCTTTAGTTTAAGTTTATTTGCTTTAATAATTAAATGCTTTAAGCTAAGATAGGCTAGATTATTGAGTATAAACCTCATTAATCACACTTTCAAAAAACTTAATCATTTGCTTGTTCTCAATCAAAACACCAAAGATAGGCTAGATTACTTAGTATAAACCTCAGTAATCACAGTTGAGGTTGAGTGAATGTACAAAGTTGAAAGGGTGTAGAAAGGGGCTTCGGGTTTTGTGATTGTGTTTTCTATGTGAAAACCTGTTTGTATACAAGTGGTGATAGTTTGTGTAACTACTGCAAGATCAATAAGAGACCAGAAGCTCTCACCGGAGCAACGAGGACGTAGGTCATCTTGGCCAAACCTCGATAAGTTGTGTGGTGTTTGTTTTGTTCTGATTTTCTAACAGTGGTATCAGAGCTTAGTTAAGTGTTCTTGATTCTTTTTTCTTGTGAATTTTCTGTGAGAATCATCTTTGTGAGGGTTTTCAATCTTTCAAGAAGTCAAGAATGTCTACAAAATTGGAAATTGATGTTTTCAATGGCAAAGGAGATTTCTTGTCTACAAAATTGGAAATTGATGTTTTCAATGGCAAAGGAGATTTCTTGCTATGGCGCAAGAAAATGAGGGCAGTACTGGTGCAAATGAAAGTAGCTAAGGCAATCGATGGAATTTATGCTGCTGATGTTACTGATGAAAAGAAGCATGAGATTGATGAAATTGCAATGAGCACAATCATATTGCATCTCTCCGATAGTGTTCTGAGGCAAGTTGATGATGTAAGTACTACTTCTCAAATGTGGCAAAAGCTTGAACAGCTTTATCTGGTAAGATCCTTACCTGATAGAATTCTTTTACTTGAACAATTTTTTGGCTTTAAGATGGATACTACTAAGGATTTGGACACAAATCTTGATGCTTTTAATCGTTTAATCTTAAGCCTTGCAAATTGTCAAGTTACTTTTGATGATGAACATCATGCTGTGATCTTATTGAACTCATTGTCCGAGACTTATAGAGAAGTAAAGAATGCCATTAAGTATGGTAGAGATTCCTTGACCTTAGATACTGTTGTAAGTGCCCTTCAATCAGAGACTTGGAATTGAAGTTTGAATCCAAAGGTGAAGGACTTACTGTGAGAGGTAGGAGTGCTACTCGAAATTGAGGTCATAGTGACCATAGAAGTAAGTCTAGAGAGACCTTTAGGTCTAAATCAAGAACTAGGGGTAGAAGGTGCTATTACCGTAAGAGAGAAGGACACATTATTAACAATTGTTTCAAGAAGAAGAAAGATGAGAAAGAAAAGAGTCAAAAGTCTGGAGATTTAGCAGTGGCCTACACTGACTTAGAGCCTGCAGAAGTTTTAGTAGTGTCCATAAGTCAAAATCATATTGAATGGGTGTTGGATTCTGGCTGTTCTTTCCACATGTGTCCTGACTTGAGTTGTTTCAACTCATACACTAAGTGTGATGGTGGCCAAGTGTTGTTAGGCAATAATCGATCATGTTCTGTAACTAGCATTGGTAATGTGCAGTTGCAGTTAGTAGATGGTACCATTAAGACCCTCACCGTAGTAAGGCATGTACCTGATTTGAAGAGAAATTTAATTTCTCTTGGCATGTTAGATGAATCTGGCTTGTCCTGTAAAGCAGAGAATGGTGTCATGAAAGTGACCAAAGGATCACTTGTAGTAATGAAGGGACAGAAGAAAAATGGTTTATATGTCTTACTTGGTAAGCCATTAGTTAATTCGAGTAATGCTTTTATAAGTTCACCTGCTGATAAAACTGCTTTATGGCATAAGAGATTAGACCACATTAGTGAAAAAGGTCTGTATTACTTGAATAAACAGAATGTTTTTGAGAAGGATATAGTTAGTAATTTGGAGTCTTGTGAAACTTGCATTTTAGGCAAACAGCATAGGCTCAGTTTTAATTTGAGCTCAAATAGGGCCAAATCTGTTTTAGATTATGTACATGCTGATTTGTGGGGACCTGCTAGAGTGCAAACACAGAGTGGGAACAGATATTTTTTGTCCATAATTGATGATTACTCTAGAAAAGTCTGGATATACTTGTTAAAGGCTAAAAGTGAGGTTTTTTCAAGGTTTAAAGAATGGAAATTCCAGTGAGAGCTGTCCCTTTTTCAAGAAATTGCTGGTTGAAAATCAAACCAGCAAAACTGTTAAAATTTTAAGAACAGACAATGGTCTTGAGTTTTGTAGTAGAGAATTTGATGACTTTTGTAAATCAAATGGTATTCTAAGGCATAGAACTGTGAAATTCACACCACAGCAAAATGGTGTGGCTGAAAGAATGAATAGAACCTTACTTGATAAGGTGAGATGCATGCTAGTGTCATCTGGGTTACCTAAGCTGTTTTGGGGTGAGGCTGTAATGCCTGCCATGCATTTGGTGAACTTGTCACCTTCTACAGCTTTAAACTTTAGAACTCCTGAACAAATGTGGCTTGGAAAGAAGCCTGATTATAGCAAACTGAGGGTTTTTGGCTGTGCTGCATATGTCCATCAATCTGAAGGGAAACTTGAACCTAGGAGTTTGAAATGTATTTTCTTAGGTTACCCTCAGGGAATTAAAGGCTATAGGCTTTGGGATAGAGAGAGTAGAGGTTTTAAAGTTATTATTAGCAGAGATGTCATTTTTGATGAAAACTCTATGCCTTGTAAAGATACTAACAGTGCAGGTGATGAAATGGGCAACAAAGTGGAGACACGAAGTCTAAATCTGTTTCCTGAGGTAGAAAACCAAGACAGTGAAGACTTTGAGGGAAGGCCAACTTCAGAAGGAATAGAAGAACCTGCAAAAGGTGATGAACCAGAAAAATTAACACCTGCACAGTCTGAGGAAGATTCTGAAGATGATCACACTCAACAGCAGTCACCAAGTACAAGAAATAAGAATATAGCATCACCTGGCTATTTGCTGACAAGAGATAGAGCTAAGAGGACAGTGAAACCAAACAGGAAGTACAGTTATGCAGACTGCATTGCTTATGCCTTGGTGGCATACGAAGAACTTACTGATAATGAGCCAAGGAGTTACAAAGAAGCAGTAAACTTTAAGGAGTCAGCAAAATGGAAAGAAGCCATGAAGGAGGAAATGGAATCTCTCCATAAGAATAGAACTTGGGACTTAGTACCAACACCAACAAATCAAAGAGTTGTAGATTGTAAATGGATCTACAAGGTCAAAGAGGGTATGTCCAAATCTGAACCAGTGAGGTTTAAGGCCAGACTAGTGGCCAAGGGATTTACTCAGGTGGAAGTAATAGACTACAATGAGGTTTTTTCACCTGTTGTGAAGTATACAAGTATAAGAGTCATGTTGTCATTAGTGACTCATTTCGAATGGGAATTAGAACAACTGGATGTCAAGACTGCCTTTCCTCATGGTGAATTGGAAGAAATAATATATATGAAGCAGCCTGAAGGTTTTGAAATTAAAGGGAAAGGTGGAGATTTGGTGTGCTTGCTTAAAAAGTCACTGTATGGACTTAAGCAATCACCAAGGCAGTGGTATAAACATTTTGACTCATTTGTGGTGAAATCTTGTTTTGAAAGAAGTGATTTTGATAGCTGTTTATACTTTAAAGATCCTATGACAGATAAAGTAGTGTATCTACTGTTATATGTAGATGATATGCTTTTAGCTGGACCAAATGGCAGAATTATACAAATTGTGAAGAACTTATTAAAATTAGAATTTGAAATGAAGGATCTTGGACCAGCTAAGAAGATTTTGGGCATTGAGATAGTAAGAAACAGGTCAAGATGTGAAATGAAGTTGATACAATCTTCATATATAAAGAAGGTAGCTTCAAGGTTTTCAATGGATGGTGCAAAACCAGCAAGTGTACCTCTTGGTGGACATTTCAAATTGTCAAGTGAACAATGCCCATCAACTGAGCAGGAGAAGGAAGACATGATAGCAGTTCCTTATACTAATGCTGTGGGATCAGTGATGTATGTTATGATTCTAACTAGGCCTGATTTAGCTCATGCTATTAGTGTTTTGAGCAGATTTATGGCAAATCCTGGCTGAGGTCATTGGGAAGCTTTAAAATGGCTTCTAAGGTATTTGAAGCATACAGCAAATGAAGGGTTGATTTATAAGAAGGATTCAAGTGAAGTGGAGCTTAATGGATATCTAGATTCTGATTATGCAGGAGATAGGGACAAGAGAAGATAAATGTCCTCTTATGCATTTACCTTGTGTGGAAATTGCATAAGTTGGAAATCTCAGTTGCAGCCTGTGGTGGCCTTGTCAACTACTGAATCAGAATACATGGCAGCAACTGAGGTTGCAAAAGAAGCCATTTGGCTTAAAGGGCTACTGACAGAGCTTAAAGTACTCAAGCAGGAGGTCACTTTGTACTCAGATAGTCAAAGTGCAATTCATTTATCTAAAAATCCAGTGTTTCATGAAAGAGTGTTTCATGAAAGATCTAAGCACATTCAAGTTAGATATCATTTCATTCGAGATTTGACAGCTCAGAAAGTAGTCAGGTTGGAGAAGATTCCTACAGAGTTTAATCTTTCAGATATGGGAACAAAAGTGCTTACTGTTGGCAAGTTTAATACTTGCAAGAACCTGCTTCGAATAGGAGCAGGCTGATCAATTTGTGAAGAATCTTGCTGAGATGGTGATGAGCTTCTGTATTTGGTTGAATTTGAGGATTAGGTGGAGATATGTGAAGATTTAATCCATAAATTCATCTTGCAAAGATCTGGTGTATGCATGAGGTCAACACTTGGAGGAGACTTCAGCTAATTCGATGGATAAGTCTCAGAAGAGCAAAACGCATCGTTTCATTTACTTGAAAATAAAGAAGGACAAAGTGGTCATTTCCAGTATACTGTAACAGAATAACGGCAAGCTATGTGTCTTAATCTGGGTGATTCTTCATAATAAGTTGGACGACGTCGTTTTGAAGCTGGTGTGTAATATATATATATATGCACAGAACTCTTTCTCTTCGATGGAAGTAACAGACATAACAGTTTTCTTCAAGATTGTGAATGAGAGAGGAGCTCCAAGATTCATGTTCTACCTTTTCTTCAATTGTATTCTTTTCTGAGTGAGAAAACATCTCTAAGTGAGATTGAGTGAATGTACAAAGTTGAAAGGGTGTAGAAAGGGGCTTCGGGTTTTGTGATTATGTTTTCTATGTGAAAACCTGTTTGTATACAAGTGGTGATAGTTTGTGTAACTACTGCAAGATCAATAAGAGACCAGAAGCTCTCATCGGAGCAACGAGGACGTAGGTCATCTTGGCCGAACCTCGATAAGTTGTGTGGTGTTTGTTTTGTTCTGATTTTCTAACAATAATATTACTCTCTCTCTCTCTCTCTCTCTCTCTCTCTCTCTCTCTCTCTCGCTATATATGTATATATATATATATCAATCTATTTATCTTATTTTATGTTTTTCCATTTCCTTATCAATAATCAGGACATTCTGGATGATTCCCAGAGGGGTGAAGTTTTATATATGCCTGGGCTAATGACCTAATAGAGTTATGAACATATAGAAAATGTTTGTCTATTGAGGTTTCTTTTCATTTTTCCTTTAACTTGATTTGTTGTAGTATTTGTATTCTAATTCTTTACTTTAAAACTACAGCGGAAAATCCAAGATGTTAAATCAATGTCAGTTGTATTTTTCTTAACATTCTTTTGAGATTATAATTCTTAATCATTTTTCCTTCAAAGATAACTTAAGAATCTATGTGTGGCTTCCAGATATTTTCGTCACGTGATGTTGGTGCCAAAATTCTTGAGGTGAGTCTTACTGTTCATGTTTCTTCTACAAAAATTGATTATCGTCAACATGGATGTGAACTGCACTTCCTTCTTGCATAATAAATGGACTTATAAATTTTTCTACTTGTCCCTCATAATTCCAATTAGAATTTTTGTTAAGCACATTATGTACCTGACATATTGATATGGAAAATGTTCTGATTTAGCATGTTAGCATATAAAATTACATTCACGCTTCAATAACTTTCTAAATTCAACTCTAGTTTGAAAACTGGTTACTCAAATGTATTACCAGAGAAATGATAATATAAAAAGCATTTAGAATGTTAAGGTGAAGTGAGAAAATTTTTAAGTCTCTAATTAATGCTTTGGCTTTAAAACAAAAAGTTTAAAGAATGAAAGACACACACAAGAGACTTAGCAGTCAAGAGTAAAGTTATTCTGCATATCAATTTCTCATCATTGTTGTTCAAGTCCAGAGATAGCCTAGGAATAATCTCCATCTTACTTAGTGACAGAGGTTTATCCTGTTTCAGCATTAGATGGTGTAAAGTATATTTCAGCCCTCAAGAAGTCTTGTCCTCACATCTTGATTTTCCTTTTTTTTTTTTTTTTTCAAAGCTCCAGCCTTTCATCTTATGACATTACATAGACGTCCTTGTATGTATCTTCTTACTTGCTGTCTCAATGTCCAAGCATTTCTTGCACGGTGTATCCCAACATTCTTAATTCTCAATTTTATTTAAAGTTCATGTGCTAGACCTAAATGATATGAATGCTTTGTTTATAGTTTAGAATTTAAACTATATAATCCTACGTTGACAGATTCAATGCAACATTTTCCCAAAAGCAAGATACTGATTCATTGATGTTTGACACTAACGCACATATTATTTTCATTTGTTACAGATTCAGTAGGTGAATATATAGCTCAGGGAGCATCATCCCCTTTTTTTTTTTTTTTTTTTTTTTTTTTTTTATCAGATCCCATATTTAGTCAAAATAATTTCAATGAAATATATCACTTGCATATATTGCAGCTTTGCAGGGGAATGAAGCTGTGTAACGGTTAGCTCCATTGCGGTTTGGGGACATCTCATAACTTATTGTGTTCTTCTATTCTTCGCATTTTACATGTCCTGTTTTAATATCCCTCTATTCAGTACTCTCTCTTATCTCTCATTTATTTCTCATATTCTCTTTATTTATGTTCTTCTCGCCAGTTCATATAGACTAAACTAGATTCACATATTCCTTTTGAACTTTTGCTTTGTTAAGCCTACAATAGAGTATAATAACTGCAATAACCTAGAGAAAGACTTGTGTCCACATTGTCTTATTGGTTATTGGCCTGTTTGATTGTTATGCAGCACGAGGAAGGGCATGTCAAATTACACCAGGGGTTAGTCAGTAGTTTTTATCCGGCACATCATACTAGGGGAAGATCACGCATAAGTTGGGGATAGTGCTATTGAGTTTCCTCAAAGACATGTACTAGCAGATTAATTAAATCAGGGTATGAAGCTAATCCTTTATCAATTGATCATCACATTACCATCTAAATCTGATCTTTGCTTGCAGTTGAGTTTGACTTACAATTTTGTTGATCCTGGTTTTGGTCCAGACCAGGGATGCTTAGTCGACAACAAAAAATTCCTAATCTGACAAGCTGAAAACTGAGCTCGATTGCTTTCCATATTATGCTAAGATATTAGATTATAGTGAGAAAAATATAAAGCATAGGCAGGTTTAACTTCTTTTGCTATGTTTAAGTGATAAATTTGAGTTCTCAACATATTGGGGTTTTCAAATCATAGGCAAATTTCACTTCTTTTACTATGTTAAGTAATAAATTTGAGTTCGGTAATAAATTTGAGTTCTCTATATATTGGGGTTGGTTTAGTTGCAATTTCAGTTATCAGTAATTATATTGTTCATGAATTTTTGCATCTATCTCCTCTCATTCAAATATCCAAAATTTCTAAGCTATTTTGTTCTTCTCTTTGCAGGGTCATGAACAGAATTCAGAAAATTGTAAAGTTTCATTAGGAAAAAAAATAAAATAAAATGACATATCAGTAGTGTACAAAACTCAGAATCTGAAAATTTCCTCCCAGATGCAGATTGACCGTAGTTGTTTGAATTTTCAGTTTTCTTTCCTTTTTGATCCCTATCAGTGTTTGAACTATGTAAATATAGATTATAAATGCATATAAATTTTCTTTCTTGAGAATAGAAATTTGACCAAATCATATTCTTGCATTCGATTCAAAGAAAGTAAAGAATCTTATAACCAACATACAATTATTATATAATAATCTATCAACATCTTGAGCATATACAGTAAAAAACTTAAACCAAATTACAAAAACAGAGTTAAACATATCCTTCACAATGGACGCCTGCACAGAGGACAGGAATTTTGATTCTCCAGCCACTTAACAATGCAGTTTTGGTGGTAAAGATGTTTACAACCAAAACGGATTAACTCAGTTCCAGCAGTGAACTTCTCCAAGCAGATACAGCAACCACCCAGCTCTCCATTGTCACCATACTCTGCAACCACTCTTTCATGGGTAGTCATACTCAATCTATCAACAGTCTGAGTCTGAGTTCTTGAACCTGTTGAATCCGATGACGATGGAAATCTGCTGGGCGCCTGATCAATTATCAACTGATCATCAATGAACTGAAAGTTGCGATGATCATCACTATGTGGCATATTACCGTTGGAAACCAAATCAGGATCAACGACCAGTTCTGATGATCTAACAACTAGATCCACTTGAGCATCCAAGGAAAACAGCCCTGTCTGCAGCAAAGCCGCGGCTAAGACATTAGAAGCGAGACGATCAGTGGAGGAGTGTGGGAGGCGAAACCCAGAAACTTGAGAGAGAAAGTTATTGATGTGGTTGCGGAAGATGGGACGTTGTCGAAGGAGATTGTTGGGCAAGAAGAGAGACGTGTGGAGTTGGGGAGCAAGAGGGTAGGAAGAAACTTGAACAACAAGGCCTCCGGGGGTGGTTCGAAGCTCTCGTCTCAAAGTCTGGTTCAGAGAGACGTTGAGGAATATTCCACTCGAAGGCAGCTCAGTCGACCAAGGCAGAGAGCGGCTTTGGGACACTTCCACACTAATCGCCATTCACACTATTTTGATTAAATCCAACTTAGCAAAACCAACTTTTTGGAAAATCCAACAGAAAAAATTGAAGAAGAACAGGAGGAGATGAAGAAGAAAGGAAAGAACTAAGTATTGAAGAAGAAGAAAAAGGCGGAAAATATTTGAACCAAACCAACCGTTAATTATATGTATAAGGAACTATGAAAAATAAGACGGTTTACTTTCACGCGTAAAAAAGGAAACCATTGTTTTGACAAAATTATCCTTCAAGAAAAAAGGAAACCATTGTTTTGACAAAATTATCCTTCAAGAAAAAAGGAAACCATTGTTTTGACAAAATTACCCTTAAAAAAGAAGGAAAACCATTGTTAAAATGACAACCGACAAAGTTTCATTTAATAAGCCTCGTACTTTTAACCTCATACCATGGTGAGGTTATGATTTTCGCCCCGGCGGGGGGAAGTACAATGTATAAACTGTTATTCTTTTTTTTTTTTTTTTAAATAAATTTGTCTTTATAAAATTGGTTTTGGATCTTCATTAAATTATAGTAAAATTTTATTATTTCTGCCAAAAAAACAATGTAGAGTAAATTTTTATTATAATATTAAATTGATAGAATCAGATAGACAGTGACCAGAAATTGATTTTCATCCAATATTAAATTGTCACAGCAATTCACAAAATAAAATTTTTTTTAATAAAGAAAAGAAATTCAATATATATATATATATATTACTAGTTTTTTTTTGTTTATTACGTACTTATATCTTTAAAATGTCTGTCTAGTTTAAGACAAAAATATGTTAATTAATGGTAGTATACAAGAAATAGCTACCCAACTACTTTATATATGGTTAAACAAAAAAAAAAAAAATCTATATATATATATATATATATATATTATATATGGCTTCCAAAAAAAAATAAAACCTACTTTATTTGTTAAGATAATTAGCTTTTAGTTTTAATTAAATTATATATTATTTTTCTTTATCTAGTTATATGTAATTTGCTTATCTAAAATATTTGTTAGTGATCATTAGAATTTATTAGGTATGTAAGTTAACTTTAAAAAAAAAAAAAAAAGCATATTGAATACAAATTCAAATTATGTTATCTTTTATTTTTATTTTTATTTTTCTTTCAAATTTATAGTTGTTTAAGATATTTAACGAACTAATAATTGACCCAAAAAAAAAATTATATACAATCAGGTATTAAAAAAACAGAAAATCAAATATGTTACTAATCATTTGGCATTTATTTATTTTTTTCTTATGGATTTTTTGGGTTATTTTATTTATTTATTTATTTATTTTTTGAATTGGGCTTTTTGCTTATCAATGAACTATGGAAGCTCCTAATAACACAAAGTTATTGATTAATTAAACTAGATTATAACTTTGTCACAATATTAATTTGATGAGTTGGTTGCAGCTTTCTTAGCAAAAAATCAAAACATAAAAACAAAAAGAAAAATAAAGTTGGTAGCTATCTAGTTATAAAATTGATTCTCATCCGATGTTAATGGTGATAGCAATGCTCACAAGAAATTTTTTTTTTTTTTTTTTTTTTTTACTTAATAAAACGTTTGTGCAAGGACCAAGTAAGATTTATTCAAGATTTATATCTGACATAATTACCTTTCAAAATAAAAAATCAAAACGGACAATTTTTTTTTTCTTCAAATAAAAACGCCATATTTTTAACCTTATCAGTAATATATTCTTTAAAACTATAATATAAAAAATCAGGTTATGGCTTTCAAAAATAAAAATAAAAAAAAATAAAAAATGAATCGGATTAAAAAAAATAAAATAAATAAAATATATAGAATCATGTTATGATTTTTAATTTGATTGTTATTTCTGCAAAAGAAAAAAAATATTAAACTTTCTTATAATATTAGTTTGATGAAGTAAGGTAGGCAATGACTAGGAATTGATTATCACCCAATATTAATTGTCATAAAGCAATTCTCAAAATAAAAATTTGAAATAATGAAATGAAATCATATTGATTTTTTTTATCAATTTCCTAAGACCAATCTTATTAGATTTATTAAATATTTGTGCCTTAAAAATATCTTTTTAGGTTAAGACAAAAATTTGTTAATTAAAAGAAATAAACTACTTTGTAAGTATGGCTTTCCCAAAAAAAATAATAATAATAATAAAATAAAAGTAACTTTATAAAATACTTGATTTCTTTTTTTTATCAAATTAAAAAGTTTTTTATTTCTTTTAGGGTTTTAAAAAAAAAAAATTGGTGAACTGAGCTTGTTGCTTATAAAGTTAACTATAAAGTATTAAAGTTAAAGGAAACAAAAAATTGAACACAAATTCAAATTGTCTTGATTTTGTTTTTATTTTTTTTTATTTTTTTCATTTGTTTAAGATGTCTAACAAACTTAAACTACTATAATAAAAACTTTACACAAGAAAAGTATATATAATTAGGTATTAATAAAATAAAATAAAAAAACATGTTACCAAATGGAACTAAGGACACGTTTGGTTTATGGAATATATGATGGAATACAATAAGTTTTTCTAAAATCTTGATATTTCTTTATTTGGTTGGATTTTTGAAATTTGCCTTTTTTATTCCTATAGAATTCTAATTCTTTAAAATAAAAAATTGTCTAATTCTTTAAAATAATATAATGTTATTCCTTCTAAAAAGTTGTATTCCTTAAAATAAAGGAATACAAAATACGCTACTTTATATATATATATATCTATATATTTTTTTTCATACTTTGATTTTTTTTTTTTTTTTTGCATTGTATTATTGTTTTTGCCTTTTTTTTTTAGCCATTTTTTTTTTCTTTTCAATCCAAAATTTTATTCCCTATAATACTATACCTAGAGCACAATTTGCTTCAAAACTATCATTTTTATATTTCTTTCTCAAAGGTGAAGAAGTTTTTCTTAGCAAATCTTCAAAAGTAATATTTTCTTCTAATCTCTTTTATTTATTATTTTCGTCTTTTATTTTTTCTTTTTTCTATTGCGAGATGTTAATAACATGTGACTACTGTGACCTGCATAGTTTACATTATAAAATGTTTGATTTGATTATAAGTTGTCAATCTCTTTCACTATATCGTCCCTTCACAACCTCTTTGTTATCAATGAATCAAAAATTAAGGTATCTAATGTATAGGAAAATTGAAGAAGAAGAAGAAGAAGAAGAAGAAGAAGAAGAAGAAGAAGAAGAAGAAGAAGAAGAAGAAGATGATGAGAAGATCAATTATCTACTAATAAGAAACTTTTAGCAATATCATGTGCTCTGGTGGGTTTTTAGTCTCTCACCAGTACATAAATATTATCTATCCTAATGCATGTATATCTAGTTCTTTGATTTGGAATCGTAAAATTTTCATTTATGAAATTTTCTTATTCCTAATATTGAGTAAATATTCCTTTATTTTATTTTATTTTAAGGAGGGCATAGGAGATATATTAGATATCTAGGATACTGAAAATTGCTTGAACATTATAAAATTATTACCATAAATTTATTTTGATATTTAATATTCTTGCAGCTAATTAAATGCCCAATTGAGTTTAATTGTGAGAAAATTGATAAGAAAAAAAAAAAATCGGTTTCAATATTGATAGTGTGGCTGGAAATGTTGCATACAGTCTCTATTTTTTATCAATTGTTATGTTTTATGGTTAAACATTATATTGAAAAACAAATCTTTGTGAATAACATATGTTAATGATTTTTATTCAAGAAGAAGAGATATTAATAGATTAATATATTAAAGTGATATAACTTGCACTAATCAACTTAGGGTGAATAGACGTGCATTTATGAAATTGTGTGGTATGCTTCAAACAATAAGAGGCTAAAAAGCCACAAAACCCATGCTAGTAGATGAACAAGTTGCAATGCTTTTACATATTTTATCACATCATGCAAAGAATCGAGTCATAAAACACCAATTTAGACATTCGGGAGAAACAATTAGCAGATATTTCAACGTTGTTTTGAATGCTATAATATAACTACAAGCGGAGTTACTTAAGAAACCAGAGCCGGTTCTTTAAAATTCAGTAGATGAAAGGTGGAAATCGTTTAAAGTAATTTTTCATATATATATATATATATATATAGGAAGTTATAACTAGAGAGACTATATATAAATTTTATTGTATTCAATTTTAGGATTGCTTAAGGGCATTAGACGGAACATATATTCAATTCAGGGTGCTTTCAGAAGATCAACCGAGATACCGTAATAGAAAAGGAAAGATAGCTACAAATATGTTAGGAGTTTCCTCACAGGACATGCAATTCATATATGTATTGTCTGGTTGGGAAGGTTCTGCAATAGATGGTAGAGTTCTTTGAGGTACAATAGGTAGAAGAAATGGATTAAAAGTTCTACATGGTAAGGATAGTAAATTCTCTAATAAAGTTTTAATTTATTAATGGTGAACTTTAATTAAGCAACAAAATTCTAAGATATTTTAGTTTAAACTCTCAATCCTACTTCTTTTGAATTGGTATTTATTTGAAATTTAGTTAAGATACTTATGGAATTATTTATTAGGTTATTTTGATTTTTTCTTTTTATGTTGCCTAGGTTATTGTTAAGATGATTAGCAATAATAAGAATTTTCTAATTAAGTATTTATTTCATGTTTTTATTTTTATTTTAATGTTGTTGAAATTGTTTTGGGGGGTTTTTGAACATATAAATTCTTAAATAAATATTATGTAAAAATACTTATTATTCAATTTTGCACCTATGAGGATGTTTACCATTCCATTATTTAACATGTGGAACCAAACAATGGAATTCCTATTCAATGTTATAATATATTATTTCTATTAAACTAAAGAGTAGGAATAGATAATCTATTCCACATTTTTTATTTCTAGTAATTACTAATTCTCAATTATTAGAAATAGTCATTATTTTAACCACGCGTAACTTTTTGTTTATCAGTGGACTATTGAAGCTCATAATAATACAAAGTTATTAATTGAACTAGAATGTAACTTTGATAGAATATTGATTTGATGAAGTTGGTAGCACATTTCTCAGCAAAAAATCAAAACATAAAAACAAAAAATAAAAAAACAAAATACAAAATAAAGCTGACAGGACCCGCCCTAGGAACCTTCTCAGGATCTTTCGGGTGGTCCCGCCTAGTGAAGTCTCACCGGGCAATCCCTAGAGAATATCCAATGGAACCTCACCTTAAAACATGGATAACCGAACTCAAGCATTACTAATAATACCTCATTATGTAAATATAAACCACAACAGCATCAAATATTATAAACGCAGTTCCACAAAATAAATATGAAAACACAGTAATAACCACAATATTTAAAACCATAAATATACTTAAACGTATACAATGTACCATACGATATACCAATCTATAAACCATGGGATACACCCACCTCACGACCTTCAATATACAAAACTTGTCATGGAAATAATAAACGTCGAGACGTATCCAACCTCATGGCCCGTGGTAATAATAAACCGTTGGGTGAAACCAACCTCATGGCACTGTGGCAATAATAAACCGTCGGATAAAACTGACCTCATGGTCCATGGCAATAATAAGCTGTTGGATGAAACCAACCTTATAGCAACGTGACAATAATAAACCATCGGATAACCCTGACCTCACTGTCCGTGGCAATAATAAACCGTTGGGTGAAACCAACCTTACGGCACCGGGGCAATAATAAACCATCGGTTAAACCCGATCTCACAGTCCGTGTCAATAATAAACCGTTGGGTGAAACCAACCTCACGGTACCATGGCAAACCCAGCGCACTGTAATATAATATTGAACCGAAACTTTGGTACTATATGGTACATCAAATAATAATAACTAATACAGTATCCTTAAAACAATCTTATAAAATCATATATACTTTTCCAACAATACTATATCATAATAATACTTTAATATTCAAATTCCACCACTTATTTAAATATTTCAAAATTTTCAAAACATCAGTTCATGCTAAAACTAGAAATACTTCGTGAAATATATTCACCATAAACCAATTTTAAGCACATCAAATTATAAAATATTTGAACATGATTTTCAATCCGCTTTGTCAAATCAATTATTTTATGAAATGATTTAAAACCTCAATTCAATTACCAAGATATTTAAATACTATAAGTCTATTTATGAAATCATTAAAATGGAAAACCGTTTAAACTATTGTCAAACGTCACATAAAATGATAACACATATAAGTAAAATCAAATATTACATATGCATAAACCAAACATTTCAATCAAATGGCATATACATAACATATTCAAAGCACATATATACTATACCATATACCCAAAATGTTTTAAAAATATAATCACTCACAGTACTATAGATGCTCAATCCTGCTTCTCTGTAGGCTTATTTCCAGGCTTAACTCGAGTGCCTGTATTATAATAAAATATATCTCAGGTTCCAGTAACTAAAACAAAGATACTTGTATGACCCAAATATCTTAAACTGATTTATACTATTATATAATTGAGTAAATTGGACACCGAATAGTCCAATTCTACCGCATATCTTTAGAATTCGGTACTCAAAATTGGAGATTTTTACCCGAAGCCTGATATTTTGAAATTTAACCTTCTAATGTTTCCTAATAATATTCATTTTTACTAATCCAACTCCAATTTTGACCAATTTAACCAATTTTGTCTAAATGCAGTCCGAATTTATTCGAAAATTAACTTATTAATCCAAAAATAAAAAAATTAGCAAACGACATCCAAAATTCATAAACTTTATATCCATGGAAAGCCCAAGAGACAAGGAACCCACCAGTATGCTCACCTCGCTCTAAAGATTCCTCTGGTGGCCGAAAAACTCAGTTGAAGCTTCGGCCGAACTTCCTATCATTGTATCTCCCAAACGGTGAGGAATCTGGACAAAAGAACCACGAAAATGAGTTTAGAGCGTTTAAAAATAGTAGAAAATGTTTATGGATTGGCCTTAAATGGCTGAAAAACATAAAAATTTGGTGATCCACCTCGTTGGCCGTCGCCACCTTCTCCGGCCGCTGTTTGCCATGAAATTTCACGGCCAAGCTCACCTCAACGTGGTTTTCCTCCCTGGCTAGAGTGTGTAATAGTTTGGTGGCTGAAATGGGCAAAAACGGTGGGGACCCGGTTCACCGTTAAACGGGTCAAAACGATCCAATTCGGATCCACGGGTCTGGGAGAGAATTTCTCAGGTTTTGGGAATGAAATGGGTATTTTGGAAATTGATTTCTTGTTTGGCATGCTTACCGAGACTTATATAGAGCCTTAGGTCACTAACAGACAAAAACTAGGGACTGGTTTTGACACTGATATAAAACTTATGTTTAAAATTTTTCAGAACCATAATTTTTTATCCGTAACTCGGAATTTGGCGTGCCACTAGTCTATGAACTCGTATCGACAAGATCTATACAATGGTACCTCAGTCAAACCAAAAATGTTGCCCATTGAAAAAGTCAACTTGGACACACATATTGTTCACTTGGTCAAATTTTGTCAAACTTGTTAAAAATTTCTTGTAGCAAGGATAAAGTTTTTAAAACACCAAAATGACCTCTTAAACCACCACCATGTCCTTCCCTCACTAACAATTCCTTAGTGCTACAATTAGGCACACAAAATTTATTTTACCTAAACAAATATCCCTCAAAGATGTAAAATTTATTAAACCCATATTTTGTACAACTAAATATTTCACCAAAGTCACTATCGTGAGCATAAAGTTTTTTCAATTGTTCAAATCCAAGAAATCTAGCATCTAAGGTAGAAAGCAATACATACATTCGGGATAATGCATCGACAACCACATTTTCCTTACCTTTCTTATAGCGGATGACATAAGAAAAAGTCTCAATGAACTCAATCCACTTAGCATGCCATTGGTTAAGCTTCCCTTGGCCTTTGATGTGCTTCAATGATTAATGATCCGTATGAATCACAAACTCCTTTGACATTACGTAATGTTGCCACATCTCCAAAGCCCTCAAGAATGCATACATCTCTTTGTCATAGGTCGGGTACTTCAATGCAGCTCCATTTAGCTTCTCACTAAAGTATGCTATGGGTCTTCTTTTTTGTATTAAAATAGCTCCAATACCTACACCCGAAGCATCACAATTTATTTCAAAAGTTTAAGAAAAATTAGGCAAAACTAGTAAAGGTGCATTAGTTAATTTTTCTTTCAACAAATTAAAAGATTTTTCTTGTGCTTCTTCCCATTTGAATCCAAAATTCTTCTTTACAACTTCGGTCAAAGGTGCTGCGATGGTGCTAAAATCCTTGACAAATTTTCAATAGAAACTAGCCAAACCATGAAAGCTCCTCACTTGGGTAATAGATGTAGATTTTGGCCATTCTTGGAATGCTTTCACCTTGGATTGATCAACTTTAATTCTTGTAGCACTTACAACAAATCCTAGAAAAACCAATTCATCTTTATAAAAACCACACTTTTTGAGGTTAGCAAATAATCTTTCCTTCCTAAGTACTTCTAAAACTAACCTAAGATGTTCTATATGCTCATCTTAATGCCTATTATATACAAGAATATCATCAAAATAAACAACCACAAATTTTTCAATGAATGGACACATGACATGATTCATTAACCTCATAAAAGTGCTAGGTGCATTAGTTAAACCAAAAGGCATTACCGACCACTTATACAAACCATATTTAGTTTTAAATGCGGTTTTCCATTCATCACCCTCTTTCATCTTAATTTGATGATATCCACTCCTAAATCAATTTTAGTAAACATGCATGCACCATAACATATCATCTAACCTAGGAATTGGATGTCTATATTTAATGGTTAGATTATTAATGGCCGTAAAATCTACACACATGCGCCATGAACTATCTTTCTTAGGTACGAACAAAACAAGAATAGAACATGGATTCGTGCTCTCACGAATATAACATTTATTTGATAACTCACTTACCTGCCTTTGTAGCTTCTTTTTTTCCTCGGGATTACTCCTATATATAGATCTATTAGGAATTGCAGCTTCTGGCACAAAATCAATTTGATGTTCATTCTATCAGATAGGTGGTAAACGATTTGGAATTTTGTCCAGAAAGACATTATCAAATTCCTGCAAAAGAGAAGAAATAGAACTTGGCAATTCAAGTTCTTCGAGTTAGCTTGATCATTCAAATAAGCATCTTTATAAATCATGAACAGTAGTGGTTTATCACTCAAAAATTCCTTCTTAACTTCACTCAAGCTAAGATAAAAAAAAATTTCTTTTTCTTTTCTTTTCTCTCCTTTCTTTCCCACTCACGGGTTCCACTTTTCCACTCTCACTCTTGGCTTTTTCAGATTTCCTCTCACTCTCGGCTTTATCTCTTATTTTAACCTCATAGTTGGGATTAGAATACTTACCTTGGATAGCAAGCTCAACTTTGTCTTCATGGATAGGTAGTGAAACTGTGGGTGCCACACTAGACCTCTCCTTAAGCTTTTCGACCTCCCTCCTTTGTTGCATTTAAAGTTGGTCTCTATATACCTCCTTTGAAGTTAATGGCTTCAGCTTAACTTTTTTTTTTTCACTTAAATTTAAAAATAATAGAATTCTCTTTTTCATAGTGTATGGCATCCTTATCAAATAGCCATGACCTTCCTAATAAAATATGACCAGCATGCATGGGAACAACATTCACATATTTATCAATGCTGAATTTTACTTTGGCTTGTTTATTTACTTTCATCTCACCACTATCGTTAAGCCATTTTAATCTATATGGTTTAAGATGTTTAATAGTTGCTAAACCTAATTTATCAATTACCACATTACTAATTACATTAGCACAACTTCTACTATCAACTATCATACTACATATGTTACCTTGAATTTCATATCGAGTGTGGAAGATGTTCTCTCTTTGAATTTGGTCCTCATCTTTGTACAGGGTTAGAACCCTTCTTACCACCAAACTCAATTCAGCCCTTGAAGCCTTGAGTGTTTCGGATTCCCCTTATTCCCATCTCCAATTTCTTCATCAACAAATTCGGTCTCTCCCTCGGATTCCTCACTTTCGAATTCCAAGTCTCCATTATCTTTCAACACCATGCTTCTCTTATTCGGGCATTGACTAGCAATGTGTCCTCGTCCCTGGCACTTAAAACACACAATGTCATGAGTTTTAGAAGGTTTAGAATTAGTTTTACCTTCAATCTTAGATGCTTGGCCATTTTCAGTTTTGGCTTCTTTCTTTGGCCGATTGGTGCTCTCATCACCATGTTTTGGTTTTGGCTTGGTGTCATATGTGGGATTGCTTCTCCAAATACTTGGATTTGTCCTCCCGCTGCTTGAAACACCTCCAAACCACAAGCTTCCACCCCTCTTCTTGAATTGATTTTCAATCTTGATGGCCACATGAAGCATCTCCTACAATTCTACATATTGTTGTAGCTCCACTTGATTGGCTATTTCACGATTCAAACCACCTAAAAACCTCGCCATGGTTGCCTCTCGATCCTCATTCATGCTCAATCTCATCATAAGCATCTCCATCTTCCTTATAGTAATCCTTCATGGTCCTACTTCTTTGAGTTAATGATTGGAGTCTTTGATGCAATAACCTATGGTAATGACTTGGTACAAACCTCTTTCTCATGACTCCTTTCATTTGTCACCAAATAGGAATCAATTCATCTCCAACTCTTCTTCGGATACTTTGCTCATTTGTCCACCATTGGAGTGCATAATGTCCAAACTCCAAAGCAACCAATTTAACTTTCTTAGCCTCAGAATAATTATGACAATTGAAATCCTCCCATTCTAGGTAAGCTTCCAGATCACTCTTTCCTATGAATGGTGGTATATTGACCTTAATATTTCCAAGATCATCATCTTCTTCTCTAGCTGGTCTCCAATGGGTTGGCCTTCCTTGGTAAGCAAAAATATCATCAACCCCCTCTTCAAAATCATCTCCAAAATTACCTCCTTCAAATTTTGATGAGAATATGCCTGTGCCCTCATAATTGACTACCCACTAGAGTGCTGATCCAATACAGATGAAAACCGGGCCAATTGACTACCCACTAGAGCACAAGCCAAGGGGCCAATTGACTACCCACTAGAGCACAAGCCAAGACATTTAAAGTTAACATGGTTGGATTCATATAGGGAGTTATTAACTCTCATAAAGGTTTATCAATATCCAAAGATATAAGACCCATTTTATGCATTCAGTTGGTGAAGGCCGATACAAACTCAGATAGTAGTTTTGGTGTAAATATGGACTTCGGGCAGCATAGAATGGGTTCAACACTTTTTGAACTCAGTTGATATTACTAAGAGTTCATGGAAATAAGTCAAGACAAAAGCAAAAGCAATCAAAGAAGGCATTTACACATAAGAGGAGTTTTTGGCCGAAATTGTTATTTTTGTTGCTGGCTTTACTGTATTTTACTGATTTGGCATTTTCTCTTTATTCCAGTCAAGGGAAATGTATGGGAATTATAATTAATCCTATTTTGCATCCTACACGGGACATTGGATCAGATTTGGAGCCTCTACAAGCTGGATATTAGTCAAAGTTAGCTTAGTAGTCAAACTAGTCAACAAGTTTTCTAATTTGATTTTGACTCTTTATTTTAGAAAACTAGCTTTTATTTTGGTTTTATTTAATTATTTTGCTGGACAAACTAACTTAGGAAATTTATTATTTTATTATTTCAATTGTAAATTAATTAATTTCTAATTCAAAATAAGAGAATTAATTCATACAAATTAGATTAGGAATGGGTGTGAAATTAAGCAATTTCCTAATTTGGTTCTATGTTGGCTGAAAAATTTCCTAATTCTTTTAAGGTCTTATTTTGTTCTTTCAAAGCCTATTTAAAGGCTTATTTTCAATAAGAAATCAACTTAGATATTATTCAGAAAATTATTTGTAAGAAATCATATAAGTCATTCTCTAAACGATTCAAAATATAGTTTTTGCATGGGAGGTCAGATTGTTTCCAAATCTCAATGGTCACCAATGTTTCCTTTGAAGGAGGATCACCATCTGCCTTGGGAACCTCTTCTTTGACTATGTGTGCCAAATTCATGGTTGTCAGAAAGAAAAGCATTTTTTGTTGCTATCTCTTGAAGTTAATACCATTGATGTGAAGTCCCACATCGGTTGAAAATGAGAACGAAGCACGCCTTATAAGGTGGTGTGGATACATTTCCCTTGCAAGGCCTTTTAAAACCTTGAGGGCTGGGTTGTAAGAGGATTCCCCAGGCCCAAAGAGGACAATATCGCATGTGGGTGGTCTGGGCTATCACAATTGAACTTCTCAGGCTTCTCATCAGAAGGATTATTAGAGACATCCATAGGATTTGTCACTATACTTGCTTGTGAATCCGCCATTAATTACTGTCTTTAGATTGTTGGAAAATTCACAAACAATATAAAAACAAAGTATAAATATTTAATAAATATTTAATATGATGCACAATAAAGCAGAAGAGAAGAAATAATAATATACAGGACAATATTTAATATGACGTACAATAAAGAAGAAGAGAAGAAATAATAATATACAACAAAATAAAAAAAAATAAAAAATAGGAAAACCTGTATTAAAGAGTTGATGATAGAGTCTTGCTTGTAGCAATGTCCTAAAGACAGTTTTTCTCCCCTTCTCTATGTTTGAAGTTCTTTAGGAGATTGCCTCCCAAGATTAAACTATTAGATATTTGAAATTGAGCACTCAAACCCAAACCTAATGCCAGAACAAAAATATATTTCCTCTCTAAATTTATTTATTTATTTTTTTTAACGATTGTGAATATATTTAAAAAAAAAAAAAGAATGAAATCTATCCTTTGTTTATAGGATAATTTGTACTCTTTCATGGAACAATACAATTCCATGTAAAAGGTAGAATTTGTAACAGGAAATAACTTCTGTTTTTCCTGAAAACGTCTTTTAACAGATTTCTAAAAAATGAAAATAAAATAATAATTTATTTTAATAAAAATATGTATATATATATATATATGTATATAATAGGTAATCACGTAGGCCCCCGTTGGTAAGCCTATGTTTAAGTTTAATATGTATATGATGGGCAATCAGGTAGGCCCCCACTGGGGAGTCCATGTTCAAGTTTTAACCCACATCACTTATGCTCATAAAGCATAAAATTTTCTCTTAAACTTTCTATGTGGGACTAACTGTTTTTATTTCAAAACACTTATAACTTCAACAAGTGCATCATAGAGTGCATTGAAAACGATTTGTTTAGTCTTGATGCAATCATTGCACATCTACATATCAGGGTTATTATAGTTTTGATGCGCGTTGGCCGCAGGCTGCCACCAACACCTACGGCTTTCACCTTCAGAGCGGCGATCTATGGTGCATGGAACACGAACCTCCTCGTGACACATTTGTCAGTGCTGACAGCTACTCGTTGGCAGAAGGCTCCATGGCAAAAATGGACGGCGGAAAACAAGAAGATGCTTTAAAATCAAAAGGTGGGAGTAGGGATTGAGATTGTCCATGAGAAATGGAAGTCCAATCCTTAGCGTAGCTTCATCTCCAAACTTGTCAGACATGTATAAAGCGACTGTGAGTCCACCGCAAGGAACTTACTTGTACAACAAGTAAGGGTGGTGAGATTGGTTTTAACAATTTAATTTTAGGTGGAAGAAGTAATTTGGAGTTTTTGTCGAGGCTTTGTAGAAAGGTTGAGAGGAAGCCATGGATTTAAGCTTCGATAGAATGGGCTCCATCATCCTCACAATCAATGAAGATGGTTCCTTTGATTCTTCCCGCAAGTGGGTAGAAGCGGGTTAAGGCTTTGGAGAGTGAATCCTTTGGCCTCTGGATTATTTGGTTGGTTGGAAAATCATTGTTCTTAGGATAGAAAAGAAGTAGAGGGATGTAAGTAGATGGAGGAACAAGTTGATCTAAAAGAGAGAGCTCATAGTGTTTAAGGTGGTTGGGAGTTGGAGAAGATGGTTTTATGGTTTTTTCTGCTAATGATCTCAACCTTCATCTCCTCTGCCATTGTGTTATTTCTTGAAGATTTTTTTTAATGTTTTTGATAAAAGGAATCAGGAAGTCTAGCTTTGCAAAAAAGATATATAGGAAGAAAATATAGGGATATATAGGACGAAAATATAGGGATTGATTGGAACTTCAAAGGCACTCGAAATTTTCTCTAATTGGTGCTAGATTTATAGGCGACTTTCTTTTCTGTTCTTTTTATTTTTTTTGGATAAAAACAAATGAATTCATTAAGAAGAAAGCACGTACATCATGCTTTAAACACTTGAGTGAGCATGGTATTTATTTGCTGTGTTATACATGGTTTATATTTATTTGGTGTGACATGGCTTTTATTTGTATACAAATTTTTTTTTTTTTTTTTTTTTAACCTTTTTGTCTACGTATATAACTCATTCTTATTCATATGCCTTTTCAAGAAGAAAAATATATATATATATTATTCATATGCCTTTGAAAAACTTTGCTAGCAACACTCAGAGAAGATTTTCTCCGTCTTTGTACACCCGCAAACACACTTGATGGCTTCTATAGGTGTCATGTGTTTTCCAACTTTTTCCAAAACAATGCACATCTCAAACAAGAATTTGACCTTCTCTTTTAAATTTATTACAATATTACCATTCTATTATTTAAATACATTTAAATACATAACTCTTATTTTACATATGTTTCTTTTCTTTCTTTCTTTTTTTTTTTTTTTTTTTCTAGAATCGAATTTCCTATCTACAACATATCCAAAAATTATAATAAAATTTATACATGTTCATACATAGCTAATCCTATTTTTTTCTATGAAACATAGATAATTAAAATAAAGAAAATATTTTCAATATAATTAAGAAACACTTTAACTTGATATGTGTTTACTTAATTGTATTGCATCACTAGTTTAAAACACATGTAAAAAATAAAAGTTTCTTAATTGTATTAAAAATATTTGCATTATTTAAATATCTATTTTTTATAAAAAAGAAGAAGATTAATTAGCTATGTATAACTATATATCAATTTGTTATTATTTTCGATATATGTTGTGTCACTCTTAGAAACATGTAAAATAAAATAAAAATATATTTTTAAAAAAATTAGGAAAAGAAATATATGTAAGATAAGAGTTTTGCATTAAAATTAAAAGAATAGCAATATTGTAATAAATATATATAAAAAAAGAAAAAAGAAAAAAGAAAGGGTGAAATGAGCAAGTGCATTGTTTTTGGAAATAAGTTGTGTAGAATTGAGCGAGTGTGTTAGCGTTTGTACAAGTGAGTGTCGCTAACAGTCCTCATTCAATTTCACTCTTTTCTATTTTGTCCCCTTTAAAATTACATTCTGTCCCTCTCCTGCTTCGTGCGGTATCTTATGTGAAGATAACATTTCATTATCTATATGTATTCAATTATTAAGAGTTTTGTAAACTCAATGATTTATAATCATTGGTAATATTCATAACATCATACATGTAATAGAATAAAGTATGTAAATTTCATATAAAAAGAATAAAAATATTCTATTTAGATCTATTGGATTTTATATTAATTTTAATTTAATTTTTCAAATTTTAAAATTATAATTAATATCTTTATAGGAAATGTAAATAAATTTATTTTGAGGAGTATGAATAAAATAACAGAGAAAAAATGAATATCTCAATATCTTTGTTTTTTGGGGGGGGATAATATCTTAGATGTCTAGTTATGAGTGAAATATTATACCACAATATCTCAATATCTGTATAGCGATGACATAAAAAATTATTCCTCCTTCTCATGTTATCTCTCTTTTCAGTTTTTCTTTTTCTATTATCTGTATATATTATTTATCATCCCTTTTATATGTAATCAATACTTTATTAATATGATAAAATATTTTAAAACTATAATACATATTTAATTACTAATTTTGATGTAATTTTATATACAAGTATAAATATTTATAATTTATTTTTGTTTCAATGCATAAGTTGCAGTATTTTTTTTTTTTTAGTTTTTAATTACTTTAGATGTTTAAATAGTAAAAGAACTAAAATTGATTTTTTATTTTTATTTTGCATGGAATGTTTTTAATTTTCCTTTTATTTGCAATCAATTAATTATGCATCCAAAGCATTGAAAATCAATTTTTTCCCACAATATTTCTTCTTTTTTTTTTTTTTTTTGGGAAAAATAGCCCTCATTTAATAAATCCTCTAAGTAATTCGACTACCAGGTAACAAAACAAACAAACAAATAAATAAATAAATAAATTTGAATTTTGTATATATGTTTATATTTTTCCACACCATAAGTCAAAATTATCAAGGGATGTTACTATAGTATGGTGCCCCTCGAATTTCTTCCTTTTCTTTTTTTTTTAATTTTTTTTTTATCTACCATTAATATTTAATGGTGCCCCATAGAAAACTTTCGTAGGTCTGCCACTGATCCAGATCCGCTCATGATGAAACATGACAATAAGCAAATCAATGATCACAATTCCTTTTTTTTTTTTTTTTTTTCCCCCCGCTTTGTTCTTCATCTATTCTATTTATTGAGGCTTTTAATATGATTTTGAGAAGATAGACTTTTTAAATAAAGATGATAGATTTTTTAAAATAAATTGCCAAAAAATATAATGGCTTTAAAAGAAAGGAGATTCATGAATTTTTAAAAGAAATATATAAAAGTTAAGTTGCGCTAAAGATTAAATTTATGTATTTATATACTAATAAAGTATCCTTGTTTGGAAGTTTAACTTTAAAAACTAAAATAAGAGAGAAATAATTTTAATCCCATAATGGGTTAGTGACCAGATATCATTAGATCCTTAAAAGCTTAGAACTTAGACGTGGAGAGGATCTAGCCGATATTTTAAAAGAATAACAATATAGTGCATCAGGCTTCGGAAATAGAGATTCAAGTTATATATTTGCACAGATTTTTCTTATTTAAGTTCTGCCACGAACGTCCACAATTATGAGTTAAACTTTTACAGTTGAGTGGTTCTTCAAACATCTTTACTCTCTATATTATATTTTTTTAGTTTGGCAGCAAATATTGGCCAGATAGATAATTAACAATAATATCATACAACAACCACTAAAGTGCAAATATATATATATATATATATATATATATATAATTCTGATCAAAATACAATAATTTTTTGTTTTTTTTTGTTTTTTAATAATACGCCACATAAAATTTTCTAAATATTCAAATTCAAAACTCGAAACAGTTTTTTTTTTTTTTAAGTAATTTTCAATACCATATTGAATTATCATCTCTATGTAAACATCTACTTAAAATGCTATATAATAACATGCATGATTATGGTTCTAATTAAAGCCTAGAAAGGTGGTTACCACCAATTTTAGACATTAACGAAGAACTAGGATTTGAAGGATAAGCAAATGAAAGAAGCTCAGGATCAAGTTCAAATAATACCATATCTTCTTCCCTGAGAGTCACACAAGCTTCTACTCCATCACCATCTCTAGTGCTTGTCAGCAAAATGAAGTTGTTGAGAAAACTTCCACTATCTAAGCTCAACCATATTGGTTTTCCCCAACCAAAATCAGTCTCATAGAAACCAAAACCACACAAACTAGTGCATGTATATAGATTTGTATCTTCTCTAATAGAAATGTCTTTTCTCTCTTTCCATGATTGGAAAATCTCTTCCATCCAATCATCTCCTCCAAGCCTTTTTGCTTCTTTCTTACCAAACTCTTCAATTCCTCTTCTGAATTTAGACACCAAATCTGGAAGCTCTACCATACCTGCCTCTAACTGAATTGAAAAATATTACACAAAGTTTCCAATGGAGTTTTCTGAGAAAGGGGGTTCTACTCGTTCTCTGAAGTTGACAAGTTGGTGCATCACAGAGTGCATTGAAAACCCCTTGTTTAGCCTTGATGCAATCATTGCACATCTCCATATCAGGGCTGTAATAGCTTCGGTTCGTTTCGGCTGTTTCCCCTGCAGCTGGCTGCCATTAATACCGGCGGCTTTGGCCCTCAGATTGGCAATCTTTGACGCCTGGAACATGTACCTCCTCGTGACGCACTTGTCAGCGGTAACAGCCGCTCTTTTGGACTTGTCGGCAGGAAGCTAGATGGCGAAAACCGAAGGTGGAAAACGGGAAGATACTTTAAAATCAAGAGGTGGGAGCAGGGTTTGAGATTGTCCATGAGAAAGGGAAGTCCAATCCTTGATGAATCTACTAAGTGTAGCTCCATCCCCAAATTTGTGGGACATGTACAAAGCTACTGCTAGTCCATCGCAGTCGAAGGAACTTACTTGTACAACAAGTAAAGGTAGTGAGATTGGTTTAAGCAATTCAATTTTAGGTGGAAGAAACGGTTCTGGTAATTTTGAATATTTGTCAAGGTTTTGTAAAAAGGTTGAGAGGAAGCCATGGATTCGAGCTTCGATGAAATGGACTCCATCATCCTCACAATCAATGGATATGTTTCCTTTGATTCTCCCTGCAAGTGGGTAGAAGCGGGTCAAGGTTTTGGAGAGTGAATTCTTTAGCCTCTAGAGTAGTATTTGGTTGGTGGGAAAATCTTTATTCTTGGGATAAAAAAAAACCATAGACATGTAAACAGATTGACGGACAAGTTGATCTAAAAGAGAGAGCTTGTAGTGTTTAAGGTGGTCCGGAGTTGGAGAAGATGGTTTTATGGTTTCTCTGCTAATGATCTCAATCTTCACCTCCTCTGCCATTGTTTTATTTCTTGAAGAATTTTGAATGTTCTTGATAAAAGGAATCAGGAAGGCTAGCTTTGTAGAAAAAAAAAAAAAAAATATATATATATATATATATATATACATAGGAAGAAACTACAGAGATTGATTGGAACTTCAAAGGGGCACTAAATTCTCTCTAATTCGTGGTAGATTTATTGGCAATTTTCTTTGCTTCTGTTATCAAATTTTATTTGGTGTCTTATACATGGTATTTATTTGTATATATAATTCATTCTTTCTTTTTTGTCAACATACATAATTCAATATCATTCACGTGAATTTAAAGTTGGATCCGGATGACAGGCTGACACACATTGGGCCGAGATGGCACGTGCGCCCCCAAATTTTTTCATTTTTAATTTATTTTTTAATCTGTTTACTCCTTTGTGTTTTGTCCCTCTTCTCCTCGTGGTGTATCTTATGTAAGGGTGACATCACATTATCACTATTCATTCAATTATCCGTAATTATTCAAAAAAATTTACATAATATAAAATAAAGCATCTAAATTCTACATAAAGGAATCTTACATGCCCAATTATGGGTGGAGCATGATACTGATGGTCAAATAATGATAGTTATAGATTTTAATGGGTGGAGCATGATACTGATGGTCAAATAATGATAGTTATAGATTTTAATGGTCAAAACTTCAATGAACTATGCCAATACTTTCATATGCATTTTTGAATGTTTTTCTCCTGTCCTCTAGGAAATTATGATATTCTCTGAAAACATTTTTTTTTTGTACTTTTTATAATATTTGTATATACCTTAAAAAGATTTATTAATTTTTAAAATAATTTTCTTATTTTTTAATAATTTCACAATATTTAAAATTTTGTTAATTATGTTTGAACAAATATTAGTATTTCTATTAGAAAAAAATAGCATTAAATTTAGTGTTTGTTTGCAAAGCTTTTTTTTTTCTGGATCAAAAGCTTTATTTGAAGACCAAAAGTTCTTTGTTAAAAAATAAAGATGTTTGGTAAGAGTCAACAAGCATTTATTAAAAAAAAAAAAAAATATTTTAGAGAAACCTAAAGTTTGTGCCTCTCTAAAAAGATTTTTGTTCTTTTTTTTTTTTTGTTTAACTTATGTAGAAATTTAATGAGCATTTAATATAATTTTTTTTATTTATAACCAAACATTTATTAGTTTTTTAATAAAAAAATTTTTTCAAAAAAATCTATTATATAAAGCTTTATAGACTAAAACTATACTTTCATTAGCTATACTAAACAGAGTTTTAATCTAATGTATTAATGATATTAACTTAATGGGAAATAGTTAAATTTAAAGAATAAAACTCAGCCATATAATTCGTAAATGCCACGTCTCAAAAAAATCTTTATAATGATTAGATCATCTCTACTAAATCTTTTTGAATTTTTTTCAAAAAAATTTATTATACAAACTATTATAGGCTATAGTTCTACTTTCATTAGCTATACCAAACAGAACTGTAGTCTAATATATTAATGATATTAACTTAATGGAAATAGTAAAATTTAAAGAATAACACTCAGCCATATAATTTGTAAATGCTACATCTCAAAAAAATCTTTATAATGATTAGATCATCTCTACGGAATCTGTTTATTAGTAGTTTTTTTTTATCACATTAAAAAAGTAAACGGTCAATAAAAGAACATTTCTAATGGATCCTTCTAACTACTCTTTCAAATTGATATGGTAAGACAAAAATGGATACTGATAAAGTAACTCTCTACTACTGTAACCTGAATAAACTATTATGATGTTTTTTTAAAAACACATTTTTCTTTAAAAAGTCAATTTATTCAAAAAAATAATAAAATATATGTAACCAAATAACAACTATAAATAACCATTTACATATTATCATTAAAAAATAATCTTATAATTGATTGTATATTTGTCACACACACACATATATATATATATTGAGTTATATATATATATATTTTTTCATACTTTGGGATATATATTAGACAATTGTAATCCATATGTTATTCATAAAATCGTCCATGGAAATAAATTCAACTTTTTTTTTATTTTTGATATTTTGAGTGGATGATTTGAACCATTTATTAAAAAAATAAATAAAAATGATTTTTACTATTAAGCGCGCTATCCCTATAGAAACATTAAATTCAACTTGAAATTAATAAACAAATTAACAATTAGTTTCCAGCTAGCAGCAGTGCTGTCTCTTTTGATGGAATCTTTTAGCGATTAATTATCAATATTTTTGATATTTGTAGGAAGCCGAATAAGATTTTGATGTTAATGCATTAGCCATCAATATCTAGTGAAGGTAACCCATTCAATATAATATGCAACTCGTTGTTTTAAAGAATTTAATTAAACATAAGCCTGGTTTAAACCCGTTAATAAACAAATATCGAAATATTTAAAATATTCGATATGCGATCATAATTAATCTAATAAAAAAAAGTTTCTTAATTATGCTACGGAAAATAAGTTGTTATGTTTATTCGAGAATAATAAACTTTTATTTACTAGATAATTATGATTGCATATCAAATAGTTTATATATTTTAATTTTTTTTGTCAAGGGGGTTAAAAGCATGTTTATTTAAGTAATATAAGTATATTCTTGTTTGATTTTTATAAGAAAATAAATAGAAACAATATAAATTCTTTTATGCAATTAAAAATATATTTACTCTTTGGATGAATATATATATATATATTTTACAAAGAAACTCAAATCGACACAAGTCACGTGTAAAAATTAATATTTGAAACTTAGCAGAAGTGGAAGTAATTGCTTCAACACAGTTTGGGATGCACCATTATACGGCAATTGAACTTGACGATTTTGAATTTTTATTGGACAAAATTTAAAATGCAGTCCAACAGCCTAACAAAAGAAGAAATCATTCAAAATATATAAAACTATTATATATATGAGTTTAGCTCCAACAAATTTGGGCTTTTTAACAAAAACGGTGTTTTAAAATGATATCAAAATTTTCAATCATGGACGCCATGGCCAACCCAAGCCCTTTCAAGTTTTTTTTTTTTTTGGTTGAAATATCTATATATATCATAAGAAGTTAAGTATAATTTTTATTATGGCCCCCAAAATTGTATCACTTTCCTTTTAACTTATTACTATAAAGTTAACTAAGTTATCAATCAGTTTTTTTTTTTTTTTCTTTTTTAGGAGTTCATAAATTTTTTTTTCCTTGATTTTATAAATTTTTAAATATCTAAGTTGAAGCTAATTCGTTATCAACTTATCAATCAAATTCTTTTTTCCCTTAATTAAGTTCAGCAATCAAATTTTTTCCCTTGATTAAGTTTATATATTTTTAAAAATCTAATATAAGTTATTATTAGTTATTTTATTTATAAAATTTTGCCTTGGTGGTTTTATTGAAAAAAGAAAAATAATAATAAAGTGGTTTATAAAGTGGTGAAACAACTAGCCAGCAACAGCGCTCACATCTTGGTTTCCAACATAGCAGCTCTGAATGATCAAAATTCTTCACTCAATATCAAACTAATCAAATGTGGAGCAAACTCAAATGAGTGTCTCTGAGGATAAGCATGAATGCTAAGGCTCTTGGGAAACAACCAGCCATTGACTAGGCCTACCCCAGTTGCTACCCTGGACGAGGAAGTGCTACAAGCGTAATCAACATGGTTTATGCAGAGGAACAACATATCAGAGCCACATATTGAATAGTGAAAAGTAAGTATCTGATCGGACTGCAACAACTATGCAGTGGGATATTGCCGGAAACGAAGTTTGATAGTTTATTGGATGACGATTCAAGTCCCGAAAGCACTTTTTAAACAATCAAAGAGTTTCTGATAGCAGGAGTCGTATTACCATATTAGGTCTGAATTTCGGATTCTTATTGGATCTCCCTTGACAATGGGCAGTGGTTGTGTATTCTGTCTATAGAGCTTAGAAATTTGTTTTTCAATTTGACAAGTTTTGGTTGTGTTTGATGATTATATTTTCTTCTTGTTTCGCTTTTCCTTACCGATGCTCACATATGAATAACCCTTTAAGTTGTAGACATATTAGTATAACTGTCATGCTATGTGAGCTTTCTGCTGCAATATTTTGTATAAACCTCAAAATACATAATAACAATAAACCAAAAGATGCCAAATTATAAAAGGATGAATTTTTTTTTTTTTTAAAGCCACGAAATAATAATAAGAGAAAGAAAAGTATGAAAGATGGAAAACAAAATAATTTGGAAAAATAGACCTTTAACTTTTTTCATTCTCTCTTTGATTGCAGTTAATCAATGGAAGAAATTTTTTTAAAAAAAGTACAATTATGCACACACATTGGGTTCTTTCACTTTTCCATTACATTGCGCGTTGGTTAAGTTTTGGTAATAAAATGAACATGGACTGCGGTTGTGTTTGATGATTTTTAATTGTTATTTTGATTATCAAAGTAAACAATCACACTTTTTTACATTTTGAAATTGGAATTTTTTTATAAACTCTTTGGGAGGAATCTTTCTCTGTCAAGGAGATGGAATGCATTATATTGTGTAAAAGAAAACACAAGTTCACAGCTAGAACTGAATTACAGTATCTTCTTGCACAAGCAACTCGAAAACAATCCAGTGCTGGGATTGCAGTGAAAAATAAGGAGTCAGGATTGCAATAAAAATGAAATCTGATAGTTTCAAATCCCAAAAGCACTATGAACAAGAAAGCAGTCCATGGTTGAAGGTATCAGTTATCTGAAGAAAAATACTGAAATGGTCATGTAGAGCTAGAATAGTATTTACAACCAAAAAGCTTCCCGAAAGAAAGAAAGAAAAAGAAAAAACCTGCAATATATAGAACCTGGAAACGAAAGATTTATCACAAGTCAGTTAAAATAAGGGAACAGAATGAGTTTCTAACATACCAAAAGCAGAGAATGAGAGTATCACATTTACATTTTTGAGTTTGTAAAAAAAATTACATTTACATGTGATTTTTCCCTGTTTGTTTTTCGCGTGCATTTTGTTTACATCTCTTTATAACTAATTCATGGTCATTCATGAGTTTGCACAATATTTACTAAAAGCAAAAGAGAAAAAACAAACAGGGAAATGAAGTACCTGTTTATATGTGAGAGATTGTAGAAATTAATGAAGTACCTGAATTTAGTAATTTTAGAAAATGCGGAAATGATCAATCTTGTGTGATGAATGTGATGGATGGTGGGCCAATCTTCCCCTACCCTTTTCTGACGTTGTGGCTTTAGCAAATGCCATCTCCAGATACTGGGAAATAGATTTTGGCAGCCTTTCTTCTGGCTAGCATTGGAGGTCTAGGCATTCATGAAATGGTCAATATTTTTTTGAGAGACTTAGCAAAGACTTGGAAAGATCTTAGCAAGTAGGATCTTAGTGGATCCTAGGGACTTACCAGTCATAATCATGAAAGGAGGGTTTGTCAAATTCTTGTTGGAATCACCGATAATGGTGGTTAAACAACCGGCCAGCATTATTTTTCAAAATGCCGAATAGTTAAAAAACCAAAAGATGACCAAAAATTTAATAATAATGAGAAGAAGAAATAAAAGCATGAAGGATGGAAAACAATGTTTGTTGGACCCTTAGTCTTTTCACTTTTTTCCTTTCGTCTCTTTCATTGCTATTAATTTATGGGAGAAAATCAAAAGTAATGAACAGAATTCAATAGAATTATTCATAGATGTATAAATAGATTATGGATACAAAAGTGATTATTGTCCAAGTTTTGGGAATAAAACGAACATATATAGCAAAAAAGAAAAATCTGGTTTAGAGTTTTAACGCCAGCCTTTGGATTCAATTCAATATACTACATGAAGTAGAATATGTGATTAATTTCATTAGTAATCTATTGGGGATTGTAGGATTCGAATTCTTAATCTTTGTAGGAGGAAATAGTAGCTATGCCACTTAACTCTATTGGCTCCCAATCATCTTCACCTTTTAATTCCATGCTTCACACTTTGTCACGACTAAGCAACTCACTAGCCATATCTTGAATAAAAAGATGAACAATTAACACTGACTTAAACAGAGACAGTGATACAATAACAGTAAAGAAAGTAGATTAGATTAGTTGATATATATCAGCTGGATTTTGAATACTTACTTGAGTTGCTTACTCGTCAAGCAAAGTAAGTTTTTATTACCCGAATTTACTAGTTCCTCCTGAACTTTTATTATCCACTTACTTGAGTTGCCTACTCCTCAAGCAAAAGTAAGTTGGATTGAATGCTTACTTGAGTTGCTTATTGCTATCCGTATTATCTAGTTACTCAAGCAGATTAGAATTTTTATTTATCCGCTTACTTGAGTTGCTTAGTCCTCAAGCAAAGTTTTTACCATCAATCCTACTTCCTTTAGAATTCACAATCCTACTTCCTCTAGAATTCACAATCCTACTTCCTCTAGAATTCACACTCGACCCAAATTGCCTCACCGCTTTTTCAAAGCTATATATAGAAAGAGAGCACACCACACAAAAAGGTATATTACGCAAATAGTTAGACAAAGAAAGAAAAAAAGGAAAAGGAGAGAGAAAGAGAGGATTCAGAATGGCTTTGGACTACTACAGCGTTCTGAACGTGAAGAGGAAAGCCAGCGACGATGAAGTGAAGAGGGCGTACAAAAGGCAGGCGTTGATATGGCATCCAGACAAGAACCCGGCCAGCAAACAATCTGAGGCCGAGAGGAAGTTCAAGCAGATCTCCGAGGCCTACGAAGTGCTCGGTGACCCTCGCAAGCGTCTGATCTATGATGTGGAAGCAATCAAGTCCGTCCAATTTCCTCCTCCACGTCCATCGTCTACCTGTGCCCCAGCTGCTGCTTCAAGATGCCATCAGAAACACCACAATCGGCAGCAGCATCCGGATATTGTCAAGTTACGTGTTTTTGGTGAAGAAGGTTTCTGGGTACGCGTACACCCTACCAATTGTAATTGAGGTTTTTCTCTTTCTTGATTTTGACCATTTAGACTTGTGAGGGATACCTACCTACGTGTTGCCGGTACTCTTTTTCCTTATTTGAGGTTTTCCCACTTAGGGTTTTTTTTCTTAGTAAGGTTTTAATGAGGCCGGTGGTATTCCCTTGAGGTCTTTTGGTCGGTTTGTCCTTCTTGGACTCGATTTCAGTTGTACTTGACTGACTTTGTATTGTATTTGATTTAAGGGAGGGGTGCCAACCTAGTTGGTCTCCTGTATATGCAAAATTCATCTTCTTATTCTTTTTCTTGTTATTATTCTTTTTCTTATTCTTATTATTTTTATGCTTGTTTAATACGTAGAGTTTATCTTATATTTGCTTAATCATTATCCTTCAACTGTTATATTAGAATAATATAATATATGTTAATAATTAATGACTTTAGAAGAAAGTGGGATCATGGCAATTATCTACAAGATTTAGTCTTAGATCATAACATTGGAACGAAATAACCACAAATAACCATAAATGTTAAAATAGCATAAATTTTTTAAAAATTACTATCAAAAGAAACAATTTAAAGTAATACTACATCACCAATCTTATAATACTTAAAATTAAGCATTAATATTCTTTTGTTTACTCAAAATCTTATAGCACAAAGAGATCTCAAACCCATTACCGCCGCTAAGATATCCGTGTACCTAAAACACATATCATGTGTTCAAATGTATAAAACCATCCAAAACAATGAAAAAGAATGATAAAATAGAAAGAAGGCTAAAAAATATTCGAAACTCTATCTAAAAAACTAAAGGATTGATAAATATGCTACAGTAGAGGAAGAAATTATCTACTAATTTAAAGTCTTGATCAATCTCATTCCTATTCCGTCATATTTGGCAGTCCACACCAAATTCAATACATACCTTTGTCCCAAAAATAAACCAATTCATTCAGGTTTCAAGCAAAGAATTAATAAGGCATTACTTCCACTAATTTTGCTTGCTATTTTTTGTTTTTAATTGTATAGTTCTATTCTGAGCCAAATTTATTGGGGCCTTCTGGAACTCCCATTGAACCGTCAAGCCCATGAATAATATTGTTCCTTAAAAAAATCATGATAACCATGGTTAATATACATTGTTTCAGCAAGGCAAACTTTTAACTTGTGTGTAATTTTTTAAAGAGGGAAAAAAATAATAAAAAAACCACCCAGAGCGTAGGGTAACTATGTTTCTTTTTTCAATTATTTATAAATAACTAGACCAAGTAAGTTTTTTGTTTTTATTAATTTATGATTTATAAACTAAATCATGATATGTTTTGTTTAGTTTATACTTTAAATTTTGTATAATTTGATGCAAAAATAAATCTGATCATATGACAAATAGTAGAAATATGTTTTTTGATTTGGGTACGTAACAGAAAAAAATTATGTTAATTAAATTATATAGAGATTTTTGAAATTTGAAAATACAGGAAGTTAGATCTGAATCATTTGATGCAAAATTAGTATTAAAAAAAAAATCATTTGATGAAAATTTTTTTTAAAAAAAATGTAGAATTGCAAATCAAAAATATATATATATATATATATATATATTTTAATTCAGAACCACAAAATGAAATAAATTCCCGAAGATGCTACATGTATTTGTAATTCAGAACCACAGAGAGAGAGAGAGAGAGAGAGAGAGAGAGAGAGAGAGAGAGAGAGAGAGAGAGAGAGAGAGAGAGAGAGAGAGAGAGAGAGAAGAGGAAAGAAAAAAAAATTAAAAAAATGAAAAAATCCTAATCTGGTAACTTCCATTTTCCAAATCTTTTTCCAGCTCCCAAACATTTTCCCCATTTATTTTTTATTTTTTAATGATTAATTTTAAAAATTAATATTATATAATTTTAGATCATGTTACTATTATTCGTGAATAATAATAATAATAACCCAATTTGATATTGTTATGAGTAATGCAATTATTTAAATAAGTGGGGACATCTCTATCATGAATCATAATAATAACTGTATATCTAATGTATTTTGAAAAATGTAATTATTTAAGGAAATCTCATTAGAGCTATAAATAATGCAAGTTAATCTATCTTGAACAACGCAATTGTTTTTAAAAAAATAGGTGAATAAAAAAAATTAATAAATTTAATAATATAATTATTTACAAAAAATAGATGAATAGTATAAATCAATTTATTTAAATAAAATTATTTTTTAAAAAAATTCATAATATGGTACAATTGTCCACTAAACAATGTACAATATTAATACAATACAATATAATGAAACAAAATATAACATAATTAATACAGTATAATCTTATGTACTAAATTACCTTTAAAGCATATATATCATTATGACTCGTTTTCCTACCAGATTTATTATAAAACACATGCACACCATTGGCATCAAAGATGTGCTCTATAAATTACATGTAAGTCTTCATTGTCAATGATGTACACGCCTTTTATAACAAACTTTCTGTTTTTTAATAAATTTAAGCTTTTTAAAAGTCTTGTATTTAACATATTATTGAAGTTGTAAATAATAATAATAATAATAATAATAATAATTTTATATTGTTGAAGAACAAACACATAGAGATATATTTACCAAATAGGTAAATAGAAGTTATTATCTTAAAGACAGTTTCTAATTGCAATGCAAAAATGACCTTACACAGTTTTTAAAAACTTATATTGCTATAATCTCCTTGTTAATTTTTTTTAAAAAAATTTTAGCTGTCAAAATAAATTATCTGGAACATTGGAACTTCCTCTAGAGCAATACTATGGGTATCAATTTTCTTTTCCTAACTGCTAACTTGGATGACCATGTTGGATGGATCATTCTTTATTTTTCGTGATTTCGTTTAGGAACAAATCAGAAAGTAATTATAGGAGTTAAAATGGTGTCTAAAGATGAAGTTGGTTATATAGAATCTAGAAAATAGGGAAGCTTTAGGAAGAGCAAAGAAGCTATTGGATCAAGTTTTGAGGTTTTATCTTCTTCTAGTATTAATATCAACGGCTCTTATCGGATTGTCAAAATTCTTTTTTGAAGAAACTACAAAAATTATAAAAGTTAAAAAATATATATATAAAATAAAAAAAGAAAGAGCGGCACCAATGAAGTACACCAATATATCTGCTAGTTTCAGATGTTTGAAGCTGTGAGTGTTTTGTAAGGTGAAAAAACCATTGATGATATTTGGAAGCCCGCCTCCACATAGATTCTTTGCCAAAACTGTTTCAAATCTCCACATGAAGCGAAAAAGGATGACGGGTAAAAGGAAATGAAGGGATAGAACTCAACACCCTACACATAGCAACCCAAAATGACGTATGGGCTCTTCAGCTAATTACAAGGAGGATTTGATGAATCTAGAAAATGATCACCCAAATCAGTCATCTCCAGAGAACTCTTCCACCCCAACATGAGACTTCAATAACAATATAGAATAAACGGTTTTCATTGCAAGAGAGCCAGCTACCCCTTCCCCTAGCCTCAAATTAAAAGATCTAGCAAGGAATGCAGGGAGACTCAGCGCTATACCACACACAGTGGTTGAAAGGGACAATACAATGCAAAAGGCAGTGGACAGAGGGACAGTGCTTCCAGAACAGGTAATGGCTGAGGAGGCGGGCCTTAACATGCCTCCCCCCCCCCCCCCCCCCCAAAAAAAAAAAAAAAAAGAGCCATAAGCCTCATCTCTTGGATTTGCCGAGGAATCGGAAGTGCCTCGGCAGTGCGACGACTCAAAAACCTTGTTAGAAAGACTTCACCGCTTAGTCTCTTTCTCATTGAGACAAAATCCAATGAAACCCGAATGAAGAAAATCACGAAAAAAACTACCGTTTGATAATATTTGTGTTGTTGAAGCTAGGAACAACGTGTTGTGTATAAATCTGAACGGATAATTGGAGTCCAATACATCATAGATAACGGGTTGAGGTGCAACAGTTGGTTTTATTATTGACTGGCCCAGAGAACCCTCAGTAGACATTTCTAGACTGATCTTTTAGAGGTTGTTAAATCAGGAAGTGAAATTTGGATGTGTATGGGAGACTTTAATGACATTGTGTGTCGGGAGGAAAAAACTGGAGGTCGGAGAGTTTCAAGTAGCTTCTACCTTCGTAACTTTATTTTCGAGTCAGGAGCTATTGATATTGGGTTTAGTGGGTATTCTTACACCTGGTGTAATAAGCGTGCTGGTATTGCAAATATTCGGGAAAGGATCGATAGAGTTTTGGTAAGTGTGGACTGGAGAATTCGTTTTAATCAGGCAGGGGTTCTACATTTACCCCCTGAGGGCTCAGATCATCTGCCGATGCAATTATCTTTAAAGCAGGAACAATGCATACCCTCTAAACCCTTCCGATTCTTAGAAGCATGGACTCGTGATCCTTCTTGCTAGAAAATAATCAATGACGCTTAGCTGAATGGATTTCAAAGGGAGCCGAGAATCCCTGTGCACATTCGAATAGCCAAAACAGCAAAATCTCTTAAAAGGTGGAATAAGGATACTTTCACGGATTCTATCAAATAGAATCAAAGCTCTGGAGGAACAATTAGCTCTGGAAGCTCATCTCTTCCCATCAGAAGACAATCTTAGACTCCAATAGCGACTACAATCCGAAATTGACGAATGGTGTCTGCCATTGGAATTAGTCTTGAGGCAAAAGTCAATGGAAGTTTGGCATAAAGAAGGGGCTAGAAATTCCAAATTTTTTCATGCCTCAACGATCTCCAAAAGGAAAAGAAATCTTCTTATTGCACTAAAGGATGATCAGGGAATGTGGATGCAGACCAGAGAAGAGATTGGAAATTATCTAGTCTCAAAGTTTGAGGAGCTATACCAAGTAGAAGAGCAGAGCTTTTGTGATTGCCTCGAGGATTTCATTCAAAGAGACATTTCAGCGGAGGAAAACACCATTATGGATAGGATCCATTCGGATGAGGAAATTATTAACATAGTCAAGAGCATGCATCCCATCAAAGCCTCCGGGCCAGATGGGATGCCTGCTATTTTCTTTCAACGATATTGAGGAACAGTCAGAGCAGACATCGTCACCATGGTACAAAACGCATTCAGGTCAGCCCTTGTTCCCAGGTTTATCAATAAAACTTTATTGGCGGTTATTCCTAAGGTTCACCAAGTTGCCGCTTTCAATCATTTAAGACCAATCAACCTCTACAATACTGTCTAAAAAATCCTTTCTACGTTAATTGTGAATTGATTAAGCCCTATGTTGGATAAAATAATCTCCCCCTGCCAATCAGCCTTTATCCCAGGTAGATGGATCGATGAGAACTCAATCTTAGTCAATGAAATCCTTCACACAATGAGGAGAAAGAGAAGTGGTAATGGCCTGGTTGGCATTAAGGTAGATATGATGAGAGCATATGATAGAGTTGACTGGGGATTCCTTTCGAGGCTGCTAGCTCATTTCGGATTTTCCAGCAAAATTAATGATCTGGTAATGGGTTGCATTTCAGTCCATTCAGTTGATCTGATTCTTAATGGAAGTGTCTATAGAAAGATCTGTTAGAGTTGGGCCTAGGCCCACAAGTGTGAATGATTTGGGTCTTCGGTTGTTGAGTTTTGTTATAATATATATTTTTTTATTATCTAAATCAAATAATATTTTTGATAATAGTAGGAGAGAGTTTTACGGGAGAATAACTCCTTGGGGAGAGTTTGAAGGTTACACGAACTGCAACGTTCTTTTCAATTTTAATTTTTGGAAGGAAATATAGAAAGAAAAAAAAAATAGTGGTAAAGTGAAGGTACACAGAGAGTTCGAAGAGAAAAGCTTCAGAGGTGCTAAATCTGAAAGCTTTTGCAGCCGTTGTATCCTGGGAGACGTTCGCTACAAAACTCCTACACCGGTGGGCGTAAAACGTCTTAAGGACACTGTGGTATCACACAGGCCTCGGTCAACCTTTCTAGAAAGTAGATCAATTTCAAGGACCTACATGTTCTAAAATGCTTTATTTATTTTGTATTTATTTTTATTTATTTTGTATTAAATTGTCCACATATATTTACATATATTCATCTATGATATTTTCCCAACAATCTTAAGACGTTTTAATAATTTTTATATATGTAAATATAATGTGGAAATTTAAGTTGTTTATTATATTATTATTTGCTGTGTATATATTGCATTTGCTTATATATATATATATATATATATATATATTGATTAAATATTTCCATGTGTGTTTCACTGTTGAAACAAGAGAAAGAAAAAAAAAATTTATTGAACTCGTGGGTATAAAAATTTATGGGTAATTATTAATTTTTTGTTTTTGATCAAAAATCTTTCCAAAATTGAATTGCCCATAAATTTTTAAACCTTTTGGTGTATTTTTGGTAATTTTTTGGCCACTGGAACAGTGGAAAAGACAAGGAAAATTGTTCCTGGGTCGTATGACCCGTTTACCAGAGAAACCAGATCAAAACGACCCGGTTGAAGGTTGAAGAAGAAAAGAAATAAGGTTTGGGTTGTATCTGAAAGGCTGGGTCGGTTTTTCTAATTTTATTGGGTCAGGCCCAGTTCTAAAGCCCAGACCAGGTTAGAACAGGCTATTGTTCAACCCAGGACCCAGGCCCGATTGAGATCAAGGCCTAAGAGAACCGGTCCAATGGCAAATGGGCTTGCCACGTGTAGCCAAAGCAATGAGCCATGTGTCGCCCAACGGGTGGAACACGTGTCGACCTGACACAGATGACACGTGTCTCCTTCTCGGACGGCCACGTTTCATGCTCTGGACAGTCCATGTCAGGACCCGTCCAGAATTCCTTCCCCGGAACCCTAGACAGCCCTGATCCCAGGGAAACCCTACCGAACCCTCCAACGGAAAATCCGACAGAGCCTCCCCTAAGGGATTTACTTACCACAATTTACCTGCACTGAAAACACACTTCTAAAATTATCCCCTTATTCCTCCCACAGTACTACAAATCGATTCCACAAATTGCAGCACTTAAAAAAAATAAATACAGTAATCCAGTGCAAAATAAATACAACAAGAGTGAAAGAAATATTACAACTGCAATAAAAGAATAACAGGGTACTGCCGAACTAAAACAGCGAGGAAGATCAAGTCCGCTCCGAGTGAACACCGACAACCTGGTACCTAGAGGAACGGAATTTAAGAGTGTGAGATGCTAATCATCTCAGTGAGCGACCCTACTACTATACCATATAATATCACAGTAATAAGTATAAATAATAATTATTTGGAAATAATATTTTCTCTCAAAACCCTTACAATTCTCTCAGTTGGAAAGGTTCCCCTTTTAAAACAATTTCACAAAACCCTTTATCCATATTCCCCGAAAACCAAGACATCAATTAAATACCAGAAGCGGTAACAATTATATTTTTAATTCCAATTCAGTTTCCAAACATTTTATTTTTAAAACACAGTTCTGAAAATCATTTGATGCACCCACTATATACCAGTGGCGCCAACAGTACCCAGCGTCCCAAGGTACCGCCAGACAGGAGGTTATAGAGAGAAACCGGCATACGGTCGCGTGGCGTCCCACAGCGCCGCTGCTAACCTGGTGTCCCGGCCAAAGGGGGGTGGCCGCCCTCTCCGATGGCATCCACAGGACACCCTCATAATATCAACCGCGCGCTACTCACACCCACCTGCGCGCTAATCACATCACCTGCGCGCTAATCACACCCACCTGCGCGCTAATCACAACCGTGTGCACACTAACCATATCACATATACCATATCACATAATCAGAACACCAGTACGTGCACGGTGCATCTAAAAATCATAAAATCCACAATTTAAATTATAAAACAAATTTCACATTTTTCATAAACATAGCGGGCATAATCCATCCGCTTGAACCGGAAAATTCTCCACAATTTCCTTATAATTAATACCATAAATCCCATGATTTTCAAATCCACCAACTCCCAAATCCATCAATTCAAATATCCACATTTTTTCCAAGCATAAATAATTCTCAAAATCTCATAATCAAATCTCATAATATTTCATGGACATATTTTATAAAAATTGAAATCACCAACATAACCAAATATTTTCCTTGAAATATTTGAAATTCAAATCGTGCCCAATTTACCATTAAAACCACACCAATTTCAAAATCCTCAAAACCATAAAATAATTCCACACGGCATAAATTTGTAGAATTCGCATTTTCTTAAATCCAATAAATTCATAAATAATTCTACAATAAATCCAATAAATATTTGGCACATAGAAATTAAATTCCAAATATTTAATTCACACATAATATATTCATCAATTAAATTCCCCAAAATTAATTTGAAGGTGGGTCACTCACCTGGAGCACGCAATTAACCCATGATCCACTACGGGATCAATTCTACGACTCACCGGTGCTCCTAGAACAAAATTCACAGACAGTCAAATAAATTAATATTTTATTCGGGTAAATAATACCCGGTACCCGGGGGGTCAAAACACAAACGATAACTAAAATTTACGAATCATATACCGAATCGAAGCTCGAGTGATGCTAATCACAGATCCGGTCTTAATTTCCGATGATCGTACCCAACGGGGTCGGAATTTTATCGGGAAGCTTTTCGGGTTTCGGCTCCGCAATTCTCCCAAACCGTCGCGAATTGGTGGAAACGGAAGTCGGATTTGGGTTCAGGAGGTCGAACACTGCGGACTGGAGCTGGCCGGAATTTTCGGGGTACTCGCCGGAACAGTAATTTCCGGCGGGCCGCCACGTCACCGGCAACCGTCGCCGGAACAGTAATTTCCGACGGTGGCCGTTTGCTGTGAAATTTTGCAGATTTGTAGATCGTGAGGAGAGCAATCCAACGGGACCGACGGTGAGCAAAACGGAGGTCGGACGGCGGAGAAATCACCGTTTGAAGATTTTCGACCCCTCGCCGGAAAACGCTCCGATCCCGGCGCGTCGGTGGTCCGATGGCCGTGCTTTTTGGTGGGTAGGCCGGACTTGAGGAGAGGATCAAGGCTGTCAGGCGCGTGTGGCCGGAAAATGGCCGGAACAGTGCCGATTCGCGGTGGCCGGCGGTGGAGGGGAAAAATCGCCGCCAAACTTCGGACGTCCGATCCGGGCGCGTCCGGCGGCCGTTCGCAGTGAAATTTGGAGGTTTTGCCGGAAATGAGGTGGGCAATCTGGCTGGCCGGCGCGTGTACAGTAACTAGGCCGGAAAAACGTGAAAATGACCGGCGGCCGGCGGGTCCTCTCTCTCTCTTTCTCTCTCCTCTCTCTCTTTCTCTCTCTTCTCTCTCTTTCTCTCTCTTCCCCGAGAGTTTTTCAAAATTAAAACCCTGCGTGACACTGTTCATTCCACGTGGACCACTCAGAAGCTGACACGTGGCATTTCACTGTTCACGACCCAAAAACATTAAAATAATACGGTATCCGGTAAACTTCAAACGTCCATAACTTTTTAACCACATATCCGATTTAAGCGTGCCGCTAGTCTATGAACTCGTATCGACGAGTACTTTACAACCATACAAGAGTCAACTCACAATTACATCACAAGAAAAAGTCAACTCCCGGCACCTTTTAGACAGTTTACACTTCAACTTGTTTTGCCCATAACTTTCAAACCGTAGCTCCGTTTTCGACGTGCTACTAGTCTACGAACTCAGGGCGTCGTGCACTTCGCCACGGTACCCTAGTCAACTCAAAATTCTCACCAAGTCAAAAAGTCAACTTTTGACCCCTTCGGTCAACGGTCAACGGTCAACCTCGGTCAACGTGCACGGATTCCGGTGCGATTTGGGACGGGGTGTTACAGTCCACGTGTCGACCTGCCACAGGTGACACGTGTCTGTCTCTAGTATCGACATGTGTCGTAAATAGTGCCAACAGGATCGCCAGGCGGCATGGCGCCACGTCAGCATGGTGATGACGTGGGGGTGACACGTCACCAGGATGATCACGTGGCGGAGCACCACATCAGCGGTCTGATGACGTGGCATGGTGCCGCGTCTGCCGAGTGCTGATGTGGCATGGTGCCACATCAGCACTGTGATTATGTGGCGGTGCCATGTCAGCTGCATGATGATGTGGCATGGTGCCACATCAGCCCTAGTTGCCATGTGGCAACAGCCATGCATGCCACGTCAACAAGGTGACACGTGGCATGAATAGTGTTTTGGGTGTATATAGTAATTTTTTGTGGTATATTCAGAAACCCTAAAAATCACTTTTTTGTGTGTTTTCCTTATGGAAATTGCGTATAATTAGTTTGTTAATATAGAAAATAACAACTAATTGATTTCTGTTTTGTGATATTACAGAAATGGCAAGTGGAGACAACAGGACTATACCCACTCAGACTTCTGGAATTCAGATGCCTCCTTTTGCTAGTCATGCAGAGAAACCTGAGAAGTTTAATGGAGCAAACTTCAAAAGGTGGCAGCAGAAGATACTATTTTATTTGACCACCCTGGGACTTGTGCGGTACTTGACTGAAGATGCGCCACCCAGTAATGAAGAGAGTGATAAGGAGACTCTCATGGCGGTAGATGCATGGAATAATTCCGATTACTTATGTCGGAATTATGTCCTGAATGGCCTGTCTGATACCCTGTATGGTGTATACTGTGGCACGAAATTAGCAAAGGAGCTATGGGAAACACTGGACAGAAAGTATAAGACCGAGAATGCGGGTTCAGGAAAGTTTATTACAGGCCGATTCTTGGACTACATGATGGTGGATGCAAAGCCAATAATGAATCAAGTACATGAGTTGCAAGTGCTGATTCAGGAAATGCTTGCTGAAGGGATGATAATGAATGAAGCATTGCAAGTGGCTTGTATAATTGAGAAACTATCTCCGAGTTGGAGTGACTTCAGGAATTATCTGAAGCACAAGAGAAAGGAAGTGGATATGGAGTCTCTTATTAGCAAGCTTCGTATAGAAGATGACAACAGGAAGTCTAATAAGAGAACTTAGAAGGCCGTGTTGAAGGGTAATGTTGTGGAGCATGGTCAAGGCTCCAAAAATAAGAAGCAAATTGGAAAAGCTTCTAAGCTAGGGCTAAAAGGAGGAATCTCCAAGAAGGCCAAATTTCAAGGTAGGTGTTTCAACTGTGACAAGATGGGTCACAGAGCTACTGAATGTAGGTTGCCAAAAAGAAAAAGGAACCAGGCACAAGTGATGGAAGACATCACTAAAGAGGTTGACGATATTGACCTAAGTATTGTGATATTTGAGGTGAACTTGGTAGGATCTAATCCTAAAGAGTGGTGGATAGATACTGGTGCGACCCACCACGTGTGTTCGGATAGGAGTATGCTCACTTCCTTCGAACCAAAGAAGAATGGAGAGAAGCTATTGATGGGTAACTCCACTACCTTAGAAATCCAAAGTGAGGGCAAAGTAATCCTGAAGATGACCTCGGGGAAAGAGCCGACTTTGAATAATGTATTGTATGTTTCAGACATTCGCAAGAATCTGGTATCTGGATCGCTGCTGAGCAAACATGGTTTTCGCTTAGTGTTTGAGTCAGACAAGGTTATTTTGTCTAAATTTGGGATGTTTGTGGGAAAGGGCTATGTAGTCAATGGTTTATTTAAACTGAATGTAATGACTGTAAAGCCTAAAGAAATGAATAAAGCTAGTAGTTCTTCTATTTACTTGCTTGAGTGTTTCATTTTATGGCATGATAGACTAGGACATGTTAATTTTAATTCTCTGCGGAGATTGATTAACTTAAATCATATTCCCACATTTGAAATTGATTCCAATCATAAGTGTGAAACTTGTGTGGAAGCAAAATTAACGAGGTCATCATATCAAACAATTGATAGAAATAACAAACCTTTGGATTTAATACATAGTGATATATGTGATTTAAAATTCGCACCAACTAGAGATGGTAATAAGTATTTTATCACCTTTATTGATGATAGCATGAAATACTGCTATGTATATTTGCTTAAAAGTAAGGATGAGGCTATAGAGAAATTTATTCTCTATAAAACGGAAGTTGAGAATCAACTCAACAGGAAAGTTAAAGTGATGAAGTGATCGTGGTGGAGAGTATGTAACTCCTTTCGGAGAGTATTGTGCTCAACATGGCATAATACATGAAGTTACTCCACCATATTCGCCACAATCAAATGGTGTGGCTGAACGGAAAAATAGAACCTTGAAAGAAATGATGAATGCAATGTTGATAAGTTCTGGAGTACCTCAGAACTTATGGGGGGAAGCTATTTTGTCGGCAAATGACCTTTTAAATAAGGTGCCCCGGAAAGATAAGGTAAAGACACCTTATGAGGTATGGAAGGAAAGACAACCCTCCTACAAATATTTACGAGTGTGGGGGTGTCTAGCTAAAGTAGTTGTACCTACACCTAAGAAGGTGAAGATAGGTCCCAAAACTGTTGATTGCATCTTCATAGGATATGCACAGAATAGTAGTGTATATCGGTTTCTCGTGTATAGGTCAAAAATTTCTGATATACACAAGAACACAATAATGGAATCGAGAAATGCATCATTTTTTGAACACATTTTTCCATATAAAATGGAAGAAGGACCAAGTACATCTAAACGAACTTATGATACTATGGATGATGATAATCATGATAGTGATCAAGAACAAGAAACTGAGGTTGAGCTTAGATGTAGCAAGAGAGTAAGAACGAAAAATTCCTACGGTCTGGATTTTCTTACTTATATGCTAGAAAGTAAACCTCAAAACTTCCAAGAAACTATAAATACTCTTGAAGGGAATTTATGGAAAGAAGCGGTTAAAAGTGAAATCAATTCCATCCTGCGGAATCACACTTGGGAGTTGGTAGATCTTCCTCCAGGTTGTAAACCTTTGGGTTACAAATGGATTTTTAAAAGGAAGATGAAAGCAGATGAAACAATAGATAAGTACAAGGCAAGGCTTGTAATTAAGGGATACAAGCAAAAAGAAGGCCTTGATTATTTTGACACTTATTCTCCAGTCACGAGGATAAATTCCATAAGGATGGTATTGGCAATCGCAGCATTACGGGATCTTACAGTACATCAAATGGATGTGAAAACAGCCTTTCTGAATGGAGATCTAGAGGAAGAGATCTACATGGAGCAACCTGAGGGTTTTACTGCTCCCGGACAAGAAAGGAAAGTCTGTAGATTGGTAAAATCCTTATATGGACTTAAATAAGCTCCAAAGCAATGGCATCAAAAATTTGATAATGCCATGCTAAAAGATGGGTTCAAAATAAATGAATGTGACAAGTGTATCTAAGTAAAAGATACAGAGAATGGATATGTTATTCTATGTTTGTATGTAGATGACATACTCATAGTAGGTAGTGACGACAATATGGTCCGAACTACAAAAGCCATGTTAAATTCTAAAATTGACATAAAAGATATGGGGCTTGCAGATGTGATTTTAGGTATGAAAATCACGAGAACTTCGAATGGAATTATTCTTAGTCAAACTCATTATGTAGATAAAATACTGGCTAAGTTTAATAATAATGATACTAGTATAGCCAGAACACCCATAGATATGAGTTTACACTTATCCAAAAATAAAGGAGAAGGTGTATCTCAAGTAAAATATGCTAGGTTGATTGGAAGTCTGATGTACTTGATGAGTTGTACCAGACCAGACTTAGCCTACGCAATAAGTAGACTAAGTAGATACACGAGTAATCCAAATGAAGATCATTGGAAAGGGATCGTTAGAGTACTAAGATATCTACGATATACTCGTGAATACGGACTGCACTATACAAGATATCCTGCTGTATTAGAAGGATACAGTGATGCAAATTGGATATCAGATATAAAAGATTCAAAATCCACTAGTGGCTATGTATTCACATTAGTAGGTGCAGCTGTGACATGGAAGTCCTCGAAACAAACTGTGATAGCTCGATCCACTATGGAATCCGATTTATTGCTCTAGATAAATGTGGTGAAGAGGCAGAATGGCTACGCCAATTTTTAGAGGACATTCCAAGGTGGCCTAAATCTGTGCCAGCAATAAGTTTACATTGTGATAGTTAATCTGCGATTGGCAGGGCATAGAATATTATGTATAATGGAAAGTCTAGACACATTCGTCGTAGACACAATTGCATTAGACAATTAATCTCAACTGGAGTTATCTCAATAGACTATGTAAAGTCAAAAGATAACATTGCGGATCCGCTAACCAAAGGGTTAAATAGAGAACTAGTTGAGAAGTCATCGAGGGGAATGGGATTGAAGCCCGTGAATAAAGTCAATACGATGCAAACCCAACCTAGTTGACTGGAGATCTCAAGATCTAGGTTCAATGGGACAACTCAATTGTAAAGACTAGTATGGATCACTGTGGGGGGTTAATCCTCTGCCCATTCCTATGATAAAACAGTGATAAAAAGAGGTTAAGCATAAAAGTATGCTTTTAATGATTCCTATAAGTGTGTGTTTAGTAATCTATGCATAGGTATGCTGATTATATAAGAAATAGGAATCACCTATGTGAGAGAGAAGAGTGGCCGCTTCAAAGGAGAATTGTTTAAGGCACAATTCTTTAGAAACTCTCGCAGAACCAGGGAGGTGTTCAGGGCCAAAATGAACACAACAGTGAGAACTGAAGTGTATCAGGAATGAATCATGTGTGGGCTATGTTGTCATTTACACAAAAGACGAAATGGTTCAAATATATCGCTTCTACCATAAGTCAGTAAAGAAAATATAGTCTCTCAAAGGAAGGTTCAAAGAGTAACATCTACCTATCCTATGCAGGTTCCGACTGTAGAGCTTTTTACCACTAGAGTCATTTTTGTATTTTTAAATCAAATCATTCATGTGGGGGATTGTTAGAATTGGGCCTAGGCCCACAAGTGTGAATGATTTGGGTTTTCGGTTGTTGAGTTTTGTTATAATATTTTTTTTGTTATTTAAATCAAATAATATTTTTGATAATAGTGGGAGAGAGTTTTACGGGAGAATAACTCCTTGGGGAGAGTTTGAAGGTTACACGAACTGCAACGTTCTTTTCAATTTTAATTTTTGGAAGAAAATGCAGAAAGAAAAAAAAATTAGTGGTAAAGTGAAGGTACACAGAGAGTTCGAAGAGAAAAGTTTCAGAGGTGCTGAATCTGAAAGCTTTTGTAGCCGTTGTATCCTGGGAGACGTTCGCTACAAAACTCCTGCACCGGTGGGCGTAAAACGTCTTAAGGACACTGTGGTATCACACAGGCCTCGGTCAACCTTTCTAGAAGGTAGATCAATTTCAAGGATCTACAGGTTCTAAAATGTTTTATTTATTTTGTATTAAATTGTCCACATGTATTTACATATATTCATCTATGATATTTTCCCAACAAGATCAACATGCAAAGAGACTTGTGGCAGAGAGACCCACTATCTCCATTTCTTTTCATCATTTATTCGGAATCGCGGTCTTGAATGCTGCTAAAGCTCGAAAGAGAAGGAAAGATACATGGCATCAAAATTGGTAGAACAAGTCTAGCCATCTCTCATCTATTTTTTTGCGGATGATATCATGTTGTTTTTTAGAGCTAATATGGAGGAGGTCATGGAAATTCAGAATTGTTTAAAGCAGTATTGCATATGGACAGGGTAGAAAATTAACTCTACAAAGTCAGGATGCTTCTTTTCAAAGAACACAGGAGGGAGAATGAAGGCAAACATTAAAATGTTGCTTGGTTTGAATAAGATCTCAGACCAGGCCAAATATCTAGGAAACCCTTTGTTCGTGGGCAGGAAGATCACTCAAGCCTATGAAGATTTAAAGCGAAAAATTGAGTTCAAATTACAGGGTTGGAAGTCAAAGCTTCTTTCTCAGGCTAGAAAATCTACTTTAATAAAATCTGTCATAAATGTGATGCTTGTGTATGCTATGTCTAATACCAGCCTTCCTTTGAAATGGTGTCAAGATGTAGAAAGACTGACCAGCAAGTTTCTCTGGAACAACCAAGATAGAGACAGGCACTTGGTTCCGATCGCCTAGTCTAGGATTTGCATGCCGAAGACAGCAGGTGGTTTAGGCCTGAGAAGGCTTAAGGATATGAATTTGGCTCTCCTGAGCAAAGTAAGTTGGTTATTAGTCACAGAGGTTAATCGACCTTGGGTTAAAGCACTAAAAGCCAAATGCCAGCACAACATTCATTAGTTGCACCAAAAAGAACTGCTCACGGTCTTGGAGAGGAATCCTCAAATCCAGGAAGATTATAGAGAAAGGTTTGTGCTGTAGGGTAGAAAGAGGGAACAACATTAACATATGGGAGGATCCTTGGGTTCCAAACAACCCAAATTACAGACCTATCCCGCTGACAGATGAATCCCCTAAAGAATGTGGTATGGTGAACACTCTCAAGAATGCAGATGGAAGCTAGAACAGTAAGAAGATACATCAACTTTTTTATAGTAATACTGCCAGGAACGTTTCCATAATTCCTAGCTCAACGGGTGAAATGGAGGATAAACTCATTTGGACTGGCAATACTAGCGGAAGTTTCTCTGTCAAATGAGCTTTTAGGCTGGAGTTTTGGAATTCTATGTCACATTCAGAATGGTGGAAGTGTATCTGGTCTGCCAAAATTCAAGAAAGAGTGAAATTCTTTCTGTGAAAACTTTCCAATAGGGGTCTAGCCACAGCGGAAAACCTCTTAAAGTGCAATTTGGAAGTTAGTTGGTCGGACTGCATCCACGGTTGTGGTTGCTTTGAATCGAACAATCACCTATTCTTTCACTGTCAAGTAGCAAAACCGCTATGGTTTGCAATGCCGTGGAGCATTAAATAGGAGGCATTCGAAGACTACTCACTAGAATGGAAACTTTTAATGCTGGCCAATCCCTGTAAGGTCCTACCAGTGCATTATGCAGACACGGAGGAGTTCTTTATTTTTGCTACCCTTATTTTGGATCAGATATGGAAAATTGGAAATCTTTCCAGGTTTGAAAAGAAGGTTTTCTCTTTAAATCACACGATGCAACAGTTGAATTTCAAGTTTGAAGAATCTAAGGCAGCAGCAGTTAAGGAGTGCTCTTTACGACCAGCCTTACTTGCAAAGGTGTTTTGGGACAAACCTCCAAGAACCTTCATCAAAATTAATTCTGACGCGGCTGTCAAAAATGGAGCTGGAACTGTAGGTGTGGTGGCCAGAAATGATGAGGGGCAAGTTCTAAGTATTAAAGCAACAGACTACAAGACGGACGTTCCAGAGGCTGCAGAGGCTATGGCTGTTCTGCAAGGATTAATTATAGCTGAGGACGAAGGATGGAACAGGGTCTGGTGCGAGTCTGACTCCAGACATGTCATTGATAATATTAATTACCAACATCTACACACAGCTCACTGGATGACAGAATGAATTCTAGAAGACATTCATCGATACAAGAACAAGTTTCAGGAAGTGAAATTTACTTGGATTCCTAGAGAGAGAAACTTCTTAGCTCATTTTGTTAGCAAATGGTGCCAGGAAAAAGGTCTGACTGGAACTATATCAATGGAAAGCCTTCCCTGGTTTTTTCCTCTTTTTTTGTTGCCCAGGAGAACGGCTTCCCCGCCAACTCCCTTGTGTAGGCAAGCTGCTTTTGGGCCTTTTGGGTTTGTAAACCCTTTCCTTTAAAAAAAAAAATTTTAAAAAAAAAATGCACATTTAGCTTCTCTTATAATTAAAAGTAATTAAAGATTTGGTGGCTATCTCCAGCAAATTGCGGAAGTGGTGGTTTTTGTTTTCTTTGGACAACGAGAGGCATTTTTTTTTTTAATTTTTAATTTTTAATTTTTTGCGCTTTCAAAGAAGAAGAAGATATTATGGGGAAAAAAAAAAAAAAAGGAAATTGGATGAGTATTTTGGTAATTTAAATATTTTTGAGGCTATATGTAGATTTTTTTACATTGCAAAAAAGAAGTTCTCTTTCTTAAAAATGAAAGCAATAATAAAATACTCAATGTCCCATATACGTGGTAAATATAGGGCTTTCCAATTTGTCAAATTATACGGATAAAAAGGCATATATGGCGCTAGCAAATAATATATATATATATATATATATGTATGTATATCGTACAAATTTTTTTTATTTATTTTACTAAAAAAATTGAAAAATAAAACAATTTGTAAAAGTCTTTACAAAAAAGTATTTTTCAAGATGAATATAAAAAATTAAAGGATATAAGGATTAAAGAAACTAAGAAAAAAAAATATTTAGAAAATAACAAAAATAAATTTTTAAAAAGAATCTATTTTTTAAAATAAATAAAAAAATAAGAAATTGAAGGAAAAAAACCAAATAAAAACCTTTAAAATTCAAAAAATTTATTCTTTATATGTGTTTTAAAATCCATCAAGTATTGCTGTTATAAACTTCTTCTATATATATATATATATATATATATATATATTATTCTAGTTTATGTTATTTAAAATTTCCATATTTATCTGTGCTCAATATTTCATTTATTTATTTATTCAATTTTTTTAATTCAGATTTTATTTTGTTGTTGTTTGTTGTTTTTGTTGTTGTTGTTCTTTGTTTTTTTCTCCCCCCCAGTCTTCATAATATCAATTTAGCAAAACGACAACTATCATTGAGTCCATAAAAGGCAAAACGACACTTTCTTCATCTTTCCCGTTTCTTTCCAACTTTCCAGTTTCTCTCTGCTTCCCCTTTCTATTTTTCTTCTTCCTCCATTCACCCACTATCCGCCGGACTACTCCAAGGCCGAGCCGCCCCCACCGCCGTCTCCGTCCACCCCCAGTAAGGCCTCTCTCTCTCTCTCTCTCTCTCTCTCTCTCTCTTTTCTTTGTTCCTGAATATAATCACCGGTTACAAGGTAAATAAAGTCGATTGCTGGTTCTGATATCATTTTGATGTTTAGCTAACATTTATTTAGATGGGATTTTTTTTTTTTTTTTTGATGAAAATTTTCAAACTGAGATAACTGGGGTCTGAAGAATCAGGGCTATGTTCATAATGGTAGTTTCCAAATGATATTGGGGTCTTACACGACTGTAAATCCTTGCTTGTTCGGATGAATTTTAGTGTATAATGCATCTTTTAGACTGCCAGTCAAACTTATAGACCCTCAAAAACATAATTACTATTTACTAATGATTGTGATAGAAAGGTTTGAAATTTATCATTGAGTTTTAACAATAAAGAAAGTTTAATTTTTTATTGAGTTAGATTATGTGATATTTATGTGGAAAATGTTGAAAATGGGATTTTTTTTTTTTTTTTTCAGCAGCCATTCAATGTTCTCATTCAATTATTGTATAGATTCTTATCCATGATCAAACAGTTTATAAAAAGTTACGTAACCCACTTCAAAAGTTCAATGCTTATGTGCTGTTGATTAAAAACCCATTTATTAGATATTGATGTCTTTTAAAAAGTTCAGTTCAATTTGGTTTTCCAATGCAATTGGTATATGTATTTTTGAATTTGTAGTCAGTATGAAATTCTTATTCTTCTGTCAGCTAAATCATGCAACCTGATTATGTATGGAGCAGGTGACTGTTAAACCTCTACTTGTGCCGTGGTAAGAGTAGGTTTTATGATAATTTAATGATTTTACAACAAGTCATGCTCTAGAAGACTAGAACCGTACTACTTAGAAATAAAAGCTTAGAGACTGTACTGAAACATGATCAAAAATAAAAATTTGATTTGTTGATAACCATATCATATGAGCTTGTGGAGATAGTTGTACTGAAATTTAAAACGAACATTCAAAATTGGAATAGCTCTTAATTAAATTAGGGGATCCTTGCTTGCTATTCTCTGCATATTGTGCAGTTTCACCATCGGGCCCCAGGCTCTCTTGTTGTAATTAGATAGAGGATGCTCAGGTTCCAGAGCAATTAAGTAGCAAGAAAATAACAGAGGTGGGGCTGCAACAGTCAAATCCTTTGTCCCAAGACACACACAGATCCTGCCGTTATAGCTTCAATCTTTGTAAACTTTGATATACATTATCTGGCAGCAAATTTGTTATTTTTGGCTGCCAATGAGTATACCTCAGAGCAGGAGGATTGTTTCTCCATTGATGAATCTGATCAGACTAAAAGGATTTCCTATTTTACGGCAACTTCATATAGAAGAGCAGCTGCTACGAACCTCATCAGAAAATTGGTGCATTTTGAATGATGGAACCAATGACCGTGCTATAGTTATGGGTGTTTCTGGGTAAGTAATCTTGTGTATATATCTTTTTACCTAATTTGTGTTTTTTAAAGTTTGAACACTGGAAATGGCAAAAGGATTCCATTTAAGTTCCTTTGTGCAGGGTACCTGCAGAGCTTCTTGAAATTGATTCTGTGTTACAAGATGAGATTCCTGTAATCAGAAGGTTTACTGGAGGTGGTACAGTTGTTGTTGACAGTGGTACAATATTTGTCACATTGATATGCAACAAGGATGCTGTGGCTGGCTTGCAACCGTATCCCAGGCCTATTATGTCCTGGAGTGGCCATGTCTACTCCAGGGTGTTTCAAGGGATTGGTGATTTCCATCTTCATGAAAATGGTACATAAATGAAACCCTTGAGTTTTCATTACAATTTGCAACCATATGCTATCTCATTCAGCATGTTTACATGTATGTGCAGTAAGTGGTGTTGCAGATATTTCTTAGAATACCTTGGCTACATAACTTCCACACTTGTCCTATCTTAAATAGTTTTTGAACTTTCTCAAGTTATCGAGATAGATTTTATAGAGTTGCTTAAATTTTTTTGTAGTTATAGAAAATTCCTTGAGCGGGCTAGCTTGTGGAGAGTAATCCAAATGATTAGATTGTTGCAACTGTAAATATCTTAATAATTATTTTATTCATGTAGGCCTCCATATCTTAGTTACCAAGCAATCCAAAATAACTTTTGACTTGAGTGCTAACAATAAAACATCCTTCCTGGAATTTGTGTGTGCTTGTGTTTGTGCGGTGTTAGGCCTTTTTACTTCTAGTAATATGGTTTACTTTGGAAGGCTCAAGGCTGTTGCAATAGGATAATTGCAGTAATTTGAACTTTCAAGGCCTATTTACCTTGTTTAGATTATCCCATTGCTTTGAACGTTGCAATTAAACGCGAACAATTGTACAGAAAATAATTTTAGGTTTAAGGACATAAAGTTGTCCTTAGTTTTTAACATTTTTTGGTAGGAAGTACTTAGGTTTATACATGCTATATGGGTGTTTAAAGTTTTATATGTTTAAATTTAATGTTTTAGACATTTTTTGATGCAACTTGATGCTTAGACATGCTGACATCGACACTATGAAAACTCAAATGTAAACAAATTTTGGTCTGTTCTTTGTTTTTAACCATATATGTTGTAGTTAGCTTTCAGTTGCTAAATTGTGGATGACTATTGTCTGATAGATTACATCTCTTTTATGTATGTATATGCATATATATATATATATATATATATATATATGTATATATATTAATGTTTTTATTTTGCCACTAGTTTCTGCCGTTTGGCTTATGACTTGATATGTAAATCTTGTTATCAGAACACTAGTTGACGCTATTTTGTTAATGTTGATTAGATTCTGGCGCAAGTAATCCAGAAATAGGCATGCCTTAAACGTGCACTTGTTCTCATATGGTTTTAGATTATGTATTTGGCAATTGCAAGTTTGGTGGGAATGCTCAATCTATTACTAAGAATCGGTGGATCCATCACACATCATTTTTATGGGACTATGATGTCAGGAATATGGCCTATCTGAAACACCCAAAACGAGTTCCAGAATATCGACTGGTATACTGCAGACTTGAACTTTATACATATTTATGCAACATAAAAATTGTTTTCTTAATTTGTTACAATGGTTTTCAGATCAGTCCTCCCAAATGATTACATCAATTACTTTATTGGACTTCAATCCTGTTATTTGAAAATCTTTTCTGTTGTCTTTAATATGGTAATAATCTATTATAAATAGTTGCACAAATTGCTATAGTGCAGACTCCACAGTAAGATGTGCCATACTCATACCAAATAGCCCCTTTGCATAAATTTTACCTGGTACTCCTAGTCAGATGCCATATGAATAGTTTGTAAACATTACACATTTTGATGGAAAACTAATTATTCAAATTGTATTGCTGCTGTATTAGTGGTATGTTGTCTATGTGCTTGCTTAGATACTGAGATGTGGTTAAGATACTTATTTTGATTACAGGCTAGGAATCATTTGGAATTTATATGCCGCATGAAGGACTATATGCCAAGGGAAGCGTTCATGGAAAAAACTGTCGAGGCACTCAAATCAGATTTTTCCTTGAGAACCATAGAGCTTGATGCCTTGGACTCTTTCTCAGATACGAAATTTTGTCCATCAACTAAGCTATTGTTGAGGCATGAATTGGAGAGAGCAGCTTTGCATCGTAGGTGACATGTCTCTCTTATTATTTCAGTTTTGATTTTTCTCGTATTAATTTATGAGGGAGGTGCTTTTCGGTGATGCAGTCCCTAATTTTAGCAACTTTTTTTTTTTTTTTTTTGAGTTCAATTTAATATGAATTGTGAAATTAAATTGTATACTATATTTAACATTTTTAACGTTTTTGATGAGTAACATGAATAATTGTGTTTACTGGTTTTATGAGTAAAATTTGAAGATAGTGCCAACTTTGGTACCATAACATTACAAAGAACCTTCATTGAAAAAAAAAAGAAAAATTGTCTCACTCCCCAGTTGAAGTAAAATGGAGGAACATTGGTGTGTCCCTAAAAAATGAATTATATTAACCTAACTTTTTCATGTGTGTGAACACTGGTGACTACATAATTTTCTAATAGAGCCAGCAAATTATTCAGGGAAAAACAAAAAAAAAAAAGAAAGAAAAGAATTAGCAAATTGGACTTGAGCAGAGTAAAAAAAATTTTGACTGAAGATTCAATCAGTCTTCATTTATTTATTTTTTCAAAGTATTAACACTAAAAAAGAAAATGAAGAAAAGAGCAATTAATCAAAGCTTGTGAATTGAGTTTGCTTAAAATGAATTGAACCAAGATTCAATAATAGGGCTGTAAACACAATCTGTACTGAACGTAATATTTAATTGGAAATTTGCACTAAAGGTGCAATTCGTTACCATATAATGCTTTTTATGTCAAATTTTCATCCATTTATATTATTATTTTAGTAAATCGGAGAGGAAATTTTAGCCGTATGCTTGATCGAACCAGGTCATTGAGTTAATAATGATTGTCATTGTGAACTAGACTGTTCATCATTAAACATGCTGGCTATTTACCACCTAATATACAAATTTTGCATTTGCAAAATATATTTGTTTTGGTATAACATAGTATGTCAAATAGCAGCAAATTTTGTTACAGCAGACAGAAAATATATCACTACAAATATCATGAAACTTATTTTTGGAGGATTTTTTATTTTTAAATATTGGGATAGGGATTTGAACTTGATATCATTATGAAAAAGAAAAAAAAAAAAAAATATATATATATATATATATATATATATATAAATATATATATATATAATATCTACAAAGATACTTATTTTTGGACTTTAAAGATTATTGTTCACCATTTTTTTTAGCCCCTTCAATATTGTTCACAAAATTTAACTAAAACGTATCTTGAATTAATGACCTTGTTGTTTTAATCACAAATTACATCTTTTTTATAGTAGCACTGACAAAAGAAAGTTCTTTATACACTATTAAATGAACTTCATAAACTCCTTTGTCATACTTTCCGTAAATAATGACAGATAAATGTGCATAAAATCTTTCCCTTATGTTTTGGGAGCCCAAGATTGGAAATACACAAATTCAAAAGTCCATTTTTCATTTTTGTCAGGCGTGCTGCTTAAGAGTTCAAAGCTCTCTCTCTCTCTCTCTCTCTCTCTACAGTTCGTCCATTTTCCAGTTATTTTGTTATTTTCTTGCTGTTTAAGCAACTTTTTCATTTTTTATTTTTTCACTAATTTTCTCTGTGCTTTTCATTTGTTGCTAATTTTCTCATCTGGGTTTGCTCTTTGCCTGTTTGTAAAGTTTATTTTGATAAAGTTGTATCTTTTATTTTTTTTTTATTTTTTATTTTTTTCATAATGAACATGAGCTTATCAGTTTTGGTCAAATGAGTATGACAGAAATTTATTAGTTTATTTATCACAAATTTGGTCATATTCTTTCTTTTTTTAAGTTCCAAAAATGTCCTATCGAAAAAAGGAACAAATCTTCAATCCTTTTTAATAAATAAATGGGGCTTTGTACCTTGTACACAAAAGTAAAATTGATTTATGATTGTATACCAAATTGAATTCTTATTTTTTTGCTTCAATTGTCTATGTTGAAATTTGAAATAAATAAATTTCTTAAACATGTATAAATTATTGTTGTAAGGAGTTAATGTTAGACTAAACAAAATAAAACATTTTGTTGGTGGTTTAAATTCAATTGTTTTTTAACATAATTTTGGGAGTCTCTGCAGGATGGTAAGGGTTAAAGATAAACTAATGAATAATGATAAACAGATTAGAGAGCAAACTCAACTGACAAAGTACTTATTCAAAATTGGGTCTTGAGAGAATGCAAAAGGGTTATGAATCTTGTGCCTCATTGATGCAGGCATTCTCATGATTTCCCTAATTATATTTATAAAGTCAGGTGTTGTGACCAGTCAACCATCAAGTATCAAGTCAGGATGGCCGAGTGGTCTAAGGCGCCAGACTCAAGTTCTGGTCCTCGTTAGAGGGCGTGGGTTCAAATCCCACTTCTGACATTTATTTCCTTTTTAGGTCCAAATTTTGAGAGTGGGTTCAAATCCCACCTCTAAGTTTTATCTCTTTTTACTTTCAAAACCATATTTTGTATTTCGAGGGCTCATTATTTTCAAAATCATATTTTGGTTTCTTTAGCGCTATCAAAATGAATCTTATTTTATAGACAATTTAAAATGGTTTTGATATTTATTTTTTATTACTTTTGAAACCATATTTTATTTTCCTAAGGCTCATTACTTTCAAAACCATATATTGTTTTCTTAAGGCTATCAAACGTTTATGATTTTTTTTTTTTTATTCTTGAGAAATTAAGCATAAATAAATGATAAATGACTATTATAATAGCCACTTATCATTCATGGCAAAAAAGAAAAACATGTTTATCAAAATGAACCTCAACAATTTGAATTGGTTGACAATTTAGTTTTTTTCTTTTTTTTAATTTTTTTAATTTTTTATAATTTAGTGTTATTTTCTACAGTAAAAGAAATCGTTGATGAATCGTTATTAGATTTTTGGGTACACCTATGACATAGATGTAGATGTGTCCTATTAAAATGTACTTTGGTATAAGAGAAGGTGACTAATCACATGAAGTCGTCAATTTGAAATGTGTCTCTTCTTCTATTTTTCTCATCCTAGAACTCAACTTCTTAATTTTATTTTAAATCCTGAGCGGTATAATTTCTAGAGATACTTGATTGTTATTTAGAAATTCTAATGCTACATTAGGGAATAATCATTTTCCATTTTCTTTGATAATACTTTCTTGCTTTATTAGTAATTTCGAAAAGGTTCATGCTAAGTTTGTCCATTAACACCTCTTGACAGGAAAAAAGGTATAAAAAAATATTGTACTATGAATTTTATCTGCTTGCTTGCTTGAAGTTGAAAATACTCATCCGACTAATTTTCTTTGACTAGAACAGGAAATTGAAGGACCTTATATTAAAGATTCTCATCTACCATCTTTTTTGATTAAAATATTTAATTATCTGCATTCTTAAGTATTATTTTTGTTCTATGGAGTTTATCAGAATAGCATAAAATCTACAATTATCTTATGTCCAACAAAGACATTTACAGACTTGCATAACAACTTTTGATAAGTATTTTCTTGCTTAGTTATTTCTTTTCTTCAATGTTCAATAAATTCTCAAATGAATGCTACTAGGTAACAAATGATTATCATACTAATTTTTCCAATGCATTCAACTCGTTTTTTATGCAATATCATATTGGATGGAACTGACTAAAATTATACATATGATAATATAATGCTTACAATGACATTGATTGTGGATTAAGTGAATCCCAGGTTCATGGCTGGTATGCTATATCTTAAAACATTTCTTTTGGTGAAGTTCTTGTTCCATGGATTTTTCCACAATAAGAACTTGCATTTTTTAAATTTTTTTAATTTTTGATAAGAAATGAGGGAACTATCCTATAAAAACAAAACAAAAACAGCAATGCAACAACACGAGGAAAAAGAGACCCCATGGAATCAGCAAATGACAAATCTCTCACCTCTGTAACAGGAGCAGCAAGAGAATGAAAACCTAAAGAAAATGTATGGCTCAAGTTAGGTAAGCAATCTACAACTTGATTAGCCTCCCTGTAAATGTGCACTACCTCCTTGTCTCAATCAAGTCACAACAATGTTGTGGTTCTCTGACCACTTTAGAGAAGAAATATGAGAAGAAAATAAAAGAATTCTATTAATCTCTTAAAAATAGAATACAAAAATAAAAACTTCTCTCATGGAGGATTCTCTCGTGGAACCTCTCTCTGCACTCTCCAATTCTCTCTGGAATTGCTCACTCTTCTCTCCAGTTCTCTCTGGAACTTAAACAACTCTCTCTCTTGGAGTTTTCTCTCAATTCTCCTCACTTGGGAGGATTGAGATTGCTCTCTTGGCTTGGTTTTCATGCAAAGGTAAGGAGCCTATTTATAGGCTTACAAGGCCACACTTTTCAACATCTTAGCCCACAATTGTTGATCGGTGCAGCATGTCAACAATGGTGGCTGTCAACAATGGTGGCTGTGGTTGGTGAGGTTGGTGCAGCTGTGGTTGGTGAGGTTGGTTGGTGCGGCTGGACTTCACAATTCTCCCCCTCCAGCCGCATTTAAAACTGATGGTCATCTGCCATCTATTCCAGCTATGTCTCTGCATAGCTTCAGCTTCTCTTGAGCAACAACTTTTGTTAGCATATCTGCTGGATTCTCTTTTGTGTGGATCTTCATCAGTTTCAGCAACTGTTGATCTATTACTTCGCGTATCCAATGATAGCGGATGTCAATGTGCTTTGTACAGGAATGATACATTGAGTTTTTGCTCAAATCCATGGCACTTTGGTTATCACAATGTATCTTGTAGTCTTCTTGCTTGATGCCCAATTCTGTGAGAAAACGCTTTAACCACAACATTTCCTTACCCGCTTCCGCTGCGGCAATGTACTCTGCTTCAGTAGTGGATAAAGCAACACACTTCTGCAATCTTGACTGCCATGACACAGCTCCCCCTGCAAAAGTGTAGAGATAACCTGATGTAGACTTTCTATTATCAGGGTCTCCGGCCATATCTGCATCTGTATAGCCTTCTAAGATTGGGTCACCTCCCCCGTAGCACAAGCACAGCTTTGATGTACCTTTAAGATACCTGAGAATCCATTTGACTGCTTCCCAGTGTTTCTTTCCAGGATTTGAAAGAAATCTGCTCACAAAACCTACTGCATGAGCAATGTCTGGTCTGGTACACACCATTGCATACATCAGACTTCCTACCGCTGAAGAATATGGTACTGAAGCCATCTCCTCTATCTCTTCTTTGGATGAGGGGCACATTTTCTTACTCAACTTAAAATGATTTGCAAGTGGAATGCTGACCGGTTTGGCTTTATCCATGTTGAATCTCTTTATCACCCGTTCAACATACTTCTCTTGAGATAGCCATAACCTTCTCTTCTTCCTGTCTCGGATTATTTGCATTCCCAAAATTTGTTGAGCTGGTCCTAAGTCTTTCATATCAAAAGACTTAGACAATGCTTTCTTCAGCTGACTAATCTTCATTGCATCTTGTCCAACGATCAACATGTCGTCCACATATAGCAAAAGTGCAATGAAGTTTCCACCTGAAAATTTTTGAATATAAACACACTGGTCTGCTGCAGTCCTTTTATAGCCTTGACTCACCATAAACGAGTCAAACTTCTTATACCATTGTCTTGGTGCTTGCTTGAGGCCATACAAGCTCTTCTTTAGCTTGCATACGAGGTTTTCTTTCCCTGAAACCTCAAATCCTTCTGGCTGCTCCATGTAGATTTCTTCATGTAAATCACCGTGAAGAAATGCTGTCTTCACATCCATCTGCTCAAGCTCTAGGTTTAGACTTGCTACTAAACCAAAAATGACTCGAATTGAAGTCATTTTTACCACTGGTGAAAAAATCTCATCAAAGTCAATTCCTTTCTTCTGAAGAAATCCTTTGACCACCAATCGGGCTTTGTGTTTCTCCACCCTTCCGCTGCCATCTTTCTTGAGCTTGAACACCCATTTATTCTTTAGTGCCTTCTTTCCTGTTGGAAGCTTAACCAACTCATAAGTATGATTTTTCTGCAAGGATTTCATCTCATCTTGCATTGCTTGCAGCCACTTTTCCTTCTCTTGATGAGAAACAGCTTCCTGGAAACTCTCTGGCTCCCCTTCTTCAGTAAGCAGAATATACTCAGATTCTGGAAATCTCTTTGATGGAATTCGGCCTCGCTCAGATCTCCGAACTTGTAAACCACTGGTTTCAGGAGGTGTACCATCATCTGACCGCTGTGATGGCCCTGCAGCTGCTTGAGAGGATTGAGTCTCCCCCTGCTCAATATCCCCTTCTTCCTCCTGGTCTGCTTCTGGTATATCTTCATGCACCTCATTATCCTCTGTGGCTATTTGTGCTGGTGCTGGATTAGGACAAAAATTCTCGGCACTAGAACTACAATTAGGAGACATTCTAGGCTTTTCAATGTCTTCCATTTTCTGGTTTTCATGGAATACTACATCCCTGCTTCTAATAACCTTCTTTGTTTTCGGGTCCCATAACCTGTATCCGAATTCTTCGTCTCCATATCCTATAAAGATGCATGGAGTAGATCTTGCATCGAGCTTCTGTCTGAGCTCCTTGGATACATGTACATAAGCTAAACAACCAAACACTCTTAAATGAGAGTAGGAGGGAATCTTACCCGACCACATTTTCTCCGGAATTTCAAAATTCAACGGTACTGACGGTGATCTGTTGATTAAATAGCAGGCGGCATGAACAACTTCTCCCCAGAATGGCTTTGGCAGCTTAGCCATACTGATCATACTTCTGACCTTTTCCATAATGGTTCGGTTCATTCTTTCAGCTATTCCATTATGTTGTGGGGTACGAGGGACCGTCTTCTCATGTCGAATGCCGTGTCTTCTGTAGTAGGCATCGAACTCCTTGGAAGTATACTTGCCTCCATTATCTGAGCGGAGACATTTCAGCTTCTTTCCTGTTTCACGCTCTACCATGGTATGAAACAGTTTGAAGTAATCCAGTACCTGGTCCTTTGTCTTCAAGAAATATACCCACACCTTCCGTGAAGCATCATCAATGAAGGTCAGGAAATAGTTGTTGCCACCTAATGATTCCACCTCCATGGGACCACAAACATCAGAGTGCACCAGACTAAGCAACTCTGATCTTCTCGATGCAGAGGAACTGAAGGAGACTCTATGTTGCTTACCAAACAAGCAGTGATTACAAGGATCTAGCACAGCATCCTTGCAAACAGTGATAAGCTTCTTCCTTGCCAAAGTGGACAATCCTTTTTCACTCATGTGACCGAGTCTCTGGTGCCACAGATTTTGAGACGCCTCTCCTTCTGCAATATTGAGGCTGTCTGCACATATCTTCACATGAGTCTTGTACAATGTTCCACAAATATGTCCTCGGGCGACAACTATGGCACCTTTCGTCATTTTCCATGTGCCTTTGCTGAAGTAGTTGTCATAGCCTTGCTTGTCTAAGGCTGCTCCCGAAAGTAGATTAAGCCGAAGGTCTGGAACATGACGGACATCCTTCAAAGTGATTGTACAACCAATATTCGTTTTTATCTGAATATTACCAGTTCCCATAATCTTTGCGAAACTGGAATTTCCCATCTTTACCGTACCAAAGTCTCCTGCTTTGTACGTTTTAAAGAAATCTCTGTGTGGAGTGACATGGTCGGATGCTGCAGTATCGACTACCCACTCAACATCTTGGGTTGATATATGAAGGCATGTCTCTTCTTCGGTGGAGCAGAGCGCCACTTCTCCTGTACAAGTGACTAGTGTCTCTCCATCCTTCTTCGGCTGATTACCTTGGAGTCTCTGCTCTCTCAACAACTTTCTGCAGTTCTTCTTCATGTGACCCTTCAGGCCACAATGATAGCACTTATACGATGATTTTCTGCCGTCTGTAGATCTGCCTCTGCTCTTGCTCCTGCCTCTCCCCCTATCTCGACCACCTCTTTGCTGTCTTCCTCTCTCTGTGACAAGGGCATGTGACTGATCCATGCCAATGTCCTTTCTCCTGGCCTCTTCATTAAATAGGGCATCCTTAACCATAGACAGAGTAAGTTTGCCATTCGGGGCCGAATTGCTGAGAGAGACTACCAATGTCTCCCAACTGTCTGGAAGAGAGCTTAGAAGTAGGAGGGCCTGATCCTCATCCCTTAGTTGGTAATCCACAGCAGATAGTTGATTTACCAAGCTCTAGAACTCACTGGTATGCTCGGCTACAGAAGTTCCACTCTGTAATGTTAGATGTACCAATCGCTTAAGCAACAGGGCTTTGTTCCGAGCAGTCTTGGCCTGGTACATGTCCTCCAATTTTGTCCAGAGGGCATATGCATCTGTTTCCTTCGCTACATGATGGAAGACACTGTGGTCGATCCATTGCCTGATCTGACCGATCGTTTTCTTGTTTAATTTCTTCCATTCTGCTACTTTGCTGGGATCGGGGTTTTCACCTTTAGCTTCTATAGGATCAAACAGATCCTTACAATTGAGGAGATCTTCCATCCCAGGTCTCCAAAGTGTATAATTTGTGGCAGTGAGCTTAACCATAGCTCCCGAAGATGATTCTTCCATTGACATTATGGCTTGACCAAAATTGGAGCTGAATTTGGCAAAACGGAGTTAACCGTTGCGTCCGGAACGGCCGAAAATGGTGGACTTGACTCTTCCGGGGTCAAAATATAATTACCAGAAATTTTGGGGCAAAAAATATAATTTCACAAAATTTCTGGGTCAACCTGCAAATACAGAAACTATAGGGGTCAATCTGTAATTTCCAATAGTTTAGGGGCTGCACCGTAATTTCAGAAAACTACAGGGGTCAATCTGTAATTTCCAATAATTCAGGGGCTGTTCCGTAATTTTCGAAACTTCAGGGGCCGTTCCGTAATTTCAGAAAATATTGCTGACGTGGCAGATGGTGCTGATGTGGCACCACGTGGCAGATGACGTGGCTGATGACATGTCGCTGGTGTGGCAGATGACGTGGCAGGGGTTCGCTGACGTGGCTGCTGACGTGGTCGTCTTCAACCTCCAGACGGCGCGTGCGGCGCGTGGGCGCGTGAACAGTTGCAGAAAAATTTCAGTCGGCGCGTGCGGGCGCGTGGGACGTCCGTTTTCTCTCCGGCGAACTTCGTTGTTCTCCTCTCGTCGGGTACTTTCACCTGGGATTGTCAAATTAATTATTTGAGCAACTTTCCGAAACACCAACTTGAAGAACAGTGGCTCTGTTTCTTCAAATTTTGAACCCAAGCTCTCGATCTGGGGCTCTGATACCACTTGTTGTGGTTCTCTGACCACTTTAGAGAAGAAATATGAGAAGAAAATAAAAGAATTCTATTAATCTCTTAAAAATAGAATACAAAAATAAAAACTTCTCTCATGGAGGATTCTCTCGTGGAACCTCTCTCTGCACTCTCCAATTCTCTCTGGAATTGCTCACTCTTCTCTCCAGTTCTCTCTGGAACTTAAACAACTCTCTCTCTTGGAGTTTTCTCTCAATTCTCCTCACTTGGGAGGATTGAGATTGCTCTCTTGGCTTGGTTTTCATGCAAAGGTAAGGAGCCTATTTATAGGCTTACAAGGCCACACTTTTCAACATCTTAGCCCACAATTGTTGATCGGTGCAGCATGTCAACAATGGTGGCTGTGGTTGGTGAGGTTGGTGCGGCTGTGGTTGGTGAGGTTGGTTGGTGCGGCTGGACTTCACAAACAACTCCTCGCAACGCATGACTAGACTAAAGCAAGGATGCAGCAGGTCAATTTCACCCTTCATCCATCCCACCATAATACTAGAGTCAAGTTCAGCAATTACCTTCTTGAAACCGTTTTGCCAAGCTTGCTGTAAACCATGCAAAGACTCTAAAATTCAGCCAACAGCACACTCGCACTGTTAGTATAGTTAGTTTATCTGGATAATAGTTTATCTTTATCTGTTAATGGGATAATGACATTATATTTATCATTGTATTATCTGATAGAATAATGATTTAGTATTTATCACTTCTCTGTTGTCATATTTCAGTTTATGTATATAAATATTGAAAGGTTACATCAATGAAAGTAAATCAGAAAATATTTCTCTAAACTGTTGTTATTTTATACATCTAACTTGGTATCAGAGCCTCAACAGATCCTATAATTCCTTTCACATTTTTTTTCTAAAATTTCACCATGTCAGTTGATTCAAGTGCTACTACCAGCAATACTTCTACTATTGTTTCTACACTTACTGTTCAAATTTCAAGAATGTTCAGTCATCCACTCTCAACAAAGCTTGATGAAAATAATTTTCTTTAGTGGAGGCAACAAGCTCTTGCTGCTATCAAAGGAAATAGGCTGCTGCAGTACATACGTCATAGAGATGCCATGCCTCTTGAATATCTGACTCTAGATGATAGGAAAGGAGTTATCAACAATGATTATGTCATATGGAATCAATATGACCAAATACTAATGTATTGATTATTGGAGTCAATCACACATAATGTTCAAACACAAATGGTAGGGTGTGATACATCTTTTCAGGTACGGGAAAGAATTGAACGTCTTTTCTCTTCACAATCACAGGCACGGAAGATGCAATACAAACTTCAATTACAAATAATCAAGAAAGGTGGTCTGTCGATGGTTGAGTATCTTCTAAAAATGAAAAATATTACTGATGCCTTTGCTTCTGTAGGTCATATTATTTATAAAGAAGATCAAATTCTTCATATTTTAAGTGGGCTTGGCAGTGAATATGATGCCTTTGCTGTTTCTCTCACTACAAGGATGGAACCAATGAAACTTGCTGATGTGTGTTCAATGTTGTTAGCCCAAGAGTGCCGTTTAGACCAGCACAATACAATCACTGACAATTCAATGCAAGTTAATGTTTATGCTAACAAACACATCTCTGCAAATAGATTTGGTCCAACTTTAGGTGCAAACAACAGAAATCAGAGAAACTCTCAATATGGGAATTGTAGTACTTTCGAAATGACTAATTATGGAGGATGAGGCAGCAACCGTGGTCGTGGTCGTGGTTATCGTGCCTTCAGATACAATTCCTTCAATTCTTCTAACAAACCGATTTGTCAACTCTGTCAAAGACCAGGACACATAGCTCCACAGAGCTAGGAATATCAAGGACCGAATAATCAAAGTAACATATCTGCCATGGTTGCTCTTCCTGACTCTTTGATTGATCCTCACTGGTATCCAGATTTAGGTGCAACTAATCATTGCACACCCGATGCAACTTATCTGATGGAGAAGCAGGAATATACTGGTTTAGAAAAAATATTCATGGGCAATGGTGAAGGTTTGAGATCTCAAATACTGGCTCATCTTTAATTATTTCTCAACATAAGCTTCTTTACTTAAAGAATATGTTGCATATTCCAAGAATCACCAAGAATTTACTTAGTGTTTCAAAGTTTACATGTGATAATAATGTTTTCTTTGAATTTCATCCCAATGTTTGTTTTGTTAAGGATCGAACTACGGGGGCAATACTTCTTCAAGGAAGGCATAGACATGGATTATATGTCTTTAACATTAGGAGCAATGCAGAACAGTCTCAAGGCTATGAATGGAAGAATAAACCAAATTCTTATTGTTTGCACCAAGGATCGGACTTCTCTAGGATTTTTATGCTTTCTAATAATTTTAAGCTTGCTGCTTTAGTTGCAAATAAGGATGTTGGTGTATCAAACTTAAATTTGTAACATCAAAAGTTAGGCCATCCCTCTTGTGAGGTCACAGAAATGGTTATGAGACATTGTAATGTTGAATTTTCAAATTCTAATAAATCTTCTATCTGTTCTGCATGTCTATCTGGAAAGAGTAAATGTTTAACTTTACCTTATTCGTCTACTCAGTACACTGCTTCTTTACATTTAATAACCTTGGATTTTTAGGGACCTTCTCCTATGTTATCTTACAATGGATTCAAATACTATATTTCCTTTGTTAATTATTTTATTAGATTTACATGGATTGTTCAACTTAACATAAATCAGAAGCCTTTAAAGCCTTTGTCATGTTCAAAAACCAAGTTGAGTTACAGTTTCAAACTAAAATTAAGATGGTACAATCAAATGGAGGAGGTGAATTTAAACCATTTTCCTTTCTTCAATCACATGGCATTCTTTTTCATCAATCATTTCCCCAGACACATGAACAAACTGGGATTGTTGAAAGAAAACATTGTCACGTAGTTAAAACAAGTTTGGCATTATTGGCTTAAGCATCTTTACTAATTAAATTTTGGGATGAGGCTTTTCTACCTGCTGTTCACTTGATTAATAAGTTGCCTTCAAAGAATCTTAACAGGCAGTCACCACGTTTGTATGGCACGAAATTAGATTATTCTACGCTTCGTATATTTGGTTGCTGTTGTTTTCCAAATCTTCGCCCTACAACAAATGAAAGCTTATGCTTCGTTATACACCCTGCATTTTTATTGGCTACAGCAACTTCCACAAACGTACAAATGTCTAAGTAAGGATGGTAGACTTTATATTGCCCGACATGTTATTTTTGATGAGTTTGTCTTTCCATATGCTTCAATGTTTTCAAAACAGCAAGCTACTACCAACTCTTCACAATCATCTATCCCAATTATTCAAGTAAATAAGTGGTATAATGGCATTCCAACATCACAATCCTCCACCGAGCCCGGAGTTGAATTAGCTTCAACAACTTTAGCTTCTCTCTCACAGTCAACGTCTACATCTCTTATGCACCATATCATTTCTTCACCACAACCAGGGAGCTAGCCCATTGCTTCAGTTCCATCCAACACATCACATGCAGGCGCTAATATACATCCTACAATTACTCGTGGCAAAACTGGTAAGTTGAAACCTAAAACTTTTCTGGCCACTAATATTTTATTTGAACCCAGGACCCTTAAAAAAGCCCTTTCATAACCATAGTGGTCTACTGTAATGACATATGAATCCCACGCTCTTCAGTATAATAAAACATTGACATTAGTTCTTGCTCCACCAGGAAAACATGTCATTGGTTGTAAGTGGGTGTATCGAACTAAGTTACACTCAGATGGTGGTCTTGACAAATACAAAGCGTGTCTTGTTGCAAAGGGATTTCATCAAGTACCGAGTTTTGATTTCAATGAAACATGTAGTCCCATTATCAAGCCTATTACCATTCGAGTTCTTCTTACACTTGCTTTAGCTCAAAATTGGACTTTATGTCAATTAGACTTTAATAATGCCTTCTTGAATGGTGAACTCGAAGAAGAATTCTACATGAACCAACCATTGGGTTTTGTTGCTCCAGGAACAAAACATTTGGTTTGTAAGTTACATAAAGCATTGTATGGTCTTAAACAGGCTCCATGAGCCTGGTTCTCCAAATTGGCATGTGCTCTTCTTTAGCTTGGCTTTCAACAATCCAAATTAGATCCATCTTTGTTTATAAGGCATACAGAGACTTCTACTCTTTATCTTCTTGCCAATGTTGATGATATCATACTTACTAGAACCAGTTCCAAGGAGACTGATACTGTGGTTAACTTGTTACACTCAATGTTCACTCTTAAAGACTTGGGTATGTTGAATTTTTTTCTTGGTATTGAAGTTGTATATATTCATGGTGGCTTATTATTGTCTGAAAGTAAATATATCAAAGGTCTTTTATTTAAGGCTCGGATGCATGATGCTAAACCTTTTCCCACACCTATGGTCAATGGACAACAGCTTTCTGCTCTTAATGGTACCTTGTTTTAGGATCCCACATTGTATCGAAGTATCATTGGTGGCCTTCAGTATGTCACTGTTACTGGGCCTGAAATTGCATTTGCTATTAACAGAGTCTCTCAAAATATGCATCAACCTCTTAAGTCTCATTGGAAAGCTGTTAAAAGGATACTTCATTATCTGCATTGCACAATGAACATTGGCTTACTTTTTTGTAGCTCTTCAAATATGAACATTCATGGTTTTGTGATGCTGATTGGGCATCAAGTCTAGATGATCGTAAATCTACTACAAGTTATTGGTTATATCTTGGTTCTAACTTGATAACATGATGTGCTAAGAAATAATCAACAATATCACGATCCTCTGTTGAAGCTGAATATAGAAGTCTTGTAAGTGTCACTGCTGAAATAGTTTGGCTGCATTCTATTTTTCGTGAGTTACATATTCCTATTGTTGTACCTCCTATCTTATGGTATGATAATTTAAGTGCTATCGGTTTGGCCAAAAATCATGTTTTCCATGCCAGAACTAAACACATTGAAGTGGACGTTCATTTTATTCGTGAGAAGGCTGCTTCACAACATCTAGTTGTCAGACATGTTCCTTCTATTGATCAAATTGTAGATATTTTCACCAAGGTCTTGTCTGCTCCGCGCTTTCATTTTTTAAGGAGCAAACTAATGCTTCGTTCCTCTCCTATAGTTGCTTGAGGGGGGCTGTTACTATAGTTGGTTTATCTGGATAATAGTTTATCTATATCTGCTAATGGGATAATGACATTATATTTATCATTGTATTATTTGATAGAATAATGATTTAGTATTTATCACTTCTCTGTTGTATATATCAGTTTATGTATATAAATATTGAAAGGTTACATCAATGAAAGTAAGTCAAGAAAATATTTCTCTAAACTGGTGTTATTTCATAAATCTAACTCGCACAACCTAAATTAACACAAAAACCAGAGAGCCATTTGTCTCCACACTCACGAATAACACCAACATAACCAACATTTCTAGAAGACTCCTTATAACTACCATCTGTGTTAATCTTCATCCATCCTTCCTTAGGAGCTTCCTAAAAAATATGGATTTAAGTTGTCAAAACACGAGCTATATTCAAAGACATATTATGAACGATCTCTTTAGAATAACTCAAAATGGTTTCTCTAAGATACCAAGGGAGAACAAAATCAATCTCGAACAGAAGCTTATAATGCCATTTCTAATAAGCTAGTAAGTAACCAAGAAAATCACATTTCAATCCATAGACATGGCAAAACCAAGGCTCCAAAATTTAGATTTTCCATTCAAATTAACCTCAAGCCACTCTTTGTAATTATAATAAAAAGATTGGATCTCCATCCAACGCACCCAAACTAGACCAAACCTAATGAAAAATTTTACAATCCTTCATACCATGCAAAGAATGCTAAATACCAACACCATAAATGTCACAATTTGGATTTAAAATCAAAGCACGTTTAAAGCTAGTTTTACTGGAAAGCAATTTGTTATGACCAAGAACCAACTTAAAGATGAACTCTAGGAATCACTTTACATTTCTAGATAATATCCCAACCTTAATTATCACCAATGCTATCACCTTTTGTCTTCCAATGGTAAGTAGATTTAACAAAAAACTAACCATTAGTAAAATGCCACCAAGAAAATCTCTCCTTCATAGAATTATCTATGGATATTGGAACATATAGATATTAGAGATAGCCTGAAAAGCTAAAATTCCATCCACCATTCTTTATTACATTAATAACTCTTAGGTTCCAATCAAGATTCAAGTTATCTGAATTCCATCCTCCTAAAAGTTCACCTTTACTCTAAACCTAACTTTCCAAGCCAAATTTCCTTTTAACAAGTAGTTGCTTAGATTAAGACTTTTTTCAAATACAAGATCGTTTAATCCTTCTATTAGAATTCCAAACCTCCACTTTAACATTGTATTTACTTCAAAAAAGATGGCTCCACAAATTGTAATTATTTTAAGAAAGCCTCCATGCCATCTTCATTAACAACACTTCATTCATAAGTTTTAGTTTTTTTATTCTAAAAACCTAATAGCTTTTCTAAAAAAAAATCAAGTCCCATTTAACCATATACAGCTTCTATTTCAGATAATCCTCATGCTAAAGAAATCATCGACTCAGCTTCTCTAATCCATCACACTTTGTTTATAAAATTTGGTAAATAGCATTGAATAAATAAGAATAGAATTTAACACAGCTTTTAGAAAAGTGACTCTCCCAATAGTGTAAAGCACCTTTGCATTCCAAGAGGCAAGTTTCTAATGCAGCTTATCAAACACCTCTTAAAGTTTTTATTACTCCTACCATTAGTAAAAAGATGGAAACCCAGATATTTTCTAGGACTTTCAACAATAGGGATGCTAGTAATTCTACACATATCATCTTTAGAATCAATTACGGTATTCTTAAAAAGAAAATTTGAAACTTGTTCACATTTATCTTCTCACCATAATTGTTGCAAAATAGGTTCAGATAATTCATCATTGTAGTAGCTTGATCCATAGAAGCTTCTGAAAATAAGATCAAGTCATCCACAAACATAAGGTGGGTAATTTCAAGGCCACCTGGAGTAATCTTTATAGAATACCAGCAAACAAACTGAACTTGCCTTATAATAATGCAAACGAGTTTCTCAATGGCTGACATAAAAAGAAAAGGTGAGAAGGGATCACTTTGTCTCACTCCCATTTTAGAAATAAAATATCTAGTTAATTCCCCATTCCAAATGAATTCCATGTCTTCCACAACAACATATTGCCAAATCAAGCTACACTAAACTTTGTGGAATACCAATTTCTTTAAGAACTCTCAGCAAAAAAGACCAACTAACTTTATTATAAGCTTCTCAATATCAATCTTCGATACAATGAAACCCTCTTTTCTCTTGGTTTTATTGATAAAGTGCAGCATTTCCTAAACCACAGCTACATTATCCAAGACTTAACAACCAGGAATAAAACTAAGTTTCTCCATAATCAGTCTCAATTGCTGCACCATCACTTTGCTAACAATCTTACAAAGAGTATTGCAAAGACTTATAAGCCTAAAGTTGGACATATTTTGAGGCTTATCCAATTTAGGAATTTTTAATATAAAAATCATATTTAAACCAGTAGGAAATTTGGCATTATTGAACACACTTTTCACCAAATTATATACATCAAGCTTCAAAATATTCTAGAATATTTGAAAGAAATCAACAAGAAGTCTATCAGGTTCAAGGGCTTTCAAGCATCAATCCTAGACAAAGTATTCTTTATTTAAAGATCAGAAGTAAGCCTAGTCAAGCTAGCTCTATCCAACTTACTTAGCATAAGAAACAAATTAGGAACAGAGGAATTCCACTCCCTCAATGGGTTCAGCATTATCCAACTTCTCATAATAACTAACAACCAATTTTTTTAAACAACATTTGTCATCAATCCACTGCTCTTCTTCATTTTGGAGAGCAACAACCTTATTTTTCCTTCTTCTGATAATGGTGGAGAGATGGAAAAACTTAGTGTTCCTATCACCCCTTGTCAGCTACATCTAGGTTTTTAATACCATAGGCTTTCATCCTATTAAAGCACTTCATTAAAGTTCCTGGTAAGCTGTTTCTCAAGTTGAATCAAGATAGGACTATAATTCAAGCATAAAACCTTATGAATCCCATTCAGTCTGGTTAAGAGTCCAATTTTCTTGAGAAAAGTATTTCCAAAAACCTCATTTTTTGCTTGCCTAACTTAGTAGAAAACCTACACAAACTTTCCTGGAAATTAGAATTATGAAAGTTCCATTCATTCTTTTCAAACTAATCAAAACCTTTATGGTGTAACCAAGTCATCTCAAAACAAAAAGGCTTTAGCAATCAATTCAAAATGTGACTATTCTCCAAAACCAAGAGTGTTGTTTTGTGACTCTAAATGGTACAAGCTTGATGGTGTATGGTTATATGTTAAATGGTATTAACGAAATAGAAGCCGCTGGGTTGACCCCGAAGGCTCCTTAGGTGCTTTGGTAAGCAAGGGAAGGGGAGCCCTATAGGATCACCAATACATGAAGTTAGGGTTATTAAGCTTTAATAGAGTCTGTAACAGGAAAATAAAGCGATAAAACCAGTGTTAGAGGTATGAAGAATAAAGGTTGGCAAATATGGTGGCATGTGCTATGAGCTATGGTGGGGTGTGGACAACAACTAGAGCATGTGGCCGCTACTAGTAGCGCCCCGGGTGCATCATGACCTTTCACTAGCAACTATTATGCATGGGCCGTCAGGGACTACCTCACAAGTGTGCTAGTAGCAGCATGTTTGTCGTGCTTCAGCTCGTGCTAGGCTGCTAGTGCTCACAGCACTTAGCATGTGGGCACACAGGCTTAAGGCATGAAGTGCACTAATGAGATCTAAAGTGCCAAAATGCTACAATAACCCCACTTTGTTATATCTTTGTTGAAACTTGATCTAAGTGAAAATTGTAAAATGAGAAATCATCTTTAGAGTGAGAAAGAGTGAATTCTCTTAGGAGCTATTGTTGGAGACTTAAACTTGTGTTTTTTCAAGATCAATAAAACGAAATCCTACCTTGTTTACACATGGACGTAGGTCAACTTGGTTGAACCATATTAAATATTGGTATATTGTTTCTTGTTTTCTCTCTTTATTTATGTTCTTATCTCTCTTTCTCTAGAGTAGTTAGTAGTTATGCTTGGTTTCATTTATTACTTGCTATTTTTCCTCGTGTTATTTGTTTACTTGGTTTGAGATTTGTTTCAAACAACACATAATATCCATTATTGCTCAACAAAATGAATTGGATAATGGTAAGAAGTTGACATTGGCAGATTTCTAATGAAAGCTTCAAGAAAGAGTTCTCTCAATTTAATATTCTCATAGGACTTGTCTAATCTCTCTTTGATAATAGCATGCCCTATTCTACAATTATTTCATGTGAACTTAGGTCTAATAGATCCTAAGTCCATCATGAAACAACTATTAAACAAATCATTTGTAATTTTATTCGAAGGAATAAAGTTTAATAAACCCCCATACATCTCTCTCTTGTTAGTATCATTATTACCCTTTTATATCTTTACGACTAGCATAGATCACAGTAAGCAACCAAGGATTTTTACTAGAATTATAAATTAAGAGATTAACAAATTGATTAAAGGTAAAGATGACATCCACCATTAACATCTCATTAGTCCATATAACCTAAATACCTTTAGAAAAAACCTAATAAAATCTAGTCTAACTTTCAAAGTCTTTCTTTGACAACTGAAGTAGTTTTGCATAGGGAAGCCTTGCCAAATTCTATTTCAAATCCAATAAAATGTCTTCATAATTTGGATATCATCTAACAGGACAGATAAAATATCATAAACATTTTATAATAGAATTCCTATAAAACCATTAACACAAATATCAAGGGTCTCAACCCAAGATCCAAGAGAGAAAGAAAGATAATATCACAGTCATACATATTACATTAATCCACCAAAGTAATTTATGAAGTTAAAATGAACAAATACAAATATTGAAGGGCTTGTTATAATTTATACATTAGAATCAACAAAAGATAGAATGTATATACTATTATCAGAGTCATCATATGTTGCTTGGATGTGATGTACGTAATCTATCAGTTGAGATTTAGGAGAATAATTTTAAAAAAGATATAAAACTATGGAACAAGTTCAGTAAGTGAATATATAAAATATTACAAAAATAATTATTATTCTTAAAAATCTTTTCTCTCAAAATTTCACTTTTATTCTTTGAAAGTTCCCCTATTTTGATTAAAAAAATTTACAAAAAATATAACAATTTTATAAATAGGATAAAGAATTTCAAATCAGATAATATCCATCCATTCAAAAATAAAATAATACTTTTATGAATCATGATTCATAAATATATATAAATATATATTGTATCTCTAGTGCATCCAACAAAATCGGTGTGTACGATAACTATTATTATAACATGTCGCATAATCACAACTAGCATCCTAATGTGTCATCCACTACTAAGGAAGGGAAACTATCGACGCGACACTTGGCATTTTAGAGGCTTTACAAACTAGGACCACCCATTCAACCTCAATAATCATTTGATCAAGTAGATGATGACCAAATAAGCATGCATAATCATAATCCAACAAATCTATATCTATGGTATAGTATGATACACAATAATTCATAATTCAATATCCAACTCATAACCCAAAATATTCATAAAAGTTATCAAATAATAACCATAATCATCATATCAAAATATTCTCATAAATACCAATATAAACATATATATACTCATATAGCCATATGCCAAAATTTATTTATGCCAAACCATTCCTTTTAATATACTATAATATGATAAATTAAACAATTATTTTTGTAGCATGCAGTAAAGCATATTATTCAAATAATTTCCATAATAATAATAATGTAATTTAGATATCATATAAAATCAATACATAATTCTCAATACCATTTTAGAAAATAAATATCATTTATAGATTATAACTCAAACCGACACCTTCATCGGATCGCCTCCAATATCAGCCTTGGTGCCTAAACTAATAATAAAATATTTCTTACGCTTCAAAAATTAAACCAAAGATATGGGATGCTTATCAATATACCAAAAACACTTTAATAACTCAAAAATTTCTAAAATCGAATACCATATAGTCCATTTATATTGTGAGTCTTAAATACCTTACACCCAAAATTAGAGTTTTTTTACTTGGAGACCAATTTATGAAGTCTAAACATCCATTGGATTCCATTAACACCTAATTATACTAATCCAATTTTAATTTTATCCAATTGTGTCTAAATACAATCTAATTTTATCTGGTATTAAACTAATTAACCTAAAAATGGAAAAATTATCATACAAAATTTAAAATCTACAAAATTTATAAAAATGGAAAGCCCATGAAACAATGAATATGATGGTGTACCGGCCTTGGTCCAAAAGTCTCACAGGTGGTTGAAAACCCTTCTCCAAATTTCAATCAAATTTGGTGTTGATGGACCTCATAAGGTTGTCACCAAAGTTAGTGGCCCAATTCGGCCACATTCGATGACGGTTTTAGCTGAAATTCTAGTGGGTGGCCATTGACGACATGGGCTCCCTAGTAGTTCGGTGCATGTGGCGGTTGGTGGTTGGAAAAGTACCCAATCGTCATTATCTTAATTTGTGGAGAAAATGGATCGTGGGTCCGTCCATGGGTCACTCGGGTTTGCAGGGATTTTAAGTACTTTTTAGGTCTTTTTTAATTTTTTAATGAAGATACAGTTCCCTTATAGATATAAACTTTTGAATCACTAATATATATAAATTTGGAGTTGATTTAGATACTGATATAATATTTATGTTTAAAATTTTTCTAGAACCATAACTTTGTATCCATAGCTCGAAATTAGACTTATTGTCGGTCTGTGAACTCACATCGGCGAACTCTACGAAGTGGTATAAAATTCAAAGCAAAAATTCATTTTCAAAGAAATGTCAAACTTGGTCTTTTTGATCAAATTGGTCAACTTTCATCAAGCTGTTAAAAATTTCAACTTTTAGGTGTTTTCTTGGGACGAATTGTTATATTGAACAAAATTATCCCAAAAAATTTTGGCAATAATTTATCATCTTTAGCACCACTGATATGAGGTTCAAGAATCATCAGCAAACTCATTTTATAAGTTGAAATAAGGTCTTTAATAGTCCTTTTGAACTCCACACTAGCAGCCCCTCTAGTATTCCAAATTAAGAAATTCATTATAGACATGCAAAGGAAAAAGAAACCACTTTATCTTTCCAATTGAGAAAAAGCATTCCCAAATCTACATTGTCCCAACTAAAGAATCTTTAAACTTCAAAATCCAATGAACAACTTGTTTTTCAAACAAGTTTGGTGGTTTCAATTCTTCTTAACCTCACCTAACCCCTTCACTGCTGATGAGGAGCCATCACCATTATCCAACTTTAAAGCAATTTCATACATATTACTTTTAAAAGTAACTATGCCATCTTTGGAAAGATTGAACTTTAAAAGATTTTTCATAGATCTTCCAGATTTGAGGTCCTCATATAACCTTTTAACTCTTTTTTCCTTAAAGAGATTATTAAATTCAGAAGTCTTACCAAAGAGAATCAATATGTTCCTTTTTTCCCTCTTTTAATTTAGCTCCTTTAGATGAGATAACCGTCTTCTTATTGTCCTTAGCTCCTTGATCCTTAGTAAAATATGCTAGAAATAAACTATCTTCTGAGTCAGTAAGCATCCCTTCAAAGAAACTAGTAGAGATCCTTACTTTCCTAGACTTGTCTTTAATAACTTGCACTTCCATTAAACTAGCTTCCATATTATTAGTAAGACTCATATCCTCCTCCAACATCTCATTTATTGTTTCTTCAAACAGATCTTGAAAGTTATGGGAGCAATCTCTATCAAGACCTTTATTCTCCAAATTTATTTTATTCCTTGCTTTTTTAACACTACTTCTTTTCTTCTAAGCAATCATCCATGGACCATACATAGCATCAATTCCCTTCTTCATTGACGAAGGACTAGCATCATCGACAACTATTTTCCATTTTCTTTAACAGCCTTTTGAGACTCACTACAACCTTTGGTGTAAAGGGCTTTAAAACATCAGCCTCGATGCACAAACAAGCAAATTTCCCTTTCTAGCTATCTCAATGTTATGATCAATATGTAAAGATTTCCCAATCAAATTTCCAATCCTCATTAATAATTGAGGTTGGTAATATTGAAATGGCAAAAATGAAAGTATGATGAACACGTCCATTCTCATAATATGATCCACAAAAGGATCAAAGTCAAGTTTCCATCCTTGGATAACCAACTAATGTCTTGCAATAACCTAAGGATCCTTAATCAAAACCCTAATCCTATCCCTAAAGGTTGGAAGCTTAACAAGGTAAAAGCCATTATCAACATCCGTTAACTTTAAACCACCCTGAATTTTCCAATGAAGGTGAAGCTGCTTCACTAAAGGCTGTGAGAAAGAGTTTTCCTAAGCAGCTTGATGATTAGCGCTCACTTCCATAGCTTCTAAAGTTTGGTCTTCTTCTATTTTAAAAGGATAAGCCTTTGAAAATTCTTCAATTCTTCTAAACAATCTAGATTATCATATGGATCTTCAAAATCTGCCTCATCAACATCATCCTCACTTACCTTTAGTTCCTCAGCCGAGAAATCACCATCATCATCCATTTTCCTTCCTCATACGAACTCGCAGTAATTAAATATAGCTCCTATGAATCCTCTATTATTTCCTAGATCTATTGAAAATGCACCATAGGGATCCCCATTACCCTCCTTTAATCCATCCACCTTCATCAATTCCAAACCTCACAAAAACCCTCAATGAAGCTCATAGAAAGCTTCATTTAGTTGTCATTCAAGAAGATGAAAAATTTAGCATGTTAAAAGGATTGTCATACTGATTGATGACCTGTAATTATCATTGGATAAAGAGAAAAAGTTTAGGATTAAGTTGAGGCACAACTTAGTACAAGGTTGATTCTTGTAACTATCCCTAGACTTTTTGGTCTCACACCTCAAAGACATGGGGAAAAAAAAAAGCTTGTTTCTAAATTTGATGAGAAATATGTTTTCAAATCTTTTTTTTTTTAAGTTTTTTTATATCCTTATATTTTAACTCTCTCTATGAGATGGTTGTGCCCCATGTAGATGTGTGCTCAAACTTGCTACATATTTTAGAAAAAACTTATGATAAACATGCATGCCTTTTGATATCGTATGATAATTATCTTCCCAATTTTTCCAACTATTGGTGTAATCCAAATAAGATCAGTGATATTAGCTGCCTTAACCATATGCAAATCTTACTAAGGGAGTCAATTAAGAGGATAGAGCTGTAGAAGTTATCTTTTCCTTTTCCTAATATTATGTTTGGCTGATTCTTTAGATTCCTTTAGTTCTTTCTGATTAAAGTTTAAAGAAGATAAAAAAATTTCATTTCTTCCTTTTTTTTTTTTTGGGTCATAAACCAAAACATGACAAGTACATCATTGAGATCAAGATATAATTGTTAAGTTTATGTGGTGTATTAACTTGAAATACAAAGTTGGGTACACTTCCTATCATGTACATTAGCTTAATTTTAAGCTCAGTTGGGGATATGATAACTTGACACAATATCAAACTCTTTTTGTCCATCAGGTCCTGTGTTCAATAGAGATTTTGATGATCCTTGTTTAAGGAAATTTATTATTTTATAGATAGCATTAAAAAAAAAAGAGAGAGAGATTAGCATTAGTAGCCTGATGATAAACCACTAACACCTTCCTCGTTGGGACTCACACACCGCGAAAACATTCTAGAAACATAAACTGGCCACTAGTTACAAATCTCTGATAAGTAAGGGTCGCTTTGTGAGATGGTAAATTTGAGTTGTATGTTGGTTTGATAATGCATAGATTGGTCATTGGTTCACATTTTTACAGCTTAAACTTTTTAACATTGGTTCACTTGATATAAGTGTTTTGTTTGGCAGTGGTGTTATGGAGAACCCCTGCTATTTTGACACACATGAATCACCTTAATTTGTTAGTGACATTATTTCAACACTAGTGGTAGGAAAATTTAGGAAAATACACTCCTATGGCAACAAATTACAGAGGTCAAGTTCAGATTGTGTACTTTATGTTATGAAAATATATGGATGTATATATATGTAAATATATGTGGATAAAATAAAATTAATGCAAACAAAAAACAGGAAATTAATAATATCAAAATTAGAACCTATATATCCTTGTTAATGGTGATTTGCTCTTAGAAAATTTTACCGAAGCCTGTGTGGTACCACAGTCTCCTTAAGACGATTTTCACCCATTGGTGTAGATGTTTCGTGACGACCATCTCCTAGTATACAATGACTGCAAGTATCTTGGACACGGAACCTCAAAAACCTTTTCCTTCAAACTTTCGGCGTACCTTCACTTTACCACACTATGCAAGTCAATGTAATTCTCTTTGTGTTTAAGAATGTAGTCATTGTATTTTTTTTTTTTTTCACTGGTTTCCTATGTCATCCAACTTCTCAACACTCTAAAGAACATGTTGCCATCAAATTCTCAATACACACCTTTCATTTTTATCAAATCCCACAAAAAACTCAAAGCCAAACTGTAAGAAAGATAAAAGCCCATTAAAAACCATTCACACTTGGCCCAAAACTATAGCAATCCTCCACATGAATGATTTGACTACTAAAATAAAGCATACTCTGGTTGTAAAGCTCTACAATTCGAACCTGCATAGGATAAGTATATGTTACTCTTTGAACCTTCCCTTGCTACTTTATTGACTAATGGTAGATGCGATATCTTTGAACCATTTCGTCGTTTATGTAAATGACAATATAGTTCATACGCGATTCCTTCCTGGTACACTTCAGTTCTCATTATTGTGTTCATTTTGACCTTTAACATCTGCTTGATTCTGCGAGAGTGTCTAAAGAATTGCGCCCTTAACATTTCTCCTATGAAGCGATCACTCTTCTCTCTCACATAGGTGATTTCTATTTCCATTGTAATCAACACGACTATGCATAGATTACCAAATGCACATTGATAGGAATCATTAAAAGCATACTTTATGCTTAACCTTCATCTATCCCTGTTTCATCATAGGAATGGGCAGAGGACTAACCTCCATAATGATTCATACCAGTCTTTATAATTGAACCTAGATCTTGAGATCTCAAGTCAACTAAGTTGGGTTTCCATCATATCGACTTTACTCATGGGCTTTAATATCATTCCTCTCGATGATTTCTTAACTAATTCTCTATTTAACCCTTTAGTTAGCAGATCTGTAATGTTATCTTTCAACTTTACATAGTCTATTTAGATAATTCCAGTTAAGATTAACTGTCTAATGGAATTGTGTCTCCGACATATGTGTCTAGACTTTCTATTATACATAATATTTTGTGCCTTGCCAAGTGCAAATTGAATATCACAATGTAAACTTATTGCAGGCATAGGTTTAGGCCACCTCGGAATGTCCTCTAAAAATTGGCGCAGTCATTCTGCCTCTTCACCACATTTATCTAATGCGATGAACTCGGATCCCATCGTGGATAGAGCTATCATAATTTGTTTTGAGGACTTCCATATCACTGTTGCACCCGCTAATGTGAACACATAGCCATTAGTAGATTTTGAATTCTTGATATCTAATATCCAATTTGTATTACTGTATCCTTCTAATACAGCAGGATATCTTATATAGTGCAGTCCGTAATTATGAGTATATTGTAAGTACTTTAGTACTCTAACGACTCATTTCTAGTGTTCTTCATTGGGATTACTCATGTATCTACTCGGTCTACTTATTGCGTATGCTAAGTCTGGTCTGGTACAATTCATCAAGTACATCAGACTTCAATCAACCTTGTGTATTCCACTTGCGATACACTTTCCCCTTTATTTTTGAATAAGTGTAAACTCATATCTATAGGTGTTCTAGTTATACCAATATTATCATTACTAAACTTAGCCAGTATTTTATCCTCATAATGTGTTTGACTAAGAATGATACCATTCGAAGTTCTCATAATTTTCATTCCTAAAATCACATCAGTAAGCCCCACATATTTCATGTTAAAATTGGAATTTAACATGGCTTTAGTAGTTCGAACAATATTATCCTCATTACCTACGACGAGTATGTCATCTACATATAAATAAAGAATAACATATCCATTCTCTGTATTTTTTACATAGATACATTTGTCACACTTATTTATTTTAAATCCATCATTTAGCATGACACTATCAAATTTTTTATGCCACTGCTTTGAAGCTTATTTAAGTTCATACAAGGACTTCACCAATCTACAGACTTTCTTTTCTTATCCTGAAGCTTATTTAAGTTCATACAAGGTTGCTCTATATAGATCTATTCATCTAGATTTCCATTAAGAAATATTGTTTTAACATCCATTTGATGTACTTCAAGATCCCGCAATGCTGCGATCGTCAATACCATCCTTATGGAATTTATCCTCGTTATTGGAGAATAAGTATCAAAGTAATCAAGGTCTTCTTGTTGCTTATATCCCTTAATTACAAGCATTGCCTTGTATTTATCAATTGTTCCATCTACTTTATCTTCCTTTTAAAAATCCATTTATAACCCAAAGGTTTACAATCTGGAGGAAGATCCACTAACTCCTAAGTGGATTTTGCAATATGGAATCAATCTCATTTTTCACAGATTCTTTCTATAAGATAGCATTTAATACGCAGGACAGGTTCAGATCGGATTGGATCGAACTGGACAAGTCTGGATCGAACAGGATCAGACATGATAAAATAGTGCAGTTCTATGTTTGGCATAGTTCTGGACTAAATGGTGGACTAGTTATTCCATATTTGGTATAAGATCGGATTGGACTGGACTATTTTGTAATTATTTAAAATAATTATTTTTAAAAGTGAAAAATTTAAATGATATATTTATATTTACAAAAAAATATATTATATTTAATTAAAGTTGTAAATTTATATATTTTATATTTACATACAAATTTTAATATTTTCCTTTGTATATATATAGAACGAATTATTGGTTCCTAACTTGTATATATTTTCAAAACCATTTTAGAGTAAGCAAAAATTCACAAAATTCAGTTCCTAATAGACAATTCAAGTGACAATAGTAATCTTACTCTTTAAGTTGGGGACTAGATACACATCCTTCAATAATTTCTTAACAAACAAAAAGAATTATATAATTCACGCATAGAATGAAACATTAGAAAAGTAAATTGGCTAGTCCTTCAATCTAGTGATACAAAAATAATAATTAAATAAATCTTAAAGCACAGCAGATCAAATGAACAATTAGATCAATTTAGAACCATAAAAGGCATGAGTTTAGTTTCAACATTGGACAATCAGTAAGCAAATTTATCAAGAAAGTTCTGCCTACGAATGTATATTCCCATTGCTCTATCACTTCTCAACAACTGCCATCCGATCAACTGAATGCACTGTGCTCAAAAGCTCTTCCCATATGGCTTTGTATACCATTCTTTGCCTATTTACAGCAGATTGGCCCTCAAAGGCTACAGAGACAACATCAATGCTGCAGATTACAAAAAGAGACATAAGAACATGAAAATTTAGAAGTGCATATTAGACTATCATATATGTATATATATCAAGTTATCTTACAGGGAAGCAAAGAGTGAAGCCAACAAAAGTGCAAGATCTACAGATAAAAGGCTTGACTAACCCCAAATACTCAAGTAATTATATATAATAACACAAAAAGATAATTCTAAGGCACCTTTCTTAGAGATAAACAAGCAAAAAATCACAAAACATATATATATAGCAAACGAAGGTCTCAATTTTTGATATGTGAAGAATTTTAATGTGCTAACAAACATGTAAAATAATTAACAAGAATAAGTACAAAACAAACAAAAAACTTACAATGATTGCAGCACCTAAACTTTGTATGGTGGGAAGCACCTTTGCAGCCTAAGATATTAAACCTCATTTATCATCAACAATTAAGAGAGAAAAACAAAACACATATTTATATGAAAAGAAATAAAAACCACAAAGGACCAAAAATACATACACGGTTTTGTTTAATGGCACAAAGTAGTGCTAGTCTACCTATACGTGAAGAGGACAACCATATACCTATCAAATACTAAACTACATGCATAGAGGAGATGTAACAACTATTAACAAAACAATAACAATAACTGCACTACACCCTCACGCTGACAAAGGTTTGTCAATGCAACAAAAAGGTTATGATATGTGTTTTAAAAGGTATGCACAGCTTGATGAATGTCTATTAGCAGTACTTCCTGCTATATATGCCTTCCAATTTTAGAATCGATTTTTCAGCTTGTTAAATGTATATGAGCCCAAAATCATCCTCGCTTTCCAAGGTTTTGTTCATAACTAGTAGCTCAAAACCCCTAGACCTCCATATAAATTTCACTTGCATATCCAGCTACCCAAATTTACAAAATTATATTTACACAGACATACTAAAATAATCTAAAGACACACTGTTCCTTTACAGCAATCTATATGATCTACAAAATCCTTTACACTTGCATTTTGCAACACAATTTTCAATCTGGCATCCATCACCAGCTTGTCCATTATTAACAGAAAATTGAAATAAGATAAATCCATCTAATTTCCATAACATAGATTAAAAATTGACTCTTTTACCTTCTAAATTCGCAGTACTTTCATATGGCTCTGTATATTCAAGAGTTGTAGATGTAGACCACAAAATTAAACCTTCTTCCTTGCAAATCAAAGCCCTAATTTATGCAGATAAAGAAATCAAATGAAAATGAAGAAGAAGAAGAATGCATAAGAAGAAGAAGAAATTAGATCGAATAAGGAAAATGATGGATCGTAGAAAAAGAACAGTACTCATCGGGGGTTTCAGATCGGAGAGACACAGAGAATGGTCCGGTGAGAAATCGGAGAAATATGGAGAATGGTCCGACAAGAGACACCTTCGAGCAGGAGGAGGAAAGCTGCTTTGAAGAGAGCAGGACAAAAGTGACCCAAGTGTTTAGATGGATCAGGTCAGTCCGCTTCAAGGGGGATAAATTGATCAAACGAGATAAGCTGTCCCGTTCTCCATTTTCGCTTCTAAACATCGAATGGGATTCTGGCTTGTCCTGAACTGACTAGTCTAGTGTAATAAACATGGCCTACATTCCCTTCAGGAGAATTTATAGCTTTTTGGAAACTTTGAGGTTCACTTTCTAGCATATAAGTAAGAAAATCTGGATCGTAGAATTTTTCGGTACTTACTCTTTTGCTACGTCTTAGATCAACCTCAATCTCAATTTCATTCTCCTGCTCTTGATCACTATCGTGATTATCATCACTGATAGCATCGTAAGTTCGTTTAGGTGAACTCAGTCTTTCTTCACACTTATACGGAAAAATGTGTTCAAAAAATGATGAATTTTTTGATTCCATTACCGTGTTCTTGTGTATATCAGGAATTTATGACCTATAAACAAGGAACCGATATGCACTATTATTTCGTGCATATCCCATGAAGACGCAGTCAATGGTTTTAGGACCTAATTTGACTTTCTTTGGAGTAGGTACCACTACTTTGGTTAGACATCTCCGCACTCGTAAGTATTTATAGGAAGGTTGTCTTCTTTTCCATAACTCATAATGTGTCTTCACTTGATCCTTTCGAATCACCTTATTTATAATGTCATTTTCCAACAAAACAGCTTCACCCACAAGTTTTGAGATCATCCAAAACTTATCAGCATTGCGTTCATCACTTCTTTCAAAGTTCTATTTTTCCGTTCAGCCATACTATTTGATTGCAGCGAATATTGTGGAGTAACTTTATGTATAATGCCAAGTTGAGCACAATACTCTTCAAAACGGAGTTACATACTCCCCACCATGATCACTTGTAATTACCTTAACTTTTTTGTTAAGTTGATTCTCAACTTCAGTTTTATAGAGAATAAATTTCTCTATTGCCTCATCTTTACTCTTAAGCAAATACACATAACAATATTTCGTGTTATCATCAATAAAAGTGATAAAATATTTATTACCACCTCTAGTCGGTACGAATTTTGAATCACATATGTCACTATGTATTAGATCCAAAGGTTCATTATTTTTATTAATTGTTTGATATGATAACCTCGTTGATTTTGCCTCTACACATGCCTTCCCCTTGGATCTCTGACGTGGTGGAGTTTCTCATGAACAACTTCTCGCCATTTCAGAGACTACACCACTAAGGTCAATGTCATCAACTTCTCGAGTGATGTGCTCTATTATCTATGCCTTTTTGTTCCTCTTTCTCTTAGGCAGCCTACATTCTATAGCTCTGTGACCCATCTTATCACAATTAAAACACCTGCTTTGAAACTTGGCCTTATTGGAGATCTCTCTTTTAGGCCCCAATTTGGAATCTTTTCTAGTTTTCTTCTTGTTCTTGGAGCTTTGACCATGCTCCACAATATTAGCCTTCACCATAACTTTCATAAATCTTTTATCAAATCTCCTATTATCATCTTCGATACGAAGCTTACTAACAAAGGCCTCCATATACATTTCATTTATCTTGTGCTTGAGATAATTCCTGATGTCTCCCCAACTAGAAGTTAGCTTCTCAATCATAGAAGCTACTTGAAAAACTTCATTAATTATCATCCCTTCAGCAAGAAGTTCTTAGATGATTACTTGCAGCGCATGTACTTCACTCATTAATGGCTTGGTATCCACCATCATGTAGTCCAAGAATCGGTCTACAACAAACTATTCAGACCCAGCATTCTCAGTTTGGTACTTTCGGTCCAAAGTTTCCCATAGCTCCTTTGCTGAATTCATGCTACAATACACTCCATATAAGGCATCAGATAGGCCATTCAGGACATAATTTCAACATAAGTAATCGGAATGCTTCCACACGTCTAGCGCCATGAGTGTCTCCTTATCACTCTCTTCATTGCTTGGTAGTGCGTTTTCAGTCAAGAGCCTCGCAAGTCCTAGCGTAGTCAAGTAGAACAACATTTTCTGTTGCCCTCTCGTAAAGTTTATTCCGTTGAACTTCTCCAATCTCTCTGCATGATTTGCAGAAGGAGGCACTCGAATCACAGATGTCTGCATGTGCATAGTCACATTATCTTCACTTGCTATTTCTGTATAAATCATAAAAACATAAATTAATTAGTTGTTATTTTCTATCTCAATAGATTAATTATAATCAATTTCCAATAGGAAAACATAAAAATATGTGATTTATAGGCTTTCTGTATACACCAAAAAATTTTTGTACACACCCATAAAATTACAGTATACACCTACAAAATTGTTGTATACACCCACCAGGCTAACATCATCAAATTGCACAATGATGACATCATCACTAACATCTCACTGTGCTGATGTGGCACTACCACGTGGCACCATAGGCTAATGTGTCACTTTCCACATCATCAACCATGCTGATGTGCCACTTGCCACATCACCACACAACTAACATGTCAGGACCCATCCAGAATTCCTTCCCCGGAACCCTAGACAAGCCCTGATCCTAGGGAAACCCTACCGGACCCTCCAATGGAAAATCCGGCAGAGCCTCCCCTAAGGGATTTACTTACCACAAATTACCTGCACTGAAAACACACTTCTATAATCACCCCCTTATTTCTCCCGCAAACTACAAATTGTTCCACAAATTTCAGCACTTCATATAACAACAGCAGCAACCCAGTGCATAAAAACAACTACACATCCAATACAGTATACAGAGCATTATACAGATACATGCAGAATTTATAAAATGACATATAACGAAGCAATACAAGTTCGAGAGGAAAAAGGGAAGAAAAACTTCTTGAACCTTCGGCAACGAACTGAGACGTTGGGCTCGCCCCGGACAATCAACGTCTCCAACCTGAACCTAGGGGAACGGAATTTAAGAGTGTGACATGCTAATCATCTCAGTGAGTGACCCTATCTACCAAACACCTTTAATATTAATAATGTAAAAATAAAGGAATTTAATTAATCAATACCGAACAATTAAATAAATAAATAAATAAATATTTGAAATAATAATTTCTCTCAAAACCCTCACTATTCACTCCGTTGGAAAAGTTCCCCTTTTTAAAACATTTTCACAAAACCCGATATGCGTACTTCCCGAAAACCAAGGGACCAAATAATTTAACAAACAACAAATAAATAAATAAATACCCCAAATATAAATAAACTATAATAAATTATAGTAAATAATTTTTGAACACCTTTGGGGTTTAAAACATTATTTGCAATTTACACCAACGCACCACACCATATACCGGTGATGCCCTCCGATAACCAGCGTCCCGAGCACCGACTGGCGGGGGGTTAAAGAGAGAAACCTGCAACCGGCACTTCGGCGTCCTGACAGTACCGCTGCTAAAACCATCAACCGGCCAAGGAGGGAGACGGCTGTGCACAACAAACTTGCCTGCCCACGGTCCAATGGCAACTCACGGGTGAAGTAATAACCACACGCTAAACCACATAATAACCGCGCGCTACCACGTGTCCATACACCATACACCATAACACCAATACTGCATGAGTGCGTCTAAAATAAACATTATTAACTAACCGTACCATTTTCCAAAATTACCGTGGGAAATACATTAAATTATCACACTTACCATCCCACATATTTTTATTTAACCAAACCGGTACGAAACATTGATAACCAACAAACCACAATTTTCTCGAAGTACGAGATGCAACCATAAAAATACCGCGGGCCTAATTTATAAAATTTAAACCAATATTTTCGTAAAATATTTAACCCAATTATGCCCGAAAAATTAATACTGAAAACTACGTACAAATACTACCGAAACATACTATGCTCATGCATAATAAATAAATTAAACCAAAATAAAACCTCAAATAAACCACACCGCATGAGCATAAATTTAAATATCAATTTAAATACCAAATAAACATAATTAATTGCCCAAAATAATTTTTGAAGGTGGATCACTCACTTGGAGCACGCAAATCAACTAAGAACCTCCTCGGGATCAACTCCGCCACTCGTACGCGCACCTAAACAACCACAGTGCACAACCCAAAAATATTAATATTTTATTCGGGTAATTCCCAAATGGGTACCCGGGGAGCGAAGACCAAACGATATCTAAAAGGTTACGAGTTATATACCGAATCGAAGCTCGCGTGATGAGGATCACGGATTCGGTCTTACTTTCGGGTGATCGGACCCGACGGGGTCGGAATCTCGCCGGAAAGCTTTTCGGGTTTCGGCTCAGCAATTCTCCCAAACCGTCGCGAATTGGCGGAAACGGATGCCGGATTCGGGTTCAGGAGGTCGAACACAGCGGACTGGAGCCGGCCGGAAAACTGGATACTCGCCGGAACAGTAATTTCCAGCGAGCCGCCGCGGTCACTGGCAACCGTCGCCGGCGGCGGCGCGTGCGGTGGCTGTTGGCTGTGAAATTTTTCAGATTTGTAGATCGTGAGGAGAGAAATCCAACGGGACCGGCGGTGAGCAAAACGGAGGCCGGACGGAGGAGAAATCACGGTTTGAAGTTTTCCGGCCCCTCGCCGGAAAACGCTCCGATCCCGGCGCGTCGGTGGTCCGATGGCCGTGATTTTTGGTGGGTCGGCCGGACTTGAGGAGAGGATCAAGGGTGACTGGCGCGTGTGGCCGGAAAATGGCCGGAAGTGGACCGATCTGCGGTGGCCGGCGGTGGAGGGGAAAAACTCGCCGCCGATCTTCAGACGTCCGATCCGGGCGCGTCCGGCGGCCGATCGCCGTGAAACTTGGAGGTTTTGCCGGAAATGGGGAGGGAAAACTTTCTGGCCGGTGCGTGTACTGTATATCGGCCGGAAAAGTTGAAAACTTTCGGCGGCCGGCGGACTCTCTCTCTCTTTCTCTCTCCTCTCTCTCTTTCTCTCTCTTCCCCGAGAATTTTATCAAATAAAAACCCCTGAGCGACACTGTTCATGCCATGTGGACCAATCAGAAGCTGACACGTGGTATTTCACTGTTCATCGTCTCAAAAACATTAAAATATTACGGTATCCGGTAAACTTCAAACGTCCATAACTTTTTAACCGGATGTCCGTTTTGAGCGTGCCGCTAGTCTGTGAACTCGTATCGACGAGCACTTCACAACCATGCATGAGTCAAAGCTCATATCCCCAAAAATAAAAAGTCAACTCCGACACCCCTTGGACAGTTTGGATCGCAACTTGTTTTGCTCATAACTTCCAAACCGTAGCTCCGTTTTCAACGTGCTACCCGTCTACGAACTCGGGGCATCATGCAATTCGCCACGGTACCCTGGTCAACTCGAAATTCCCACCGAGTCAAAAAGTTAACTTTTGACCCCTTCGGTCAACGGTCAACGGTCAACCTCGGTCAACGTGCACGGATTCCGGTGTGATTTGGGACGGGGTGTTACATAACATGTCGCGACATGTGGCACCATGAGCTGACATGGCAGACAGTGACTAATGCGACACTGCCATATGGCACCGCATGCTGATGTGGCAGCCTATGTGTCGACTAACATCATGCCATGTGACCCTAAGGGTCTACACGTGGTGCGCTTTCTGACTGACATGTTTCACATGTAGAGTCAAATACATGTCACCTGTATCAGGTCGACACGTGGCTTCTCCTTAACACGACACATGGTGCGTGTCAAAGTCCAACATGTGTCACATGTCACAGGTCTACATGTGTCGCCTTTAATCGCACGACATGTGGTATCACGATTAGGTGACACATGATCTGGCCGTCATGCACCACATCGCCTTGCTACTGCCATATGGCGCTTTCATTTCATGACACATGGCAAGCATATAATCAATTGGGCCTTGTGTCAAATGGGCCAGGATCAAGTTTAGGCCTGGATCTTGAGCTGAACAATAGCTTATTCGGACCACAAGTTGGGCTTCACTACTGGACCAAGTCCAATAGAATTTGAAATTTAGACTCACTAACCCAGAATTTAGCCCTTACCTATTTTCCTTACCCATATTTTGATCCATCTTCAACTTCCAGTCAGGTCGATTTTGACCCGTTTTCCTGGTAAATGGGTTAGCCTATCCGGTTTCAATTTTTCGTCAATTTTTCACTATTCTGGGATGAAAATTCACTGGAAAATTACCCAAAAAAAATCATAAAACATGGGCAATTCATTTTATGGAAAAAATTTAGTTTGAAACAAAAATAAATATATATGCCCAACAAATTTTAAAGCCACGTGTAACATAATTATTTTTTTTTGCTAATGAACAAATATATATAATAACAATCACCCAAAAGGAAGTTATAAAATCATGGCACATAAAATTTGATTAACAACATATACATGCATTACAAACAATCCTCACTCACGGGTACGGAGCAAAATAATTTTTTCTTTTTCCTTATTACAAAACACACCAATCACATACATATCCCAAAAGAAAATATATAAATATATATAACAACCGATGAATTTAAACAAATAAATAAATCCACATCTCCACATATATAAAAGCACGAAAATCGTCTTATGATTGTTAGGAAAATATATGGATGTATCTATATGTAATTATATGTGGATAAAATAAAATTAATGTAAACAAAATACAGGAAATTAATAATATCAAAATTAGAACATGTATGTCATTGTTAATAGTGATTTGATTCTAAAAATTTTACTGAGGCCTGTGCAGTACCACAGTCTACTTAAGATAATTTTTGTCCAACGGTGCAAATGTTTAGTGACGATCGTCTTTCAGGATACAATTACTGTAAAAATCTTGGACACAACACTTTCAAAATTTTTTTCCTTCAAACTTTCAGCATATCTTCATTTTACCATACTATGCAAGTCAATGTAATTCTCTTTGTGTTTAAGAATGCAATCGCTGTATTTTTTTTTTTTTTTCACTGGTTTCCTACATTCTCCAACTTCTCAACACTCTAAAGAACGTGTTGCCGTCAAATTCTCCGCACGCACCTTTCATTTTTATCAAATCCCACAAAAAAAAAAAAAAAAAACTCAGTCAAACTGTAGGAAAGATAAAAGCCCAAAGCCCATTAAAAACCATTCACATTGGCCAAGCCCATTAAAAATCATTCACACTTGGCCCAAAACTATAACACTTTATACATTGACCTGCCTTATATGGGTGAGTTTTATGCTAAAGCAAATTCCCATGACTTTCTTTGTCTTCCTAATAATTTCAATTTGATAGTACATTGCTAAACTTGATTATATATTGTTTATTGCTATTTTATATTATCAATGAATATGTGTAATTATGGTTGATTTTTTTATAATAAATGTGTCATTAGGGTATGTATATAAACCTTTTAGCAGAGAAAAAAAAAAATGCATATAAACCTAATTTATACAAGCTTGTGAACAGATATCTTGCTCTTGGTTAACATATATGGATGCTTTCTCACTGTTCTATTAAATTGATTATGTTTAAAGTATTCAGTTTTTTTAACTGAATCCCTAACTTCAGTAGATTTGAGAAAAAGAAGAAGACCAAAACGTGCTACCAAAAAGAGCGAAGGATAATGGAATTTATTTTATTAGAACTTTTTTTTTTTTTTTTTAGTTTTTTCCCTGAAGTTATTAACCAAAATATTCCGTAATAAAAAGGTGAAATAAGTCTAATTTTTATTCTTAAAGTTGAAATATATGTCTTTTCCGGAATAAATTTCAATCTCAAAACTAGTGTTTTTCAAAAATTAATTATAAGTTCAAATTTCTACTTCCATAAAAGAAATATGATAATAATAATAACAATGAATAAATAATAAAAGTTTGACCATGTATTTTCTATTATTATCACTAACAACAAACATAATTTTCCTTCAATTGGATTGTATATGCCTATCAACAAGTCCATTTGAAAGCTTCACTAGTAATTGGCCTTGCTGCTAAAAGCTTATGAATATAGTTAGCTTAAATGTGAACCAAGCTTTGAATACAGTTTGAATCGAAAATTTAATTGGATTAACCTCTCCATGCTGAAAAAATATTACCTGCAACAATTATTTCACATTAGCATATTTAATATGGTGTTAAAATTCATTCATTTTTTATCATATGTTTTTAACTGCGTAAAAAGTTACACAGTTAAAATATTATATTTTAAAATTTTTTTATTTATGTATTTATTGTTTCAAACGCATATCTCCTTGCTTTTTTCTCCAAACGAGATTTGTTACAAATTTATTTTTTTTTTTTACAAGTAAAAAAGAAAAACATTTAGGATGAATGATCAAATTTGTGGTCGAAAAAATGATAGAAATTGATCACTAATTAACTCTGGCATCCAGAAATTTTATCACTAACATCACTGATGTATCACTCTTTAAGCACAAAGTTACAATATTTTTAGTTATATTAAGAAGAAAAAAAAAGTTTCTTTTTAAGTTCCCAAAGCCAGCCCAAGATTTTCTTTACATTATAATTTAAAAAAAAAATCTTAAATACAATAATAATTGTATAGATAACATGGTGCAACGAACATTTTAATTGAGCCTTCAATACTCATTTTATAAAATCTAAAATCTACATGTTTTACTTTTATCCATGCATAAAGTTAATGACTGTTGAATTTGGATTGCCCGCGGAAAATTTTTGTTTGACTGATCTACAGTATTGGTTAATAATCAATATAGATCCAATAAACTAACAAGCTTAATTAAGCATTTTTTTTTTTTTTGTTTTCTTGGACATATGTTAAATTAGAAAATTATTTTTTTAAAAAAGGGAAATTGTTATTATTATTCAAGAATTAATATAAATCCCAATAAACTAACAAGCTTACTTGAGCATTTTTTTTTTTTTTTTTGGGCTTGGATATATGTTAAATTTGAAAATTATTTTTTAAAACAAAATTGGAAAATTATTATTACTATTATTAATTTAGAAGGATATTATTATTATTTAGCTCTGGGCCCTCTCTAACTCCAAAACTTGGGATCGTTACTACAATTGATTGTCGGAGTGTGCAACACATATTGTGTAACCGTGTAACGATTAAATGCGAGTTTTTCTCCTTCGAGCGTGAACAAATTCTTCTTCTTCTTCACGTATAAAAATTAAAAATTAAAAATTAAAAATCATAATCAAAAGCGGCGAGAACAATTTCAAGGTGGTTGGTTGTCCTGATTTTGAAGACCGAAATTACAGAAGTTTTAACCGCTTGTGTGAATTCGTACGTTGATATCACTTACTTTCCCTCAATCTTTCTCTACATTATCTTTTTTTCCTTTCTGGGTTTTACCTGTATGTTATCTTCTCGCTGTTTTAATTTTTTTTTTCCGAAACATTTTCTCTGTGATTTTTAATAATGGCTGATTTTCTCATCTGGGTCTGCTTCTCTTTGCCTCTTTTATTTTATTTTTATTTATTTTTCACATGAACATGATTGTTTCAATTTTTTGGGTCTAAAAAGAAATTTGTTAGTTTGTTTGTCTTACTGAGTTCATATTCTTTATTTTGATTTCTCTTTTTGGAAACATTTTCTCTGTGCCTTTTCGTTTTATGGCTTATTTTCTTATCTGGGTCTGCTTCTTTTTGCCTGTTTATTTTCTTTTTCCATATGAACATGATTGTTTTTAGTTTTGGCCAAATGTGTATGACTGAAATTTATTTGTTTGTTTGTTTGTCATCCTGTGTTCATAATCTTTATTTTTATTTTTCAAACATGTCCCAAAACAAAAAAAAAAAAGAAAAAGAAAAAAAAGAACAAATCTTCAATCCTGTTCATAAATAAATGGGCTTTATTCTTTGTACAAAAGAAACATTTATTTATTATTCTCTGCCAAATTGAATTTTATTTTATTTTAAAATTTTTCAGTCCTCTATACAATTTGATCATTATCTATGTTGATAATTGAAATTAAAAATTTTCTTAACCATGTAATTATCTGAGTGGTGGTGCCTAGTTGTAAAAAGTGTATTATAATTAAATAACTAAAGTGGGTTAATGCATGCAAAATAAAACATTTTGTTACTGCTTAAATTCAGTTGTTTTTGAATATTAATTTTGGTGTCTGCAGGATGGGAAGGGTTAAACTAAAATTGAAGAGACTAGAGAACGTAAACGGCCGACAAGCTACTTATGCAAAGCGGAAATGTGGGATCATGAAGAATGCGAATGAGTTATCAATCTAATGTGATATCGATATGGTGTTTCTCATGTTTTCCCCAACTGGGAGGCCTGCATTAGTGGAAGGGCCGCACAGGTAACTGGGGTTAGCCAGCTATCCAACCATTTTGTGTTTTCTTAGTATAGCATTGCTGGTACAAAGATAAGAAGATTACAGAGAGCATAAATTGCCAGGAGTCCTAAGATTGTTAATTATATATTTATTACACATTTCAGTATTGGAAATTTAACAGTTTTTTTTTTTTTTTTTTTTTGGTTTCTTCTTCGATGATGTTCTACTTGTCATAGTTCTTTGACATTATTACTCAAACATCGATATATATTGTTCAGTAAAGAAAATCATTGACACATAATGGGCATACAGTATAATATAGCGTCTAGAATATGGAAGAATATTTTATTTCCTAAACTTAGAATTCATGTCCTTAAACCATTGGTTTTCTCTTAGACGAAGGAATCTTTTTCATGTGGAGGATGTATGTTATTTAAAAAGAAACAATATATTTTTGTCTGTCTCAAGCTGTACTACTAATTCTAGATAACTCTTGTGGCAGGGACAGAACAAAACAGCATGATTTACTGTTTAATTGTTCTACAATTTGTATGTGACTAGCTAAAGTAGTATGAAGACAAGGGTTTTCAGTTGTGTTCTCCTGTAAAAGAAATGGTTGATATATTGTTATCAGATTATTGTATACGCTTGTGACATATAGATAGATGGTCCTTTTTTAAAATATACATGGTATAGGAGAAGGTTTGTTACATAAAGCTATAAATTTGTCATGTGTTACTATTAGAAAAAATAACAGCTAAAATAACAATGCTGCATTAATAAGCATGAGCTATATACAGGATGTATTTGTTTATCTTTTGAATCTCAAGCTCCTTTATTACTTTCTACTTTTATGTTTCTAATTCTTTTATCTACAAAAACAAGGTCCCTTAGTACTGCTTTGCACCTGTTGTGTATCTTCTTCTTCTTCTTCTTCTTCTTCTTCTTCTCTCTCTCTCTCTCTCTCTCTCTCTCTCTCTCTCTCTCTCTCTCTCTCATTGATTAGATATATGTATATATATATACATATGTATATATATATATATATATATCCAGAGTAGTATGGTTCTTAGAGTTATTTCATTGTTATTTAGAAGTTCTGAGGCTAGAAGGGGAGTTAAACTCTTTCCATTTCCTCTAATATGACTTCTGTTTTTCTGGCTTTCTCAGGAACTTTTGGGAGGTTATTGAAAAGTTTGCTCAGTTATCATATTGTGAAAGGATGAAGAGGTGCTGAACAAATGCATTATGAATTTTTAACTGCTTTTATCTGCTAGCTTGATTGACGTTGATAGGTACTCATACAAATGATTTTTCTTCCACTGAAACAGGAAATTGGCATCTCTTGAAGTAGGGTTGTCATCGTCCATCTTTTCCAAGAAAATACTTAATTATCATGCTTCATCAGATATATGGAGAGTTAACCATGTTTTTGCATATTTGTGATGTTCTCTTTGTGAATACAGGCACTGAAGAAAACATTTAAAAAATGAGATCATGATGTAAATATAGACTATTTCATGGGTTCAAGCGACTTCTCAGGTTTAAGGTATGTGCTTAATTTAGTTGCAGTTGTAAGTTTTTGTTGAGTATAACCTTTAGAAAGGCCTGACTGGGGACCACTTCTTTTCATTTTCTCTTTGCAGCACTCAGAGAACAGTTGTGGTAATAAATTATTTATAGTTTTACTGTTATTTATAACTATTGGTTTACTATTTATGATATTTAATGTTGTCTGTAAATTGCTTTTGGCAGGATTCAAGTAATCAATTATGGGAATTGCAAGCCCAACTGACAGGAGTACGTAGAAGACTGAGGTGCACCTTTTGAGCTTTTTGTCGTTAAAAGCATTTATATTCATTTTTGATCTTGTGGATCATGTTGTTAGCATTAGAAAAACGTGCAATGACAATGAGATCAGGCAATTTGTAATTTAGAAACATCCAATCTTTAAGTATTCTTTTTGCCCTTTTGAGATGAGGATTAGCGTATGAATGGTCTATGGTTGTGACCTCCTAATTGCCTTCACACATCTTCACACAAGCTTATAGCTCCAATTAAAGTAAGCATTAGCATATAATGTACGCTAAAACATCTCGTTGTGCACATTTGTTTACACTATCATCTAATGTGTTACAAAGACATTTGCAAACTTTGCTTAACAACTTTTAATTAATATTTCATGCTTAATTAATTGTTTCTTTGTTCAACACATTCTCAAAGAATACCAATAGTTAAGAAATTATTCATCATACTGAATTTTTCCAAAATGCGTTCAACTTGTTTCTGAATCTAGTCTTTTGCCATGTGTTGAAGTGTGATTCTTGCATAAGGTTAAGTAGCTTGCCTACCTTGTATCGGGCAGAACTGACTTTATTTATACTTGATAATATAATGCTTCTTAACGGACATTGCTTGTAGATTAAAGGATGACTGATGCGTTTGATCATAAGCAAAACTCCCCACATTCATGGCCCTTTTGCTGTATCATTTCTTTTGGTGAAGTTCTTGCTCCTTGGCTTTTTTCAAAACAGGAACTTTCATTTAGTGGTCATTCAAGAGGATGCAAAATTAAGCATGTTAGTGAGGTTGTCTTAGTCATTGATAACCAGTTCATTCAAATAATTTCATCAATCACCCCTGTACTTTGGGTGGTGTATCAATTTGGTCCCGAAATTTTGTTTAGCAATGATTCCTCTAAATTAATAACTCTTTTGTTATGCTTTTTTTGTTATAGTTTTACAAAAGACATCTAGTGTACATGTATGAAAGTCAACATGGATAATATTTTTGTGAATTTAAGTGCTTGTTAGAATAATATTCATAAAAACAGAAAGAAGGAAAGCATGAACAATCAATGTTTTCTTACTTTAAATCAATTTTATTACAAATAAATCTCTTATCTAAACATATACTATTCATGGGTTGTCTACATGAATGTTAGGTGGCTAATTTTTTCAGTTTAAAAAACCCAACAAAAAGATGTATTTAACATTATGTCATACTTCATGGGTTTCATAGCATAAAGGGAAAATTTTGGTATCAAATTGAGGCACAACTCAGTATAAGGTTGATTGTTGTAATTATTCTCTAGGCATTTGGTCTCCCATGGTCTGTCAGAAAAATGAAAAAAGAGCTTCTCGCCGTATTTGAATAGTAACATGTTTTCAAATCTTCTCTCTTAGTTTTGCTTGGCCTCCTCTTTTAACTTTTTCTATGAAAATATTGTGCCCATGCAGTAGATGTGTGCTCATACTTTATTATTTAGTGATAAATATGCATGTTTGTTGGCAAGTATAATAATATTATGTTATCTTCACAATGTTTTTAGCTATTGGAGTAATCTGAATAAGATCGATGATATAGGATGTCTTAACCAAATGGAAGACATGCTAAGGGAGTCAATTAAAGGGATACTGCTGCAGAAGGTGTCTTTTCCTTTACCTAATATTATGTTAGACTGATTTCTTTAGATTGCCTCGGTTGTTCCTAGTTATAGATTAAAGGACATAAGAAACCATTTGTCATAAACCAAAATATGATATTAGTTAGGTTTGATAAAGCAATATTTTGTTCAGATGTATCATTGAGATTAACATATAACTGTTAACTGGGGTGTTGACTTGAAATACAGAGTTGGAAGCACTTCCTATTTACTTAACTTTAAGCAGTTGGAATTATGATAAGTTAGCATGATGTCAAACTCATATTGTCTATCTGGTCTTGTGTTCAACATGAATTTCTGATGATAATTTGTTGTTTTGCACATAGCATAAAAAGAGGGATTAGCATTATTGACCAGGTGATAAGCGACTAACACCTTCCTGGTTGGGTTTCCATACACTGGGAAGACACTAGCAACTGGGAAACTAGCCGCTAGTTGCCAATCTCCAACGAGGGATAGAGAGCGTAGCTTTGTGTCTGGTTATTGTGTGAGCCTACATGTGAGAATGATTGGTAATTTGAGTTTTATGTTGGCTTGATATGCATGGCTTTGTCATTGATATAAATACTTTGTTTGGTGGTGGTGTTCTGGTGAACTTCTGTGATATTGACTCACATGAATCATTTTAATTTGGTGCTGACAATTATTTATGCAATGTTTTTGTGGTAGGAAAATTTAGCAAAACGCCCTCCAGTGTCAACAAATTACAGAGACCAGGTAGTAAATACTTTTAGTTGGTGCTGAATTCTCTTCCTATTTCAGATTGTGTAATTTAAACATCGACTTGCCTAGTTCCAGAATGAAATATCTTTACCTTTGAAAATGGGTGGTGTGCAGGCTCAACTCCCACCATGGGTTTCAAATAATGAAAATCAACATATGGATATGGTACAACCCAGTGTGAAAAAGCATCTATTATATGGGTGAGTTTTATACTAAAGCAAATACCCCTTGTCTTGGACCTGTACTTTTATGAATAGGTCCTCTTTACTTTCTTGGATAGTTTGATGGTACATTGTCAAACTTGATTATGTATTGTCTTTTGCTATTTTATTATCAATTAATATATGTTATTATGTTTTAATTTTCTACATGTTAATCTTTTGACCATTTTTTTGCTCTTTCTTCTTCCATCTCCCCTCCTGTTAGTGGTATTGAGTGCCCTGCAGATGCTTTATCCCCAAACTGTGCTGGTTGCCTCGGCACTGGTTATTGAAAGAAAATGGAGGTTGGTGATACAGGAAAACTCAGTGATATAGGACATGTAGATTTTGCCTTGAACGAGTCGAGTACAAATTCTGGTTTAAGTGTTGAACATGATAAGAAATATGTACATTCTTCTATTATTACTCAATTTCCAAACAGTATGAAATTGGAACCTTATGAGAGGAACTTGCTAGTTAGTCCTGTGGCTTATTAAGTAAATAGTAATTTTGGACTGCCTGGATCTCAGTATGATAGAGAATGTCAAGCTTCAACTTCTGCATCATAGCCCAATGGAAGTGCTATATATAATGAGAATGCCTACCAACAGTTGAGCATAATAGTTTCATTCTTTTGCTTGACCAAAGAATTATCAAATCAGCAAATTTGTTTGTAATTGCCTAGTATGTAAGTAGAAGCCATTATTGGGAAGACAATTAGTTAATGTAGAAAGGAGCCAGTTCTTACTTAATTAATGAGGAAGATTTATATTATTTTAAAATATTTACTTATTTAGTTTGTTCCTAATAAATAAGGATCAGTCCATTGACTATTCTTTAGAATTCAATTTCCCTGATTTATAGGGATGGCTTTCCTAGTTTTATGGACTAGAATGCCAGCCGCATCTATGTAAAATAGGCTTGTAATTCTTTTTTAGAGAAAAAGGAGAATTTCGATCCTCTCATTTCATAAATCCACATGGCATCAGAGCCATGTTTGGAACCCTAATTTCTTTGGTGCCAAGTTCTCGCCACCATGACTAAATACGGAATGAATTCACAGTCTTCTTCCTCGGAAGTCATTTCAAAACTTGAGCAAATTACCTCAACCAACATTCAAGAAAATTCATCCTTTATCACCAATCACAGACTTAATGGTCATAATTTTCTTCAACGGTCACAATCCGTTCTCATGTATGTATGCGGCAAAGGGAAGGACGATATTTTACAGGCAAGGTCTCCATTCCAGAAAAATCAGGTTCTAAGTATCGAACTTGGAAAATGGAAAATCACATGGTTATGTCATGGTTAATCAATTCTATGACCATCGAAGTAGAAGAAAATTTTCTGATTTACAAAACAATCAAAGAGATTTGGAAAGCAGCACGTGAAATCTACTCCAATCCAGAAAATACTTCAGAGTTATTCGAGATTGAAACCAGACTACATGACCTGCAACAAAGGGATTTAAATGTCACCCAATATTTTAATATCTTTACACGATACTAACAGCATCTTGATATGTTTGAGAGATATTCCTGAAAATGCCTTGATGATGCTGCTTTGTATAGAAAACTTGTTGAACAAAAGCAAACATTTAAGTATCTTCTCGGTCTCAACAAAGACTTAGACGAGGTAAGGGGAAGAATCATGGGAATTAAACCTCTGCCTACACTTCGGAAGCGTTTTCAGAAGTTCAATGGGAGGAGAGCCGAAGGAAACTAATGATGATAGGTGATTCCAACACTGCTCCAACCATGGAAGGCTCGGCCCTATACATGCATAATTCTTCTCAAGATAACAAACTGAAAAAGGGGAGGCCGTGGTGCGAACATTGCAGGAGACCCAGGCACCACTAAGGAAACATGCTTGAAAATACATGGAAAACCAGAAGATTGGAAGCCTAATCGTGTACGGAATGATCGTGAGAGCCGTGCTCATGCCGCTACAACATCGGATGATACCAATGCTGCCAAAACCAATCCCTTTACCAACGAACACCTTGATGCATTGCAGAAGATATTTGGTCAGATTTCTAATTCCTCTCAATCAACTCCAACGACCTCACAATAATATACTAGTATGTTAGCACACCAATGTACTCTATCCTCTACCTTCACTACAAAAGTCACAAAGTCAAAGCCTTGGATAGTCAATTTAGGAGCCTCTGATCACATGACAGGTGATATTAATATTTTTCAACACTATAAGCCGACTCATAGTGTTTCTACAGTAAGGGTAGCAGATGGTTCAATCTCAAAAGTAGCTGGAACAGGAACAATACAATTAATAGAAGATTTGCTTCTCTATTTTGTTCTTTATGTGTCGAACTTAGATTGTAATTTGATTTCCATAAGCAAACTTAGTCGTGATTTGAATTGTGTGACTAAATTCTATTCAAATTTATATGAATTTCAGGCAGTGGATTCGGGGAAGGTGATTGGCAATGCTAAGCTATGTATTAGACTTTATTTGCTTAAAGAAAGTATTTCACTTCATCAAAAAGTTCCTTCTACAAGTTGTGTCTTTCAATCTATTTTCAATTCTATGTCAATTTCGAAAAAAATAAAGTTATGTTATGGCATTTTTGTCTCGATCATCCAAATTTTGTGTATCTTGGAAAGATGTTCCCTTAATTGTTTTGAAATAAAAGTTCCAATTTTTATCATTGTGAAATCTGCCAACTTGCTAAGCACACTAGATATGTCTATCCAACCATCCAATATACACCCTCATATTCATTTTCTATGATCCATAGTGACATTTAGGGATCCTCAAGAGTTAAAAACATAAATGAAACTCATTGGTTTGTGACTTTCATTGCTGACCACACTAAAATCGCATGGATCTTTCTCATGAAAGAAAAATCAAAAACAGGGGCAATCTTCCTATCTTTTCACTCGATGATTAACACCCAATTCAAAAGCAAAATTCAGGTCCTAAAAACTGACAATGATAGGGAGTACTTCAATTCTATTCTTGGTCCCTATATCTTGGAACAAGGCATTATACACTTAAGCTCATGTGTAGATTCCTCTCAACAAAATGGAGAGACAGAGAAAAATAGACACCTACTTGAAGTAGCTTGATCAATCATGTTCTCCAACAATGTTCCTAAATATTTATGGGAGGAAACTATCCTAACAACCACCTATCTCATTAACAGAATGCCAAGCCGAGTTCCAAAATTTTAAAATCCCCATCAAGTTCTTATATAATAATCCTTTCCTCACTTCAAATCATTCACCTCAGATAATCCACTCAAAGTCTTTGGGTGTTCAGCTTTTGTTCACATTCATCATCACAATCGAACCAAACTTGATCCAAAATCACTCAAGTTATCTTTTTAAGTTACTCATCCAATCAAAAAGGATATAAGTGTTACTTACCTCTTATGAGAAAAATATATATCTCCATGGATGTCACATTCTTCACTCATGTTATCTTTTTAAGTTACTCATCCAATCAAAAAGGATATAAGTGTTACTTACCTTTTATAAGAAAAATATATATCTCCATGGATGTCACATTCTTCGAGCACCAGTCCTACTTTCCAAACTTGAAATTCAGGGAAGCATTTGAGGGAATATCAGTTTTGGGACATTCTGCAAGACACTCACTCTTAATTTTCTCACTCTCACCATCCTCCAAAGTTACCAATAACCCCATTCTCATACCTCATCAAAACAATCCGAGTCTTTCACAAATATGTCTGAACCTTAAAACACTCAAATGGCCCTGCCTGAATATGTCAAACCTATCCAAACAGTTCAGCCTGAACTTGTTCCATAGCTACCAGAGACCAATAATGAACAAGAACTTCAAGTCTATGTTAGAAAGAGGAGGAAACGTATTGAGCATAAGGAACACACTACGCAAATCAAGCAAGGTTAAAAACTAGAACCGATTCCTTTTGCTTCAGAAATTTGCACAGGTATGGATCCATCAAATCATAAGGTCGTTGGTCCTATTGTTGATAATTCTGACTTGCCTACCGCTCTAAGGAAAGGTGTTCGATCATGCACAAAAAACCCCATTGGAAACTATGTTGCTCATGAGAAGCTACTACCTCCCTATAGTGCATTTGTTTTTGCTCTTGATAATATGCAGGTTCCAAACTCTATTTAGGAAGCTCTAAGAATTCCAGCATGGAAACAAAAACTCAGGGCACTAGAATAGTCTTACAAGGATATAAACAGTGTCAAGCTGATCATACACTATTTGTGAAATTCTCATTTGAGAAGAAGATTGCTATCCTAATTGTGTACATTGATGATATTATTCTAACTGGAGACTATGAAGAAGAGATTATCAAGTTAAAGAAGCTGCTTGCTACCAAGTTTGAAATTAAGGATCTCGGCCCCCTCATAAACTTCCTAGGGATGGAGATTGCTCGATCCAAGAAATGAATTATTATCTCTCAAAGAAAGTACATCCTAGATTTACTCAATGAAACGAGCATGCTTGGATGTAAACCAATTAATACTCCTATGGATCCCAATAAGAAGATGACAACAAATGAAGAGAGTACTCCAATTGACAAAGGGAGATATCAAAGACTAGTGGAAAAATTGATATACCTATCACATCCTAGACCAGACATTACATTCTCTCAATTAGTGTGGTAAGTCAGCACATGAACAATCCAACAGAAGATCATCTACAAGCTGTGTATCGGATTTTGAGGTACTTGAAGATGATACCAAGGCATGGATTGTTATTCTTAAAAATGTGAAAATCGAGAGATAGAGATCTACACAGACTCAAGTTAGGCTTTAGAGTTGACTGACAAAAGATCTATAAATAGCTACTGTTCATATGTGTGAGGAAATCTAGTGGCATGGAGAAGTAAGAAACAATCAGAGGTTTCTAGAAGCAGTGCCAAGTCGGAATATCATGCCTTGCTCCAGGCATCTGTGAGGGAATGTGGCTTCAAAGATTGCTTAGTGAACTCGTAGCCATTACAGAAAACACCAGAAGAACGCTTTCAGACAGCCAAGCTGCTATCAGCATTGCCAAAAATCTAATTCATCACGATAGGACGAAACACATTGAGATAGATAGACATGTTATCTCTAAGAAGGTCAACAACAGGATAGTTCAATTGACCTACATTCCTACAAAACTGCAGACAGCTAATATCCTCACCAAAGCTCTTCCAAGGACCAGTTTCGAAAAATTCAGCTCCAAGCTGGGATTGTATAACATATACAGTTCAGCTTGAGGGGGAGTGTAGAAAGGAGCCAGGTCTTATTTAATTAATTATGAAGATTTATATTATTTTAGGATATTTACTTATTTAGTTTGTTTCCTAATAAATAAGGATCAGTTTGTTGATTGATTCCTTAGAATTCAATTTTCCTGATTTACAAGGATTACTTTCCTAGTTTTGTGGACTGGAATGCCAACCACATCTATGTAAAATAGGCTGATAATTCTTTTTCAAAGAAAAAGGAGAATTCCGTCCCTCTCATTTCAAAAATCCACAATGAAATGGATAAAAGCAAGGATTTTGTAATTGTTGTGGTTAAATAAATGGGGTGTAAGAAGATAATGAAAGATTTTCTCTTTCCTTCTTTGGCAAAGTGTGGGTTTCTATCCTGATGGTTTTTGAAGTTGTCCAAATATGGCTTCTTTTTTTCTGTACCAAAAAACATTAGATCTTACATATTTATTACCATTGTACATAATGGTTGGTTCTCGATATTGCGTTTCATGTGTCATATGACCGTACAATGCATTTCACTCACATGTGGTTCAGCCTTGCTTGTTTGGGAACCATGAAAATCCCGGTTTTGGGCATGATGATCAAACATCTGAATTTTCTTGTGAGTCAAGACCAGAACACTAAATGATCACCGTGAATAAGATTTTTTATTCAGTTTTTCAATATTAATAAGTTTTGGCCAATCAAATTTGTTATATACTGCTAGTTTATTAATTATTATTATTGTTTTTATTTTTTGCAAATGTTTTTGCTGCTTGCTAACATTTGCTTTTGATCTGTATTGCTTCAGGTTTACTGAATTTCTTTCATCATTTTTCATCTTTTGCAGAAATTCAAGTGATCATTTGAAGATCTTCTCGGGCGAATCTTCTCACACAGTTACCAGATGAGATTCATGGTATCCTAAAAAGCAATCCAGTAGTACTTGAACTCATTTTATCGGCTTGGGTTCCACATTTCTAATTTACATAAGATCAAATTCATATTAAGTATTTGTTTCCTCTACAAAGTTGTAATAGGGAGGAGTTTCTGATATTCATTCATAGCCCTCCCTGATTGCAAATTATAACTTCTGTTGCATATTTCGGGTAGTGGTTTATAAATCAAATTCTACCTAAGCTCAAGTGATAATAATGAAATGGTTGTAATAGAATGATAATATTAATAATGCAAAAGTAGTTCCCTGTACATTGGTAAATCCTTTTTCTACTACATTCATTGCCCAACTGATGCCAAAGTTTCAAATAGATACCATTCACTCTTACAAAATAAATGGAAACATGTCTTTTCCATGTCATCTTATAGACCTAGTTTCCCCTGAATGTTTGAATAATGGTGTTGTGCCATGGGTCTGACAGGTGCTGAAGGAGGTTGTCAAATGGTCCTTTTCCAGTCACATTGTGTTGAACTATAAATCCCAGGAATGCCAACATTGCCAATCTTCCTGCAAAATTTCCATTTGAACAGAAGTTAGCTGAATTCAGCTTTTCAAATATATAGCCCTGCTATGATAGGCAACCTCGGCTTGTTTATTATGGATGTCTAGTGTATTATCCGAATTACATGTAATCAAAAGCCAGATGCCCATCATAGCAAAATTTTCAAATTTATAAATTGTAGTTTGTATTTTTTAAGATTATTACCATTTGCGAGCTCCTTTTCCTTGGCCTCCAAAGTTGGTGCAAAGTTGAGGGGATTGAAGATGCCTCCTGGGTATCCACACTCATTTGGAGGCAAGCTGTATTGCTTGAAGATAGGATCTTGGTTGACACATCCTGGGTTCTTGATATCTTGCCACCTTCTGATCTCGACGTAATGGAACAAGATGAATTCGATCACGAAGAGGGTGGATGAAGAGGCAAAGTACTCGGCCTTTCCGGCATCATACCATTTAGGAACATTAATGATTCCAATGCTTGTTAAAACTTCCGGTAATAGCATACCAGTAACCCCGAGCATTGCCCAACGGCCGTTGACGAGCTCGGCTTGCACGTACCACTTGAGGTTCTCAGGGTCTTCAGCAAGTCCCAAGGGATCAAATCCATTGTCACCAGGAAGGCTGAGCATACAAAAAAGGTCAAATATTATGGTGTATATATATAGATTGTTTTGACTATGAACTAAAAAAACTAAGACAATTTTTTTTTTTTTTTAAAGTACATGACCAAACAAAGATTGATTTAAGCAAATTCATTATCTTCATGAGTTCCGTGAGAATGAGTTTATGTGAGAAAAATACCTGCCATTGAGGTAACCTGGTGAAGGCAAGCCAGGTAACCACTCCCCCTTCTTAGCCTCAACTTTAAAAGATGTAGCTGATGGAGTAGCAGAAGGCTTAACGGACAAATCCCTGCTTAATTTCCCAGAAGATCCAGAAAGGAACCTCGATTTCGAGGCACACGGCCGGAAAACGGCGGCTGAGGCTTGCGTGGTGACGGTCGCCATCTTTCCCGGCCTGAATTTCAATCAAGGATATGAGGTTTTCTTCAGGCAAGCTTGGTGATAGAAGCAGTAGAAGGTATAAAATGAACATGTAATGTTTGTAGCATGGCTTTGTATAATTCGTTTCAAAACCAATTTTGTGGTCGTTGTTGGTCATTGAAAGTGGACGGTTGGTTTGTATGATTTTTTTTATGATCCAACGGTGGAGATGTGGTAGTAGGTTTTGAAGTAGCCAATGAGATAACAATTTGCCTTATCCTTTTATCTATAGAGTTTGTATACACAAATCTATTTCTTTGTTGCTGTTGGATGAGAAAAGATACTGTGGGGTCTACATTTTAGCCCCTTATTGGAAGATCTTATAAATGGATATGATGCTAGAATATCATGCCATGTAGGATCCATCACATCCTATTAGTAGTTGAAAAGTGGCTTATTGAAATTACGTTTTGCGTTTGCATAAAAGGTTCTAATGTATTTCATGTCAATTTTGAGGGAGTGAGATCTTATAAAGATTTTCATTTGATTTAATCATAAAACTAGAATGGCAGAAGAAGTTATATTAAATTATAAAGAACCATTTTGATTTAAGTTTTGTTTGAATTAGACAATTAAACTTTTATATTACTTATGTTATATATAAAAAATAATGAAATTTATAGATTACCTTCCTCAATCTTGACCATAGTGTCAACTTAGTTCCTCTTTTTTTTAAAAAAAAAAAAAAAAATTTTGGACAATGTCATTTTTAAATTTTGGTTAAATTAACAATTATATCCGGTTAAAACTTTTGGATTGTAATATTTTTATTATAGCTTATACTAGGAATGTTAAATTTAAAAGATATTTAGAATGTTCCTCGCCAATATAGGCTTAAAAAAGAATTGATTACAAAAGAATTGAAGAAAAATTGTGTATATATATATATATATAAATTAATTTTCATATTCTTGATATTTTAAATTAGAGAAGTTCTTTCTTATAATTTCATAAGAACTCTTTATATAATATCATTTCAAATATATAAAAAATAATTTTATGCAAAATTCTTAATACCTAAAACCAATCATTTATATAGCGAATTAGTAAGGCATTCAATTTTATACGTTCAAAAAACCCAAAAGATATGTATTTTTTAGGATGTTTGATCTCAACATTATAAATATTTTTAAAAATATTTGGTTTTATATTTTTGAATATATTTAAAATATTTAATTGTATTTTTTTTGAACACATTTGAGATATAAATCTATAAAGATGTTTAATTGTATACTTTTGAATATATTTAAAATATCTATTTTTATATTTTTAAATATATTTGAAATATTCTATCATATATTTTTAAATACAAATATATTCAATTATTAAATAATTTTAATAGTAATTTTAAATAAAAATAAAAATATCAATTTATTGTAACACTGTATAAATTTTATGAATTTTATTTGGTAGTGCCAGTATAACCTTTCTTTAAATTAAATTAAGATTCTCATTTATATATATATATATATATATTTATTATGTGGCTTTTTTATGGTTCTAAGGCTTTTTAGACTCAATTCTCGGGCTACATAGCCCAAAAAGTTTAAGTCTTGGGTATATGACTTTTTTTTTGGGTTTGACCCAATAATATCGTGATAACAATAAAAGGTCCAGAAAAATTTCTAGTCTTATGTATGCGTCCAAAAAAAAATAATAATAAAATAAATTGCAGTGATGTGTACGGTTTGGCTAATTTCAAAAAAAATAAGAATAAAAAAGTTAAAAAGAAACTTATATATATGGCCTTTTGGATGATCAAACGGATACATATGTTAGACTTATAGGTTTGATTTGGTGATAAAATTATTAAATATGTAAATTGTTTAATAAGCTGTAGTGAAAATTTTCGTTTCTTTTGACATATTGTAAATATATATTTATGCAAAACCATTTAGAATCTTAATTTTTAAAATAATGAATAAGGAATTCAATATTATAATAATTTATATGGGCAAACAATAACTTTGATAAAACTAAAGTTCTTTTAAAAATTAATGTTATATGACCCAATTCATGAAATTTACAAGTAATAATAGCATATAACTAGAGGGAGTTCATTAAATTTCGATGAGTGTGCCTACATGGCAATTTTCCCAATTTAAATTGTAGGATTAGTGAATATTTGTAGGTAAAATCTTTTTTCAGCCCAACCCAAAAGTACTTTTAATATAAACTAATCGACAAAAGTCGACCAATGCCACATGACAATGTCAAGGACCACACAATATTGCTATAAACCAATGTATGTCGTTCATCGACCCAACAAGAGTTAAAGACTGAAATAAAAATAAAGTTTTTTTTTTTTGGTGGAATATTTGTTTGATTTTTATAGATAATACAAATGAGAGGCTCAAATATCAAAAAGATAAACTGAAAGTGCTAAGCTGCCGACACGTGGATTTAAAACATACACAACACATAATTATTTTTATTTTTTTTTTATAATATCCCAAAAAAAAAAAAAGGTTCCACAAACTCCAATTTAATGAGAAAAGAGAAATTTGTTCAACAACGCTAGAACAAAATTTATTAACCAAACCGATAATATTACACTTAGCTTGCTCTTATACATAATAAAGAAGCTTTTTCCTCATAAAGTAAATCATGAGGAATAATAACAATAGAAAAATAAAACCAAAAAATTTACCCAAACCTATTCATATAAGTAATCAAATAAGGGTTGGCGGGTGGTTCATGTATCCCCCACCGCTGCCCAATTTCTGTCTCTGCCTTAAACAAAATAAAGCATATCCCAGAAAACCCCTAATTTAAATGATGATTTAGGGCCATTTTCAAATAACTAGCCCTTCTCATTTCCTCTACCCCTAAACCCCATTTCTAATTTTTTTTTTTATAGAACCCCATTTCTAATAACATTATGTTTTGACGACTCCTATATATCACACTAAAAATAACAAAGCCAAATTCTCATATTAATGGCTCTGTCATTTCTTTATTGCTCTAGTCTCCTTCTCCTTAATCCTATCATATAAGGTGATAATTTTATTATTATTATTATTATTATTATGGGAATTGTAGGCCACTATAGGTTTGGCCAAAGGACCAGCCAGGAGGAGCAACATTGTTAGAGACCACAGTGCGACCATCACTAGTGGTAACCTTAAAAGAGAGGCTTTGTCCATTAAGGTAAGCATTGCTTTGCCAATTTTGACCCCAATTCCTGGACATAGGTTGCCAATTAGTTTTTGACCCTTTGATTGAAACAGATTGGACATCACCAGCACCTCCTACGTTGGTGATCAAAACCAGATTGAAATAAGAATGGCCGTTGAATGTGAATCTGATGCCTCCCTTCTTTCGGCAGGGGACCCTGCATTATCACAATATAAAAGAAAAAGAGAAAAAAAAAAAGAAAAAAGTTTCAGATACAAAAAAAAAGCGAAAGATGTGCTTTGCTTATCAAAGAATCTATGAATAGATTTTCTATACTTTTGAATTGGATTTTGTTTATAACTTTTCATTTGAAATATTGAATTTTTACCCACCACAAGAAATTTTATGATCATAAAGCAGAGGGTTTTTGTTTTTTTTTTTATTTCTTTGATATTGTGATGAGGAATTTAAATTTGGACTATAAAAGTTTAAATTTAAATTAAATATTATTTAGAAACAAAAATACTTTATAAAAGTGAATATCGTGAATAAAAAGTATCTTTAAAAAAAGTTAAGATACATATATATAAGTCTTTACCATGTGCCATCAACATTTTTTTTAACATTAAAACATTTGCAAAAATAATGATTTTAAAAAAAAAAAATCTTTACTAATAATATTGCTCATATTCGACAATTTTTTTCAAAAACACCATCTTTAAAAAGTTCTGTAAAATAATATTATATATATATATACTAAAATATGTATATAGAAAACAAGTTCTGTTTACGAAGTGTAAGAAAAAGACAGAATACAAAAATTATGGGATATTGTTGGGAGACTTCAAGACTTGGATGAAAAAAGTTGAGAAAAGGCCATGCGTGCGGCGGCTGCTGATAACCTGACCGATTGTCAACAATGCTTTGTGATGTTTTCAGAGGTGATAAAAAGTAAAATAATGAATTTATATAGACTCATTGTGTTTACTTGTACAATAATTTTATATTCGGAATTTTTAAAAAAATTATATTAAAAAGAAAAAAGATAGTGGCTTTTACCTGCGGTAAGAGACGGGGACAATACCGGCTCTGTATTGAGCAATTTGTTGGAAGACAGGTTGAGAGAGATCAAAATGGTGTTGTGGAGGGTTGCACCAACCGCCAGCATTGTTTGGGAGTGCATTGTTTGGCGGACAGAAATTGGTGGCTGTGACCACAATTGAGCCTGGTCGGCACCATTTTGGGTCATCTGCACACCTAATTTCGAAACAGGCTCCACAGCTTAATCCATTGTTGAACAAGGCAGTGCTCAAGGCTGCTGTGTTTGTTCCATACCCTTGGCTGTATAAGTTTCCATAACCACAGGCTCCACCTATAAAATTATTCATAATTAAAGTATATTAAAGATTGTAACACCACTAATGATTATCATTTTTAAAAAAAAAAAATTTGGAAATATAAGGATTTGAACTCGAATCATCCTTCTACAAAACAATAAGTTTGACACTAATTATCTTCAAAGAAACTACTAATGATAATCATAAATAACAGCAAATGCTTCTTTTTTCAATACTGGAGATGAGGGTATCTGATTCAAAATAAATTCTGCTTGACAAATTAGTAGACTTTGGGACTAGGCCCACAATAAATGCTATTAGAATTGTTAATATATTAATTAGTGTGTGAAAATGAGTACTTTATATTTATTTATATTTGTTTTTATAAATTAGAGAGGGAAATCTTAGCATCTGGAGTCCAAAATTTACAAATTATCACTGAGAAATCATTATACAACATAAACACGACTATATGATTGAGTATGTACCACATAATAAGAAAAGAGTAATCATATGGTAACATTTTATTAAGTAATAGTAACTTTCTTAGGCAGTACGAAAAGTTTGAAGAGACTAACCCATTGTACCAGAGGCATCACCACCTCCATAGAAAGTGGCATGAGCATCAATCCAACCCTGATCACCATACCCAAAACCAAATAAGAAGGTACAAGCAGAGAGAATCCCCACCATGAAAACCGCAACAAGTGACATTTTTTTTTTTTTTTAGTTGTTACTTTTTCAAACGCAGAGACACAGAGAGAAGTTGGAATATGTGTGTGAGGAAAGATTGGAGGGGGCAGGTGAGGGGAATAAATAGATGGGTTGGAAGAGAAATTGGTAATTCTACAATAAAGAAGCTGATAAAAGGGGTTTGAGGTGTGGGGACCTTAAACGGCCAAGTGCTAGCGGTTTCTATGACTTTGAGAGGAGCAAGAGGCACTTTCTTGAAACCATGTGATTACCTACCTTTCTTTTTTTTTTTTTTCTTTTTTTGTTTGTTTCTGTGTACTGTGGAGTTTTAGAGTGTAGAGGGTGAGTGAAAAATGATGGAGGTTCAGAGACTGAGATTGAAGAGAGATAAAGATTTAGATACCCCCAAGCTGGATTTTGTGATTGCAAGCCGCAACCCGCAAGTGGCCTACCAAACCAAACCCTTTTCCGCCATCCTATAAACATTTACTTCATCTTCCACTTGCCCTTCATTATTATTTTATTATTTAGTTCTTTTTATTAATTTAATGTTCGTGTTGAGAAAACTATAAAACATATTTCTATATGCAATGATCACTTAGTTAACTGCCACATAATGAATTCGATCAAGCTTAGACACACAGTGACAAATAAGGGTAAAAAAAAATTTAAAAAAATGAAAAAGATGCAACCAATTAAATCTACCCAATCCTGGTTCGATTATTTCTCTCTCAATTAGATTGAAATGAAAATTAACAATTGGATAAAAGTCTAAATTTACCAACCAATGTGAACAAAACCGAACTACAGTGAATTAGATTGGATTGAATGAGATACTAAGAGTGGTTTGGATTGTATTGAAATTTTCCATTATTAATTACTGTTGAATCAGTTTGATTATTCTGAAACAGATCAGTTATGACCCCTAGTGACAGAGGAGCCTCACAATGAGAAATTAATGAGGGTTGAATGCATATACATACATACGTGAAACCTTAATCTATAACATATATAGAGGTAACACATATAGAACAGTATATAAGAGACTTAAGTAATAAATTTAGGTTATCTTACAACGTCTTTGTAGAAATAGAACTTATGTTCAAATATTGGTTAAATATGACTTCGATTACAATTAGGGCCCTTGTTGGGCCTCCATTTAACCCAAAAATTATCCTTATTAAATAAATAAAAAATAAAAAATAAAAATAAAATTAAAAAAACACGACGAAAATTGTCTTCTAATCTTTAAAGCATTAATATTTTTTTTAAAAAAAAAAGATTTATTACATTTGAAAGTTTTTATGTCCAATAAGCCTTTAAATAGAACGAATCTTTATGGAATTGGCACATTTTCTTAGTAACAAGGATGTTTGTGCCGAACCAATAAAAATTACAAACTTAATTTCGTTGGTGAATTAATTCGTTAATTAACAGTAATATGGATTAATTGGCGGAGCTAAACCTACCAAGCGTTTTTTGATGATTGTCCAAAAGCATATATCGATCGGTTGCTTGGTTTATCCCAACTAAGCCATCATTCCAATAATGCGACTACTCGGCTGATTTTCCTCTGTTATCTCATTTAATTATACACCTCGTAAAGCAATTTTGCTAACAAACACACCAATTCTTAAGCGGTGGGCCATCAGTATTTTATCGAAATAGACAAGATGTTTGAATCTATTATAGACAAAAAATTGGTGGTACGCGTATAATACAACATAAGATTGATGTTTACTGTAATAGTGCTATATATATATATATACATATATACGTGTATTTATAATGACTCGCACCTTTTGGTGATATGGGCGACATCTTCCACCTCTTTTCATTTAAAAAAAAAAAAAAAAAAAAAAAAAGACGTCTCCCACCTCTTGATAAGGAATGATTGTTTAATCATACATAACTAAAGCATTTCTAATGAACTTTTTTATATATCTTATGCTTTTTATAAGTTATTTAAAGATATCAATGTGGGATTAATTTATAATTCTACTCACTAACACTAATTTTTAATTTTCAAAAATTCACAAGAAAAAAACTTTTAATTTTAAAAATGTGAGAGATATGAAATCAAAAATCAGAACAATATATTATTCTTCAAAATTGTAGTTTTGTCACAAAATTTCGTCTTAAAAAAAGGAACTAATACGAAACAATATTTTGATGTGAATAAGTATATATATGATTCACATTAATTTCAAATCCAAGTTATAGATTAGTAAAACATGAAGTATTTATGCAACAAGTTCTTCCTATACATATTCCTGTTAGGAGCCATAATATATATATATATATATATATATATTTTGGTAATGGTTAAGAGCCATAATATGGTTGGTATACACTATACATGTGTTCTATCTTGAGCCTTTATTTATTTATTAATTTTTGGGAAAGAGATCTATATTGAGCTTCTATCATAGTTCTTTTGTAGTTGTTGCCATATCGGGATGTATTCATGTTTTAACTTTTATCCTTATTGTTGATAGCAATATAATATTAAAATTCAATCTATTTTTAATGAAAAGGAAAAATCCCTGGAGTTATAAAAATTTGGACGTTACATCTATGTAAGGTACGAATTGGGAAAATAGGTGTATCCTTAGGGCACAAAAACATTTTTTTTGGGGTAAATTTCAGGCACAAAAGCCTTGCCTCTTAGAGGTTTGGCGTGGTATATTATAGCCCAACTTTTATCATTGTTATTATTATTATTTATTAATTTTTCAAAAGTAAGGACCAAATTAAGATACAGTCCGAAGTAGAAGATGATTATCATAATTATTATATTGAAGAAAATTTAAAAATAGAATAAAAAGCATAATACAATGGTACTTGTCATTGTATTTTGTTGGTCCGTGGAGACACATATACAAACTGCATTAATAATGGCATTTAATATTCAGGACTACTTTCTTACATGGTCTGAAAGCATGCTTTCATATGTTTATAACTCAGTGCCCCAAAAAATTTGCCAGCCTCACTTTCCCACGCTTAGGTTTCAAATTTAGAAAAAACGCTTTGTTTTGAAGCAAAGTTTGGAAAAAGACAGTTAACGTTATATTTATTGCCTAATATACCCTTTGATATCATAAGGTACAAGTCTTTTTTAACATTAATAAGTTTTTTTTTTTTTAACAAAAGTTAAAAAAAAATTCTATAAAATTTAAAAAAGAAAAAGAAAAATTAATGTTAAAAATAAGCATTAAAAATATTTGGCAAAATCCTTAGGCTCCTATACTGCATAGCTTACCTATTCAAAAGAAAATAATAATGATAATAATAAATAACATTAAACTGCACATTTTTTAAAAGAAAATGAAACATAATACAATAAAAAAAAATAGATAAAAATTGATTAGACTATAATCATATCTAAATACTATATTATAGGAATTATTAAGTAAATAAACTTGTAATATATATGAGATTAAATTTTTTATTGGAAATTTAGAAAGTATGAAGTTTTCATAAATCTATTATGAATAAATATTTATTATTTTTTCTTGAAAACTTGTAATTTACAAAATTTTCATTAACTTATTATAAATATATGTTTACTAATTTTATGTTAATGGCATATATCATATATGGTGATATAGACTTATATATATTAACTTTTAAAATATGAATTATTTTATTATTTTTAGTTATTTTATTTAATTGAAATAATAATAAAAATAGCTAAACGCCTCCTAGTAATGCTCAAATTTATAAAATTTAAAACTTAACCTTACGCTTTATCATATCTGACGTCTTTTAAAACCTATATAACTATATATATAATGGTGCTTTCTCAACTTTTTAAATTAAAAATAAATTAATTTAATTATTTAAAGTGGTTAGAATCATATATATTTGATGTCATATATTTAATATGATATTATAATAAATGTACAGTTCTAAATTACGAAATCTGCTTATATTTATAGATTTCAGTTTAATTCTATATTTAAAATTAGGATATCTCCTTCTCAACCGAATCAAATTGTATATGTAAATATTTCAAATCTCTACTATGATATTCTCCATTCCTACTCAAAACGTAATGTTTTTCCACACACATTTTGAACCACCTAAAAAAGAAAAAAAAAAATCCCCAACTTTGACTTTAAAAAATAACTTTGACCCTTTTGAATCCTAACCATAACCTTCTCATTCAATGTTATCGGTTAGGCTGCACACATCTGAGAGAGAAAGAGACAGCACGTGGGTGATGCGTGATGATGTATATGCAGTTTACAATTTGAGGTGAGCATCAGCCTCAGGATGGTGGTGCATCGGAAGGACCAAAACAATTAGCCAACTAGCTAACTTTATAATCATGGATATTTATTACATCTTATTGTTACTTTTTTTCTTCAAAATTTAATGCTCTTAAATTCCTCAGCTTGCAAAAGTTGAATTTGCTTGTGAATAGCATAATATATATGTACATATATAATTTTCATATCAGGACCATCTAAATAAAAACTATCAACTTCTTTTATAAACTTAGAGAATTATTCATCAAAAAATCCTAGAAAATAATTGTATACGTATGAGATTTTCATTTTTTAATATATTCACAAAAATATATATATATATATATATATATATGAGATTTTGATACCTTACATAATTTACACTTTAGAATATTTCCAATAGAATGTGAATTGTAAAAATAATTATATCACATAAATAATATAAGCAATATTTTTAAAAACTTATTTTTTAATGATAGTGTTAAAAAAGAATATCAAATTGATTTAGCCTAAATATTATCAATGTGAACATCTAGTTTTAGAAATTCTGTTAAAATATTATAAAAACAAATTTTTCGCTAAAAGGTTAATTCTTTTAAAAAAATTAAAATAAAATATATAGTTAATTAATGATCATAAACACAGATTTTGTGCACATTTTATTGAAAAATAATTTTAAATTTGACTATATATTTATGTCATATAGATTAAAACAATATTAATTTTTTAAATGTTATATAAAGAGGAAGCCACATTTAACATTGTAAATGCTTATATTGAAAATTTAATGATACGATAAGTGTTAAAATTTCAAATCTTAGAATTAAATCATCAATTGATGAATTATTTCTTATATATATATATATATAGTAAGTTTTTATTTACAGGATTTGTTCATAAAAGCATCATCAACTTTTAATATATATATATATATATATAGTCAAGTTTATATCAAATATATTTTTATTAGTTTTTGAATTACATTTAAAAGTTAGAATTTAAAAATTAAAAATTAATCAAATATAAATTTAATAATATATTAAAATCTTATTTAGAAAAAAAAAATCAATTAGAATCTAATAATTAATAAATATAATTTTAAATTTTAACTTTTTATACAATTTTACAATTCAAAAAAGAAAATTTTCACATTAATTTTTATATTAAATATCTGATTTATATATTGATAAAACAGCAGCACTACAGCAACTTTTAATTCTTCCTCTTCTCTAGTCATTTTTTATTTTCCTTCTTGATATCCTCTGTTCTCCTGTCAGCTTTGATTTTTATTCTTTAGCACCTCGGTTCACAGTCCATGGTCCAGATGTGTTATGCAACTTGGACATCTATAATCTCCTATGCATGCATCTCTCTCTTTTTCTCTCTCTAATCTTTGCAATTTCTTACTCAGTTTTTCTGTCTCTTGGCACATCTCGTGCACTACTCGATCTCTATATTATATTATTTACAACTTTCCAAATTAAAAAACAAAAATACATGATAAAAAAATGCAAAAAAAAAAAAAAAAGCTTTATTTTCACCTAAATTTTCCATTTCAATTGTTCTTATATATGTAGTTAAAAAGCATATATCAAAGATCTTTTAATTAAAGCATAAATAAAGATTCTTTAAGTAATTGGCTGCTTCAAAAGGTTGATTTTCTCAACATAATTTAATAACATTTATTATGTTAGTAATGAATCATATCAATGATGATAATTAATGATAATAAATAATAAAACTCATATTTAGTTGTTGAATGGTGATGAATAAAAACATTAGTAGAAAGGCGATTGCATCTATGCAAGAAAAGTAGAAGCAATTAATATTATGAATATCACAGAGAACCTAAAGGAATTAACAGGGCCCTAAAATTACATAGTTTATGTCACTAATTTTGTACTATTCCTAAAAACATAACATTAGTCATATTAAAGAAATTTTTGTGGTGAGACTGATTTTATGATAAAATCAGAAACAATGGTCTATAAAATATGTAACATTCATATTCATCACAACAGCTAGAGCTGCTTCCCCTCAAGTTATGGCAAACAATTTTAACAAGTCATTTAGACTATTTATATGACATCATTCAACTATCTTAATTTATACATGACACTTCAAGCAAAAAAAAAAAAAAAAATTCCTGCTTTCGTAGATTTGTGACGAAGATTGGTCAATAAATTATGATTTACCCATTTATATAAATATATAAACCTTCAAACTTAGTGATTGGTAGATTCGAATGCTAGTGTGCTATGTATAAGGTAATCTTTTTTATCCTCAAACTACATTAAATCTCTTATCATTTTTTATTTTATTTTATTTTTTTTATGTGTGTTCTTTCTATTTTGATGTTTGTTATTGAAATTATCCAACAAATTAGAAGGAGTGAATAATTCTCAATAACTTAAACTGCACATCTCAAACTATCTTTTTTTTTATTTTTTTTTTATTTTAACGGTTAGTCCAATAATGCATTTTTTAACAAATGAATAGGATGAAGCTAACTTACACATTGTACTTACAAATAAAAGTGAATTAATACAAACATAAAATAGTTTTATAAACAAAATTACAGACAATAAATAAGTTTATTTTATCAATTTCATTTAAAAAAATGCAAAATAAATTAATAAACAATCTCTCATCATATTGATTATTAATGTGGGTGGGTGCAGGACACTAAAAGGCTACTTGCTGTTCAATCCCACATCGTTCAAGTATAGATCAAGGGATGATTCAAATATAATTATAATCATTCTCATGACAACTAGGCTTTTTTAGAGCGGTTGGCTTTAGAATTTGAAAGAACTCCAAAATTAAGCGTACTCAGGCAAGAGCAATTCTAGAATAAATGACCTCTTGGAAAGCTCTGACAAAGAAAATCTTATACCGACTATGATAGTTAAATTGCGGACAATATCGGTAGAGAATGACAGATTTGCTAGTGTAAACAGGGTGTTACAAATAGTACCAAAGAATGTATCCGATCCGAAGTATGCCAACGAGGATGTTAGGGCCTAAAGGGGTGGATCGTGGCAATTAGTGTGGAAGGATGCAAAACTCTTGCAAGCTACCTAGTATCCAATCCCGCATTTTTCGAGTGTAGATGAGAGAATGATTCAAATGTAATCATAATCATTCTCATAATTCGAAGCTTTTTCAGAGTGATTGGCCTCAGGGTTTGAAAGAACTTTGAAGTTAAACATGCTCAGGCGAGAGTAATCTAAAAATGGGTAACCTTCTGAAAAGCTTTGAACAAAAAATTCCATACCGAATGCAATGGCTAAACTGATAGGTCTGTCAGTGGAGACGGAATGTTACAATGTACTTTTCATAAAGACCTTCTTTATCAACTATTGGATCTTTTCAAAAATTAAGATTTAAAGATAAATTTGAGGTTTATATGAGTCTTTAACAGGGTTCACTTTGCCTTTCAAGAGTCTTAGTATTTCATTAGACTCGTATAAACCCCAAATATATAATTAAATCTCAACTTTTAGAAGGATAAAGGCTAATAAGGAAGGTACCAATAAGAAATTCATCGAGATATTTTGATAAGATTGGATGGTTAAACTAAACCAATAAAAAAGAAAATAAAAAAAAACTATAATTTGTACAAAATAGCAATATAACCATTATAGTTGTTGGAGGTTGAAAGTACAAGACATATCATCTTTTGAAGGATAAAACAATAAATCCAAAGTATATTAAACTATAAATTACTCAATCAGTAATTTTGTGGATTAATTGTGAAAATTTCTATAGAAAGGTTCAAGGACTACTTTTTATTCATATTGTAAGCTTACTTATACACAGTTGACAATATTACACATATGAAAACTAAGATTATACAAGGAATGTATATATGTACATTACAATAGAGATATAATGGTTAGATGATAGCGGTAATTGTATTTGACATGTATATATTAATTGCTTTTGATTGGGCATATATTGAGCATGTTGACCCTAATTTGATTCTTTTTTATTTGATTCAACATAATTTAATTTTATTTCCTTAAGATGCCCCCTTAAGCTAGTTGTAATAGGACTCTAAACCCCTAACTTAACCAAAATCTTGCAAAACAAGCACGAGGTAATGCCTTTGTAAAAATATCAAGGTAAGTAAGACTTGAAACATATTGGATGAACAAAGAGCTACCATTTCATGAAGAAAGTGATAGTTTAATTTAATGTGTTTAGTATAAGCATGAAACATTGGGTTCATTGTCATTTAAAGTGCATCTAGATTATCACAAAACAATTGTGGAGAATATAACAAAGAGATGCTAATGTCACTAAGAAGAAAAGAAATTCAAGTGAGCTCAATAATGGTAGATGCCATGGATCTATACTCGGCTTCAGAGTTAAAATAAGAATGGTGGGCATTTACTTGAAGCACTGGGAAATACAGTTTGCTCAAAGAAAAACATAGTAGCCAGTTATGCTATGTTAGAAATGGGACACCTTGCCTAATCTGCATAAAAAAAACCATAAAGATTGCAAGAGCTTTGACAAAGATAGCAAAGCCTAAAATTAGATGTATCATCACGACATCTCATAATCTTTTGACAGCTCACAAATGAACCAAGTTAGGTTACTTAAGTACTAATAGACCTTATTGATCGCGAAAGTTATGTCAAGTCTAGTGAATGTTACATATTGAAGAGATCCCATAAGACAATAATAAGCAAACACTTTAATAACATCTCCATCTGTGCTTGTAGCTTTTATTTTAAAAGCCATAGGCGCTGATATTGGAAAACATTCAGACATGCAAGCTCATTCAAAAAGGTCATGAATGTACTTGGTCTAAAGATAGATGTGCACCACTAGTAAAATACTTAATCTCAACACCAACGAAAAGATGAAGTCGACCTAAATCCTTCATTGTAAATTTTTGACCAAGTTTGTGAATGATGAATTAAAAAGAAGTTATACTACTTACTTTTAGAGTGATATTGTCAACATAACTGAGAAGTAAAATAACAAGGAATCCGACCGATAAACAAAGAGTGATGAATTTACAACATTACACTTGAATCAATGATTAAGCAAGAATTAGGAGAGACAATCAAACCAAGCTTAAGGAGGTTATTTCAGTCAACATAATGATTTTTGAATAAGATAAACATGATTTGAATAAGTACTGCTCACAAAACAAGATGTGTTGTTTCATTAATAAGGTTTCTTTTAAATTTCGATGAAATATACATCCTTCTCACCAAGTTGCCTAAAGGACCATTTATATGTTAAAGCTAAAGAAATTATTAGAAAATATATTTCATCATAATCAAAATCAGAGACTTGAGTGAAATCATTCGCCACTAAACAGGCCTTGAACCAATCTAATGTGCCATCCTCTTTATATATTAAAAGATAAAACCATTTATAACCAACTATATTAATGTTACTTGGTGATGGAACAAGCTACCGTGTACAATCAAATTAAAAAGCTTGAAATTGATCATTCATATATGCTATCCATCATGGACCCTTGAGTACAGTGCAAAAAGATTTGGGCTCAGTAAGAGTAGAGTAGTCAGATGAGAAAAGTATCATTTGCCAAATAAATGAAAGATTAGTTCTAAGCTTGTGTTATGTAATCATAGGATGAGTGGTCATAGGTTACATAGGAGCAATAGGTTGGGCACCTGATGAATCAATGGGTAGATAAATAAAGAGATGCACATCAAGTTGAGGATCAATTCCAGTATGAATAAAGAGAATTTATGTCAAATTAGTACTAGTATGATCCAATTTAGAACTAGATAAGGATGTCTCATGATGAACAAAGGAAGCTTAAGATAAACGGGCACTAGCTTGGTATTTCTTAATTCTTTATTTTTATTTGAAAGAAAAATAATGCCTGCAGTTTGAAATAAATCAGGATGATGTATTAGATGATGACCTCGCACTTCAAAAGAATAATAATAAAAGATTATATTCAATTTGTTCAATGATGGATTCAGTGGGATTTGTTGGCACGGCAACAATTGTTGTAGGTATTGAAAGATCGAACTTATCTATAAAAGGCTCACCAAAATTTATATAAGGTATTAAGAGATTTACATGAGATGATTTAGAAGTTGTTGTAAGAATGATGGAGTTTCTATTATATATAAGCCACTCATCAAAGTCTAGGAAAGTTGTAATTTCTAGGTTGAAGGACATGTGAGTTGTAGAGTTTGTATTATAGGGAAATAAAGACTCATCAAACACTACATATCTTGACAGATATACTTAATTAGTTTTAAGATATAAGTAGTAGAATTTTTTATGCGTTGGGCTATAGCTATAAAATACACGGAGATAGGTTTTGGGATCAAACTTTGTTTTGCCTTGATGCCATAATGATGGAAAACATCGACAAACAAAGATTTATAATCCAGAATAATCAAGTTTCCATTCGTACAACAATGTATATGAAATGACATTATGTAACATTGAAGAAGGTAGTTGATTGATGAGGTATGCTGCTACCATAAAAGCATCAACCTAATATATCAATGGAACATTTGCTTGAAAAGACATGGTTAGGCCAGTTTCAGTCACATGATTATGCTTGTGTTTTGCAACATTGTTTTGTTTAGGTGTTACAGGACAAGAGTTTTGCTATTTTATACCACATTCAAGATGGTTAAGAAAATCAAAAGAAGTAAATTCAACATTACCATCTCATTAGAACTCGTTGATCTTTCTGTTAAATTTGATTTTCAACCAACCTTTGAAACTTGACAAAGCAACTGAAAAAATCTATTTTCTTCCTAAGAGCACATTAACTTGAGAATAGAGAGTAACCTTAAACTAATATTGCATAACAATGAAAGTTTTGAAAAGAATTAACTAGGGCAGCCTTATAACCATAATGGGTTTAATCTAATGGAGAATCACTTATTTTATTGGAATCACTAAATTAAAGTTTACAATTTTTGCCCATTTGATAGCTAGCGCGTATGGAAAGCTTAGTATACTAATGAGAACAGTAATATTTTGTCGATCTTTCAAAACTTTGAAAGACTTCAAAATTATGGCCAAATTTTTTATGCCATAGATTTGAAAAGTCGGATAAGATTTTTATGTCGAAAGCTCCAAAACTAGCTATCTTATAACAAACAACTAACACAAGCTTACTCAACTAATCTCATAAATAAACACCTTCGCATCTCTGCCTCCTTTTGTTGCATTAAACACTTCATAGAAGTGATTCTTTAAAGAGTATAGCTGGCCATTTTCATATTCTCTTGCTATTATTTACTATTTTTAATCCTTCATCACAAAACCATATGTGGTGAATTCAAAGATACAAGAAGTGGACATTAATAAACTTCCCAACAGATAAAAGGTTTTTCTCTAATTCAAGAACAAGTATATCTTTTAAATTAATTGTTCCATGATTGATAGATATAGATGCATCACCGATATAAGTACTGGTAATGCTTCTCTATTGCCAACATAAATCATATCATGTCCATTGTATGGTTTAAGATTATTAAGCTTATCTGGGTCATTAGTCTTATGTGTTGTAGTTCCAGAGTCAACATAGAACAATTCATCTTCTTGATCAATCAATAAAAAGGTAGTTATCACTAAATGAACTTCTTTGGATTAATAGTTATGATTAGATAAATTCCAACAATCTTTGGAAAAGTGATTGAATTATGTTCAGAATTGACAGTGAATTTTTTCATGAGACGAATTACCTTATTGAAGGTGGTTATGATGTTGTTTGAAATCTTGTTGAGGTGGGTTTTTATGTAGGTTGAAATTCCGATGAGGTGGAAGTGGAGGAATACTTCTATTTAATGAAGAATCACCATGCCTACTACTAGAACAAAGCCTCTTCCATGTGAGTTAAAGTTCTCATTCCTCTAGTATTATGACCCCTTCCACATTGTCGTAAGAATGCTTCTGTATGTCCAACATAATGCTTGTCTTCTTCCTTCTGTGCAACTAATGCCTGGTCATGACTTTGCAGAGCAAGCACAAATTGACTGAACGTTTGGATATGATGGTTTTTGTGGGCATTGTTACACAAAAATCTTGATATTTTAATCCTAAACTATGAGCCAATTGAAAAACTTTATGCAAATCAAACATTAGATGATTGATTGTCACTAAATCATTCCAAATTTTCTTAAATTTTTGAAGGTACTCATCTATAGATAAAGGACCTTTCTTGAGCAATAATAGCATATTTTTCAATTGTCCTTCCTTTTCTTTTGTTGCAAGCAAGAATTGTTCCTGAAGAGAATCCTAAACTTGATATGCATTAGTTGCTCCAACAATAAGGCTTAGGACTTTTTGATCATGAGTCCTTGAACTCAAGCTATTAGAAAACTTATCATTATTAATCCAAGGTTCAAAATTTTTGTTTACCTCAATCTTATCATCAATGTTGTTAATGGTTTATGAAGTTTGTTCAACATCTTTAAAATAGTGGTGAACTCCAAGGCTACACATCAAGGGAAGAAATTGTAATCTCTAAAAGATAAAGTTGGTTATAGTAAGTCTTATGAAAACAAGGCTTGCGCACTGATGAAAGGCTTGGATTATGAGAACTACTTTTTGCTTGATAGATAGCACTGAAGCAGACATGATTTTATTGCTAATTTGTAGGGATGAAGGCTTCGATATCATGTATTGATTTAAAAAAAATAATCAAAAATGTTTTAGTCTATGTAAGATAAAATGAAAGCATGCCAAAATTAAGGAGTGCAATCAAATAAAAGCAAATTAGAAGAAATAGAAATGCGCAGGAATCTAACTCAATCAGGCAACTTTATTCAAGAATAGAAAATTAAAGAATCTTAAAAGATTTTTAGACATAAAAAATAAAATATTTAGAATAATAATTAGACCTGGCAACATGTTATGTGAATCGTGTTCATGTCGTGCTCGTGTGGAATTTAGTTAACCTAAATACGACTTGTTAAGCTTTCGTGTAAAACTAGATAAATTCAAACTCATTCAATAAAATATCGTATAACTCGTCACTCAACTCGTTAGCCCATTAAGAATAAATATAAATTTTAAAATTTAAATTTAACTTAGCTTTCAAATAATAAAATAATATTTAATAATAAATTAAATAATTTTAATATTATAAAACTTTTGTGATTACAAAAATACTCCTCTTTAATGAATTTTATGGTTTATCATGTATTATCGTGTTTACCCTATTAAAACCTGATAATTTATTGAGTCTTATTAAGTGACAGTGATAAAGAACCGATAGGATATTGTCAATCAAAACCCATAAATTATCGTGTAGATTTGTGTAGTGTTATCGTATTGTGTAGGATTTTGTTAGGCCTAACAATAATAGAACAATAAAATTTAAAAAACTAAAATTGGACTAAAGCTAGATAGACATCATGAAAAAGGTTGCTGTAATATTGTGCTTCTCTTCTATCTTCAGTAGGAAACTTTGTATAGACATTCAAGCCAGAATATTTATCAAGATAAATATCTTATTAAATAAATTAGATAATAATAAAACCTATTCGATAATTAAGTAAAGTATATAAAAACAAAATATAATTTGATAATTTAATCTAGATAAGAAAACAATAATTAAAATAAATAAAAAAATAGATAAAGTCCTCTCTACATCTTGGATATATACGTTATCTTCAACCACGCAAACACCATGAAATTTTTGTAGAAAGGTTCAGGGCCTACTTATTATTCATATTGTAAGCTTACTTGTACACTTTTGGCAATATTACACATATAGCCATTAAGACTATACAAGAAATGTAACGTACATTACTACAGAGAGATATATATGGCTAGGTGACATCAGCTGTGATTGTATTTGAGTAAGACACATTAATTGTTTTCTATCTGGGATACATTGATCATGTTGACCTGGATATGATTTTTCCTTATTTGATTCTGCTAGATCGTGATCACTATTTGAATTTTTGATATACAACAAATTAAATTCAATCCCATAATTTTTGAAATCACTATTTTTTTTTTAATTGTTATATACTTTTATCTATTTTTTACCTGGATCATAAATTACAAAGTACTTTTAAGATTAAATTTTGTACATAAATAATTATCTATTTTTTTTATTTTAATATATTAATCACTACAACTTTTTTGTGTTGTTCAAATTTAACATGCGCATGGCAGATAAAACGGTCCAAAATAATCTATTTGTTCTTTTGACATGGTTCTAAAATGATTGCGTATCCAAAATGTCCTCCTATTGTAGCAGTCTCCACAAAAAACAAAAAACAAAAATAAAAAACAAAATAAAAACAGAAACCTTAGATGTTAACCATGGGACCAAGAGATTCTGGAAATCTTGGAAGAATAAAAAGTGATTTAAGGACCGAAACGGCGGAAAATAGACGTTGAGAAACATGATAGAGAGGAATTGAGGGCGAGCGTGATGGCATAGAAATTGGAAAGCAACTTTCAAGGACCGAAATTGTGGGATATATGACACGTACTACATGCACCGTATATTTGATTGTGAAAGCATATAATATGTAATTTTGTATTCTTTCTATCCTTCTTGAAATCTCTACCGCCGGAATCTCTTTTCTTATGTTATTTCCTTATCTCTCAAGGATTCTTTCATCATCCGAAAACAATTTAACAAAAAAGAAAAAAAATAAATAAATCGCAAAATTTTGAAAACAACCTAATGATATTTCCCAACATTACTTAATTCAATGCTGTAATTGCCTTTTCTTTTTTTATTTTTTGCTGAAACTTTCGATTTTCTTTTTTATTTTTCTTAAAATTAAAAAGAGGAGAAATATAGATATTGAAAATCACATCGTTTGTCATGTCATGTAATGATATATATCTATCCCTTTGCCATCGTCACATAAAACACTAAAGTTTAGCGGCATCTTTCTCTTTATGATGTTATGGATAGTTGGCTTAACTTTTTATTTATTTATTTATTTTTTATTTTCTAATATGCTTTCTGTGTGAAAGTGTAACATGCTATAGATATGGGGGAGAGAGAGATATTGCTGTGATTCAATGAAGAAATGGAGATAGTTACATTTCCCATTTAATTAACTCATATATAAATGCTGTTTGACAAAAAATATTTGACATCATAACAAAAGGTCTCTGGTAATGGACAAATTTTGATTGAAAAGGATATTAGGGTGAGTTGGTAACATGCATAACCCATAAAAAGCAAATATAATTTATCATTATGTAGCTTTTTTTTTGTTTTTCTTAGATGGGAAAAATGATAATATGAACAAGGAAGAGCATTTACATAAAGAAGAGAGCATAAAATTTAAGAAGCAGTATTCTTGATTTTTTTTTAACTATAATTTAATTGCTATGGGTTTAAAGTACTTCAATTTTTAAATTAGTAATTTTCAATTTTTTCAATTAAGGCAGCTGGAGCTGCACAACTTCTTCTGTTTCTGTGAGCCTCGTCAATACAGCTCGTTAAACAAACTGTTTTGTATTTAGCTTAAATTTTATTTAGCAAATAGAAACACTATAAGAAATTTATTGTATTCCTTGGAGATATTCAAACTTTGGATTTTTGACAAGAGAAAATTTATGAGCCTATGAACTTTAAAAGATGTGAGGTAAGAAAGGACACAATCACGTATCAGTTGTGTAACACTGAAAGATTTTTATTGGCAAAAACGATTTGATGTTCAATTTTACATTGTTTGAGTGTGAAATAATAATACCTCAAATATAAATTTAATATTTTTTAACAACTCAAATCTTTTCACGGTACTTAGAATTGAAAAAACCTTTGGAATTAAACGTACTTTCATTTGAAACAATTTTAAAATAGATAATCTTCTAAAAGTTGGAGTAAAAAATTTCATATCATCTATATTATAATAAATAAATTAAAAATAATATCTGAGTCAAAAGTGGGATGGGAATTACAAAGCTAGTAATGACTTTGTTCGTATGTTGGAATGCATGCATTTGTCTACATGTTATTATGCGGCTTGCTTTTACCTGTATGTGTACTTGATGATTATTATACACAATTAATTATCTCAATTAATCATTTGATTCTTTGTGATAAGGAAAGCACTTTAGGTAGCACTCGTCCGGGAAAAAAAAGAAAGCTGTCATCGTAAATAGCAAATAAAGAGCTGATAAAGTTTCAAATTAATGTATGTGGTCGGTCTTACTTTTCTTTTCTTAATCTGGCCAATGGCAATAAAAACCAAAAAATCAAAATCAAAAGAAGAAGAAGAAGAAACTGGTTTATAAAGAAGGGTTTTATTATATTTTAATTGGACTTTTTATCATTAACTTTTCTGAAATGAGAACGATATATACTTGGTTCAAATTCATTGTACTTCTTCCATGTCCAAACAAAATCATTGTAATAATATGTCCAATGTTGTTTTTTTCTTTTATTGCTAACTAAAAACAAAACATGCCGATCGAGGATATGCAAATTTAAAAGAGAACTTATATATTTTTCTGTAAAATAAAGTAAATGTTAAAATGATGCATAGTATCTCAACTCTCAAGATTTACTAGGATTAATTATTTATATCACCACTTTAAAGACTTCGAAGTAATGAAATTTGATCTTGGCCCTCGCACATGTTTATTAAAGCAATAAAAAAACAAAAATCGATAAAGGTCGTTTGATAGCATCATTAAATTTATTTATGTCAAATTTTAACAAAAGGTGGCTATAATTTTTTAAATATTTTAAATAATTATAAGTTTGAAAAAAAAAAAACATAAATTGAAATTGTATTTAATTTGAAATTTATGTTTTCCTTTCTCCTCAATTTTCCTTAATTTTATCATTAATTTATATTTGAATGAACTTTAACAAATATTAACATATAATATAAACAAATTACACACAATTAAACAATTAAATAGCTTATTTTAAAATTTTTCATCACTTTTTCTATTCTTACATTCTTTTCATCACTTTTTTCTATTCTTACATTCACACTCTTTCGAGTTTTGACAACAATCTTTATCGTTTCCACCCTGACGAAAGTACAATGAAGATAAGGGGAATCATCCCAACTTGTACTCATCTTGTCGTTTTTTCTTTTTTCTTTTTTTTTTTTTCTTTAGTAGAATTTTTAATTGCTTCAAACATAAGAAAGTGGTGTAAGCAGCAATCAATATTCAATATGATTTGATAGGGTAAGGGTAATGAAGAAATAGTAGTGTCGTGACTAACATGCAAAAAGCTTTGCATCCGTTATTTTGGACCAGAAGTTTTCATGATCTTGACCCAACAAAAAAGGCTGCAGCAATAGCTACTAGATATGTACGGCGAGAAATGAATACATGAAAGCTACCCCTTCTTCTTATGATTTTTGGACCATATGGATCCGAGCCCATGTTCATGCTGAACCCTTAGAACAAAAAATAAAAAATAAAAAATAAAAACCCACATGTTCAGATTTGATAAAAGAGGGGATAAGCCAGACACGTAAAACAATTTTCATTTCTTTGAGACGTCAAATGTGATTTGTAGTACTTGGTTTGAGAAAACTCGAGAGGAAAAATATTTTGTTCAAAGCAAGAAAGCAATGGGTTTGATTAGACGCCAACATGATAATATTGAGGTTTGATTTTGGAGAATTCTCTCTCATGGTTTTTTGTAAAAGCGTTTCCATGTAGATCAACCGAAATCGGGTGTCAGAAAAATAAAGTTGGATTGGGACCTATTTTCCTTTTCGTTTTGGGTGTCTAAATCAAATTCTCAGCCCTTAATTTAGATACAAGTTTTGACAGTTTGATAAGAAAACGAATAGATAGAGTAGGAGACGTGTAATTAACAATGAAAAAATAAAAAAAGATAGAATTAGGAGACATGAAAAATACCAAATAATAATAATATTAGTAACAATAGTAAAAATTAAAAAGTGGAGTGTTGGAATGTAAAATAGGAAGGGGTTTGATATGCCTATGATAATAAAAATGAAGTACGAAACTGAAGTTAGAAATGGAAAGAAATGATATAGAAACATAATACATCTTAGACCATCATCTCAAACGTACGGAAAATGCTATAATGACAACTTCATCCTAAAATTTTTACATTGACATAATTTTTCTAATTCAACTGCTAGAAATGTTGTCTTCAAAAAAAAAAAAATTAAATAAATAAATAAAAGAAACGTACTAAAAATGTTAATTTAGCATAGCATTCAAACAGCAAATGTTATATAATATGTCCAATGGCTTGCATCTGGCCAATCAACCAAAAAACAAGCTTATTTGTATCAGATTTAAGAGGGTAAAAAAAGTGCAGCTCTTTATTCTTTCATCTCCAACCTTAAATTGAGATAGGGGAAGGAGAGCATAAACATTTATTGGTTTGTTTGATAGACTTTTAGGATTAGTTGATTTAGACTTTTAATTTTTAAAAATAATAATTTAAAATTTCAAATTTTAATTTGTTGTAGATTGATTTAATTTCTGTTTACATGGATAGAATTGAAGAGTGAGAATTTTTCATATTTAGATTAAAAAAAAGAAATCATGTGAAATCCATATAGGTAGAACCAGTACCAATCAATTTGTCAAATTGAAAACTAAATCAATTTATAAAAAATTGAAAACTTGAAGGCCTAAATCATTATTAAAAAAAATTGAGGAGCTAAACAAAGTAATAAAGTGCAATTAACATTAAATTTTAAAATTCCTATCCTACCACAAGTTTACGGGATCGATTGAAGTTTTTATGTCCCTCTTTTGAAAATTTTACATTCATTCGAATTTTCATCGGGATTGTACATTTTCTTTTTCGTAAAAATCTTTATAAATTTGTTGGTTTATGGAAATATATGTACGAAGATACGAGGACAAAATATAATGATAGAAAACACAGACAAAAGAAAATCTCAACTACTAGACAACAAGCCGATATGTGCATGGTCCACCATCTCAAGATTTTCATTTAACTTTTTTTTATTATTATTATGATTTTTTGGGGGTAATTTTTTTTTTTTTTTTTTGGGTATTGGATATTTTTTTGGTTCTTCAAAATGACTAAATTGATTATATTACAATACATTGCAAAAACAGATAAATAAACAATAAATGTGTTTTTTTAAAAGAAAATAAACAATAATTTTATAAGCTCCAAAATATTAACTAAATTTATTTATTAAATAATACATGTTAGAGATATTATTTTTCTTTTATAGTGTGGATATCTCTTTGTTCTTAACATATACGGATGCATTCTAAAATGACAGTTTTTAAGAAAAATGTTGTCAATATATCACTTAAAGAGAGTATTTATTCAAAAACTATTGTTTTTATGTAGACATTTGGATATCAATGTATTAGAAATATTAATTGATTAGTAAATCTTTAAATGAATACAAAAGTAAATCAATTACATATTATCACATCAATTAATCAATAAATTTAAAAATATTTTTATAACCCTAATATGAATTATAAATAAATAAAAATATTCCACCACAATAAATTAGGCCGTGAAGAGCACCAAATAAAAAGATAATCTTTTTTTAATCATTTGTTGGCTTATATATATATATTTCAAAAAGCCCAACAAGTTGAATATGTATGCATCAACAAAACTAGGCTGCCCAATCTTTTTATTCTTTCTCTTACCAAGGCCCATCTAAGGTAACAAATTTTATTACCACAAGTGCCACAACGTTTTAGCCAATTATGTATGCCTATCTTATAAAAGAGTAAACTTCATAATAGACCCCTTTTATTTAATTTTCATTTGGTCAAATAATAGACGCCTTTTATTGTTGCACTTTTTGTATATATCTTTTGTGTTTTCAGAAATTACAATTTATCCTTTCTATATTTCAATTTTATTTCTATTCAACTTTTATTTAGCCAATTTTGACTCGGCTAGCAATGCAGTTATTTGCCAGGGTAAAGAATTTTATTTTATTTTATTTTTTTATTAAAACCCATGATTGTTCCATTAGTTCACTTTTTTATACTGGAGATGTAGATATATAAATTCTAGATCATTGAAAACTTGAATCATCAACTTTAGCCTTCTTAGAACAGCGCAATTAACAATAACTACTTAATGATAATTTATTTATCTTATATTTAAAATTTAACGGTAAAATCTTCTTTTCTCAAAAAAAAAAAAAAAGGAAAAAAATTTTTAAAAATCATTAACTTAAAATTATGCTTGCTCTAGTTTTTGCTTCTGTTTTTTATCATTAACTACTATTATTGACGAATGAAAATTTTCAATTTCATTTAAGCATCTTAAATTTATCATAATTACATTTAAACACTATATTTTAAAAATTCATCATCAAAATTCTTTTAATTTCTTCATCTAACAAAAAAAAAAAAAAAAAAAAGGCTTATCTGTGAGTCTCTGTATGCTCGTCCAAAAGGCAATTTAAAAAAGTTTCCATTGTTTCCAAAAACCCGAAACTCCTTTTCATATTTTATGGGCTTAGTCAAACAAGCCCAATAAGTTAATGTATGCACCTGTCTAAGAAACTAGGCTGCCCCATGTTGTTAGTCTTTTCCCTAAGGCCCATGTAAGATCATTACCACAAAAGAAAGAAACAGCCCATCTAAGGTAAGTGTTTTATGTTACAACGTTGTTTTAACCAGTAATATACATATCATACAAAAGGAGTAAATTTCATAATAGACCCCTTCTATCATTGCACTTTTTGCGATGCTTGATCAACCAAATGTAATCCATTGTTAAGTGGATGTTATAGGATGGAGATCTTTTATTTTAACAATTTTCTATCCTAATAGTATATCATATCACATTTGACATTAAAAAGTATTATGAATTGTTTTTAACAATGATTGAGGAATAACGAATAGAACTTGAGTTGAGATGACGCATCAGAAAGATTACCACCATTATCCTTTTATATGTAGATGAAAAACCACTTTTGGAACTTTAAGAAACCTGTTTTGGCAAGATATCATTTGTATCCTTCGTCTGAACCAATGTGATCGCTCTTGATGTATTTGCCCACCATAACCCAGCATCGTTTGGTGCTGTAACAAATATTTTGCTAACCGTTAACCAACCATCATATTGCTCTTTGATCCCAACCACCAACCAATAACAATCAATTTTAACATGTCCAAGTCTGCCACAGTTAAAACATAACTCAAGCAATTTTTCATATGGAAACTCAATCCACCAATTATCACCATCATCTACAAGCTATCATTAAATATTATTTCATAGGTTTAATAATAGCAAAAATAAAACTCAAATCCGCAATTTATTAATGTTGAAAAATTATAGAAATCATGGAATATAAACTCAATGAAATGATACTAAGTCATTGGATAATAAAAATTTGGTTAATAAGTTTAGTAAATCTAGAATTATCTAACTTTAACAAGTTTGAATGCATTTCCAAAAACAAATAAAAAATAAAAATTGGTGATTCCAGTTTCGTTTTCTTACCACCCAACTGTCTTTGGGTTGACTTAAACCAAGGCCCAAGCCCAAGTCTATTTATTTCACCCCCAACTATCTTTTTTGCTATAAAACTTTTTTTGAAGCATTTTTTGTTGAAAACTGCATCCTGCAATAATAGTTTTTTCTTTCTTTTTTTTTTGGGTTATACAAAAAATAAAAAACATTTCTGTATGCACAATATACTTATAAAGTCGGATTAATTATACCACGATATAAAAGTGATGGAAATGGATTTCTATTTTATTTTTTTGTTACCAAAATTCGGTAAAAAAATGGAAAAGTAAAAACCAAAACACAACACATAAAATAAAGGAAAATGGCATACCAAGTATACCATCCCTCCAGCCAGTTCAGTTGCATGGTTTAGGTTGAGGCAAAGATAATCAATGTACACATAATTTAAATGTAAAATTAAGAAAAAGAGATTTTAAAGAATAAACTTCTGTTACTTATCTAAGAATTATTTTGTTTGTTAACTTTTAAAGGTTGTAAAATATTTTATTTAAAAAAAGAAAAACATTATTGTCTAGTGAATAATATATACTACAAAAGAAAAAAATCAAAACAAAATAAAAAAATAGTGAATAACATATACAAACAAAATTATCTCGCAACTGTTTTTTTCTCTAACTCTCCTTTAATTTCTCTCAATTTATTTTCTCTTCTTACTTGTCTTTCAATTTCCATCACTGTTAATTTTCAATGGGTAAATATCACAATAGCTTCTTTAATTTTGTTATTTTTTCAGTACTCCATTCCTATTATGAAAAAATATTAATACAAGCTTTGTATACTTTATTTTTGTTTTAACATTAGTATCAATTTTCAAAAATAAAGTACGAATTTAACTAATTTACCCTTCATGTAATTAATTTTTTTTTACCTATTTTTAGAAATAAAGAAAAATGAAAATTAATGATGAAAATAACATAATCGCACTCAAAATTATTTTTGCTGTTAAGAAAAAAGAAACAATTTCATATGTACTAAATGTTAATAAGATTAACTTTTGAAATTGTATTTGAGATAATCATAATTATTATATATAACTTATTATATTTTTAAAAAAAAATTGGGAGAAGATTTTAGCTCCAATATTTTAAAAATTTAATACTTTTAAAAGAAGTATGTATATATATATATATATATATTTTTTTTTTTAAGTTCTTAAAAAAACTATAGAAGAGAAAAAAAAAAGTGGTCAAAAAAAGAATAAATGGGTTAAATTTTAACTCTCTTAATAAGAATATTAAAAAATTATATTATGTTAAAACAAAAATAAAATATAAAATACTATACTGATATTTTCCATAATAAAAATGTAATTAAAAAAATAATAAATTAGAAAATGGTATAATCATACTTACCTTTCTCAATCATACCTTCCTTTTCATGGACAATTTTTTTTTTTTCCCTACACTTTCTTCTATCAATTATATATATTCTTTAAATTTAAAGAAAAAACCATTTTCTTGTTTTACAAAGTCCGCTGATAAAACAAGCAAAAAGACAGATGAGTGGAAATAGATAAAACAAAGGATCCAAATTAACATTTAGTAGAAATACAAGGGTATCATTACAAATTTATTTATTTATTTATGTATTTTTTTGTGCTGGTGAGATTCGAAGCCAGCTCATATAGACTGGGCTGTTGATGCCTAATAATAATAATTTTTTTATTTTCGGTAGCATTTCAAGTCAACGGTTGTGATTTCATCCTCCTATATATGATAAAAGAAGTTCCTAGTCTTTGCCCTAGCTCTCACTTCGCTATATATACGATCATTCCAGAGCCAGAAGTCCCCAGTTCCAAATTCGCGGACATAAACCCTAATGTTCGTGATTTAGGGGATTTAGGGTTGGCATTTACTCTTTGTAATTTTCTCTTGGTTCTTCATGAGGGTAGTGATTCCTTTCGGCGCTTACTCATAGATCGTAATCTCCTTTGTTCTTTTTCTGTTTCGCTTTTGTTATTTTGTTGTGTTTTTCTCTATGAATGTGCCTGGGATGGGTTTAAATATACTATGAGATCAAGAATCCATGAACACAACTAAAATCTGAGGCATAATTTTTATTAAAGTTTTGATTTTTAAGGTTTCCAAGTCTTTTCCGTTTGAAATTTATCATCTTTTTTAGCGATTTACAAATATTTCTTTACCTTGATTTTTTTATTATATATATATATGTATATTATAAATTGTTGACTTTTGCTATGTGTTAATTTTTTGGGTTCTTCTAGTCTTTTATTGTTTTCCGAATGTGGGTTTTGCATAAAAAAGTTGTTTGATTTATATATCGAAGTGTGCAAATGACGATAAACAGACAGGGACATCAGCACTCCTTAGGAGAATGGTGATTTGTCAAATGGGAATCTCTCTGATGCGCTTTTTCATTTAATCAATTTTCTTATTTTGTTATAAAAGTTCCAATTCTTTTTTGCCTTTTTTATGACTTTGATTTTTGTTCTCGTCCGTAAATATTTTAATCTCTCTTCATCTACAGATTAGTGTGATTGTGTTCTTTTTGATAATCTATCTTTGTTGGAAATTGCTACTTGGCTTGAGTAGTTCTAAATTTTATGGCATTTGCCAATGATGGATTTTACTAATGCACGTATTATCAGATTACATATGATGATATATGTAATTGTCACTACCTCTGAGGCAGAACCCGTATCATAGTTCATTATTATGTTTTTGGTTTTTTGTTTCAAAGCTTACTCCTTTTTTTTGGTCTGTCTCCTATAGTGTTTTAGACATCATCTGCATCTGTTGTAGTGTCTTTTTTTTTTTTTTTTTTTTTGGGTCGCTGTATATGTATATGTTTAACATGATGTAGAACAAGCATATTAGCTAAGTTGCAAATTTGTTAAGGTTCTAATTTTTGTGTTTATGATGTTTGGTTTTGACCATTCTTGTAGTGGCAAGATTTTGTTGTGATATTCTTCCTAGAAGACAGTACGTCTATCTTGAGTTCTGAAGCTGTGTATACTCTTGTTTTAATTTCAATACTGAAATATTTACATGTTGGTCCATATACTGGATGGGATCATGTATTTGTAAGAGGGGTTCATGGTACGCTGATTCTGTCGAATAGTTCTTTCACCATTTCAATGCAAATGGTGATGCGTAATGAATTAGAAATTTTACTTTCAATGCTTATCTATATAAAGCATTTGATATGGCAACTTTGCTCTGCAGTTGACTTTCTTATGCGAAGGGTAAAATATGACAATGGCAATCTATCTAGTTTGCTGTTTAGTACCCTCTTTTTAAGGGTGTTAATTGATCTCAATTCTAATCTAGTTCAGTTGCTCTTAATTTGCTTTCGGTTTTTTGAGTTGTGGTAAGTGAGCCTGATGATTGTTTTAAAGAACGGAGATTTGAATGGTGCAATTGTGGAAGCTCAATAATAAAATTGTGCTCCAATAGGCACCATGTGTGATTAGTTCCGCTGGATAGTATATGAAGGCTGTCTTTTTCTTTTTATGTTTTAGTTTTTCTGGTGTAATTTACAATTTTGTTCCTTACAAATTTAGACGGCAGGTAGTTGTGCGATGTTCTTTGTGTTGGTAAAAGTTTCATATAAAATTGTTTATTATGCCCTTTATTTTTTCACATTATATTTGCCTTTTGCAATGTGTTTCAAACTTCGAAATAATTTTTTTTTTTTTTCTCTCTCTCTCCATCTACCAGCTCCAATTCAATCCAATGGAGTTTACTTGATGTGGTTTTATTCCTGCAACTTGTAATCTGATTTTGATCTATAGCCCTGGTGTAATAATCGTTTTTGGAATTAGATGTGATGAAAAAATATGCAATTGTAGTAGTAGCAATTAAATTATGAAAATCTTGTTAGAAGATTTTGATATTCTGTTCACCAGAAAAGAAAGATAAGATATTAATTCAGAAACCTTCTGCTTTGGTTCATAAATAGATCCAAAATAAATATTTCTACAAGACTTGCAACTGAACAGGAAAAAAAAATGGACATTTTCGTTTTCAATTGGAGGAAAGAAATTTGGTCTGTAAAATAAATGTAAGATAGAATGAATGGAGTTCGATGAATTCTGAGCCTCGCACGGTTCTTAATACCCCAAAACATATGGTTCAAGAATATGGAATTTGTTGCGTTTTAATGGGACTTCTAAATTCGATATGTTTGCATAAATTTTTTGTTTTAGTCATAGACACCTGGGTAAAAAGGAAAGTGCGGAGGGAAATTGATGTTCAAAAAATTAGTGTTTTGGGTTCAGGTTTTAGAGGTAATTATGTTTAGTTAATTATAGGAGATAAAATTTATAAATAATTAAATAAACTTATATTTTCAAATTAAAAATTAAAATTGTATTTAAAAAATATTTAAAATTAATTTTTTAGAATGATATTTTGTTTAGGAAATTGTATTCTATTTCAGTTTTCTTGAAAAAGTTTATAAATTTTCTTTTTTTAAAATTATCCAGACAATTTTTTTTTTATAATGATTTAAATATTTCCATTCAAGTTATTATTATCTAAATATTTTATTAATGTGGCAATAATACTATATGTAAAATTTATTCATTAATGTTAAAATATTATAAATTAAAATACTTATATACTTTAAATTTGAAAAAATAAATTTTACATGCAAAAAGGAATTAAAATATTATATAATTTGGAGTAATTTATTAACTATCACTGCATGGCGCATTATTTTCTTGTTTTTTCAGTATTGTTTTGTTATGTATAGAAATAAAAAATTTTCCTCGTATTTATGGTGTGTTTTCAACTGGAGTTTCTCTTGAAAAACAAAAGAAAAGAAAAAAAAAGTATACAGACCAAAACCCACACCGTCACGGGCTCAGATAAAACCCCTTACGGGGTTGTTTGGTACACCGGATAGGTCTGGATCGGACAGGATCGGATATGATCGGATAGGATAATTAATACAGTACTATGTTTGATATAGTTCTAGACTGAATGATGGATTAATTGTACCATATTTGGTGCCGAATCAAACTGGATAAGACTATTTTGTAATTATATTTTTAATTTAAAAAAAATAAAAATTTTAAAAGTTAAATTTATATGAAAAAAAAATTATTACATCTAATTAAAGTTGTACATTTATATATTTATATAATTTATATATACATGCAAAATATACAAAATTTGTTGTATACACTCACAAATAATATTAATATATAACTTTAGAAATAGCTTAAAATTAACTTAAAACATAGTATGCCATAAATAACAATTAATTAAAAATAAATATATTTTAATGGTATGCATAAGACAATTGAATATTTTTTCAACCCATAAATTACATAAATATATTGTTTCCAAAACCAATAAAAATAAAATTTTAGTATGGTAAATCATAAATAACAATTATTCACAAATAAAGAAATAATTAACAGTATATGTAATTAAGAACTTGTTGATAATATAAGAATATCCATATCCAAATTATACGTATATGTATATAGATTTAACATGTAGCAATTCAAATAACAAGTACTACATAAATATAAATATATTGGATTTTACAAGGATAATTTACTTATAAAACAAATAAGTAAATACACTTGTTGCTAGCAATTCGAATAAAAAACCTACTATAAAACCATTACGCCATTCATTGTTCATTTGAGCATGTGTATGTGCGGTGGTATGTCGTATTAGATTTGCGTCATTACGATTCCGCATCCGTTGTTCTACATACTCAACATATGCAATTTCAGCTTCTTGGGTTGTATTATATGCTTGATTTAAATTATCTCTAAATCCTTACACTTGTTGATGACATTCAGGCCAAGAATTATATATCCCTGGTTCTCTACCTTTAAACACAACATAAACTCTTCTCCTTACCATTTAATATTCCTGCATATAAGAATACATTATAATATAATATAGTAATACAATTAAAAAATCAATAAATCAACTCAATCACGCGCATATGAATATTCTAAAACATAACACATAATCATAAAATTATCCTTACATGCAAATTTAGAAACAAACATCCACCACCATACAACAAGTTCATAAGTTTCAAACCTAATTGTTCATAATTATCATCCTCCCATACATAAACAGAAATATGTAGTCCACTACTTTACTAAATTAGTTATCCAAAAAGTCACGAGCAAATGCAATCTTCCTTGCATCCGTTTTAATAACCTTAAAAACCTCTATATTCGATGGATCTGATCACATTACCTTAGAGATTTTGAGGTTATCACTGGCCTCAAATCCTAACCTGTCAAGCTCCATAGCTAAATATTGTTGATAATAAGCCTCGGATTTTTCCAACTTTGCAGCCAATTTATCAAATAATTTCTCTGCTGCATTGCCTAACCCGGCTACAATGTCATCGTCCTTCAATCTAGATTTTCGTTTACCTCTTGCTTGGACTTGTGTAGATGGTTCACTACCTCCTCGATTCACAGACATTGGAGAATCGACATTATCAATTGGTTCATTTGCAGTGTTCAGATTTATTTCATTTATCATATCAATTGGAGTTTGTGCTTCACGTCCGGTTGCCCGATCCTTCCCAAAAATATTAGCAAGCTTCTCATAAATAGGAAAAGATTTTCCTCTCCAACCTTTTGGACTTGGGGCACTCTAAAATACAAAAAGCCAACGTTTAGCTAAGAAAAAATAAATGCTAGATAACAAACTAAAATTGAAATTAACATATATTTTCAAATAATATTCAAAACCTGCACATATGCTTGCCAAACTTCTTCACTGTCAACCTCCACACATTTAAGAGAGTCATTCCATCCAAATCCACTTTTGTTCAGCATGTCATATATTATACCATATTGCTTCTTCCACTTTCTCATCTTCGACTCAATATGTGGATTGGCTCGCAGTCTCGAATTAGGACACAGCTCAGATAGTCGCCTCTCAATCATAGTAAGTGTGCCAGGCTTAAATGACCCTGTATCACAACGTTGCCCACTAGCTACAGCTTCATCTAAGATAATCAGTAAAGCTTCTTCCTCTCGTTGAGTCCATGTATGCCTAGAGTCACCACCCCTATTATCGTTACTGCTACCTCCAGCTTCCATTGCTATTTATGTAAAAATTCCATGATTCCAAAAATACCATAAAAAATATGAATTTAATAACAAATAATAAAATTCTCATATGTTATATTTAATATAATTTAGTCTTCATACAAAAGATGTAACAAACACCATAAAATTAAATAGTTACAAAATTATATAAATCATAACAATCAACTATTAACCACGACGACTTCTCCACTCATCAAACATTTGCCTAGCTAACTCATTTCTCCAATTAGTCCATTGATCCGAAGAACCAATTGATCCTATAATATCTTCATCCCCACTTATGTCAGCATCGTTACTCATATCAAACTCAGCTTCTCCAGGATCAAGTGCCATTTCTCTCCTAATAAGATTATGTATCAAACAACATGCAGTAATTATCTTAATTTGGGTTGAAATTGGATAGAACGATGGACTCCTTAAAATTGCCCATCGCATTTTTAGAACCCCAAAACATCTTTCTATTATATTTCTAGCAGATGCATGCTTCATATTGAAATACTCTTCATAATTTGCAGGTGCACAACCATCTCTCCATTCGGAAAGGTGATATCTTGTTCTCCTATATGGTGCAAGAAATCCTTCACCATTAGTGTAACCAGCATCCACTAAATAATAATAACCTAACACAGAAAAATGGCTCCTATTAGATAACGTAATGTTAGTCCACTACAATATGAACTTTAAGGATTGCTCTTACCGGTGGGTACTTTTAATCCATTTGGCCTACTTAATGCATCTCGAAGTACTCTTGAGTCTGAAGCGGAACCTTCCCAACCAGGTAATACAAATATAAATTCCATATTTGGGCTACATACACCTAAGACATTTGTGGCTATCTCACCCTTCCTGGTTCGATATCTCAGCTTATCGATTTCGGATACATTAACCTTAATATAAGTTCCATCTAATGCTCCCAAACAATTCTAGGTCACAAACAAAATTAGTTACATAAGATATTGCCACATATATCTACGAATTAAATAAAGTAACCAAACTAATTGATTAACATACCTTAAATATTTTCCATCTATCATCCGAACAATTATCTGACACAGGTTCAGGATGCCTCAACAATGTCCCATGTAAACGTAACACTCCATTCAACACTGAATTGAAATATCTACTAACTGTTTCCCCCAATCTATTGAATCTAGTGATAATTGTACGGTTCTTTGTATGATGAGCAATTATATGCAAAAATATGCACACTTGCTCTTCCAATGTAACAGTACCATCTCTTTTAACATATCCATCATGGCGTAATAACTGACATAAAATACCAAATGTTCTCCTATCCATCCTAAGTTGACTAATACAGTTAACATCATTGTCCAACAAACTAGTTACAAAAGACGAACGCAACTCTGCAGTCCTATTTATTCGATTCCTAACACCTCTATCATTTCTCAATCGCATTGCTACATACATGTACATAAACCCGACAACTATAAAGCATGTACAAAAATATTCTAATGCCTTATCATTTGGAAGCATCAATAATACAGCTAATCTTCTTCGATCCATATTCACTACAAAAAAGAAAAAATAAAAAATAAAAATAAAAACAAAACAAACATAACATTTTAATGTACAAAAAAATTATAATTTACAAAAATATATCTTGGATACAAGTATACTTGAAAATTTTTTTGAGAAAACAAAGATTTCTGTCCACAAGCCCATCCACCAGTTGGATACAAGTATACTTGAAAAGATTACTAGAAACAAATAACTGGGCCATCTCTTAAAAAAATTTTAAGAAAAAAAGATTTCGGACCACAAGCCCATCCACCAGTTGGATACAAGTATACATGAGTCCAATCATTTGCATTGAAAATTGGGCTTCTAGTAAACTAAATAACAATGTTTAAGGCCCAACTTATTATAGTTTGGTGTCGGTTTCGTTCTCTGGCTTTCAGCTTGCAAATCATCTTCGACCAATCTAAGCATACTTTCATTTTTAAATTTTGGTAAAGGACTGGTCTAATCATTATTCAAGCATAATCTTTGTATTTTATTTTTTTTTTATTTTTTTTTTCATTTAAACCGCAAAGCGTTAATTTGTTTTTTTTCTGCTTTCCTTTTCTTTATTTTCTTATCAAAGAACTGCATTGTGCATGGAACTAACCCCACTCAGGAAAAAAGTAAACCAAAGTTCAATGAGAACGAAACTTCAATACAATTTCATGCTTTGGGGCCCTCATCCATCTACCTTCAACACCAACCACATCATGTATAGTTAATTTCCCATTGCTTATTCAATAATTAGGCGCAACGACTAAGTTAATCTCTTCCCATTCTTAGCACACATCCTTGTTTATAGTGGACTTACATTACAAGTATTCTCTTGAGGGTCCCTGGTTCAAGTTGAGACCAGTAAAAATATTCTCAAGCTTTTAGGCTTATATTGAAAAATGAATTTGATATACATTCTTGGATTTATTTTTTATTAACTGTAGTTTTTAGAATAGATGATGATTTCTTTCTATTTAATTTCCAAATACTTTTTCATGTCAATATTCAAAGTAAGCACTCACAAAGAAAAAAAAAAAAACAGAACATGATGTGGCAACACTTATTTTTAGATTTCTAGATCTAATTTTATCTTTCTCTGTTTCTCTAGCATGATGTGGCTACACTTATTTTTATTTTCCATATTAAATTTAAAAGCAATGCATTCAAAGGATAAATTGCAGTCAACTAATAACATAAAAAAAAAAAAAAAACAGAACAGTCTAATCAATGAATGTTAAAAAGAGAAAGAAAAATATGTTAGAAATACATTGACAATCATATCTGTAGGTAGATAGCTGCATACCTCAACTTTAGATAACGGCTTTTGTTGGCTAATTGATTTCCAAGTTCACTCAACTCCGATACAGAATCAGCATTCACAGCCTACGCATAGAAGGACAAGTCCAACATTAACAAATGTATAAACTTGACATGACTGTACACTAAGCATTGTAAATATGGAAGAAGAAATAAAATTGCAGAAAAAAAAAACAATGGCAGATGGAAGGAGAAGAAGAAGGACGAAGATGAAGAATGAATGAGGAGAAATTTTTTCTACAAATATGTATTAGCAGATTGAAGAAGAAGAAGAAATAAAATGGAAAAAAAAAAAATGGAGGCCTTCTTCAACAAGTTAAGACATTTGATAAGACAAAATCCCTGTATAAACACTAGAATATTCATATGTATGGGTAATCTGCTCTTATACTTCAAGTAAAAGCAACCCCTTTCAAGAGTAGAGATTTTATTAGAAAGTGATTAACTGTATTACTTTTAATATTATTTATGTAAAAAAGTGATTAACTGTTAATTAAACTTACAAAAACCCAAATTGAAACAAATTAAAAAAATTGGAAAAATAAGGTACAAGTTATTATGATATCTCTCAGAAACCAACTGGATTTTAAGGTACACCATGTGGAACTTTTGTGAAGGGTAGTGGGTAAGAATGAACATATACAGATAAGATGGATGGCCATTTTTCTTTTTGATAAAATTGTGGTCAAGGAGATCATGGTACATGGTATATGACCCTGATCTATGCATCCAGATAGACAAAAATATATATAGACATCTGTTTTCCAAAGTTGACCTCTTTGGGTGACCATATCATCCACAAGTTTTCTTTCCATCTGTGACATGGACTAGAGGTTGTTGTCAATATGATAACACCATTTAATTAACAATTTCCAAGAATAAGAAATATAATATATATATATATATATATATATATATGTGGCCATTTCAAGGCTGTAGCTAGCTTAGTTTGATGCTTTAATTTGTAATATAAAAATACATAATTGCTTTCTTTACATCTTCTAAGAACATAGAAGGAAGGCATGAAAGGCATGCCTTTAAAAGGAACAGAAAAAGGAGATGAGTGGATCACATCTGCATACTTGGCCAACATCTGCTTGACAAAATGCATAAAATATATAGCACATAGTAACAAAATAGGCGTTTTACTTTTCAGTAACTGCATATGCTCTACACATTAGTTGTTCTTCCCACCCACCCCCCCCCCCCCCCCCAAATTACGGGTTAATTAAAAGGTTTTTGTCAATCTCAATGTGATATTGACCCAAAAAAAAAAAAAAAATCTCTAACCGCCATACTTAAATTAAGATAGTATAACTGCTAACTTTCATCCAACAAGATGAAACAAAGTTCCAAATTTCACACTAAAGTCTGATCCAATCTAGTCCCATGTGATTGGGCGATTAAAATAAGTTTCATGCACTTAATTCAGGTTTCAAGATTTATCAACCCTTTCTTACTGATGGCCATCAAAACTATGTTTCTCTGGTCAAAACTATGCTTCTTTGGTTGGCATTTCATTAAGACATATTGAAAGCTTAGAAACCACCAGATTAAATTTTCTAAAGATGTTATCAAGATGTTATCTAAATGTGGCACTAACACATAACCTTGGAAGCACGGACTGTACACTAGCCTAACGGCAAAATTTGTGCATCCACAAGTTCAATACAACATACAGAATATGTAGAGGATAGCAATTTGAAATTTTAGATAAATTAGATAAAATTTTAGTAATTAGAGGATGGATAATATGTTATTTGGCATCACAATCTTGCAAAAGTAAAAAATTTCATACGTGGTTGATGAAAAGATAAAGATTGAAAGATGGAGCACCCAGAATCAGAGAACGAAGAAGAAGAAGAAGAAGCATAAGAAATTTTTTCTACACATTTGTACTCCTAGGTTGAAGAAGAAGAAGAAAAAAAATGGCAAAAAAAAAAAAAAAAAAACAATGCCAGATCGAAGAGAAGAACGAAGAAGAAGACATTTTTTCCTCCAGATTTGTACTACCAGATCGAAAATAAAATTGCAGAAAAAAACAAATTGCCAGATCGAAGAACAAGACAAACGAAGAAGAAAAATATGGCCTGAATGTGTGTTGATGAAAAACCAAGAAGAAGAAGAACAATGTAGATGAAGAAGAAGAAGAACAAGAACAGAGAAGAAGAAAAAGAAAAAGTCTTTTCTGGCAGATCAAAAAAGAGGAATATGGGCAGATCTAATAAAAAAGAAATAAACTGAAACATGAAGAAGAAGAAGCAGACAAACAATGAGAAGAGAAAGAAGAAGGCAAACTCACATATTCAGAGCTTGATATGGGCAGAGGCACGCTTGATCTGGGCAAAGGCACTCGAGAGACACCAGCAACGCCTTCGATGAGCTTCGGACAGAAATTTGACCCAGGGGGAAGGGCGGGTCAGCTTAATCCTCCTCTCGGGGGATTATTTTACTGTAGCGGCTAACTTATCGGCTTCTTCATTTGTTCCTTTCAAACACCGGATTGGGACACAATCCTGTCCAATCCGGTGAAACAAACAGGCCCTACTTGTCCTTTTCTTTGTCTTAATTCTATGCCCTGTACTGCTACTCTTTTATCACCTCTTCCCCTGAGCCATTATCCAAAACCTTGTCTCACCCAGAACTCTTCCACAGTCAATTACACATACCATTTCCAACTCAAAGTTATCCTTATCTACTTTCGAAGTAACATTGGTTAAAATTTGGTGAAAATTTGGTTGTTATTTGGGATTGATTGAGGAATTCTGAGTGTTTTTTGTTTTTGTTTTTTTTGTTGTTGTAATAGTAATTGCATTAAGCATAAAAAATGGGAGGGGAACCAGAATAAAGAAACCGATTTAACCCCTAGAACAAACAGATCTCTTCTCAGAGAGGATTTGAACTAAAACAGAAGCAAGGTAGTTACAAAAGCTAGTATTAGAACAGAAAAAAGATAAGTTATCCTTTAAGGCTTTCTTGGGTGCTAGATCAGCATATTTGTTTGCTTGTCTTGGGACCAAGAAATTGTCAGTTGTTGTCTTTCAGTTTAGTTTTGATTTTTACAGCTAGCTCCCACTATTCCCATTCGTAGGGCTTAAAAGAATCATTCAGCTGATCAACCACCTACCTAGCATCGCAAAGCCAATCAACATCTTTCCAAGCCGATTCCTCCGTAATAGATGTTGCCGATTCGATTGCTTTGAGTTCAACTATGTCGTCTCTTACCGGTGGTATGAGCTTGGCAGCAAGGAGTCGAACTACGCCTTTATCATCCCTGGCTATGAAGGCTATCGCTGAATTACCTGGAGAATATGCAACGTCTATATTGATATGGATTCTGTTGCTTTTGGGGGGTTGCTAGGTTGTGTCTCTGCGAGGTGGATTCTTGATATCACTTGCCAGAGTCACTTGGTTGAATTCTTCTACGAGCGGTTCCCATCTTGCCGTTGTCTGAGCTATAGCTCTTTTGTTTTCAAATAATAAGTCATTCCGTAGTTCCCAAGTAATGTAGAGAAAGGTGGTCAAGAGCAGAGAGGTGTAGTCTTTTCCTCCTAGTTTTGAATGTAGCTGGTGGGAAGGATTTACACACCACCTAACCAAGTCCTCGACATTGTTGGAGGCTACTAAGTTTAGTTTTAGGCCTATTTACTATAGAAAGCGACTGCTCTTGCTATTGGACACTCTAGAAAAAGGGCATCTTGGGTCTCCCATGCCAGTTCTTTCGTAGATGATGCCTTTCATAGGCAACACATCTGCAGCAAGCCTCCAAAGAAATATCTTCAATCTCTCGTGAAGTTTGGCTGTCCATATTTCCTTCTAGAGGTTGTCATAAGGTTCCCCGTTACCAACAAGGATGTTATAACAACTTTTAACTGAGAAGGTTCTGTTGCTAATGCTTGTCCTGAAAAGTTTGTCTTCTATGTCGGCTTCATGAATCTTTACTCTATTGTGGCTTCTTGATCACAAACCTCTTGTAGCTTTGCTTCGTCCCAAATAAGAGTAGAAGGGTTCAGCAGATTTACAACTCTCCTAGCTTGGTTATCATCAGCTCCCTCTTTGATTTTGGGCTTTTCCCTTCTACTTCTGGGATCAAAAGGTCCTTCCAGGGATTTATACTCCATCCGCTTCTGACTTTATAGCAAGAGCATTTTCGAATTAGTTCTTTTGAACCAAGAATGCTTTTCCACACATACGAATTCCCAGCTTTGAACTTGCATCCAAAGAAAGTTTTGTTTTTTAAGTATTTGGCTTTTAAAAGACAGGTCCATAAGTTGTCCTTTGCCTTGGTTAATTTCTAGCCGAGTTTCGCTAAGAGAGCTATGTTGAAGTCTTTAAATTTCCTAAACCCTAGGCCTTTAGAAGCTATGGGTTTGCGTAAGCTTCCCCAGTTTTTTAGCGCTAGGTAATGTCTGCTGCCTTCCTTTGCCCCCCACCAGAATCTTTTGATCAGAGCATTCATCTCGTTGCAAATAGATTTTAGAAATATGAAAGTCGACATTGTGTATATAGGGGCAGCTTGAGCAACTGATTTAATCAAAATTGCCTTGCCTACTTTTGAAAGGGTCTTACCTTGCCATCCCTCTAGGAAGTTCTACATCCTTTCCTTAAGATGGAGGAATTTCTTGCGTTTGTTCCTTCCTATGATAAGGGAATTTCCAAGGTAAATGGAGCCTGAATATAGGACCTTGAAGCCAAGCCTCTCTTTAACCAATTTCTTAGTCTTTCCGGTAGTGTTCTTGGAAAAGAAAATCCAAGACTTATCGTAGTTTGGAGCTTGGCCTGACCAGCTGTTATATCGATTCAGTACCTTTTAGATTCCTTCCGCATTGTGTAAGTTGGCTCGGCATGCCATCAAAATGTCGTCGGCGTAGAGGAGGTGTGTTATAGCTGGTGCATTCCTGCTAATTTTGATCCCTTGTATGTAGTTATTTCTTTCCACCAATCTCGAGAAGATTTCTAAGCAGAGGATGAAAATAAAAACGGAGAGGGGGTCTCCTTGCTGAATTCCTCTTTTTGAGCTTATCAAATTCATTTTGCTGCCATTAATAAGCAGGTCAAAATCTACCGCACTTATATAGCTGAATGTCAACCTTCTAAAGTACTCTGAAAAACTCTAGAGTTTCAAAAACTTGGTGATGAAAACCCATTCAAGCCTATTGTAAGCTTTTTTCATGTCTATCTTGATAAATATTAATCTATTTTTTCCTTTGTGATTCCGGAACTTATGAGCAACTTCCTGTGCTACAACCATGTTTTTTGCTATCCATCTTCCCTCAACGAAGGTCCTCCTGAGGTGAAGAAATAATTTTAAGCAACAAGGGCCTTAATCTTGAGGCAATGATTTTGGTAACAATTTTGTAGTTGAAGTTGCATAGACTAATTGGGCGAAAATGGTTGAAGTTTATTGCATTTTTCGTCTTCGGAATGAGAACCAACATGGTTTTGTTGATTCCTCTTGCGATGGTTTTGGTGCTGAAACTTTCTTCAATCATTTTGATGACCTGGGATTTCACCGTGGCCCAATAAGTTTTGTAGATAACTCCTGGGAATCCATCTAGTCGGGAGGCCTTAAAAGGGTGAAGTTCCCATACTATTTTTCTTATGTCCTCCTCCGATGGTATTTCCATGAGTTTGATATTCTTCCATCTGTGATGTACCTTTCTCCCAACTCTTCTAGTGCTCTAGTAAAGACAGAGTTGGAAGAGGTAAATAAATCTGTGTACCCATCTGTGAAGTAGAGACCTATTTGCTCCTTGTCCTGCAGCCAAACATCTCCCTTCTTAATGAGGTCAATTTTGTTTCTCCTTCTTTTGCTTTGAGTGCTAGTTTCGGTCCCACTCTAAAAGCCATGTTTCCTTTTATTTCTGTCTCCAGATAGTCTTAAGCCTTACTCGTTGTTCTCCTAGTTCCTCTTCTAAATAGAGTTGCTTAGGTCTTTCTTCCAACTTTCCAAACCGGACATTCTCCAATTCTTTTTCTAGATCTTTTACCTTTTCTTGAACAATGCCAAAATGGGATTGTTCTACTTTTTAAGGGCTGAGGATGTGTCATTTAATATTTTCATCAGTTTGTGAGCCTCCATTCCATTTCTCGGAATCTCTTCCCAAGCCTTCTTCACAGTGTCTAGGCTGGATATGTCATTGGTCCAAGCTTTCAGGAATCTGAAAGGGCGCCTTTGCCTATTCTCTTGCTTGTGAGTGCATAGAAGGATAGAGGAGTGGTCTGATTACTCCATGGGTAGGTGTCTAATTTTAGCTTCACTAAATAAGGATATTCAGTTTTGATTAACCAAGCCTCTGTCTAAACGTTCCTTGATGTACACTTTTCCTTCCTGCTTATTTTCCCAGGTGAATCTTTTCTCTGTTAAACCCAGGTCGATGGCTGCCATATTTTGGAAGAAGGTTCTCAAGTATGAGTGTGAGCTTTGCCAAACCCTTCCTTCAACCTTTTCTGAGTCTTCTAAGATCTCATTTAAGTCTCCAATAATCAACCAGGGCATGTTACAGTTTAGAATGTTCTTTTCCAATTGCACCTAGAATATTGCTTTTTCCTTTTGGTATGGAGTACCATGGCAACCAAATAAATCCCAGCTTTCTTTTTCGTCTGCTCCTTTGAAAACTCCATTTATCAAATGATTAGAGCTCCCCCTTAACTCAAAATTAAGCACTTTGTTCCAAAAAAGAGCCAAGCCTCCCGCCAAACCGTTTGCTTCAACGATTTTAGAGTTGTAGAAATCTAGCTGGTTACAAATTTTTGTCATCTTGGACCTGTTTGCTTTAGTTTCCATGAGGAACATATAGTGCGGATTATGTTTCTTGACTAGGTTGCGGAGGACTTTAAGGGGGCATTTGGTATGCTGGACAGGTCCGGATCGGACAGGATAGTTAGTGTAGTACTATGTTTGGCATAGTTTCGGATTGAATGATGGACTAATTGTACCATGTTTCGTGCAGAATTGGACTGGATATGACAATTTTGTAATTATATTTTTAATTTTAAAAAATAAAAATTTTAAAAGTTAAATTTACATGAAAAAAAAATTATTACATCTAATTAAGGTTGTACATTTATATATTTATATATACATGCAAAATATGTAAAATTTGTTGTGTACACCCACAAATTATATTAATATATAACTTTAGAAATAACTTCAAATTAACTTAAAACATAGTATGCCATAAATAACAATTAATTAAAAATAAATATATTTTAATGGTATGCATAAGACAATTGAATATTTTTTTCAACCCATAAATTACATGAATATATTGCTTCCAAAACCAATTAAAATAAAATTTTAGTGTGGTAAATCATAAATAACAATTATTCACAAATAAAGAAATAATTAACACTATATGTGATTAAGAACTTGTTGAAAAGATAAGAATATCCATCTCCAATTTATACATATATGTATATAGATTTCGCATGTAGCAATTCAAATAACAAGTATTACATAAATATAAATATATTGGATTTTACAAGGATAATCTACTTATAAAACAAATAAGTAAATATACTTATTGATAGCAATCCAAATAAAAAACCTACTATAAAACCATTATGCCATTCATTGTTCAATTGAGCATGTGTATGTGCGGTGGTATTTTGTATTAGATTTGCATAATTACAATTCCGCATCAGTTGTTCTACATACTCAACATATGCAATTTCAGCTTCTTGGGTTGCATTATATGCTTGATATAAATTATCTCTAAATCCTTGCGCTTGTTGATGACATTCAGGCCAAGAAGTATATATCCCTGGTTCTCTACCTTTAAACACAACATAAACTTTTCTCTTTGCTATTTAATATTCCTGCATATAAAAATATATTATAATATAATATAGTAATACAATTAAAAAAACAATAAATCAACTCAATCACGCGCATATGAATATTCTAAAACATAACACATAATCATAAAATTATCCTTACATGCAAATTTAGAAACAAACATCCACCACCATACAACAAGTTCATAAGTTTTAAACCTAATTGTTCATAATTATCATCCTCCCATACATAAACAGAAATATGTAGTCCACTACTTTACTAAATTAGTTATCCAAAAAGTCACGAGCAAATGCAATCTTCCCCGCATCCATTTTAATAACCTTAAAAACCTTTATATTGGATGGATCCGATCTCATTGTCTTAGAGATTTTGAGATTGTCACTGGCCTCAAATCTTAATCTGTCAAGCTTCATAGCTAAATATTGTGGATAATAAGCCTCGGATTTTTCCAACTTTGCAGCCAATTTATCAAATAATTTCTCTGCTGCATTGCCTAACCCGGCTACAATGTCATCGTCCTTCAATCTAGATTTTCGTTTACCTCTTGCTTGGACTTGTGTAGATGGTTCCCTACCTCCTCGATTCACAGACATTGGAGAATCGACATCATCAATTGGTTCATTTGTAAAGTTCAGATTTATTTCATTTATCATATCAATTGGAGTTTGTGCTCCATGTCTGGTTACCCGATCCTTCCCAAAAATATTAGCAAGCTTCTCATAAATAGGAAAAGGTTTACCTCTCTAACCTTTTGCACTTGAGGCACTTTAAAATACAAAAAGCCAACGTTTAGCTAAGAAAAAAAAAATGCTAGATAACAAACTAAAATTGAAATTAACATATATTTTCAAATAATATTCAAAATGCTTGCCAAACTTCTTCACTGCCAACCTCCACACATTTAAGAGAGTCATTCTATCCAAATTCACTTTTGTTCAGCATGTCATATATTATACCATATTGCTTCTTCCACTTTCTCATTTTCGACTCAATATGTGGATTTGCTCGCAGTCTCGAATTAGGACACATCTCATATAGTCGCCTCTCAATTATAGTAAGTGTGCCAGGGTTAAATGACTCTGTATCACAACATTTCCCACTAGCTACAGCTTCATCTAAGATAATCAGCAGAGCTTCTTTCTCACTTTGAGTCCATGTACGCCTAGAGTCACCACCCCTATTATCGTTACTGCTACCTCTAGCTTCCATTGCTATTTATGTAAAAATTCCATGATTCCAATAATAACATAACAAATATGAATTTAATAACAAGTAACAAAAATCTCATATGTTATATTTAATATAATTTAGTCTTCGTACAAAAGATGTAACAAACACCATAAAATTAAATAGTTACAAAATTATATAAATTATAACAATCAACTATTGACCACGACGACTTCTCCACTCATCAAACATATGCTTAGCTAACTCATTTCTCCAATTAGTCCATTGATCCGAAGAACCAATTGATCCTATAATATCTTCCTCCCCACTTATGTCACATCGTTCCTCATATTAAACTCAGCTTCTCCAGAATCAAGTGTCATTTCTCTCCTAATAAGATTATGTATCAAACAACATGTAGTAATTATCTTAATTTGGGTTGAAATTGGATAGAACAATGGACTTCTTAAAATTTCCCATCGCATTTTTAGAACTCCAAAACATCTTTCTATGATATTTCTAGCAGATGCATGCTTCATATTGAAATACTTTTCATGATTTGTAGGTGCACAACCGTTTCTCCATTCGAAAAGATGATATCTTGTTCCCCTATATGGTACAAGAAATCCTTCACCATTAGTGTAACCAGTATCCACTAAATAATAACAACCTAACACAGAAAAATGGCTCATATTAGATAACGCAATGTTAGTCCACTACAATATAAACTTTTAGGATTGATCTTACCGGTGGATACTTTTAATCCATTTGGCCTACTTAATGCATCTCGAAGCACTCTTGAGTCTGAAGCGGAACCTTCCCAACCAGGTAATACAAATATGAATTCCATATTTAGGTTACATACACCTAAGATATTTGTGGCTATCTTACCCTTCCCGGTTCGGTATCTCAGCTTATCGATTTCGGGTACATTAACCTTAATATAAGTTCCATCTAATGCTCCCAACCAATTCTACGTTGCAAACAAAGTTAGTTACATCAGATATTGCCACATATATCTACGAATTAAATAGAGTAACCAAACTAATCGATCAACATACCTTAAACATTTTCCATCTATCATCCGAACAATTATCTGACACAGGTTTAGAATGCCTCAACAAAGTCCCATGTAAACGTAACATTCCATTCAACACTGAATTGAAATATCTACTAACTGTTTCCCCCGATCTATTGAATCTAATGATAATTGTACGGTTCTTTGTATGATGAGAAATTATATGCAAAAATATGCACACTTGCTCTTCTAATGTAACAGTACCATCTCTTTTAACATATCCATCCTAGCATAATAACTGACATAAAATGCCAAATGTTCTCCTATCCATCCTAAGTTGACTAATACAGTTAACATCATTGTCCAACAAACTAGTTACAAAAGACGAACACAACTCTGAGTCCTATTTATTCGATTCCTAACACCTCTATCATTTCTCACTCGCATTGCTACATATATGTACATAAACCCGACAACTATAAAGCATGTACAAAAATATTCTAATGCCTTATCATTTGAAAGCATCAACAATGCAGCTAATTTTCTTCAATCCATATTCACTACAAAAAAAAAAAAACAAAAAAAAAAAAACAACAAAAAAAAAAACAAAAAAGCAAAACAAACATAACATTTTAATGTACAAAAAAATTATAATGTACAAAAAATATTTCTTGAATGAAAATTAGTAAGACTTCTAATTATTATAGTAAAAGTAATAATCCCGATTACAATTAAATATTCAAATAAATATATTACATTCATCAACATGGCAGATGAACACTAATCAAAGAACTAATAAATTTTTTTTAATTTTTGGCTAAAAAAAAAAAAAATCCCCAATTCAATGCCAAGTGTTATATAATTTATAAAACCACCCAATTACTTGTCAGAGGGAGAATGATAAAACTCTATATTGGGTTTGCTTTGTTTGGGCTGTTTTGGACATGGTGGTCTAAGTGATGAGATGCCAAAAATCTGAGTATATTTGGTTTGACTTAATATTCACATGCTGAAATGTTTCTTCATTCATTTGTATTACTTATTTTTTTATTTATTTATTTTTCATTTCAGATGATGAATTTTGATTGCATTTGACAAAATATGTAAACCAAAAAACCAAGGAAATTTAAATCATCGATAACCCCTAGCAATAACATGTGAATTTGTTTTCCTTAATTGAAATTGCAAGTAACGAGCAGCAGAGGTATGAAGTACACGTATCAACAAGAATTGAACTTGGATGCCTCTTTTTTATTTGTTTAGGTTTTAGATTGTTAGGGAGAAAGGGCTGCTTTTCCATGATGATGATGAAACTAATGAGATGGGGCACGTATCGCATCACGTGCCCTAGAGTCAAACCCAACAAGTAAGCCAACCGAAAGGCCCAATGCACAAGACCAATATGAAAAACAAGGTATGTTTGCTGGAGGGAAACCAATCTGCTCGTCCATTAAGCATCGGATGGTCAAGATTGTTTGCAAGTTCAATAATCAATTAGTGTTGGTTACACTTTGTTCCTATATAGCAAAAAAGGTGTCTCCCAACTCTCAAATCCTATATAGACAAAGCTTTACAAGCATGGTACAAATATCCATCAGAAAACAGAGCTAACAAAGTAATTGTATTTCAAGAATGGTCTACACTTTTGTTGTTTCTTTTTTTTGGTCTTTGATGTACATATACATAAAACAGAGACTATATCCCTAGAAAAAGGAACAAAGTAGATATTCTTAATACTCCACATTCAGCAACTAAATTGTTTCTCCCACAACATATTTTTTGCTCAAAATAGACCTAGGACCTGTGATACCAGAAAAAAGTGAAAATCACCCAATTACTCTTCCAATATATTTGAATGTTAATTACACGACATAGATGTCAAAGACATGTTTATCGTTTGTGTTCTCGGTGCAGTTCTCCTTTACTTTGAAAATCAAATTTTCATCCGAAAATCTAAATTACCCCAACCGTGCAAGCAATATAGGGAAATCACGAATGAAATTGGTTTTTCAAGACTAGAATATCAGCTGCATGTATTAAATGACATCACTCGGTGCAGAGAGAAATAGAGAGATCACAAGTGAAATTGATTTTTCAAAATTGGTGTCTTTTGGAGGTACCAGAAAACATCACAACATCACCGGTGCAACAACATACAACAACACAACCAAGAAAACCATACTTTCATAACAAAGAATTCGAACAAAACCTAAAAATAAAAACAAAAAACATTAATTCTTACTACCAGGTATGCAAAAAAAGAAATTGACAGCCACAAATTTCAATTGAAACCATTTAGCTGAAGTAAATGAACATTCTCTTACCTTCTCACCATTGTTCAGCCTTCTTCCTTAATATGAACAAAAACCAATTTTTCACTAATTGTAAAAGATCCCAACCAAAAAAAAAAAAAAAAATCAGTCAAGATATAGATGACTCACATAAAAATTCTTCTACAATGCATAAATTATAGAAGAACGAAGAAGAAGAAGAACGAAAGAAGAAGAAGAACGAAGAAGCAGAACTTTTTTTCTACAAATATGTAATACCAGATGGAAAAAGAAATAAAATTGCAGAAAAAAAAATGCCAGATCGAAGGAGAAGAAGAACGACGAAGAAAAAGAACGAAGAGGAAGAAATTTTTTTCTACAAATATGTACTACTAGATCGAAGAAGAAGAAGAAATAAAATGGCAAAAAAAAAAAAAAAAACAATGCCAGATTGAAGGAGAAGAAGAACGAAGAAAAAGAAGAAATTTTTTTCTACAGATTTGTGCTACCAGATCGAAAATAAATTCGCAGAAAAAAAAAACAAATGGCCAGATCGAAAAAGAAGAAGAATGAAGAAGAGGAATATGGCAGGAAGGAAATAAATGAAAAACAAAGAAGAAGAAGAAAAAAAATTTTCTATGCCAGATCGAAGAAGAGGAATATGGGCAGATCTGAGCCCTAAAAAAGAAATAAACTGAAAAATGAAGAAGAAGAAGCAGACGAACAATGAGAAGAGGAAGAAGAAGAAGGAAAACTCACGGATTCAAGAAGAAGAACACTATCCACGAGCTTGATCTGGGCAGAGGCACTCGAAAGACACCAGCAAAAGCCTTCGATGAGCTTCGGACAGAAACTTGACCCAGAGGGAGGGAAGGGTCAGCTTAATCTTCCTCTAGGGGGATTATTCTACTGTAGCGGTTAAGTTATCCGCTTTTTCATTTGCTTCTATCAAACACCGGATTGGGACACAATCCTGTCCAATCCGGTAAAACAAACAAACACGCCCTAAATGTATCTCTGCCTCTTATTCCCCTGCAATTTCATGAGATAAGTTTCATTTAGGGGGGAAGGAGCGCATGATTCGGTCCGCCTCTTCCACCAATTGAAAAACCTAGTGGGAAGATTGTCCTCTTTCGTTCTGCCTTGTGGGTCTCCCTGCTTGGTGAGAATTCCTTCTAGCCTTTTTTTTTCCAGTTTCTTGATCTTCCTGAAATTGTTTCGTTCGAACCTTGATTAAAAGGAACTTTCGCAATAAAGTCGATATTACTTTGAGTGTTTAATGTTGTGTGTGGTAAGAATGTGAATGCATATTATAATTTTGAGAAACCATTAAAACATTGAAGCCACATCAAAATGTTTTAATGATTTGAGAGGAAGAGTTTGATTCTAAGAGAGGAGACTTATCCTAAAGGCTGAAATGGATGTGGGTATGACGTGAATCAAATTGACCAAAGAGAGAGTGGTATGATTTTGTTGGCCAATCGGACTTGGTAGTGATTGCAGTTGTCTTAGAATTCCACTGGGAGAGGAAAAAAGATCCTTGCCATTTCTAAGGAAATAAAGGATTTCAATTTATATCTGTCAAATTCTGACATGTCAACAAAATTAGATCTAATGGTTAGAATTGTGTTATGTCATCATTGTTGAATAGCATACTTTTTATCACTTATTCATTAATGTTAGTATCCTTTTATGGATTAAAATTTAAAATAAAATTTAATTTCTAAGTGATCACATAAATTTCTCACATAATGAAAAACATATTTTCATACTTATAAGCAATATGTTATGTTTGTTTTATTTTTATAAATAGATTTATGTTTCTTATTGTTAAAATATGACATAAAAAAATTTACCATGACATAAATTTAATTATGTCATTGTTAAATAAGAAGCATTTATTAATTAATGTAATTTCCTTTTATAATTTAGAATTAAAATAAAATGATGAAAAAAGACTTTAGAACAAAATCCATTACTCATAAAGAAAAAATATATATGAGAAAATTTAGAACATGGAAGTAAATAAATATATGTATGTTTTAAAATTAAGGATAAACTTTTGAAAAAATAAATAAAGTAGGTTTTATAAGAAATGTTAAAATAACACATTTTTTTTTAAAAATTGCATTTGACTCTAATTTTCAAATCTGGAAAATTATATCTTGAAGGCATCCACATTTTTCACCTTTTAAAAAATTACCCAAATATGAGAAAAGTTAATCTTCAAAATAAGATTTCAAGAGGTCTACATATTTCACCCTTTAAAAAATATGCAAACGCTGGAAAAGTTACCTTTCCTAAGAAATTTTCAACATATCGAAGGGTAACTTAAGGAAAATTTTAATAACCTTAAAGTTTGCAAAATATCAAAAGTTAATCCTTAGAATTAGATTTTTATTGGGTCTACATTTTTTACCTTTAGAAAAATACTCAAAAATGGGAAAACTAAGAATTCTCATATTTCCAAAAAAATGTTTAACTTTACAAATGGGATCTTAAGGAAACATTTAATGATTTTATAATGTTCGCTAAACATTAAAATATTCACCAAAACTATTTAACAAATAGTATATGTTAATATATTATTAATTAGTATATTCATATAATATAAATATGGATAAATAAATTTTTAATTAAATAAGTTAAATATTACCATGTCATTCGACACATCATTTAATAAGTATTTTGATAATTCTAGTATTATTATTTGCTAAAATATGAACTACCCTCTTAAAATTCAAAATTCATCACTCGCTGCCTCAACATTTAATATGTATTCAAAATTTTTCTTTTTAATGTAGTTGACTTATAAAGATCTAGTTATCTTCAATAATAAATGAAATGTTTGCATTTTATGTTTTTTTTTTTTAATTTTATTTTGTATTTTACTATAAAAAAAAGAACAAAGTATTAATCAATAAAATATTTGAAGTTTATATTGTTTTATTTTATATCTGTTAATTTATTTCATTTTATAATATACAATGAAAAAGACAATGTTTGACATCAATATCCTTGTAGTTTTAACATTTTTACACTTTAATCATTGAAGTTTCAGACTTGCACCAACACCACCCTAAGTTTGTAAATGGTGCAATATTAGTTTAAAAAAGATATATTACACTGCATATTCTTAAAGTTTTTTTTTATTACAACCGAATACCTTCATACTTATATTTTTATAACTTTATAAAAATATCTGATTGTAATTAAGAAAAATCTAAAAAGTATGCAATATAATATACCCTGAATACCTTCACGCAATGATTTTTTTAATTGCTAAATAATGTTAAACATAACATAATTTTTATTCCAATTATACCCCTATTTAGAAAAGGAAAATCTCATCAAGAATAGTCAACTTAAAAGTCAACCTGTGAAAGTTTTGAATTGATGATGCATGAATTACAAACTTCAAGGGGTATTTGTGCTAAATTCAATACTATAAAGGAAAAATATACCAATGCAAAATGTTAAAACTATAAGGATGTTGGGTACAAAAAGATCCTTAAAAAAATAACAAAATATTATTTTACTATTTATTTCCAACAATATAAGGGCAAAGTAGAATTTATATAAGTCAATTTCGTTAGAAAATTAAATTTTATAATATTAAATAAAATACTAGGATGGTAAGTGACCAATTTTGAAGCCTTAAAGAATGAATGACATTTAAAAAAAAAAATACCATTTATTATTACCGGTGAATAATCACTTTTAAAATTTATATACCAAATGATAATTTAAATTGATATTACTAAAAAATTCATATTTTATGGTTTTAGACTTAAAATTTATTATATAAACTCATGATCTAACAAATAACAAAGTTTTTTAACAAATCTAATAGTATTAGAATAATAATAATAATAATAAAATAAGGATCAATGGTATTCTCCCTAAACTGAATTGCATTTTATTACCGAGCACACATACAAGTTACATGGAGAGTTGTTAATCACGGTTAAAGATATAAAAATTAAGTTAGATCAAATTGTAATGAATCTCAATATCGCAATCTTTCAACATCAAAACCTAAATATGCAGTAACTATAAACTAGCGAATTGTAAAATGCAATTATTCTGGGGAAGAAAAAAAAAAAAAGAAAAAAAAAAAAGGTAGACTTCGTAGCTCCCAAACCAAAAAGCAAGATCTAGAACAAATTATAAATTTTTATATGGGAGAAATTGTTTCCTCTTAAATTATACAGACTGTAATTTTGCCTGAAAAAATGACTCAATGCCAGACTCTCATCCTTATCCAATTTGGTTTAAGTGGGTCCACGCTGATTAGGAATATGAGAAATCCATGTCAGTGCCACGGTATCTTACGAATCAATTCATGATTAAAGTTGTACGTTGGACGCTACTTTTGGTGTAGTTGCATTTTGTAGAACAACTCACTTTGTCTTCCAACCCATCATTTGTGGGACGCACTCGTTGTTTCTGGTGTCAGATTTTTCTTATTATATATTTATTTTTTTAATCAAAAAGTTAAAACGGAAAAAAAAAAAAAATTTGTTTCAGTATTCTTCTTGTTTTATTTTTGTTTTTCCTTTCTGCCATCATTTGGTATTATTTATTATTATTTTTTTAACTAGGAGGGGTTTCATTTGATCAATTTTAATATAGTAAAGAATTCATGAAGATGAATTATGAGAGACAATATCATAGCTATCAAATGTATATTATTTGTATTATTTGAGAGTTATAGATGGTTATTTCTAACAGTTCATCTTTATAATTTATTCACTTTATTAAATTTGTTTCTAACAGTCCATCTTCATAACTCTTTTATTATATAAAATTTATTCATTTTATATTTATAATATGGTTGAGTGAAGTAAACTAAAATATGAATTAGGTTCTCTCACTTAAACATTCAATTTGCTAGTTGGTAGCAAATTCAATCATCTTAACCTGATATTGTTTTAGTAAATAATTTCAAGTTCAAATTTCTATACTTTTGATATTAAAAAAAAAAAAATTAATGTCAAGGTTACACAAAATTTATCTATTAAATTTTGAATACAAATGATATGGCATTTTTCATATCCTTAAGGTAGGATCCATGGTAAAAATTATTAAGAATATATGTTAAATTCAAGGTTCAAATCCCTCAATTGAAATGAATTGTAATGTTGAAAAAAAAAATGCTATTTACACTAGTGATGATGATCACCAATGGGATACTTGCTAAGATGGTAAATATGTAATTAGATGCATTTAATTATATATTGGTTTTTTATACTCAAAACCTAATTAGGAAAAGACAACTTTTTTGAAACAACCAATTAAATTGTTAAATAAGACATGGATCCCACTGACAAATAAATTTTTTGTTTGAAAAATGATGTGATAGTGTGTTATTTATTGATAAATTGATATAACCTAAAATTATAAAAAATAAAATTTTCTGATAATTCTAATATTATTAATTAAAAAAAATACAAATATCCAATTTCCTTTTTATTTCTCTTCAATGACATTCCAATGCAAAGAAAAGGATAACTAAACAATAAAATAGATTACATAATTGTTGTCTTTGAAGAATTCTATAATATAATTAGATAATTTCTATAATTTGGAAAGGTAATCTTCTTGTTTTGTTTCAATTGTATATATGATTTTTGGCTTGCATGTTATGAGTTATTATAACTTTTTTAATTTGCTGTTTATTACCAAAATAAACTAAAATAAAATCAAATACATAACTTTTTTTCTTTTTTAATCTTTTGATGTTTAAAACAAAGGTAGACATATAATCATCATTTCTATTTATAATTATCCATATTTCCATGTTGTACTTTGGTTTTTATACATATAAGATGGGGTAAAAGCATCTCCAATGATTTCATCTATTGGAGTTTATGTGACATGAATTTTAGAAAGTGTTCATATTTATGTGGCATTCTCTCTATTTAATAGATAATGTTTGCTGATAATTTTTTTTTAATGGATTCTATTTAAAGTGTCATAAAATGTTGGTGCATACTTTTTTAGTTTAAAATTATATCTAATTAAAATTAAACTGATTAAAATATAATAAATTGAAAAATGAAAGATGATTGATAAACGAAACCATACCAACACAACCTGTAAGCTTGATGAACAGAGAGAAGGCAAGTCCATAAAAGAAAATAGAAAAAAAAGAAGGAAACCTTACTACTAAAACCAAAGCAGAGATACCAACATATGGCTTTTCCAAATTTTTCTATTGCTTAAAGATTCCCCCCCCCCCCCCCCCCCCCCCTCTCCAAAAAAAAAAAAGGTATTTAAATCACAAGCATAATTAATTGTTGTAAACACAAAATTCCTAGAAACATCATCTTTCTCTTATGCTCGGCTAAAAGAAAAAAAATCTAAAATTGCTTCTTTGTTGTTTGTTTGTAATGACTTTACTGCTTTTCTTTAATAAATATAGAGAAAGAGAGAGAGGTGAAATAAGGGAAGATAAAGGAAGAGCCAAAAACCAAGGAGTCTATTGAAAAACGATAATATTTCTCATAGTAAATTTAATAGATATACAAAACCTTGAAAATTTGACTTACCCCTTTGTGAAAAATTGATCCAAGAAAATCATAAACACAAATTCAATCGTGCTTTAATCACCATGGAACAGTGGGAAGGATTCAAAGATGATGATAGTGTTCAAATCCCTTGGAACAATTGAGATTTTGTTGAACAAAATAAAAATAAATAAAAAGATAGAGGAAGAAGAACATTGATTAAGAAACGAAAAAGAAGAAGAAGAAGAAATTAGCTCCAAAGGAAAAATAAAATAAAATAAAATAAAAAAGCCAAAAACCAACGCATGGAGTTATTTTTTTAACAAAAATCAATAAAAATAAACAAAATACTCACCGAGTTTATCTAACAAGGCTTTAACAAGTAAACAGTATTTTTTACAGTTTCTATTTTTTTTATTGTTTTATCAGTTTGATAGAACTAATGCACAATATCATTGAAAATGATTTTTTTAAATCTTATCTGTTTATCTGATATTGTAAAGAGTTTTTAGATAGATTGAACTGATAAACAAAATCATTGAAGATGCTCTAATGGATTTTCATTTTGCTTTAGTAGTTTTCTTTCCTATCAAACATATTTCTTTGTACATAAAAATTGATTTTTCATAAAAATTAATTGTTAAACCTACTCAACTTATCATGTGGCAGTTGGAAAGTTATTGTACAAACTTGAGTTTTAATCTTTAGCATATGAAATGGCATGCCATTTGGGTAATTATATACTATTATTATAATTTTGCATTATCATTTCAATTGTGTCTTTAATGAAAAATGCTAAATTTTGGCAATGTTAAATTTAGTGCTGGATTTGATATCAAATTTGACATTGTCATTTTTGTGACATGGAAGTCCACAATAATTAAGTACGTGGGCCCCATAAATTTTTGTTGAGTTAAAAATTATTATTTTGCTTTTTAATAATAAAAAATAGATCTAATGATCATTTAATAATATTTATATTTAAACAATGTTATTTTTGTGTATATTATTGGAATACATATTAATAATATATTTTATGTCAATGTTAAGTTATAAAAATGATTATGTTTGAACAGTATTTATCATTGGATATGTTCTTGAAAAAACGAAAACTTCTTCTTCCTTCTTTTTTTTTTTTTTTTTTTTGTGTTTTGGTTAATTAGAAAATAGTTAATTTAATATTAATTAAGGTATTTTTATATAGGCAGTAGATGGGGTCAAGGTGTCCCCAAAACTTGAACCAACTCATGTTGTCCTACACTAAATTATTGTACTGATTCTCACGGGCATAGTTTTATATTTTGGAAATATATTATTAAACGCCAAGATTTTTCCAAATGAAAGTAGAAGTTGATATACCTTGTCTTGCCGAACTAATTAATGTAATAATTTGGCTCCAACGCGTAGTTGATTTTTTTTTTTTATTTGATATTTACCTTGTTTATTTACCAACTCAAACCAACTCTCAAATCAGACTACGTCCACATGTTTCACAATCCAAAACTAGTAGGCAGATATTTTCTAAATTATAAAATATATTACCAACATTTGACAATCTTTGAAATGAATAATTATAATTTATTGTGTTCTACTTTTTTCTTTACTTATTGGTTAGTTTTATTTACTTATTATTTTTTTTCCGATGGACCCATTTTGATCTTAAAGATGCATATTTTTTTATTGGATTTTGTGAGATTTAAATCAAATATTGTAGGAGCTGACCTAGTAACTTGATAATTGTCGTTTGAACTGTTTTTTAAAGGTAGAAAAACTAATGATCTTTGTTATTTTTTTTAATATTTATATAATAAAAAGCATAATAATCTGGTAAAGGTTCAAGACGGATCAAAATTTTAAAACACATGTTACATGCCTAGCATGGTGCGTGGCTGAATTCTATAAACAATTTTTGACTATGTCATGGTTTAAGAGCTGAAATTATTGACAAACTTCAATAATTTGGCAACTTGAAAAAGTCCATTGCTTGAAATAATTTCCTATCAGAAATTAATGTAAGAATATTGAAGAATTAAACTTGAAGTAAAAGGTTGACCAAAAAATAAAAATTTGAAGAAAAAGAATTGATGTAAAACTAACAAAAAAAAAGAAAAAAAAAAAAGAATTGTCTTTTATATGTTTCCCAACGGCCCAACCGGGTTGCATAGAGGAGCAAAATATTCAAGGTAAAAAAAAGGGACTTCCAAACCCATAAAAGTAAATATAATCTTGAGGCAACCGACAATTTTGATTATCAAAACCAACTATTTCTTGCAATTTCATCAAAAATTTGTTTTAAAGTTTGCAAATTATTTGAAATCTGATTTTGGCTAATGATTTTGAAAATTAAAAATAATCATTGGATGAAAACTTATTTTCATTATCATGAGGCAACCGGCAATATTGAGTGTCAAAATCAGCTATTTCTTGCAATTTCATCCAAAATTAGTTTTAAAGTTTATAAATTAAATCTGATTTTGTCTAATCATCTTGAAAATTAAAAATAGAAAGCTTATTTAATCATTGTTTTTGTTGTTATAGAATATGATAAATATAGAATAAAGATGAAAAGTAAGAAGAAGAAGAAGAAGAAGAAAGAGGATGAGAATTTTAAAAATATTCAAATTTTGAAATCAATATTTGAAAACAAAAATAAATAAATAAAATATTGTCATGTACGGTTTATTTTCAGCTTTTAGAATAACCTCTTTTTTTTCTTTTGCTTTCTAGCTTTTAGAATAACCTCATTCATTAATTTTTTCCCCCTTCTCGATTGCTCGGATTTAAGAAAGGTAGACAATTCCACTTCTTTTTTTTTTTCTTTTTTTTTTTTGGGTGGTCCAACCAGAATAAAATATTTTCAAAAATAGCAATGAGAACAAATCATATAAAATACAATTTTCTACAAATGTCCCCCAGAAAAAAAAAATACATATATATATATAAAAGAAATTGAAAAGAAAAACAATATAGATCCGTATTAATCTTTTAAATCAGATCAACAATATCCAATCCATAAATATTAATAAAGCAGGGCTAAATGCAACAAAAACCCAAAAGCCCTGCTGCTAATGGAAATACTAATATTAATTATATACATAAAAAGGACACACAAAAAAAAAAAAAAAAACGAAAGCACAAAAACAAAAAAAGAAAGGGAGTTTCTTTACTCCATTTCTAATTTGAAATTCTAAAAAAGCTGTTGCAAATTGTTCAAAACTTCAATGCAACACTCTTCTCTTCTTGTAATTTTATCTGATTCCCAGCTTTGCTCCAAGAACCAGATAAATCTATGCTTTCCATTACCAAATTCTCCACCCTTTCTTCTTCTTTAGATGGAAATGGTAAATCTATCGAGATTTCACCAATTGAAGCTAATTTCAATAGCTCTTTTTCATCCAAACCCTTTGCAGGGCCAAGGCTACAACGTTCTGTACCATACTTAGCCATTGCATCTTTGAATTTCTTAATCTGTCAAAAAAAATAAAATAAAATCTGATAAGCATTATACCAAATTCAGAAACCAAACAACAACAAAAACAAACAAATAAATAATAAAGAAATAAAGAAATAGGATTTGATTTGATTGAATGAAACACTTACAGTTGCATTTGTGCAGCTAAAGCTACATAAACGTCCATTTGCACCTCTATAGAACCTAAACAATGGCAGGACATGAATATTGAGTCCATGACACATAGTTTTGAGCTCTTCATAGTTAACTTTGAGGAAGAGAGCATTTGGATTCAATTCAGCAAACTGACAGATCTGAGAAATTGATTTAAATGTTATTAGAAAATTTCCCAAAAATGATTCAAAATGAAAAGCTTGAGAAATTATTGAATTATATTTCTCAAAATTACCCCCAAAAAAAAAGAAAAAAAAAATTATATTGTACCTTCGGATGGAGAGTTTTGCAACCTCCACAACCAGGTGAATAGAAATCAATTATAACCAATCTATCACCAGCATTAAGCAAAGAATTTACAAGCTCTTGGGCAGAATGGATCTCCACCATATTGGGTTGAATGGTCTTTTCCCACCATCTCATACCTCTGCTTACACAGATCGATGCTTGTGCCTGAAATCAGAGTTTGATATATAAAGTTCTTAGATAAACCCCAAAAATGCAAATGAAGAAAAAAAAAAAAAAACTTTTTAAAGAACTGAAAATTATTACAGAAAAAAAAAAAAAAAGGAGAGAGAATTTTACATACATGAACAGAGAAATTTCTTGGGGTTTTGACCTTCAAATCTCTGAAGCCCTTTTGATCTGAGACGAGTAGGTGTTTTCCCATGAAACGCGCATAAAGAACAGGAAAATGTCTTGAATTTGGTTCCCTAGTATGGGGAAAACCAAAGGAGGAACAAAACCCAGAAACCCCTTTGGATTTTGAGCCATTAGAAATCTCATCCACCCCAGAAATGTAGAAACCAGTCTTCAATGAACAAGCCATGGAAACTCAAAAAGGAGGCGTTTTTTTCAATGCTAATGAACACAACAAGCAAAACCAACCAATATCAACTCCACCTTTTGAACAAAAACCAGATTTTTTTATTTTTTATTTTTTAATCAAAGAAATTTGAGGAAATTGATCCCTGGCTTGCTATTTAGGCAAAGAGGCTTAAAAAATAAAATTATGAAAGAGAACCAGGTTCAACTTTTTAATGGACAAAGTGCAAGAAATGAGCCCCAGAAAAAAAAGAAAAAAATTGCACTTTTTGACTGGTAACTATGGTTTTGAAAGAGAGGAAGCACAAAAGGGTTTTTGTTTGTTTTTCAGGTTTCAAACTTTGAGGAGTGGGAGAGAATAAGAAGAAGAAGAAGAAATGGTCATGGAAAATAAAAGGAAAAAAAAAAAAAAAAGTTGGTGGGGTCTTTCTGATTTGGATTTAGCTTTATCCATTTTTCTTTTATTTTTATTTTTAGTCTATTTAACTGGATTATTATTTTTTGATGGATTATTTTATGGATAATTACACATGGATTTGAGCAATGTCTGATGTGTAAGTTGACCGGTTTTGAGGATAATTGGGTTTGTTTATTGGAATCTAGTTGGTCATTTCCATTTATTTTATTTTTTTTTCAAAAAAACAATTATTAATTTTAAATTTTGATTTTCTATATTACCGGCAAATGTTTGGCATTTATCTCTATCTTCTTGTCGCATAAAACGGCTCACCGCGTAGCTGATGCTCTGCACAAATTTTGGATAAGATGACAAATTTATTAAATTTTTTTTTTTCCTTTTTTTGGGTACTTTTAATACTTTGCCTTTAGTGGACTAGCCTCTTGCTCCACTTTTTTTTAGTTTTACCATGTTTGAAGCTGATAGGAGAAAATGAATCTATTTTAATTTCAACTAAAACAGAGTTTATAAAGCTAAAATTAATCAAAGGTACCTAATTAGCAAATTAAAAATACAAATAAAAAAATTGATAATGTATTTTTTTATAATTTCGAAATTTATTCTAAAAATTAATGTATGATGTTGGAAGATAATTCTTGGATAAGTGTTAACTGTCAAGATATGTGATTTTCAATGTTGAACTACATGATAAATTTTTTATTTTGGTAGATGACTAAATAATATTTTGTACTACATATATATATATATATAAACTACATAATGGTTTTCATAAAGTTTTTGTGATCGAATGAAGATATTGTGTTCTAATTTTTATTAATAATACATTGTCTTCCATTGAACATTTTTTTACTTTTGCTTTTCAAAAATTTACTGTTAAAATTGAGAAAAATGCTATTTATAATACAAAAGACCTTTTTTCTTTTTTTAAAGAAATAAAATAGAATTTTATTAAAAAAATAAAACAGAATTATAACTTTCAATTTAAATAGAAGGCTGAAGCCATTCAAGCCCTTCCTCCATTCAAATTTTAGTAAAATCAACGGCTATTGCATACCTTCGAAGCTTATGCATAGCCATATTAAAAATTCTAATTAAGAAAACACAACTAAAATTTTTAAAACATCTTTATTTGTTTATAATATCCTCCACTAACAATCAATGTCGTCAAATGAAAATGAAAGATTCACTGCTTTTTTAGAATTCAATTAGACAATACCACCTTCAATACATAAATCTAATCCAAATTTAATAGCCAACAACTCCATAGAAAAAAGAAGAAAGCCACTACTTGCACATGAGGTGACCTGAAAATAAGGTAAACAGAAATACAACTTTCAATTTAAATCAAAGGTTGAAATACAACTCCCAGCAGATACTGCATACCTTGCAGTATTATGCATAACCATATTGAAATCTCTAATTAGAAAATACATAACTAAAATTTATAAGGTATATAAATTTGTTTATAATATCCTCCATTAAAAACAATCCCCACCCAGATAATCGTCCAATGATACTGAAAGATCTACTACCGTTTTAGAATCCGATTGGACAATATCAAGTTCAATACCAATTTCAATGCATAAATCTAATCCAAATTTAATAGCCAACAACTCCATAGAAAATGAAGAAAACCACTGCCTCATATGAGGTGACTTATTACCAAATGAATGGCATGACAATTTATTTCACTACGATTAAGGATTCATTTTTCTTTATTAGGTGTCAAGCTTTAAAAAAATAATACTAATAGAAAAGAAACATTAACGGCGACCAATATTAAATGCGGCCAATTAATTAATGCATATATCAAATCTAATATGAATTCCACTTATCAATAATGATAAATAGTAAAATATCCAATTTGATTAAGTTTTATTTTGTGGTTTTCTGGAATAAATAAAATTGGGCAACAATCAGATTTTTTTTTTTTTTTTGATAAACACTAAAATAGAGGGATTTAAATAACTGAAATAATGACGTCAAGTTTTATAACTTGATTTTTTCAAAAGTAATATATATATATATATATATATATATAACTTGATGCTAGGTGATAATAAATCAAGTCTAAAATCATTATATATATATATATATATAAATGTTATAACTTGATGTTATCAGAAAAAAAAAAAAAAAGGTTTAATAACCTCTTTGGAGACTTCACATGCAATAAAACACAATTACTATTACCAAATAGATAAATTAATAAATAAACAAAACACAATTACATACGGTACTTTTGGCTTTCAGTTCTGAACTCTGCTTAATACTGAGCATCTATTTTACATGACAAACAAAAAGTAGACATCTTATCCACCATTTAGCTATATATGTACTACATATTTGCTTTCAAATTTTATAAGCGTGAAAACTTCTTCATCTATTTGAACTTCATAAAACAAAAGTTAGTGCAAATGATCAAATATGCTCCAAATATGTAGTTTTATAAGCTGTAGTCTTATGGTCCTCCAAATGGATTCTTTTGTTTTTTGGCTAATATAACCCCCATCTAGCTTGTACAACACAAAAAGGTAGGCAGTAAATGGCTAAAGCTAATTTAAGTGGCCTTTAGGTTTTACGTATCACATGACTTTCACCTTCTTTAAGGCACTAGGATGTCCTTTTTCTCGAATTTTTAGGTTAAATGCATTATCATGTACAATTTTGAAGGACAAGATGCTCATAAAGTTATGATACATATTATACATTATTTTATTTTATTAAATTAAAATTTATCTTTATTAACTATTGAATTCTAAGAAGATCAAACTTTATATTTTAATTTTTTTTTATAAATATCTTATTTTTTAAATTAGATATCAAAATATATATACACACAAACATATATAATCGAAATACATTATCCCTATGGCAGCATTTGTTCTCAATATAAAGTTGTAAAAGTTGGAGTAATTATCGTAAGATATATATATATATATATATATATATATATATATATATATATATATATATATATATATATATATATATATATATATATATATGTATATATGTTTTTTCTTTTTTTACTTTTAACCAAAATAATATATGCTTTTTTTTTTCTTTTTCTTTTTTTTTAAAATAACTTTTTGGAGACTTTTAATCATATATTAAAAGTTAAATTTTCATTGTCTCTTGATATGAGCCGTCTTAAAAAATCATGCATTAGAAAAGAATAATATTAGGAAAACCAAATAAATTTAGCAAAAGGTGTACTAACAATATTTAATTGATTTATATTTATTTTTTCAATAATTTACTTATCTACAATTAGATAGTCATTATAATATCTAATTGGTAGTTTTTTTTTTTTTTTTTTCAAATGAGAAACAATGCCTTTCAACATTAGATTGACCCATTCACCAAAGATTAATTAGATTGACGCTACAAGAACTATCTACTTGGTAGTTTATTTATTTATGCTTGCACTAAAGTTATTTTCATTCAAACAAAAGTTTTATTCGTTCAAACACTTGCTAAAAATAACTTTTGGCTGAAAAAATAGGAAATTAATTTTTTTTTTTTTTAATCACTTGAAACTGGGACTTTGGATATTTGGTTTAATGGTGAAAATTTTTTCAAACTTTTTTTTTTTTTTCCTTTCTTTGTTTTGTCATGACTCATAATAAAATGGGAAAAACTTGGTTGCAATGTAACATTAGAATATATATATATATATATACACCACTCATTTCTTATACGACAATTGTTAATTAACCGCTGCATTTAATGGCATTTTTCATAAGAAAAAAAAATGAAGTATCATCGTGAATCAAGGAAGTTTGATTTGTCCCTTTTTTAATTTCTTTTCATACTTCGAAAATCTCTCTCCTAATCTGCTTTTGCTTAGTGCAATGTCAAAGTGATCTCACCAGAAATTAGGTCAAATAATTTTGAATTAATAATAATTGATTAAGCTCTTCTTTCTTCTCCCACGCATTAAAATTGAAATAGATGATCCTTGACTTTCCATTACATGTATGTTGAATAAAGAACACACCAATTATTGGTGTGGTGTGAGGAAGCCCGAAAAACAAAAAAATTGTTTTTACCAAAGTTTCAAAATTTAATCCTCATCTAACTCGATAATTATGATAAAAGTAAAAACTCAATATTTTAGTACATAACACATTAGATTTAGTTGAAATTTGAAATCTCAATTCTTTTTTCTCTCAATGGTTTCACTTGGGGACGCGTTTGGTAAATTAAGGTTTTAAGTAAGTTAAAGAATAATCCCTTTTTATACATTGGTTTTCATATGGATAATTATACATCTTCCAGTAGTTCATTTTTATATAATAGCTTGTAGAAAAAAAAAGAAAAAAAAAAAAGAGGATACTAGTGAGAACTGTAGTAATTTCCACTAATTCTTTCTTTTTTCTTTTTTTTTTTTTTTTTTTTGGTCCAACAAGCTTTAAATTTTCACTATAATTATTACATTTCTTTTCATACATTGATTGTCCAAATAATCAGAAAATAAACTTTTTCATAATAAGTTTTTTTTTTTTTTTTTTTTTTTTTTTTTTTTTTTTTTTTTTGGGGAATCTTATAGTTAGCTGTCTTTCCAAAATCATTTTGAGTTGGTTGCGTTTTTAAAATGTTCTATCAATAAGATCTCAGAAAATAAACTTTTTCATAATAAGATTTTTTATTTTTTTTATTTTTTATTTTTTATTTTTTATTTTTTTTTGGGTTTGGGGAATCTTATAGTTAGCTGTCTTTCCAAAATCATTTTGAGTTGGTTGCGTTTTTAAAATGTTCTATCAATAAGATCTCAGAAAATAAACTTTTTCATAATAAGATTTTTTTTTTTTTTTTTGGGGGAAATCTTATATTTAGCTGTCTTTCCAAAATCATTTTGAGTTGGTTGCCTTTTTACCATCAAAAAGATCCCATCTATTTCTTTGTTTTAGATCGTGATCAGTTTTGATCAATTTTTTAACCTAAAAAAAATGAAAATAAAAGAAAAAATTATTAGATTGCCAAATACAAATTGATCACAATCTAATTTCCCACATATAGTGGCAATCTTATGTGAAAAGGATAATGTATGATGCCCAGTGACGTGGCAGAATTTTCACCTAGAGAGAAAACACCCATTTAAAAAAAAATAGAAATAAATTAAAAAAACATTTATTGGGAAAGTGGGCATTTAGATATTTTGGTATTGGTTATGGTGTGCAAGTTAAGCAAGAGCACATGACAAACCTGATAAAACCTTTTTAGTTTTGGATATCATGTGACTGGTTGTTTTATTTTATATCAATTTAACCCCTTTAGGATTTGATATTTGATATTTGGATTTTGAGATTGAGATTGAGGGTGAAAACTGAAAAAAGCTAGCAGAACAAAAACCTGAATAGCAGCCCACAGGTTTTGGAGCTTTTTTTATTTTTTATTTTACATTTCTATCCTTAAGAGAATAGAGATTGTGGCCCATATTGTGTGGGATTTCCATTACTGCTGGTTTGCCAAAAACCACGGCTCGCCAAAATTTATCATCTAGAATATGATTATTATATCTATATAGTACAACATGCAGCAATTGGGGGGGAAAAAAATAGTTATGTACATATATATCTATATATAAGAAAATAGGATAATGTCAGTGCATGCATGGAATAAAATTTAAAAGGAAAAAAAAAAAAAAAAGGAGTACATATGAAAGTAATTATTTAATCTCATCTTGTTGAAAGTATTCCATGAAGTTGCCATTATGTTTAAATATTGAATTGTTTAGTCCACTGTGAAATTAATCAAATATTACTTTGTTATATTCTGCAAATAAATGCGAATTAAATGTCTTACATAGAAAAAGGGATAAATAAATACTGGCAGATTAATATATTGGATTAATTTATGATAGCTTATATATATATATATATATATAGCCTCCTCTTTCTTTCTAAATTCAGATCATACTAGGCCTTTTCATGTTAGGAAAAATAAATAAATAAATAAAGTGTATAAAAGAATATATATATATATATATATATGTAGTTCCATTCTCATGAGTAATGGAGCTAATGATATCTCAGATAATATAAGTTGTAAACCAGATGTGCAAACTCTATTTTTATGTCCCATGACATATTGCGTCAAATTTTAAGCCAAAAAAAAAAAAAAAAAAGACATATTGCGTCAAAATGTTGTTATAATCACGATGCTCAAGACTTCAAGGCCTAGTAAAATATTTCCTTATATATATAGTATTACATTTATAAATTTTATATATATATATATATATATATATTTGATATCTTTGCAATTATCTCCTAATTTATAATAAAACCCAACTAGCTAGGTTTTTAATTTTCAATTATTAATTGAAATTTCATCAATATTATGACTTACCCTACATTATTATATATAATGAATCTTATTGACGTGATAATATTATATTAACAATTTATTAACTCAATTTTTATATATAATTTTAAAAAATAGATACAGTTCAATTAAACAAATTAATACAAGAGAATCTAACAGCTAGATTCTTAAAAGTCCTTACTAAATTAGACATAAGCTGGTCCAAACACATTATAATCCTTTTAATGTAAACAAATATATATATATAATAATAAAATAAAAAGTTATTATTATATTATTATCTCATTAACATGATAAAACTAATTATATATAATAATATTTTCAACACACAAAAAAAAAAAAAGGATTATATATAATAATATATATGTTGTGCTGCTTCTATATAGAAGATCTACTTTATAATGTATGTGGGAAAGAATTGTTCCAAGTAATGAATCCTCCCTCTGACTTAATACAATCTTAATGGGGGTCTAGCTATGGAGTTTTGAAGGAAATGTATGAAATGTGATGGCTAAGCAAATGTTTATACAGAGCTGAGAAAACGCTTCTATCAATCTAGGCAGACTATCCGGGAAGAATGTATGCTTATTTGTGAATTGATGCACCAAGATTAATGTTTCAAGGCTAGTTTGTCCAAGAAAAAGTCTCCTTCGGGTCTTCCGAAAGATAGTATCCAAGGCTTATACATTGGTTAAACATTGAATCCTGAAAATTCTGTATAATAAGATTGATTGAATCACATGAATTAAGAAAGTCACTCCTTTTTTAATTCTTGGCTCTGTGGTCCAAGTTAATTAGGGTTTGATGAGCTAATTTCTTTGAGGGACATGGGAATTCAATACCAATATTCTATAGGAATATTAGCACTGATGCACCTTAAACTATATTTGATTTGATACTTTGTACCCATAGACTATTTTTCTAACATTATGCATCATGAACTTCACTTTTCTTTATACTTTGCATCTTCATTCTTTTTTAAAACTTTTTAATAGACTTGTCATGTGCTTGGAATATGAGGGGAAATATATATATATTTATATATATATATATATGTGAAGTGCAATTTTATAGAGCTTATGTGCAAAATATAAAAATTTTTCAAATTAAAAAAATAAAGAAATTTGTAAAAGAACGAAAAAAATTTAAAAATGTAATTTTTCAAAAATAAAAATAAAAATCTTTATATATAATAAATATCCTAAAAATATTAATAAATAAAGACAAATAAAAAATTTACATATGCATTAAAAAAAAATTTTTTTTCGAAAACTAAATTTAAAAAATATATATACATATTAGAAAATTTTATAAGTATTTTTTTCCTAAATAATAAATATCAGTGTAAAAAGTACATATAATAAATAAAATAATATATTTTATGATATTAATTTTTCCCTTTTTTTTTTTTAGATTTTATAAATATTTTATTGTTTTTTTAAGGGTCTTCATTTTTTTTTTTGGGGGAATCCTTTATGATATGTATAAATTATTATTTAAATTTTATAAAAATAAAATAAATATCCAAGAAAACATAAAGATCAATAAAAATTTGATCAAGCATTAAAAATTAATTTTTTGCAAAAAATATTAGAAAATTTTAATTTTTTTAATAAAATAATAAATATAAATATAAAAAATGCATGTGATAAATAAAATAACATATTTTAAAATTTCAAAGTTTTATTTTAGACATTATAAATACTTGATTACTTCTTTTCTATAAATCTTTATTTTTTTTTAAATCTGTATAATATTTACGTATTATTTTTTAATAATAATTTTCATTAGTCAAAAAAGTTATTTTTTATTTGAAATTTTTTGTATTTTACATCATAAATTATACAAAATTAAGCTTATATCTTCATTTTTATCCTAGTGCTAAGTATGTGGCAAATCTATTAAAAAATTAATCACAAAAAAGGAGGGTAAAAAGCCCATAGAAAAGTGAAATTCGAGATATACAATGATAGGGAAAAAAAAAAAAAAGGGATGTAATATATCAAATTATGTATAATCTTGGATGCCTTGGTGTTAATATCCTTACTTATATAAATGTATCATACTTCTTGAAGATTAGGTATGCATAATATTTACACAAACATTAGATATCGATTTTAGCATTGAAAAATCATCATCTAACTTAAACATCAAAATGTTTTTTGTCGACACTACATTGGTATTGTAAGATCTTCACATTTTCTTTTCTCTATGCCTTTGTGTTGCAAGTTTTTAATAAGGTATTAGCTTCGAAATGTAGGTTCAAATTTGTGCATCATCAATATCATTACTTTTATGTGCAATTTTTTTTAGGCCATGCTTTAAAGGCACTCTTAATATATAAACATGCACGCTACATTTCATATGAGAAAGTGTGTGTAAACATTACATAGAGAGGATGTGTATAAAAAGTTTTCCTTCTATTCAGTTCCTTTTGACTTCGGGGCAAGGCATCGCATTGAAAATTCAAGAATACAAGTATCTTGGTAAACCTTCCCTCATCCATTTAATGTGGTGGTATGAATTAGATGGTCCGAGCTTAGCTTTAAGCTTAGTATTTTCTCAATGGAGGACAAAATCCAAATAGGTATATTTGAAGTACCAGAACTTCAATTGGTAGGAGACAAGTTAAGCGCTAAACAGCTTTCGCAGTGTTTTTTAGCCGGGAAAATTATCTTAGATAAAAGCATAAGCAAAAACAAAGTTTAGATAATAATCAAACATGTTTGGTTCCCCCAGGACTCAGTGGGTGTGAAGCAACTAGAACAAAATATATTCTTGTTTTCATTCAAAACAACTTCTGATATAAACAGGATTTGGGAATGAAGACCTTGGTCCTTTAATGGTTCTCATCTTCTGGTGAAGGAATGGGGCCCTGAGAAGGCAATGCATGACATAGACTTTAGTTTATCTTCATCTTGGGTACAGATCCATGGCCTTCCTCTCTAATACATGACTAGAGGGAATGCGCTAAAAATACAAGCCTATTCAAAGAAGTACTATAGTGTGATCATTCATCTCACACCAACATAATAGGTATTAAGTTTGTGAGGCTTCAAGTGGAACTCGATACCAAGAAATCCATTCCTATAGGATTTCTTCAAAAAATTGGGAAAGGTGGAATATGGATCTAGTTCTGCTATGAAAGACTAGCTAAGTTCTATTACAATTGTGGAATTATTGGACACGGGAAGGCTTCTTGCAATCAATCATTCTCCCATAACCATATCACAAGTGGAGATCTATATGGTCCTTAGTCAAGGGCAGAAGCAGATGCCTTCAGAATGGTATTTGAAAGAAGCTATTTAAAAAGAGTCAAAATTCCGAGAGGTGAAATCTTCGATAAATTCTCAAATGACACCAATACAGATGATAGAGATGAAGAAGATACAGTTGACGCCAGAGCATCTGGTGCTAGTAAACACGGCACCATATCAAAAGTGGAAAGCGAGTTGAACCGAGTCAGAGTTAGTGTAAAGGGAAAGCCAACAGTTCACACTGATGCTCAGAAAGAACACGTAGGCCATCATGATGACGCCATTATAGAAGAACACGTAGGTGAAGGTGAAGTTCAAAAAGATAGCTTTCAATCACTTTCTAACACTGGGCCAAGAATTTCAATTTTAAATTTTACAATTCTCGCTCCTTTTGAAAAAGATGTTGGGCTGGACCAGTGAACTAAAATAGTAGAAGGTCCATTCAAGAGACTCGATCCTAAAACTTTTAAATAGGTAGGCCTCAACCATAAGGCCACATTGTCTGAGCCAAAGGAGAAGCAGATGTTCTCAAAAAGCAATTAGGTGTGTCAATTAGGAACCCAATATCAAATTCGACTACAAGTTAAACCAGAACCCATCTCATGTCAGATAGTGCTTCCAAACATTTCGGCCAAGGTCAATCTCAATCCTTATCTACTATGCCATCTTGACCAACCGAATCATCTAAAGTTAGATTGAAGGATCAAGTAAAAAGGAGGACGAACGAAGATGGTCGACCTTCGGAGGTTATTAACAACTCATTTGAAAACTCTACGGCTGAGGAGGCGGGCCTTACGTTGCTCCTACCTCACCACTGAAGTTTCTTTCATGAAACTGCCTAAGGTTAGGAAGACTCTCAACAGTGCATGGCCTCCATGACCTTATTAGAAGATCTTCTCATTTGGGACTCTTTATCATAGAGACCAAGGCAAACTGAGCAAGAATGGAAAGCATAGTGAAATCACTCAGTTTGATCATAGTCATATTGCGGAAGCTAGTAATGATCGTGGGGGACTAACTCTTTTATGGAAAGATGAGTGTGGTTGGGATATCATTTTCAGTTCTAGTTGGATTATTGGAGTAAGGGTAACAACTCAACAAGGGATTTGCTGGAATATTTGGTGTTGCTACTATTTTGCTGATCAAGCATTAAGAAGAAAGTTTTGGAGTGCTTTGGCCTCTTGCATCTTATCGAGGCTAAATGCCTGGGTCTATATTGTGGACTTCATCGTCATAGTGGATCAAAAGGAGAAAAGGGGAGGCAGAAGAGTAATGGCAAAGTCTAATATTTTTTTAAAGAATTTTTATGTGTGAAGTTGGAGCCCTTGATTTAGGTTTCATTGGGAACCCTTTCACTTGGTGTAATAGGAGAGGACGGCAAGCCAACATCAGAGAAAGATTGGATAGGGCTTTAATAAGTCCCGATTGTTGTATCCTTTATGAGTGTGCGGGTGTAATCCATCTCACAGCAATCAGGTCAAATCATGCCCTTATATTACTTTGCTGCATTCTGGATCATGATAAAGCCCCAAGACCATTTAGATTCCTAGAAGCCTAGACTCGTGATTGCACGTGTGAAACGGTAATTAACAATGCTCAAGACTAGGATGGGAGGTACAGTAGATAGACTTCCTTGATTGCTAAGCTTCATTGTACAGCGAAAGCTCCAAAAGTGTGGAATAGAGAAAACTTTGGATTCTGTCAGGTTAAAATAAATGAGCTTGAAAATCAAATAGCTTTTTTACAAAGTATGGACCCATCAGATGTGAACATATCCCTTGTAATTGATCTGTAAAAGGAGCTGTCTGAATGACAATATAGGCTTGAGCTTATTTGGAGACAAAAATCAAAAGAACTTTGGTTGCAAGCAGGAAATAGGAATTCTAAATTTTTTCATGCTTCCACATTGGCCAACCATATAAGAATTTTCATAGGAAATTACCTAGTTGAGAAATTCTCTAAACTCTACAGAGGTAAAAGGGTGGTTCATTGTTCGATCCTAGACGAGTTAATCTAACCATTGGTATTGAGTGGTGAAAATAACTCCATAGCAGTTATGCCCTAAGAACTCGAAATTCTTGAGGTAATCAAGAATATGAACCTCACCAAATCTCCAGGTCCAGACGGAATGCCATTCTTGTTTTTCCAATGCTACTAGGATATAGTAGGGAGTGGTGTGGTGAGAACGATCTAAAATGTTTTTCTCTCTGGCCTCATACCAGTAACTATTAACAGAACAGTCATCGTGCTTGTCCCTAAGACTAAATCTATATCTCATTTCAGCCATATCCATCCGATTGGCCTATGTAATATGGTGTACAAAGTCATTTCAAAGATCCTATCCAATCGTATCCGACCATTGCTACCCAAGCTAATCTCTTCCAATTAGGGAGCTTTCACCCTAGGAAGAGGGATTGGAGAGAATTTTATCCTTGTTAATGAAATTATCCATACTATAAGAAAGAATGAAGGCATCGACAGTCTTCTAGGAATCAAAATTGATATGCATAAAGCCTCTATGACTGTATCAGTTGAGGCATGCTTAGTGAAATTTTCATAAGATTTGGGTTTACGGCCAGAATGGTAGGACTCTTAGGATAGTGTTACTTTACAGATAGTGCTTAAATCTTGCTTAATGGAAGCATCTGTGGTAATATTAAGATGGAAAGAGGCATTCACCAAGGAGATCCAATTTCACCATACTTGTTCATTTTGTTCGTAGAATTGTTCTCGAGAATGCTTCATAAGTTGGAGATAGAAGGGAAAATTCATGGAATTAAAATTTGATGGAATGGCCCCTCTATCTCACACCTCTTCTTTACAGATGATATCCTAATATTCTGTAGAGAAAACAGAGTTAAAGTCTTTACAGTGCCAAATGTCTACAACAATATTGTAACTGGACTGGCCAGTTGATTAGTTTTTCAAAATCTGACTGTTTTTTCTCGAAGAATGTTTTGGCAAGGCTCAAAGCGGTTATTAAGAACATTCTTAATCTTAACGAGCTGTTTAAGGAGGCCAAATATCTAGGTAATCTCTTATTCATTGGGAAATGCAAATTAAAGGCCTACGAAGAGTTGAGGAAGTGGGTAGAATTGAGACTTTAGGGTTGGAAAGCTAATATGTTATCACAAACAGGTAGATATATTGTGGTTAAATCCGTGATCACTACTGTTCCTATTTATACATTGTCCACATGTAAACTCCATCAAACTTGGTGCAGGAATATCGACAAATTGGCTATTAAATTTCTTTGGAAAGGTACGGTCAGTAAAGGTCTTACTTCACACCTGCATCTTGGAATAAAGTTTGTAAACCAAAATTAGAAGGTGGTTTAGGCATTCAAAAACTAAAGATGTCAACTTAGCCCTGCTTTGAAAATTGGGTTCGTCTTTAGAGAATAACTATGAGCTCTTTAAGTCAAAGCTTTGAAGGCCCAATACTTTCTAATGGCTATTGGAATTTACCACGACTAAACCTACTTTTCGACAAAAACATAGTTAGCATCATTATCAAGATTTTGTGGGCGAATGCTTCCATGGAAGACAAGCTTATTTCGATGCGAAGCTCATTGAGAAGATTCCAAGTAAAGTCAATTTATAAGTTTCTACAGCCAAAGGCAGGTGAGAAGTTAAGCTGGTGGCGTTATCTGTGGACCAGCGAAATCCATGAAAGACTCAAGTTTTTCATGCGGAAACTTTCGCCATAGTCTTCTGGTTAAAGCTACTTTATTGCATAGAAATTGGGATGTAGACAGTCCTAATTGCCCCCATGGATGTGAGTGCTTGGAGGATCAAATATCTGTTTTTCAATCACTCCATCGTAAGGGCACTTTGGCTGGCTTCCCTATGGAGTATCAAATGGGAGAACAACCAATTGACGAGCTTAGAGTCATATCTTGATTGGTTAGCCAATCTAATGGGGAAGCTTCCAATCCATCCCAATGATGGTAAAAAATTCTTCCTTTTTGTGATACTGGTTCTTGAAACTATATGGAAGCTGCGTAATAGGCTCTTATTTGAGGGGAAGAGGAGTTTACTTGAAGAAGATGTATTTATTAATGACCCGTATGAATTTATTAAAATTATCTTTGATGCTTCAATTGGGAATAGATATGCAAGCCTTGGGGTGGTTTTAAGGAATCATTTTGGAAGAATTTTAAAAGTTCAAGTTGTAAGGGAGAATATTGACATCCCAAAGCTGCTGAAGTTGTTGCAATTCTTAAAGCAGTCTTGCTGGCCGTTGAAGATGGCCACTCCAACCTTTGTGGCAAAAGCGGCATGAAAGCTATTATCCAAAACCTCAATGACCCGGACAAGTGCTCTGTCCATTGGCCTACCACTGGATTCATTAAAAAAAATTTGGATCTATGCACCCTATTTCAATCTACTTTTTTTATTTGGACCCTAAAACAATTTAATCAGTTGGCACATTTAGTTAATGATCACTATGATTTTTTTCTCTCCTTTATTGAGTTAAAAAAAAATTGTACACTTTAAAATAAGGAATATGATATATTCACCACAACCTGATCCTTGGCCGACGTATCTGTTACTGTTTGCTTCTTTTTTTTGGTGGGCTAATACATCCCTCTTTTAGGCACGCTAGCTTGGCTTCTAGTCAGCATCAATCAGCATCCAAGATCTCATTGTTCATGTCAGCCACGTGACGGTAGTAATTGCCTAGTTTTTTTTTTTTTTAATAGTTATTAATATTAATTTTTTCAGTTTTCCTTTTTTTTTTTTTTTTTTTGAATTAGTGACTGCCCAAGTTGTGCATGTATATAACTTTTATTCCTTTCTTTCTTTCTTTTTTCTTCCTTTTTTTTTTTTTTTTTTAAGAAACGTATACATATTTTGACTCTTCTTTTACTATATATTATATATACTTTTAGGATATTTTTGCAATGATACCTCCTACAATTTACTAATAATATTGTACATTTGGCATTACAATCTTAAAAACCTTATAAATAGTGCAACTGCAAGCTCTTAAATACAAATTTATTTTAGCATTTCTGGAGTATTATATATTTTGCATGTGAAAAATTTAACTAAAGGATATTGGGTAGAGACAAATTAGTTCGCAGCATTCACATAAAAAATAAAAAAAAAAGTCTCAAATTAAGCAGTAAAAAATAACCTATGTTGTAGGACTGGATGGTGTATAAAAAAATTGTAAAAAAAGTTATTAACGTGTTCATATGAGGAAAATTAAAGGAACAATGGTGAGAAAAAAATAAATTTTGTCGGTAAAATAGAGTTTTGTTGGGGTTTATGACTTTATACAAGGAATTCATGATTGGCTTATGCCATCAAGTAGCACAGTATCTCGGTAAATTGACGATAGCTTAGCTACAAATTTCAAACTCAACGATTCATTTGATTTTGGTATTAATTTCATGAGTTTTATGAAGAACGATGTCATTTAAGATATCTCTTTTCACTTTTTTTCTTTTTAGTAAACACTTTAGCATTTATTGTGTGCTACCTTTTCTCTTCTTCTGTTAGATTTTTGCTTTTTTAATTTCCTTCTACTAGCTGGGTAAATGATTCGCGCGTGGATTAATAATTGTTAGGGTCTAAAATTATGATTCATGCATCGCACTTACATGGATAATTTTTTCGCACACCCGGATGGAATCCCTAGTTTTTTGAGTGGTTGGAGTCAAGTCAAATGTCTTCCAGTTTGGATTATTTTGAAATAACACTTAATCACAAATTTAGAGAAAAGCACCAAAAAGAATAAAAATCCAGAACCCAACTCAACAAAGAGGGTTAGTGGGAACACAACATAGTTTAAAAGAAATATATATATATATATATATATATATATATATATATATATATATATCACTTCTTTATATAATAAATAAGAGTAATACTATAGTCATTAAATTTTTTTTATCAAAATTATAATAATAAATTATATAATAATTTTTAAATAATGTTAAATTGATATTACTATATATATATGGAAAAGTAAATTATTTAAAAAATATCAAATTATGAATATCAAAATTTTAATAAAAATTTTTGATCATTTTAGATTTATCCAATATATAAATGCTCATGTGACATTAAAAAAAAAAGTATGCCAAATCAAGTCCGCATTTAAGCTAAAAAAGTGAAAATGGTTTTAGAAAAACTATGAGAAACAAACTTTACAATATGGTCAAGAATATTTTTTTCTAAAATAATTAATTAAAGATGGTAGTTTAACATATTATGACCATAGGGAAAATCGAGGGTTACTTAAGAATAAAAAATGAATATTTGTTAAATCTAAGGAGTTATTTGGATAGTCATCCGATTAACCTAAGCTAATACTATAATTCACTTTGAATCTTTGAAAAGGCTAAGTGTTTGGGAAGGGGAAAATTAAGAAAAAAAATCCCTTTAAGAAGAAGAAGGTGAAGTAAAGCTTTTTTGAAGGGCAAGCTTCTCCTTAAATAGAGGAGCCAAACCGTTTCTTAGGTTATTTTTTAACCAAGAAAAATATATTATCCGGTAAATAAAAATAAAACTTTAGTAATGATGGTGGTTAAATTGTTAGTAATGATAGTGGTTAAAAAGGAAGTGTGATGATTGAGATAGTTTTCCTTCTATATTTGACAATAAAGAGGATAAAAACTGAAGTATTAATGCACATAAATGGTCATCCGGATAAGCTTGATACCTTTTATCCCGATATGAGATAGGTACTAGATGCGACTTCTCTTTTCTCTAGGCTCTCTTTCTCCCTCTTTAGCTATAGCAACACTCTGATTACCAAAGGTTTCTTAAGAAGGCAACAGAGTTTCTTCTTCTTAGATAAAAGGAAAGAGGATTTGATGGTTCTCTGGAAAACCAAATCCTTTTATAAAATAATATTTTCTTTTATACAAAAGGTGCTGAAATTGTGCTTTTGACAGATAAATTGCATATAAGACACTGATGTAAATGTGTATATTTATACATTTTAAAATTTGGATGGTTATATATCAACCAAGTATAAATATTATTTAAAATACAAAAAATGCACAATAAATCACGCAAGGGTAAAATATATACAAACAAATCTATTTAATATAAAAATATGTATAAACAGATATATATATATATATAGTAGTTTTACAGTGCAGATCGTACGCATACGGATCATATTAAAAATCGACATTTTTTGAAAAAAAAATATCAGCTTTGCAATGTACAGTTCTACGGTACAGACCGTCTATATACGGACAGCAAGCGTCGGCTTTGCTGTATACAAAATACACAGCAAAACTGATATTTTTTTCAAAAAGTATCGATTTTTGATGCGGTTTACATGGGGACGGTCCGCTCTGTAGAATATCTATATATATATATACACACATAAAAGTTTATATATCTGAACATATATATATATATATATATGATGGGGCTACGATGTGAACCGTCAGCATGTGGACCGCATCAAATTGATGTTTTTTAAGAAAAAAATTGGCTTTGCTTACGTACACAGAGTAAAACCAATGTTTATTTTTTAAAATATCAATTTTAGTGCGGATTCGTATAGAAATGGATAGCACCATAGAACTACTCTATATATAATAAAGTATTAATAAAGAGGGTTTTCAGAGATGGGCCAAGGACTTGTGCTTAATAATAGACTAAACAGAGGCTTTGGCTAAAGGATTCTCAAAGAGATGAGCTTAGCTAAAATAAGGTGGTCCAAATATGGATTTAATCTTAAAGGAAACAAAGATTAAGGCATGGTTCCTACATTAAGGTGAATCTATAGGCAGCCTTAGCTTGATTTAGCTTATTTTATCATTATTAAATTAAGAATCCCTAAATAGGTCACTTTTATGGTAAAATAAATTAAATCAAGCCCATATTATAAAGTTTATACTAACCAAATTATTCCCAAACTATAAACCTCATAAGTTGCTTTGAACTACTTTTTCTTTAAAATAATATACTTTGAGATAAAATATGTATTTCAAGTCAATTGGACCTTCTGGGCCTTTTTTTTTTTTTTTTTTATCAAAAGTGGATATAAAATAAAACTAATGGAGTTAAGAGGAAATTACCAGCCAAAATGATGTAATTTTAAAACAACACAACATTAGTATTTATATAAAAGAATTGAAAACATATTTCTCTGTTCTAAGTGAAATTACAAGATTATTATCCAGTTACTTTTAAGATCACCAAAGAAAATAAACTAATTTTGATAACTACAAGAGATTTAAAACAAGAGCAACACAACAAATTTTTCTCCCTTGCAAAGATATAAGTTTCTTTTTTATTACCATGGAATATTTTTAATTTACCTTTTAAAATTAATGAGATTAGGTTCCGAAAAGCCAACTGAATTGTTTAAACCTTTGTCATCAAGTATCAAGTTGGTGTTTTTTGAGCAATGGTTACAGTTTTTATCCTCATAATTTAATTTGTTTCTTTTTGGTGAGAAATTTAATTTGTCCTTCTATTACGCAATATATACCTATATATTATCTTTTACAAACTAAAATCTTCGTTGTATTTGATGCTCCGGTGTTCCGTGTGCTCCTAATCTATAGAGAGGCTGTCCCTTTTCATATCATCAATGAAATTCAATTACATTCTAGCAAAAGAAATAATTTTTATGAGTGTATTCAACTGGTCAAGCTTCACTGGTACAGAAGCAATAAATGTGATAATTTATGAAACAAAAACTATATATATACAAATATATATATATATATATATATAGTAGTTCTACTCTCAAATCGATCCACAATAGTTAAATACCTTTATATTGTTTTTACTTTAGGATATATTTTTTAGTATATATTACACTGCATATTTTTTAAGATTTTTTTTTAATTATAATTAGATATCTTCGTGAAGTTATAAAAATATAAACACAAAAATATCATATTGTAATAACAAAAAAATTTTTAAAATGTCCAGTGTAATATACCCATTTGATTCATGATCTGCAATACATTTAATTACATATTTGATTGCTATTGTGAGCAACTAGATAAGCGTCCACAATGTTGAAACTTTGAATAGTACATATACAACATGGTTTTAATAGTAAAAGCCAAACAAATGGAAAACAGCAGAGAAAATCCTACTTCTTGCCAGCCTCTTCCAACTCCCTCAGCCCACCAACTTTCTGCTCAATTTCCTCTATCAGCTCTTCCCTCCACAGCTCTGCTCTTGCATTTTCTTCTATGTCTTCTTGCTGCAATTTTATCATTCACTCATTTCCAGTCAATATTCTTATTTGTCCGGTCTTTGCAAAGGACAGTAAAGTAAAAAATCAACTGTTTCCTGAAAAATGTTTTTATTGGCTACAGTGACTAAAGTTATGGCGCTATAAGAAAGCACTCATGAGAGGGTTGCTTTTGGGGTCCAATATTGTGAATCTTAAACACTCAAAATAGATCGATTACTGACCATAATCATTGAAACCTTCTTAGGAATCCATTTTGAAATAATTTTGCCTTTTTCTTATTCGTTATTTCCAAATTAAATCAAAATAATGATTCATATGAGAAGTAGAAGTACCTTGTTATACACCCAATGTCCAGTTCCATCTCCTCCATCTTTTCTATACACCTCGGAATCATAGTATGGATCCTAAAACATATTCTTTCTTCATCTATTAGAATTCAATCCAAAGATCAATTATGAATTTCCAAACAATGAAATTCTTACCTTCATAGAACCAAAGACTAAGCATCCCCAACAAGTGAACATGATGTATAAGATATCTACAAATCCAGGAAAAGACCAATTAAAAAACAAAAACAGACTGATTCCTGAAAATTTTCATATTCAACTCCTTTAAGAATATTATCAAACACTTACAAACATCTTTTATGGCGTTGTCACTGAGATGCCAAATAGATTTGTTAATTACGTAGTCTCTTTGGCCTTCCATATGCTCAACTAGTACTGCCATTAAAGGCCAATCTGGGAAAGCATTTGCTCTACTTAGATACCCTCTTTTACTCTTTCTCACTGCAAGCTATCATTCAAAACCATAACATATATATGAAAACATAGAGCATCGATTAATAACAAATTTATACAACAGAATTATTTTCTTTTATTTTTCACTTCAACCTTGCATTGATTATATTATTTAAGTGGTAACCACTTACCTGTGGCCCATTGAACAGTCCAGAGCTTGAACACTGCCTAAGCTGCTGCAACAAGGAAAAAAATCCATTTTTTCTTATTTGCAGAATTTGAAACCCATTTTAGATTATGGTAAAAATGAGAAGGAAGGCTATTTTTTACCGTTCTAGAAGATGGGTTTGTTGTTTGAATAGAAGTGTGGATATGGGGCTTGATAATGGTGAAGCCCATGATGGCTTCCGCCATTTTTTTTGACCAAGGAGAAGAGAAAAATGATGAATGTATTTTCAGAAGTGTTTAATTCACATTTTATTTATTTATTTAATTTTTGGGTATTTTGTTTGTGTGGGGGAGAAAGTGGATAAGGGATTGATTGGCCATCCGGCTCTCCTATTACGCTTGCAATGGATATGGGTAAACGTTACTGCATTTTATTAAATGACCTAAATATCCTTTTTTTAGCAACCTTTTGAATGTGTGTGTATATATATCTATATATATATATATATATATAGATATATGTTATTAGAAATGACTACATTATTATTATTATTACACACGAGGTGGTGGAGCAATGGAAGAAAACCAGATGACTAATCACCTGGGAGTCTGAGGTTGTTAGTTTGATTTTTGGTAGGTTTTATGTTTAATCCAAATTGTTCTTAGGCAGACCATATCCACCTGGAGATTCATTTTTTTTACCCAAAAAAAAAAAAAAACAAAAAAAACAAAAAGACAGTTTCTATATGCTAATGAACCTGCTTAGACTATAGTAGCAAGTGTAACTAAAGAGTCAGAAGTGATGTTTGAATTTATTAAATTCTTGGTGTTTTTTTAAGAAAAAAAAAAAAGATCTTAAATGAGTAGTATTATGGTCATGAAATTAATTTATAAAGAGCCGTTTGCCTATATCCCTAAATTTTTCAGCAAAAAATTTCTCTATGATGTACTTTTGTCATTCTTCTTCTTCTTTTATTTTATTTTATTTTATTTTTTTATTATTTTTTTGGGTTTTTGGTGGGGGGGAGGCATATGGAAGGTCAAAGCTATGTATTGTTAATCAATTATACTATACTATAATATTTTTGGGGTAAGACAACTGGCCTATTAGCTCAGCTGGTTAGAGCGTCGTGCTAATAACGCGAAGGTCGCAGGTTCGAGACCTGCATGGGCCAAACCTTTTGCTTTTAAATTTTTTTTTTATATCTCTTGTCATTTTTTAATTGCATTCTTTGCCCCATTTTTATTGCCACCCACACAACCACCCCACCAAACACACCACCCCCACCCCCCCCCCAAAAAAAAAAAAAAAAAAAAAATTAAAATTAGTCTATAAAACTAACAATTTACGATGATAGAATTGTTTACACAAAATATAATTACAAAAAACATATAGATGCTTTCAACAGCCTGGACAAAATGTTTATTTTTTTCTGTTATTCTTTCATTGTTTGCCTTAAAAAATTATTAATACAAAACATAATATCAAAAAAAAAAAATCTAGATACTTTCAAAATTTTTTTTTTAAAAAAAAAAAGGTTGAAAATATATTGATAATCATTTAGAATTATGTTAGATCCTTTTATAATATGAATTTGGGATGAAAATCATCGGGTCCATTTTCTTCGTTTCATATCTACCCTTTAAGTAATAGAACTTCACCTTCTTATCATAATAATAATAATAATAATAATAGAATTTCATTTTATTTAAAAAACAGTTACTTTTTATCTATTTAGTCTTTTTTCTTCTATTTGTTATTCTTTTTAATATTTATATTATCAGTATCAATGCATTTTAAATTATACATGTTTTGACATTTTACATCCTAGTTTTATTTTATTATTATTTTTTTGCATTTTACACCTCGAATTTTACTCTTCCTTGCACCATTGCACTCTCCTCTCATTTTCAGTTAACCTTATAATAAACTTATCACATTGATTGCATATGAGGCACAAAAAGAAAGTATAATTTCATATAGTTTGAGATGCAAAATACAACATTTTCAAATAAAAAATTTAAATAATATCTATTTTATTTTTATAAAATTTAAATAATAATTTGTAAATATTATTAATATTCTAAATAAAAAAAAATAAAGACCCATAAAAAAGCATAAGCTATTTATAAAATCTAAAAAAAAATTGAAAATTATTATTACAAAATATATTGATTTTATTTATTACATGAATTTTTTATATTCAGATTTATATTTAAGAAAAGATACTGATAAGTTTTTCTAATATGTATTTTTTTTATATGGATATTGACGTTTTTTTTTAGTATTGTGTACCTTTTTCTTTGCATCTTACACCATTCTCTTTTTTTTTTTCTGTTAACTTTCTAACAGACTTTAGTCACATAATTGGTATATGGAGCTAAAATGAGAGTGCAAAATGCAATTTTATATAATTTAGAATGTAAAATATAAAAATTTTTAAATAAAAAATTAATGAAAAATTAATAAACTTTTTTTCATTTAAATGATTTATTATTCTTTTAATAATTTAGTCAAGTTTAAAAGGAATGCAAGTGTAATTTCTAAAAAAGAATAAATAAATAAATATGTAAATATTTTAAGGGTTAAAAAAGAAAAAGAAAGACTTATAAAAAGAAAAAGCAATTATTATAAGATCTAAAAGAAAACTTTAAAATATAAATTTTATAAAATATATTAGTTTATTTATTTCATGCATTTTTTATTTAGTTTTATTATTTTTTTAAGAAAATACTTTTAAGATTTTCTAATGTGTATTTTTTTTCATAAAATTTTACTTTTCCAAATTTTTTTTTTAATGATTGTTCAATTTTCTTTTTGTCTTTATGTTTTTTGGATTTATATTTTATTTTTTAAAAAATTAAATATTAATTTGTACATATTATAAAGATTCTAAATAAAAAATAAAACATAAAAACCTGTAAAAAAACAATAAAGTATTTATAAAATCTAAAAGACTTGGAAATTTATTATTATAAAATATTTTATTTGATGCATTACACAAATTTTTATATTTATATTTATTATTTAGGAAAAAAAGATATTTATAAGATTTTCTATTATGTATTTTTCTATTAAATTTTTACCTTTCCAAAAAAAAAATATATTTTTAATGCATGTTCATTTATTTATTTAATTTTTTAGGATATTTATTGTATATAAAGATTTTTATTTTTCATTTTTGGAAAATCACATTTTAATTTTTTTTTTTTACTTTTTTTTTACAACCTTCTTTAAAATGTATGTGATAAATTTTTTGTATTTAATTAATTTTTATTTAAAAAATTTATTTTTTGAGCTCTAAACTATACAAAATTACCCTTTACAACTTTATTTTTTGCACCATATTGCTAACCATATGATAAATTTGTTAAAAAGTCAATAGAAAAAATGAGAAGAGTCCAAAGTGTCAAGAAAAACCAAGTTCAAGGTGTACAGTGCTAAAAGAATGGTTTAGGATGCAAATTGTCAAGGTATATATAATTTAGGATTTATTGGTATCAATATCACTTTTTTGTGTATAAAAATTTAACTTTTACAAATAGAATATTTTTTTATGCATGTTCAATTTTTCTTTTGGTCTTTATTTATTTATTTTTTTAGGATATCTTCTTTTGTAAAGATTTTTATCTTTGTTTTTAAAAAATTCAATTTTTAACTTTTTGTAGTTTTTCCCCCAAACTTCTTTAAAATATATTAGTATTATTTAATAAACATTTTTTGTATTTTAATAAATTTTTTATTTCAAAATTTTTATAGTTTATATTCTAAACCATGTAAAATGACACTTTACACCTTTATTTTTTTTATCCCATATGATAGGTCTATTAAAAAATAAACAATAAAAAAAATATAGCGGTGCAAGAAAAAGTGAAATTCATTATGCAAAATGTGAAACAAATAAATAAATAAAGTGCAAATTGCTAAAACATGTATAATTTATGACACATTAATCTTAACATTTTTTTAATACTTTTAATGAAATTACATTGCATCAATAAAAAAGCCAAAAAAAAAAAAAAAAAAAAGAATCACAAGATGCGGATCGATGAATTTGATAAGACCAAAAGTCAATGTGGATTTATGAATTGATCAAAACTCATAATCTAGGTATTAAAAACAAAAAATGATTCGTTTCTAAAAATGTTCTCTTTTATAGGATTATATTTTTTTCCTTTTGTTGGACAAATTGTATTTGAAAAAATCCATTGTGCATGTTGGATATGGACACATATCCTCCAACAACAATAACATCAACCGTTCGATGTAATTACAATTAAGTACCACATGATACCTAGTGGGGTCCACCTGATCAAGGGGCGATATCAAACACTCACGTGACGTGACATGTGACCGTCCTTTTTTTGTAATTTTGGCTACGAGACAAAATTACCATTTTGACATTCTCTCCTTTTGCCCAGTCTTCTAATACGGCAATGTGACTGTGTCCATGCATGATGGGTCAGCGTCTTTCTACTTCGTTATTATCGTAGACAAAGAACCCATATACTAATGGAAAATTGGAATAATATTAAAAAACAAAAAAACAAAAAAAAAAGAAGAAAAAATATGGAAAAGACGCCAATAAAGAAGCTTTGAGAAAGTAAAACGTAGAAGGAAAATTTTCAATTCCATTGTGCTGTTAGCCCCTTGGTTTCGTTGAATTCCATCTATCTGAATAATCTACTCCGTCTTCCTATTTTTTCACACACACCTTTTATATTTCTTTTTTTCATTCTTCTTTTCCTGGAAAATCTTTCAGTTCCATTTTCCGGGAAAAAAAAAAGTTTGAATGGGTAGGGCTGGATTGTTGGATCTTGAGAAGCACTTTGCCTTCTATGGGGCATATCACAGCAACCCAATTAACATTTTGATACATACTTTCTTTGTTTGGCCAATTTTGTTCACTACTCTTGTAATTTTGTATTTCACACCTGCTCTGTTCAATTCCCCATCTGGGTTTGATGAACCCTTTGTTTTGAATATTGGGTTCGTTTTTACCGTGATCTATTCCTTGTTCTATGTGTTTTTGGATAAGAAAGCTGGGTCTTTGGCTGCTTTACTCTGTTTTCTCTGCTGGGTTGGAGCCAGTGTTGTCGCAAGTCATCTTGGGTTCTCTCTTGCTTGGAGGGTAAGGCTTTCTTTTCCGTTTTGTTGTTTGAGTCTAAGCTGAGAATGTGTAGGAGATGAAAATATATTTATGAGCATTTTTTTGGATTTTTCGTTTTCTTTCATTTTTGTTCTGGCCGTTCTTTGCTTTTTATTTTTATTTTTATTTTATTTTATTTTATTTTTAAATTTATAATTTTTTTTTTGGCTGAATAAAACGTCTTCAAATTTCCAATTGATGTAATTCCAAATACCAATAATTTCGTGTGGGTTTTGTTTGTTTTGTGTTAATATGATTTTCTCTTTACCTTGGAACTATTTTGTGTGGTTAATTTGTTATTGTTTCTGCATATTACTGTAGGATTCGAAAATTCTTATTTTGTTGTGTTTAGGGCTGTGTAAAACTTTAAGGAGGGTCTATAGGACTGCTGCTCATAAGAATAGTGCTTGCAGTTTTGGGAGCAACTTGACTTTGTTAAGGCTGTTGCTTCAAAGTACAAAACATAAAATAAGCTGCAACTTGACTTTGTTAAGGCCGTTGCTCCAAAGTACAAAACATAAAATAAGCTGCAACTTGACTTTTTAAGGCCGAAGTTTCAAATAATTTATTGCTTGAAATGGTTTCCTCTTTCTGATATTTTCTGGTTTTGAAATGGTTTAGGTTTTGTACTTTATAGTGGTTTGAAAATTCGTCATTTTGATGAACAGTTAAAAATGATGAAAAGTCACAATGAGCAAGCTAGCCTCTTTAATTCACTAATTCCAGACAGATTGAAGTTGTTTGGATTTTATTTCAGTTTTTTGCCTTCTATGTTTCTGGCCTTTTGGGTTTATCTTCTTCTTTTTCTGTTAATCAGTTATGAATAAGATTGTTCATGTTTACGGTGTATGTATCTAAATTCTAATGATTTAGTGATTATTGACTTCTCTTTACACATATTAGCCCATGCAGCGTTTTAACCAATCATCAGCTTATTGCAGTAGCTTTATCTCTCTTTTTAACTTCCCAATCTTTTTATACTCAATTTCCCTTTAGGTTTTTTATAGGGTTATAACAGGCTGAACCTCTATCTGTTGTATTAACTTCCCTTTTATTTCCATCTCAAGTTTAATCTTCATGTGCTACGAAATAATCCCATAAGCTCTTTATATTTCTGATAATGCATTTGGTATCTTTTGACTGGAAGATTTAATATCATTTTGGAAATTTTCATGGTCTAACATCTTTCATGATCGGTACTGTTCTTTTCTCACATTACGAATTTGTACAGTTCTCTCTCTCCTTTTCTTTTACCTCCCCTCCAAACCTGACTTTATAAAGTCATTTTATTCATATGGTGTTGCTATCCTGCATGGATGTTACCAATTTTCTTTTTCATCTGTTTGTTTATTTTAATCTATAGAAGGTCGGCATTAAAACATTTTTTTTCTTTTCTTTTTTTTTTCTTTTTTTATTTTTTTCAAGTTGAGAAGCTGTAATTAAAAATTTGTACTTTGGTGGAACCTACTGATATGAAATATTGGAGGACATGAACAGACTAGTGTTCTGTCCTTTATTGACTTATACATAAGTCCTTGGATTGCAATTCTTACCCTTCTCAGTCTCCTTTCTTTTCCCCTACCAAACTTGACTTTACAGAGTCATTAATCATGTGGTGTTGCTTCCCGCAAGCCTAATTTAGATTTTCATATGTTTATTTATTTTAATATGTTGGAAGTTGGTGCTCGTTGTTTATTTGAGAAGCTGTGTTTAAAAGTTGTGCTTTGGCTACACCAAATTGATAGGACATGTCCGAGAATTATAATTAGCATATGTTGTGAACCATAGACTTTTCAAACCGCAAGGAGCCACATAAATAGCAATTGTGGTATTTAAAAGAAATGTACCAACTTGAAGGTCAATTTCTGGACCAGCTAGGACAGATTTCCATTGAATTTTCATAGAAAGGTTTATGTGCTTTTAGTATTGTGTGGTCCTAGTAGATCTTGTTTTGGTTCTTTTCCTTTCCTTCAACATTATTCTAATCCCCCTCTAGAAGCACTTTAGCTCACATTATGATAAACGTATTATGGGTTTAATTCCTCTACTGTTATGATGTTTCCAATTAAGGACAGAGAGGTTTCAACTTGTTAGGGATGCGTTAATCTGATACTGAGGTCCTGGTTTTCTAGTTCTATCTTGTCTATGTACATTGACTAGATGCCTGTTGATGTGTGTAAATGTGCGCACTGAATGATGCACCAAGAAAAAGGAGATTTTCCTGGGTGAGCTTTGCCCATCAACAAAAGAGATTTACAATATAAGATTTTCCATATATTTTTGGAGATTTTTAAAAATGTTACTGACGATGCTGTGCCTACTGGCCTATTCATATTGGAACTAGACTCCAAAATTAGTAATAACTTTAAAAAAGTTTCAGATAAATGAGGCTGATTAAAAAAGGTCATGGACTTTTGCATCTTTTAGCTGTAGCATTTTAACTGTTTTTTCTTTTGATATAAAAAAAAAATATCGTCTGATTATTGAAATTTATTAGCTGATGCAGGAAGAACTTGCAAGAAATTTTGCTGATCACTTGTAGTTGGAAAATTCATTTAGAATTGAGTTTGTTTATTGTCATCGATTTAATTGATAAAATTAAATATTATCCCTTTTTCCTAATTAAGTAGAATGAGTTTCTATGATATTTATAGAATTGTTTCACCATATATTTTATCCCAAATGCTTTGAAAATCAATTCTATATGCAGGTTGTGCTGGCTGCCCAATTGTTCTGTTGGACTGGACAGTTTATAGGGCATGGAGTGTTTGAGGTGACTAACTCTGTAACTTCGAATTTGATGCATTGTTTCCATGTTCCTATCAGGCCATCTATCTCAGTTTATTAGTATTCTCCGAGCAGCACAATAAATTATATCACATGATAATGAAATGCTTCTTCTTCTTCTTCTTTATTTTTTTTATTTATCTTTTATTTATTTATTATTATTATTATTTTTTTTTTGACAATTGGAGAAACGTGCACCTGCTCTTTTAGACAACCTTGTTCAAGCCTTTCTGATGGCTCCATTCTTTGTATTGCTTGAGGTATTTCGATTTTTCTTGAAATTTCCATAGTTAAGGAATGGGTAGCAAGCTATCTGATGGCTGTCTATTGACATCACCATTGTTGTTTCTTGTAGGTTCTTCAAACGGTCTTTGGTTATGAACCATATCCAGGGTTTCGTGCAAGAGTGGAGTCAAAGATAGAGGCTGAGATCAAAGAGTGGCAAGACAAGAAGCAAAAGAAAATCTCTTAAACTCAAATGGGCGATGTTCAGATGACTTTCCTTTTGTTTAGTCCTGTGTAAATAAATTGGATAGCCATATTAGTTATACCCATGTATTGTGAAACCGATTTGCACTATCTACAGTTTCTAGTCTCAACACAGAATTTCAAATTAAATCATTTATCTTGGAGTATATGCAACTTGCAAGTTTCAAAACAGTCAATTCATCTGTCAAAATGAACACAACATAATCAAGAACAGCCTGGAACAAATGAAGTCATGCTGTTTTTGCTTATACTATCCATCGACTGAGGACTAACTTTAGCTGATTCCATTCTCAACCTCGAGTGAGAATGAACTCCGATGAAGCTATTACCAGGCTCTGGTTTCTGAACTCGCCTATGCTGCATTGATTTTCTCTCTCTCAACATATCATTCCACTGACCCATACTTGCATACATGTTTGCCAAAAGAACATAGTCACTGCTGTGGTCCGGTTCCAACTCCAAAAGATGCTTCCTCACCTTCTCTCCAAGTTCGATGTTTCCATGCAATCGGCATGCAGCCAATAATGTCCTCCACACAATGGCATTACACTCCATTGGCATACTCCTTATCAACAGGTAAGCCTCGTCCACCAATCCAGCTCGTGCCAAGATATCGACCATGCATCCATAGTGTTTCATGGTCGGTTGAATATGGTAATCTTTCATAATATTAAAGTATCTTCTTCCTTCACCAACCATCCCTCCATGGCTACAAGCACACAAAACTCCCAAGAAAGTAACATCATCTGGTTTCTCATGTGCTTCATTCAACATTTTTGTAAACAATTCCAATGCCTCTTCTGCATGACCATGAGTTGCAAGTCCCATGATCATCGTGTTCCACGATACTATGCTCTTCTCTTTCATCTTACAGAATTTCTGGTGTGCTTCCTCCACGGCTCCACACTTTGAATACATGTCGATGAGAGCATTAGACACCGATAAAATGTTTCCAAGATCAGTACTATCAATACAAGAATGAACCCACCTACCAAAATCCAAAGCACCCATAATGGAACACGCTGAGAGGGTCACAACAATTGTGGCCTCATCAAGTTGGATGCCAGTCCGCAGCATTCTCAAGAATAGATCAAGAGCTTCCGAGCACTTTCCACAACAGACATGACAATCAATAATTGTATTCCAAGCTACTAAATCTGGACTAGGTATTTCTTCAAACAAGTGGCAGGCGGTTTCTATGTCCTTGAACATTCCATGCATATGAATAAGAGTGTTCCTCACAAAGACATGAGACTCCAACCCATGTTTCAGAATTGAACAATGAATCTGCTTGCCCACCAAATCTGATCCCAACTGCCCACAAACCTTGAGCAAAAAAGAGAAAGTGAAATTGTCTGCCACCTCTCCTATCTCTAACATTCTTTTATAGAATTCAAATGCCCTTTCAGGCAAACTAGTCTTCCCAAATCCCCTAATCATGGTATTCCAAAGAAACCCATCTGGGTTATCAATTCTCTCGAAAACCCGGACAGCATAATCCATATCTCCACGATCAGACACCGAGCAAAAAGTGATTATCTTGCCCATAACAAAAAGGTTCTGATGAAACCCAGTTTGGATAACATGTGCATGAATTTGCTTTAAATCTTTCATGGTGGAACAGCGCTTGAAAAGGGACATAACCCTTTGCTGGGTCTTCTGAAATAGATTTCCGTCTTCGATTATCGTTGTTGGCAAGGAAGAGAAGGAAGGGACAGTGAGCTGAAAGAGTGAGAGCTTTGTTGTTCTGTGTTGGTAAGGAAGCAGAGAGACAAACTTTGAGTTTTGGAGGGTAAGTTTGCAAACGGTCATAATTCTGATTCAATTTTGCTGTCATGTCTGAAAATTCCTCGATGGGTTTAAGAGTTCTTTTTAATTCTCTCGGCGGTATCAAATTTTTTTGAAGTCAAATGGACCATCAAGAAATGTCTTGGGCCAATCCAGACTTGCCCAAAGTTGTTCGTGTTACCTTCTTGATGGGCACCAAAATCAGTTCGTGATTACATATATATATATATATATAATTCTATAATGCATGTTAATCCATCATAATCTAGGTATCAATTGATTTTGTTCGTCCTTTCAAAATTTGGTGGAATGTAAAGGAAAAATTGGTTGTGGAGATTTACGTTTTATCATATCTGGTAGGATACATGTCACACATCATAATTTGAATATGAAAATCCAATATAGAAAAATTTTAAGAAATCTTTACATATATATATATATATATATATAGATATGTATGTATGTATGTATATATATAATTCCAAGTGAACTAGGTGGTATCATGATAAAAGTTACAATAAAATTCATTCTGATTATTTGTGATGTAGTTTATTTAGCAAGGAGTTAGAGACACTAAAAATCTTTTAAAATCCAAACTAAATACATCCTTTAAAATTCTTCAAATCTAACTTTACAAACCAAAAAGATAAAAATAAAAATAAAATTACATGTAATTACATTAACATTTGTTATGAGGCAGATCTAATGAGGGGTCGGACTCAGGGTTAGGTGGGAAGGAATGTCACAACTTACAAAAATCTCATATCAAAAGTAAATGAGAAATTAAATCATGGATCGAAATTCGAATTAAATTCACCGACTTGAAGGTTTATGCTTTTTGGTTGGTCCCCCACTACCCAAGGTACAGGTTGATTTGTAACTAACCTTAAGTATACAAATCTATCTAACTTCTAGGTATGTATACACTTTTTTACTTTGCATATTTTGTCAATAAGATTTTTGTTGCATGTCTTGCTTTGAGCTAATGCGCTTAATTTGGACATGAGTCTGAAAAGAGCAATTAGACTTTATGAATTATGAAGTTATTTGAGTTAGCAATTGTATTATTTATATTGAACATTTCTTAGAACTTTCGAGCACTAAGATTCTTATATGAATCAAATTGCACTTTATATATATATACAAACTACCTAAACTACAAAGTGTATGAAAAAAACCCACAATTGCATGCATTTGCAATTTGAGTCATTGCTTATGAAAAGTAAGCAATTTCGCACGGCAGTAAGAAAAGCCGAAAGATCCTTAGCATGCAATATATATTGCGAGAATGGAGTTGCGCTTTTCTTCCATGCCATGAAAGGGCACTGAAAAGCTCACCATTTCTAGGAAAGTCTCTGTGTAAGTGAAAATTATCAAAGCCGAAGTCCATGTGGAAGCTAGGAAACCAATAATTTTGCTTCACCAATTATTGCTTTAACTTTATGTCCTTATCATTTCATTGTTTTAATTAAGCATTCAATTGGTTTAAGCTTTTAATTTCAACCGTTAAAAAAACATATACTATAGAGCTTATAATCTAGATTTAGATAAATCGTGTATCAATTAGCCTACCATAATTACGTGTGGCTCAGCCTCCCGTAGTTTATCATAACTAGGTTTAGGCACTGGGTAGCTAAACCCCAACCTGTATTTGATGGAAACAACTACATCCAAGAAGAAAAATTTATATACAACCATTATATAAATGATGTAATGCAGCCAATTATTTATTAATTAAATACTTAACAATTATTTTATAGAACTTTATGGTTAATTTTGATCTTGAACCATATTTACATTGTATATGATTATTGATTGTTGATTTGTTGTACAAATTTTCAATTTTTATATTTCACTAGATTGTAGATTGCTTGTTTATAATTACACTAATTGTTGTATGTAAGTTTTTCTTCACTTAGATTACCATTTCACTTCATATATAATTGACATGGAATAAATATCATTTCATGCCTCTTACAAACTGAACTAATTCTTTTTTCTTTTTTCTTTTTTCTTTTTTTTGGGTAATATGAACTATTTCTTTTATGTTTCTTTCTTGAGTTATCATTTCATGCTATTGACTTACGGATGATGAATTAACGCTCTCGCTATCTCAAATAGTATTATAACACATTTTCATATTCAAAGAGTAAATGATGGAACCAGGAATTAACCTCCACGTATATATAGAGTTTTGAAAATGTTAGGTATATATGGTAATATTGTGATGAGCGTCAATGATTAATAAGTTCTTTTAGACTTTTCTTAAGTGGATCGAGATTAGACATTACAAGGCTTTCACATATTAATTTTCGTTCATTGAGTATTTTGGACATGCACGCAAAGAAGCTACCTGCCCACCATGTGTGTAAAATGGGAGACCAACCTATATATCCCTTTCTGATGCTTTTCCTCCCAATGATGTTAATTACCTTTTTGGTTGACTGTTTTATATATAATTGTAATATACTAATGTGTTTTTTCTCAATCCCTGAAAGCAAAGATAGAGTCGAAGTACAAAGAGAGAAAGTTTGTGATGGATAATTGAAGATGTTTACATATTGATTTGCTCAGCATAAACATAGATATATATATATATATATATATATAGATAAGAATATATGTAATTTTATTATAGTAGTCTTGCACACCACCATATGGTAGAAGTGGACAATCTTTTGAGTTTGAAGATTGGTATAAATCAAATTTTCGGTGTCAAAAGATTACCTAGACATGCAAATCCACGATAGTAGAACTATATGTATCATATATATAATTTATACAAGTGCCAAAGATTCTTTCCATTTCATAGGAGATTCGCCAATGGAAACTGTGCAGATTGATATAAACAAAACAAGGTTAATGTATGGTTAATTATTTAACTAAGCACTAATTAATTAATATAAGTTTTTATAACAAGATAAGGCTGATAAGACCTGTGGCCTTGTAAGTGCTAAGTAATTATATATATATATATATATATATATCTTTATGGCCTAAAGAGTTGGTACCCTGTGAAAGCCAAGATTCTTTTTTGGTGAACCATTAAAGTTTTGTCAGTTTATGGATATTTTGTGCATTCACGGCGTATTATTAGTTTCTATGTCTGACTAAGTGGTGGGTTTTGACCCTAAATTATGCATGATTCAGTAAAAATAATTATTAAAAAATGATATCCATATCATTAAATGATCACCGGTGATATGACAACTAATGTGGTGGTATTTCCAGTATAAGTAAAATGGGTTTTCCTATTTTACTTTTATTATTTTAAAAATGTTAGATAAAAACCAATTAATTAATAAGCACCATTGTATAAGTTTAAACATTATGAGGTGATTATTAATATTATAATTAGTAGGCGAACTTTTTTGGTTAGATTATTCGATTCCTATATCATGTTGTCCTTTGTCATCATTAACTCGAAATACTTAAATTATTATGAGGTGGTTTCAATTATTTAGATTAAAGTAACCCAATTAATCAACAAGTTCTTCTCCGGCGCTGTTGATGTTAAATATGTCAACACCATGATATACATGTGTGTATGTGTATATACATAAACACTATTGAAGAAATGAAAAAAATATAATTATAAAATTGTCTTTCTAAAATAATTTAATGATAAAATTATTATTTTTTTGAATTTAAATCTACATTTCCAATATCAAAGGAAAGTAAAAGATCATTTAAAATTCATCTCTTATGCTTGTTATTTGTTTAACAGGAAGTGTCTCCAATTAAAATTTAAATTTGCTTTATGGTTTTGCTAAGTTGTAGAAGAGAAAGCACCTCTAGGTCTGTAATTGATATTTATCAAACAATATAGTGTAAACTAAGTTATGTATGATGACCATATTTCACATAGATATGGAATGTCCCTTCAACGTCCAAGCTAACTTGGTTTGTATTCTACATTATTAAATTAATTATTAATCTTTTTTGTTTTGTTTTGGGACATAAGTCATGTTAAAGACTAAAATTATTAAATAAAATAAAAACTGAAAACTATCATCGGCATATATAAATATTTTTCATTACAATATTTAATATATGGATTGTTTTTCACAATATATATATTGGAATAAAAAATGACGTGTGTTCATTTGTCTGCAATTCTTTTTGCTTCAACTTTTTCCAGCAAAACATGTCATGCTCATCATCACATACAGAAACACAAATAAATTTATATATAATTTAAGACCCCGAAGAAATCAGATCCTTCAAGGCATTTTTGATATTAAATAATAATTAGTCCCAAATAAATAAATGATATAAACTTGGGTAAGGTTGCTTAATGATCTTGTCTCTTGATCTCTTTTTTCCTTTCTTCTTGACTGTTAGTGAACTAAATGCTAAAAAAGGATAATTATTTAAAAGAAATTGGAATTTTAGTCCCTCAAAATAGTACAAATTTTTAGTCAGATAAATACTGTACTAGGAACAGAAATCAAATGAATCTGTTTGTACACCATTGGTTTCACAAAAACAGCTATTCGCATTTTTCTTGAACCAAAATAATGAAATAAAATAAAATAAATAACTAAATGCTAAAAAAGGATAATTATTTAAAAGAACTTGGAATTTTGTTTCCTCAAAATAGTACAAATTTTCAGTCTGATAAATACTCTACTAGGAACAGAAATCAAATGAATCTGTTTGTACACCATTGGATTCCCAAAAAAAGCTATTCTCATTTTTCTTGAACCAAAATAATAAAGAAAAATAAAATAAATGAAAACTCTTGATAATATATACTGCATTTCTAAATTTGATTCAGCCAAAAGTAACCCTAATGTTGTATTATTAATTATTCTTTTTTTTTTCCTTTTTTTATACGTTTGATGTTAATACTTTTCCAAAAAACTTAAATTGATGGAAGAAAGTTGCAGTTTTTGGATTTATTTTCGTCCTTACATGCATTAAGACTTTTTAGATCGCTATCTATGATATCAAATTAAATTATTATGTTTTATAAAAATTTAAGCCCATAGAAAGTGCATTTTCATTTTTTCATTTTTTTTATTTTTTTTACTTTTTCTCTAACACATACATATTCTAATTTTATGTTACAACAAATTAATTGCAAAGTTGGAAGAACAAAATACCCAAAACATACAATAATAATTCAATTACTTCCACTTTGCTGATCTGTATACATTAAAAAGAGGTATGTTTGAATTAAACCAGAATATATATAATTTATTATATATGTATATCTAAGTCAAATTATAAAAGAACCTAAAATGAAGAAAAAGTAGTGGCAAATCATCACCAAATTAATCATTAAAAAATAACACTTACTAATGTATATAATGTGGTAGAAAAAAATCCACATATACACTTATATAAAGATTCATTATTTTACTAATTAATTATATATGGATTATGCGATTACCTTATGCGATTGGCTTGGCATACCAAAGTTAGGTAGAGTTATGAATTATAATTAAATTAATCATTTTTGTCCACTTTCCAAGTAGAGTTTCTAACATATAACTATATTGAATATCAAATACCTCTTTTCTTAAGCTCAAAAAATACAATGGGTTATCAGTCAAAAGCTGACCTTTGCCTAATTCCCTCCCTACCTACATATGTATATTTCTTCAATGGCTTCTTGACCAGCCAACTTCTGCCACGTGTCTGCCTGATTCATTCCCACATGTCGGAACAGATGAAACAGGGCCCACAATATGCCACCTCAGACTCACTTAGGCCTGGTCAAGAGTCAACCATTTTTTATCACAATTATTGAATGTCCATCCCTGCTGAAATGGAAGGCTGCCAAGTTGCCTACGTGGCTGGCTGTGTGATCAGGTGTGGCGGCACTGTCAATTCTCTATTCCTGGACACACGATTGGCAGGTACAGACGTTGACTATTACTTTCAATCTTGACGGTCCGATCGATTTATTTGGTTACGCAGACGATTGAAATTCCTCGGACAAATGCTAAGTTGACACGTGTCAACCTTATTACAGCTAAGAAGGAAAGGTTACTTTCGTCAACGTAGTAATACCTCACTTAGTAGCATATTCCAGCTTGAAGATCATGACCGGTGTCCCTCTTCCTGAATTCTAATATTTTATCAATCACCAGCTACTAATTCTATACAAAAAAAACTAATTTAAAAAATCTTTAAATATTAATTGATGCTCTATTTATTTATTGATTTACACTTAATCACACTTGATTTTACATGTGGACCTCATTCAATTTTCATATTAATTTTCTGACTATAGTTTTTCTCTCTTTTGTTTGGTTTATCTATCCTACAATATTGAATGCACTTGATGATCATATTTTATGAGCCTAATAAATTAAAGCTACGTTTGGTAATTTGGCTAATTTTTAATTTTTTATTTGATATATACATATATATATATATATTTTTTTATGTTAGTTAATGATAGTTAAAAGTTTATTAGATATATAAATAAAATATAAAGTGAAAACGTAAAGATCAAATTGAACACAATTTCAATTTGTATTATTATTATTATTATTTTGTCCTTTAACTTTATCCGTAGGTTTAAGATGTTTAGCAAACAATAATTATTATTAGCTAACATTTGACAAGCATAAATTGTACACATAATTAGGTTTAAAAAAAAAAAAAAGAAATTAAAAACTGACCATCTTACCAAATAATATCTAAAAAACTGCCACCTACTTTCACAACTGTGCCAGCAGAATTCTCCTGTAGTATCAATATTATTTTTGATTTGTTGGGAATTTGACTATTTCAATCTGGTTCAATTAAATTTATCTAAATTTCAAATAGTCCAATTTAAATCTTCAACCCACATTAGTCCCGCATTTCAAACAGTCATAGAAGTTATTCGAATTAAGATCTTGAGCAAACTGAACAATTACTTTTTCAGTCTTTACCTATGTTCTTGTGAAGAGTGTTCTTTCTTCTTGTTGATCTTCTGGGTCTTCTTTCTAACTATTAATTTAAAGCTGAGTTTTTGGATTGGTCAAAGAAAGCCTACTCTTAGCATGTACCTTTCCATTTTCTGAGTAAAAAGAAATTAAGAAGATAAAATATTGATGAACAGGGAAAATAAATAGTGGCCGAATTTTGAACTAGATATTTGATTGGACAAATTGGTTAATTAGGTGTACAACTTGGAAAAAGTAACCTGAGATTTGGCTGGTTTTGTTTTGAGAGTTACAGGGTTAGCAAAGTCTTGACCTAGAAATTTAATATATTATATGGTTAAAGATCTGAATTGTTCATGGTGATGGGGATGGATATATAGGAAATTGACAAGGTATAATAAAAACTACAACTACCATCTAGTTGTCACTGTGAGTTAATTTTGTTACATATGAAGATACAATTAACCACCTTCTTCTCTTCTCTCTCTCTCTCTCTCTGTCTCTCTCTCTCTCTATTGTTAAGTTCTGCCTTCATCGGATTCAAAGTTTGATATATACTTAACAAATTATATCAATTGAAGTTTTTGTCCCTAAACTCAAATTGAGAATTAAAGTAAATGAGTATGTCGTACGGATCATATCTGCAAGGAATAAATTTACAAATATTTGTCAGAAAAAAAAATAAAGAAAGAGAACAACGGCGGATGAAGTCATACATGATGCATTTCTATTTGTTTCATGATTACTATTATTGTTATTTTCTCTTTTGATATGGGGATGGAGAATTTAAATTCAAGATTATTGTCTTAGAAACCATGTATTTCTACTTTAACATTATTTGGGTAATTTTCTATGCATTAGTGAAAAAAATAATTTGTTTTTTTTTTTTCTATAGAATTTTTTTTTCAAGTATATAAAGAGCCCCGTTTGATATTTAAAATTGGAGCAGATTAGTATTGGGATTAGGATTGAGATTGGAATTTAATATGATAAGAATAATCCAATCTTGTATTTGGTATAAATGGAACAGGTTTGATTTTTTTTTTTATATAATTTTATTAAAATGAATATAAATTGTAATAAAACTTATTGATTTTTGAATTACCAAAATAATTTAAATTAAATAAATCCAGTATATATATATATACCAGATAAGTCCTTTATATAATAATTTTCTAAATAGTTTGTTTAATTAATTTATTTTTTTACAATTTTTAATATAAACTCTTTCTTTACAAAATAATAATTAAATAAAAGAATCACAAAAAAGCGGTGTGTTTTAGGCCTTTAAAACGAAAGGAAAATAAAAAATGATCATTAAGAAAAGAAAAAAGGGTGAAATTAAAAAACAAAATAAAAAATGAGATAAAAAAGAGAAAATAATTAAAAAAAAAAAAGAAATAAACGAAATAAAATAAAATAAAGTAATAAAGAATCAAATTAAAAAAAAATAATAATAAAATAGTAATAAAAATCAAATTAAAAAATAATAAAATAACAGAGAAAAAAAAAAAATCTTGCACGTGGGGTCTAAAAGGTGTAAAAGTAGGGCTATTTTAACTTTTTATATAGGCTGTAATAAATAATCCATCACCATCAAGCGGAAAAATTAATCCGGTAGTGACAAGATTATTTTGGAGTTTAGGATTTTGTAATTCTATCAGAACGTCAAACATTGGTCAGGAATAATTTTTACCCAATCACAATCTGGCAATGCCAAACACGCCCAAATATTATGTTTTGAAATATGACTCATAATTATAGTGAATAAAATAAATGCATAAATAATATTGAACTTTTTTTCTTCTCTTTTGTCAACCATATATATGCAAATATGACATATGCATATATTGCTTTTTAGAGGAATGAGATGGGATGCCATCTAATCTTATACAGATTTCACGTCATTGATAGAAAATGATCAATTTAAGAGAAGAAAATTTACCCAAAATTTCAAGAGGAAGCCACATGATTTTGATGTATCAAAAGGTCATATAAGAACAAAGAGTCAATACTAAAGAAATATTATTGCAGGCATATTTGCAGCATTGAAAAAAAGAAGAAGGGAATATTACTAATTCAAATTAACTTTATAATATAACACTAAACTTCTATATGGAATGGACAATTTTGCTTAGATATTGCTTTTACAAAATTATTCTCCCAAAACTCTCACCTAACCCTTTAAAACGCCTCTTAATTACACAACACGCTTTTGCATCTCTCTCTTTATGAGAAGTTGAAATTTTGATTATTAGTTGAAAGAGGGCCTCCTAAACGCACGCACACACACATGAATATAATAAAATATCAAATTTAATATACAATTTTCGTACCCTCTAACTTGTCTTATATATTACTTTTGCATTTGATAGAAACTTTCAAATTATTTAAATTCTTTAAACGTATTTTCAAGTTGTCCAATCTTAACATGGCATCTCATATAGCGAGCATAGCTTATCCTTTTCTTTATTTAATTATTGGTTCATTGGAGCACATATAAAATGAAAAAGTATTTGTTCCATTTAATAATTACCACAATTCAATTGAAAGTAATACATATTGATTAATGTTAGATATCAAGGACAAGATCCGTTATCTAAAAGCAGGTATAAGTTCAATTCAAAGATTTGTGTATTTCAATTCTTATCAACTAATTATTACCACCTAATTTGGACTATCAAGATCTATGTTTGAAAATTTCTTGATTTTCTAATTAATATAACTATAGAAATAAAGAAAAAAAATAGAATCACTTTATAATTAAGTACAAAAATGAATAGAAGTTTGCTTTTTATCTTCGATGATTAACAATAGGAATTGAAATTGATGCTGACACAAATGTAATTAATTGATGATTACCAATTAAATCGCTCTGTCATGTAGAAAGCCCACTTGTAATGGACCTCCATTGATGAAAAATGATATATTTTTTCAAATGCTTAATTATTTCAAGTTAATGATTTTAAGAGCTAGTAAGGATCAAAAATCCAAACCCTTCTCTGAATTTGAGGATTTGGAGTAAAAACTTCCAAACTGCAAAATATCGGTGGTGGCTTTCAGGGCTAAATAGTAGTATGGAAAAACTCTGCAAGTGTCAGTTTTCAAACCCCTTTTCATATTTTCCCTCTCTTTTCTCGAAGAGGATAAGAAAGTGAAGGACAAAAAGGTCATTTTGGCTTAAAAAGGAAGTGAGCTTTAACTAATTTTTGAAAGCTGAAGAGTGAAAGCTTTTGGTTTCTGTAATCTTCTCTGCATTCGCACCCAGCTGTTTACCATATATTATTGGGATAAAGCAGATTTGAAGAGAAGAAGATGAAAAAGAAAAATAAATAAATAAAAATGAAAATCAAAGTCATAACCTCTTTTTTCACAAACATAAGAAGATTATATTCTGAGCTTCTTCTATTGTATGCTTTTGAAAACCTTATATTTTTATTAATAATTCATGGTGGATTATATCCCTAAAGACAGATGAAACAGCCAATCAAAAGTTACATCAATGTCCCACAAGACCATCTTTCATCTTCTTCGTGATTCTTTGACAACTTATCAAAATCTTTTAAATTAAAAAAAAAAACCCATTTATATATAAAAATTCTTTTAATGACAAACTTAAAAATATTATTAAATTTGGTGATAATCCAAATTATCATGCTCACAATTTGGATGGTTTTGTCCTTTTGGTCAAATTTTAAGACGGTGGAATTATTACACAAGAAGTTAAAAAAAAAAAAAAAGAAAAAAAAAAATCCCAAAGGCTTAAACAACCTAACACACCCCAAAGTTGCCTTACATTCCACGTTTCTTTCTCTCCAAACAGAACCAGTATTTAGGGGCTTCTGTTTTTCCTTGTGCTTTTTTTCTCTTTAATATCTCTCTCTTTCTATTATCTTTCAGGTTCTAATACCTTTTCTTTTTATGAGTTTTTCCATGGCTTCCTTTCTTTTCCTCTCTATACCCACTTTTTCTTTCCAATTTCTCTACTCTTTTCCTTAATCTTTTTCTTTTTGATCCTCAGCAATATACTTTTGTTTTAATCTTTCTGGCTTCCTTTTTTTTTCCTTTCCCCTTAAATATTTGTAACCCATTTAAGTTTTAGAGGTATTAAGAATTTGGGTATTGGATTTGAAGCTAGAAACTCTTTTAAAAATTATTGGGTTTTTTTTTCTTTCTTTTTTTGTGAGTTTGAGTTTTTGAATTTCCCCAAACGGTGGGTTTAAAGAAGAAAAACTATAGGGTTTTAGCTTTAATCAAGGAATGGAACAAGTTCCTGGAGTGGTTAAGGAAGATGATCAGCTTGAATTACCACCTGGTTTTCGATTTCATCCAACAGATGAAGAGCTTATCAGTCAGTATTTGTACAAGAAAGTTGTTGATATCAACTTCTCTTGTAGAGCTATTGGTGAGGTTGATTTGAATAAGTCTGAGCCTTGGGAGTTACCTTGTAAGATTTTCTCTTAAAAACCCAAAACAAAATTTCTATTTTCTCTCGCTTTTTTTTTTTTTTTTTTTTTCTCCTTCCTATAACTAATTAATTTTGTTTTGATTTCTTGGTGTTGAAGGGAAAGCCAAAATGGGAGAGAAAGAATGGTATTTTTTCTGTGTGAGAGACAGAAAATACCCAACTGGTTTGAGAACAAACAGAGCAACTGAAGCTGGTTATTGGAAAGCAACAGGGAAAGATAAAGAAATTTACAGAGGAAGATCTTTGGTGGGAATGAAGAAAACCTTGGTTTTCTACAGAGGAAGAGCCCCAAAAGGAGAAAAAACAAATTGGGTTATGCATGAATACAGATTAGAGGGCAAATTCTCTGTTCACAATCTTCCGAAAACTGCAAAGGTATGGTTAATATTTTTTTTTTTCCTAAATTTTCTCTTCTGGTTTTTTCTTCTGTGGGAAAAATGATTTATTAATGGAGGTTTTATTTAATGAAATTTTGCAGAATGAATGGGTAATTTGTAGGGTTTTCCAAAAGAGTTCAGGTGGGAAGAAAACCCCTTTATCTGGTTTAGTTAGATTGGGAAATTTTGGGAATGAAATTGGTTCTTCTGGTCTCCCACCATTAATGGATTCTTCAACTTACAGTGCAAAATCTAAACAAGCTCCACAGTCTTCTAACGTGCCCTGCTTCTCCAACCCACCAATTATGGATGTTCGTAGAAACCAAGAAGGATTTGTTGATTCAATCAACAACAACAATAATACACTTTTCTCTGTTTCTTCAAATCCCTCAACCAACATTTTCCCTAGAATCCCACTTTCAGATTCAATCTATCCCACACAAACAGTGCCAATTTCAGGAAACCAACCACAGTTCCAAAGCTCAGTTCTAATGCAGGACCAGTCAATTCTGAGGGCTTTGCTTGAGAACCAGAGTTCAAATTTGAGGCAGACTTTTAAAGCAGAGAGGGAAATGGTAAGTAATTTTTCTCAGGAAACAGTGCTGAGCAGTGAAATGAACAATGAAATCTCTTCTGTCATGTCAAACCTTGAAATGGGTATTAGGAGGCCATTTGGTGATCATCAAGAACAACAACAACAGCAACACCCACCCGTTTCTGGTCCACCAATAGATCTTGACAGTTTTTGGAGTTATTGAGCCAAAAAAAAAAAAAAAAAAAATTATATAGTGAGAAAGAGCAAGAATTTATCAGCTTCTAAAAGCTTTCAATTTACTTGTATTAATGGTGTTTGGGTCTCTGTATAAACATCTTTATCTAAGTCTTGAAAGTGAAAAAAAAAAAAAAGAAAAAAGAAAAAGAGTGAAATTAAGTGAAGAATCTGTTTATGTACTGTAAGAAAAACAAAAAATTATATATGTGTTTTCTGATAAATGCTTTTTTTTTAATAGCTTTTGGAAACTAATTTGGTCTTTTTAGGGGTAAAATATATATTTTTTTTTAGTAAATAGTAAAATCTTATTGTTGGTGTTTGATAGTTTTGTCAATTTGATTTGGGGATTAAATTTGTGACCATTAGAGAAAGAGATACAGTTGGTGACAACTGATCTTATTTTGTATATTCTAACCGTAAAATAAAAAAATAAATGTTTTTTCCCTCTATTATTATTATTATTATTATTCTTTTGCTTACATCACTGAGAGCATGAGTTCCATTCTCTTATTATTTTTCTCCATGATTTTGGATTTTCAGTTTCTGGTTGTGGGGACTCAAGCAGATTATGCTATTCACAATCTGCGATTTTTTTTTTTTTTTCTTTACCACCTTTTTTTGTTCTCTCTCTGAACGTGCACCAGGATATTCAGAAAATTACATTAAAAAAAAAAAATGAAGAAAAACAAAAAGCTTTTATATAGAAGATGTATCGTATCCATAACCTTAAACTGTGTTTAATAATATGAATATAGACTTTTTAGCGTCTGTATACCAGATTTAAAATAGTGCAATTTAATACTATTCGGTTCAACATCCCAACTAAACCGTTAAAAAAGTAAATTCTTCCCCACATTAAAAAATAAAAGTGCATATATATATATATATATGTATAGTTCATGCATCTGTATAGTTTCAATATGAATTTATGGGAGATTACTGTATGTACCCAAAGAAACATAAATAGAACGAATTAAGATTTTTTTTCTTAAAAAAATATTTTTTTGGTTGCATAATTACGAACAAATTTAAATTATTATTATTATTTTCTTTTCTTTCGATGTACTTGGTTTGTTTTTTTATATTGATGTGACTTTTATACATTTTTATATTAATTTAAATTTTTTTTTTTGAGAATAATATTAAATTTGAACTTAAGTTGGAAAACTTTAACGTTGAAGTAACATAATATTATCCTTTGGAATATTGCCCATATATATAATATATGACTACTATTGAAATATAAGAATAATTATAAATTTTATGAAGAAGGTATACTAATAAAATCTCACTGTTAATAAATACTAATAGTTGATTACGAAGTATCAATTTTCTTAGTAGTATTCTTTTTTCCTCCTCATTTTCGTGCCATTTTCTTAACAGAAGTATTCGAAAGAAAAACCTTATGGACCAAATACCTTTTCATTCCACTGTAAGGTTGGCTGTCAACGAAGTACAGCAAAATTAAGGTAGTGGTTTACTATCAAAGAAAACTATTGCCCCATTTGCTATCTATTTGACCCACTAATTTTTTTTTTCTTTTTGTAGTCAATATAAATTCAACAACAACATGGAACTAAGGCAATATTGAAATTCAAAATTTTCATTCTTCCAAATATATCAAATTCATGGAATCCCAGCTGCAAATTACCACAAGCACAGTCAGAAAATCACAAGATCAACAAAAATAAAAATAAAATAAAATACACTTCACTTTCTTTATAGTATATAAGTACTCTGTTTTGAATCTCAATTTATTTTCGTGAAATTAAAATATGGGTTAATGCAATTTAGCACTTTTTATTTGGGATATTACATTTTGCATCATTAAATTTAAACCCTTTACAACTTAAGATTTTCAAGTTATTTGTTAATTCAAAAATTTTTAAAAAAAGGTAATTTCAATTTGTTGACAAAGGAAATATATAAACAAAAAGGTTTCAATTTTGCATTATCAGATTGTTGGCCAATGGAAGTACTTAACATGGAAATTTAAATTAAAAGGTATAAAAATGCAAAATTTTGAAATTAAAGAGTCTAAATTGCAAGGGATTAAAATTGAAAGGATATGGTAACAAATTATAACAACGGCATTATAATATTGATAAAATAGGAAGTAATCATTAACCATTATATTAAAAGATCCAATTAAATAAAAAAAACAATAGGTTGAAGTTTTTAAAATTTAAACTGTAATATTTTAATAAACTAAAATATATTAAAATACATTTAACCTTTAAAGTATTATAATATAAGAAAAACTCTAAACCAAGGACAAGAAAAAGTCTATGGTATATTTCAATATATCTTGGAGATTGAGTCAGCTATTTTGAATTGGTTTTCATTCACCAAAGTTGTCTTTTCTCTTATTCATTTTTATGATGCCGTGCATAGGCCCATTCTGTTTTGATAAAGCTGTAAAAGCATGAAAGATCTTAAGAATATTTTCTCTTTATGATTATTATATTTGTTATATACTTTTGTAACATGTGGTGTAAATAATATATGACACATGATATAAACCAATCTTTCCCTAACCATGAAAGAGTTTGAGTCCTTCACGACATGATCCATTAATTTATTCAACTATATGTATAATAATAAATACATGTATAAGAATAAAATTAAAATGGATAACTTCTTTTTGTCCTTTATACATACTTTTGTTGTGTATAATTGAATATATATTATTTAAGCTTGACTAAGAAATTTACATAAAAGTTTTCTCTTTACCAATACATCTCCTCTCAAAAAGTAGGTCACCCATATAAATAAAGCAGCCGCCTATTATCCAATATATATACATGAAAACATATCCCTCCTATTGGAAGAAGGCTATTCGAGGTCCTCCCAAGAGAATGATCATCGTGTAGTCTCTTCAATTACTTCTTAAATAGTTAGCTGAATCTTTTATGTGGATAGAATCTTAATCTGTTTATTTTGTGTTAAATTAAGAATTAGAAAAATTAGAAAGATAAAAGAATGTAAAAAAAAAAAAAATACAAGGTCCCATATGCTTATGTCCTGTACTAAAGGGACAGATGAAAAAACAAAATAAAAATAAAAAAAAAGAAAGAAACTTTTATGTTTTTATTTATTCTATTTCAGAAAAATAAGTAGAAATAAGTAATTAGATGATGATTGATGACACATAAATATTTGGATCTCTTTTTGAAGTTCAATTACACTAGATTGTAAAAGGCTATTTTAAGTTTCGGCCAAAGATTATTTTGTTCAATTCAATATAATCTAGCATTATACATGGATAGGTAAGTATATATTTATATATAGAAGAAAAATCTCTAAAATGTTTAATACATCTTTTAAATAATTGAGCTATATAGTTTTAAGTCGGTCAATATTACCGATGACATGTAGTTCGGAGTGGATGATCAAGATTAATGAATATGAATTTTGGGTTTGTTCTATCATGTTTTATCAAAATGGGAGATGCTATATATATAATAGATTATGTCATGGCATAACAAAATCCATACTTTTTAAAATTTTTCTTCAGTTCAAATAATCTATGAAATCTAGTCTTTGAGAATGAGATCAAGAAGTTGAAACCAGCAACACATTGACTAAATTAAATGAATAAAATTTGAAGTGGAGGACAAGGTATATGTTGTACTTTAACTTTTAGCCCATTTGGTGGTGGTGCACTATTTTTTTTCCCCACCCTTGAAAATGGACTTTAGACATATAATATATTGAAAGTTTGTCTTATCAATAATATGATAAATGTTCGACCAAAAAATATTAATAATATTTTATGTCTATATGATTATTCTTTTTTATTTATTTATTTATTTTTACTGAAAGTCTATATGATTATTCAATTATCTAGATCAATATCTTTTCAATGGTCTCATTTTGGCACTAATACATGGTTGATAATTTCATCATACTCGATTTTTTTAAACAATAAATTTAATTTTTAAGCTAAATTTGATCATTAAAGTAATAATCAAAACACAATATATATACATACATATATATATATACAATATTTATATGTATAAATACAAGCTAAAAGTTTTTGGGAAATAATTAAATTTGTTTTTAGGGACAAAACAAATAGGTTCATTGCCTATATATGCCATATAAAAATGGTTAAAAGAAAAATGATGTAATTCTTAAATAACTTGGAGGGTAATTGTGTCCTTATGTATATCCGAAAACTACGCAATGGAGTCCGAACTTAGGTCGACACGTAAGACGATTGGGGCCCACTCCATTTCACGCTCTAAATCCGACACGCGGTTCAGGTTTTGCTTTCGTCACCCGATGGCTAATTTTACGCCAACTAGCTCTTGCCACGTTTCTTCCTATTTGTGGGACCCATCCAGCTATTTGCTTACGTAGGAAGATATTTACACCTGTATTCAAGTGCAATAATAATTTTAAATAAAATAATATAATTATGCGAAAACAAATCTATTGGAGGAGAACCTTTTTTCATTTTTCTTTTTTTCCAATAAATAATATATATTGTTTATTCTTTCGAAGTCAGTTGGTCTTTTAAAATTTTTTTTTTTTTTTTAAAAAAGGGAGGGAGATAGTATATATATATATATATATATACACACCCATATAGTGGGAGATTTTGCTCCTTTCAACATTATCATATGAATTTTTTTTTGAATAATTCATATGACAGTGAGTATTAATATTCAATTTTTAGATTTTGAATTCATATAGATTTGAAGATGAAAAAAATTTTCCTTCCCAAATTTAACATGTACTAAAAATATATATATTAAAACCTTTTCTATTAAAAATCGAGAGGGGTTCGTTTTTTTTTTTTTTTTTTTTTTCCTTCCTTCTAATTTATAGACGTGTCATGACTCACGTATAGTTTAATAATGAAAATTTGGTGCATTCGATATAATTTTGATGAGGTTTCTTTTTTTAGATGCAAATATAATTTTGATGAGGTTAATTCCCATCTAATATCCACTTTTTAATGGACTGTCTAAATGGTAATAACTAGATTTTTTATTTTTTATTTTGAATAAATTATCTAAATACAAACTATCTATTTTTTCTGTTTCTTGTATGATTCAAACTCGTATTTTCATAGACACAAATAAAAATATTCTACCACTAAAGCTAACCCACTTCGTCAACTAGATTTTCTATTTGGCGTGACTTGTTGCTAAAATTTCCTTATCTTCTAATATGACATTTTCAAAAAGAATATTAATATTTGGTTTAAGTTAACAAAAATATTGGTTTTTCTCTCTAAGAAAAAAAATTACTTACAAGATGAAAAGCAGTATACTGGACCAATAAATTAGTATTTTTGAGTCCAATTAATTAACGAATAGTAACTATTTTTGGAAGCTTATATATTTTACATTGCAGGATATGGGGTTGCTAAGGATATACATCCATAAATATATATATATATATATATATATATAGGGTAAGTGGTTCAATCTTATCCCTATACCCTATTTATGTAAAGTCCATATTTTTGTTCCAAACCCACAAATATATAAAGAAATTGCAAAGATGAGTGGATGGAGACTTTGTTCCCCTTTTTATCATTTTCCTTTCCCTTTCAAGAATGAATTTGTGTGATTATCCTCTACCATTATTCTCATATACATACATATATATATATATATATATATATCTATATGATATGTATATATATATATATATATATATTTACAACTTACTTGTGCAATTTTCTGAGAAAGAGGTCACGAGAACCATTGGGTTGATTCAGAAGTCGGATTTGAATGATGACATTTGTAAATGAAGATTGTTTGGGAGCTCACAATAGAAGGGTGAAATTGAAAGGCAAATCATAGGCCATTTTAGGTAAATGCATGTGCCAAGAGAAGGTGATGAACAGCCACACATCTTAAGTGCTTTTGGCTTTTTGCATATATGAGAGTATCATACCGCTTCTTCTCGGTGGATTAAAGGTAAACATCATTTTTGGATTCTTCTTCTTAATTATTATTATTATTATTTAATATAAGTTTGATAAATGAAGTTAGGTTGGCTCAATTGACATGTCTCTTTCACTTTTGTATGAAGTTGTGAATTTGAAACATCAAAAAAGAAAATGGTTGTAAACCAAAAGAAAAAAAGAAAAAAACCACACCAAGGGAGGAATTTAGCATTTTAAGAAAAATAGATACAGAAAGCCAAAAGGGTGTGTGTGTGTGTATATATATATATATATATATATAAAGTAATTTTATGGTGTAGACCATCCGCATGTGAACCGCATCAAAAAATGATACTTTTTGAAAAAAAACATCGGTTTTGCTGTATATGTGTACACAGCAAAACCGACGTTTTTCTTCATAAAGGGGTCGGTTTTGGATACGGTTTGCATCATAGAAACTCTCTATATATATACATATACAGTAAAGCCAATGCTTTTATCCAAAAAATATAATTTTTGGATGTGGTTCACACCATAGAAGCTCTCTCTCTATATATGTATGTATATATATGTAAAGAGAGTTAAATTTCTATTTTTCACATAAGCATATTTATTGGAATTTGGAGGTTAAATATTATTAAAGCATTTCTAAAATGAATGTGGGATTATGTGACATAAAAATTGACAATGTTTAAATTTAAGTTGTATAAATATATAATCAATTTTAAAATTGTTCTCCAATGATAATATATAGAAGGATATTTGAAATTTACTAATGAAAATTTTATTTTTAAAATAAATTTCACAATGCATGATAGAATTTTTAAAAGTAAGGAGTCATCTTCACTGTGTTTTTTTTATTTTTATTTTTTTATTACCACATTAATTTGATAAAATGTTTAAACAGATTCATTGAAAATGTCTTTCTTGAACAGCTCCCTAATTTTTTTTATATGATAAAAATTTAGCAATAAACAAAATCATCAAAATGCTCCAAGTCATTGCTTTATTTGCATGTCCAAAATGAACCATTTTTATCAGGTTTATTTCTCTTTAGATTAAAAAAATTCTAATTTTCAATCAATACGCACAGTCATTATCATGGGGCAAAATTTTGAAAACTTAATAAATAAATGACTGGCTGGTGGAACTATTGTTGTATAGATTGATTTAGCTGCTAATACACAATAAAGGAATATCTTCGGTGTTGATATCCGCCGCCTCTCATCTTAATTTGTAAGTTTAAATCTCTGTGCTTGTAATCCCAAGTTAATACCTTAATACATTTACTTTTATCAAAATTAATAATTACAATTATGTAACAGTGGAAATAATACACAAAGTATCCACTCTCATCTTTGTTTCTATTATTTGACTTTTGGTTTTTTTAAAATTTTCTTATTGATTATGATTTTTTTATTTTTTTTATTTTTGAGTTTGCTTACTAGCTTGACAAGATTAGTGAAGATTAATTTTCTTTTGGACCAAAAAAAAAAAAAAAAAATTCCTATTAAGATCAATCAGAAAAAAGAAAAATAAAGATTGGAAATTTAGCTAATTGATTCAATAAAATATTGTGTAGATAAATAATTATATTATTATTATTATTATTTTACATTTTTTTAGATTTCTCTTATTGATCAATGTTTGATCAGGTCTCCATCCTGGTTATATCTTGGAGTCACGCCCCATTGAAATAGCCATAGATTTCATTTTCCCTATCTTTTTAAATCCTTTATCTTTTTGCCTACCAAAGTCACTAAAACAGTCAACCATAAAAGGAAAACTGGCATTGTCATAATCAAATAAAAAGAAAATGAGAAACAAGAAGTCCAAATTCATTCTATTTGTTGGAATTTCAAGGTCATCCAACCATATATCTCAACAAAAAGAATGGACACGTATTTATATATAAATATAGAGTCAATCTCATAGCAGATATGGTGATTTTAATAGCAGATATGGTGATTTTAATATTATATTATTTTATTTGTTTTTAAATTATATTAAAATTTAAAATTTAAAATTTAAAAAATAGTTAAATATAGATTTAGTAATATGTTTAAATTTTATTTAAGAAAAAAGATTAATAAATGTAATTTAATCTTAATTTTTTATGTGATCTAAGAATTAAAAAAAAATTTAAATGTTAATTTTGATATTAAAAATTTGATTTGAATTTGACTATATATATCTTATAAGAATAATATAATTTCTAAGTTATCATAGAAGATATTGTAACATGCAGGGGAGAATAAAGGGGTTGACTCCTCCAAACCCCCCTTCATATTTATATCTTTAATGACTTTGCCAAAAGAAAATTATAATATATTTACAAGCTTTTAGATATATTTATATAAATCGCTAATTTATCATGAAAATAAAATATTTGATATTTTATAATAGAACAGATGATAAATATTGTAGTTTTGTATTATACAGTTAGATTAAATAAGGTCTATTTTATTTCAATAGAATAAAGTCTATTTTCGATAACAATTAGATTATATAAAAGATTATGATTTAAAATTCAAAAAGCAGTGAAATATGTGTTTAATAATATACTAAAATTCTATTTATGAAAAATGAACTCTGTCAAGATCTAATGATTGATAAATATAACTTTAAATCTAAACTCTTAATGCGATCTAAAGATTAAAAATTATGGATCTCATGTTATATTGAAAGATATGGATCTCATGTTATACTTTATATTAAGGACTTTAATTTAACATAGTTATTGTATTGTATATTTAATTTTAAGTTTAATATATATATATATATATATAATTGAAAAAGATGACCTCATGTTAAATCTGATATTAAAGATTTTATTTTATTATGGTTATGGTATTGTATATTTAATTTTATGTTTACTATACATGAGGACCGCAGTATTAGTAATGGTTTTTCATAGTATTAACGATGATTTCTTAGAAAATCATTACCAATACTATAAAAAACCGTCACCAATATTGTGGTCCGTATGAGGACCGTCCGCACCATAAACGGACTGTATATATACATGTATATATATATATTATATTAAACCTTTTTTTGGACAAATTATATATTAAATTTTTGATGATCCATTTCATATATATATATATATATATACACATAGACTTTTAATGTTTCAATTAACATTATATATATATATATATATATTAATAGAATTTTAAGTTGTTTTTTAATTTCGTTATTAACATTAAATGTTTATCTTAACTAATTTTGTAATATGTTGATTATACTTATGTTTTATTTAAAAAAATTTCTTAGATCAATAGTTCTAACTTATGTAATACTTTTAGAGTTTGATGTTTAAATTTGATAGGTAGAGACTCTTATGGTGTCAACTAGTTGTAAAACCTTTGTTTTATTATATGATGATTCCGACATCGAATATCCCACTTTTACTGTCCAAGAAAGAAAAATGTGTGCAGGTCCATACGGGGCCAACCAATGGTAAATCATTATCTTTTCTGTGCAATGATAAGAAATCGAATTCTTTACCTCTAATACTTCAAAAAAAATAAAAAATAAAAAATTGTAGAGCATAATCTACACCTTTTATCATATATAATATTTTAGTCTCTATCCTAGGTTCAAAACTTGCATATTTGAGTCTATAAAAGCTGATTTCGCCAAAAATATTAGCTTAATGAATCAGCACCTTTAGAAAAATTTCTGAATTTGCCCTGCTGGTATGGTTGTTTCAATCACTCCATAATCTTTTTTTTTTTTTATTATATTTTTTTATTTATCATCCTAGTCCATTTCCTGTTACATGTTAATATTTTATTCTTACTTTTATTTTTTATTTTATAACTAAAAACCAAATATAGAAAACTAAACTTATAGAGTAGCCAATTAAATAAATAACCAAAGCATATGACTCCTATTTTTATTTTTAATATCCATATATGTGAAGTCATACATCAGTTGGAAAGGAGAACGAAGTATGTCTTATAAAGCTGTGGAGACATTTCTTTTGTGGATGCGTTTCCATGACGGAAGTAAAACCGTGAGGGGTGGGATTGGGCTCACCGCCTAACTTCCAAAGCGGATAATATCTTGATTGGGCCTTGAGGCCCAGGTCAGCCAGTGGGACTGATAGGTGAGACATGGGATCCCTAATCATTAGAACGTGTTTGAAACCCGTGAGGGCTTGATTGTAAGAGGATTCCTCGGTGCCAAAGCGGACAATATTCACATGTGGGTGGTCTAGACTGTTACAGTTGGTATCAGAGTCGGACCCGAATTGGTGTGCCAACGAGGACGCTAGGTCCCAAGGGGGATGGATTGTGAAGTCTCACATCGGTTGGAGAGAGGAACGAAGCATCCCTTATAAAGCTGTGAAAACCTTTCCCTTGTGAACGCATTCCCATGAGGGAAGTAAAATCGTGAGGGGTAGGATTGGGCTCACCGCCTAGCTTCCAAAGCGGACAATATCCTGATTGGGTCTTGAGGCCCAGGTCAGCCAGTGGGACTGGTAGGTGAGGGGTGAGACCCCTAACCATTAGAACGTGTTTTAAACCCGTGAGGACTGGGTTGTAAAAGGATTCTTTAGTGCTAAAGCGGACAATATTCACATGCGGGTGGTCTGGGCTATTACAATATATATGTATGTATAAGGCACCGTTCTATGTACCGATAATTTTGACAAATGTATTAATTTGACAAATCATTATTAAAGGTGTAAAATGATGGGGAGCTGAATTCTGAGTTTATGACTCATTTCAATTATTGGGAAAATTAAATTGTTAAATATATTGGTGAAAAATGATGGTAAATGGTACCACATATAGAGCCTTTGTGATGCATTAGGTCTTGAAAAGCATGATACAGTCCCCATAAGATCTCATCTAATTCTTCTTAAAATGGATATTCATAAGTTATTTCTGTTTGGAGGTATAAATCAACTGGATCTTGATGCATGAACTTAGGACCTATTGGTTTCCTCAGTTGTTATCTTTCTTGGCTTTCTTTTGCCATCCTTTTCCAAATCATCTTGGCAGATTTCATTTGTGTTGTATTCTGATTTTTAATTTTTCTTCTTTATGTTATGAAGATGTGTCTCCAACCACTTTTTTCTACTTCGTAATTTTACTATATCACATTAGGATCCTAATTACTTTGTTTTTGCATTAATTCTTTTGTTAAATTTAAATAGTAATATATATTTTATTAGAGAAATTAAAAGAGTAATAATTCTATAAAGTTCTTGACTTATTTCTGATATTAGAAGCTATTTAAATAACCATATATAACAACAAGATTTCAAGATATGTGAATGGAGGAAGGGGAAAACATATTAATCCCTGTTTTACCATTGTTTTAAGAATTATTTTATTAGTTTTAAACGAAAAGTTATTTTTAAAAGGAAGAGTACCTTTCTTATTATTATTATTATTATTATTTTTATTTGGGATTACTTTTCTATTTCCAAAATCTGAAAATAATGCTTTTTAATTATACATGGTCAAAAAAATTAATGTTCCTAATTACTGAGTTGTTTCTTTCAATCATATATATGCAATATGCTTTGATGAAGAGGCTAATGGCGGCCATGGCAAAACCTATAACCATCGGCCCTTTAATGACAGAGTTGTGCTCGGTTGTATTTTCTGTCATCAATTTGGCTTTAAGGAGGGCGATTTTGTTCAGTGATTTCCCCAAGTCGCTATCCAGCTGATCAATGACACAATACCATCAATGGGTGTTTATTGCTTTTTTTGTAGATGACTTAAGAGTTTGTTTTTTTAGCTTTGTAAATTTTAGATGTTAGTCAGCTCCTGCACTTGCTTGACATTCCTTGTCTTTAGATGATTATCCTATCCTATTCTATAAGATGATTGTTGTAATGGTGTTCTGTCTCAATGGAAGTGTGATGTTTTTAATGAAATAAAATATTGATCCAGCTTTATGGGTCACGTTCAGCTTAAGCATCCTAGCCCACGAAAAAGTTAAGCCCAACGTATCAAACCCTTTACTTGGGCTTAACTCTCTTTTGGACCTAATAGAGCATGCAAAGCGTCCATTATCTAATGGATAACGTACCATCTCTGAAAGGAGAAAGTATAAATATATATATATATATATATTTTTTTTTTTACTTTTTTCTCTCTATATATATATATACATATGCCACTTAAAAATCAAATTTGTTACTACATTTATGTAATGATTCATATACTTTCGTTTGTTATTATATTATGTTTTACTTGATTATAAATAAATTGTTAGATTTACATTGTACATAATAATCGAAGAGGATACAAAATAACAAGGTATGTCTGTTATATATATTACTTTCTCTCCCACAAAAATAAGAGACATATACTTGTTATGAAAAATATATCTTTGTTAAAAAAATTCCATACTTGAATATATATATATTTTGGATAAGTCTCAGTATATTTATATTTGTTTTGGTCTTGCAATTATATAACATAAATGCTATAGATATGAAAATATTTATCAAATTTATTTATTAAATGATATTTAATAAATAAATTTGATCAACATTATATGAATCTAATATTATTAGACTAATCTCATCAGTTTCCAAACACTGATGAACAGCATGGTAAGAAAAAATATATATGGTACAAAAATTGATCACCATTGAAAGCGGGATCTGAAATAGAGGGTGAAAGTTGGGGAAACCATAAAGCAAGGCATTACAAACACTCAACATAATGTATAGTATCATAAAATGGGCCACAAGCCCTGTCAATGGCATTGTAGAGTTGATCTTGGATCTTAGCTCGAGCTGTCAGAATTCGAGTCCGTGGTCTGCGATTGAATGGCTGGACCATTAGGGGACACAACACTTATATGTCTATAGATTCACCGTGGAGCTCAAATGGCAGAGTTTCCCCATCCCAGCCTGTGTGTACTTGGGGTTTAGTTTTGGGAGAGCCTGGGAGCCCAGCCCACACTAGCAAAAAAAAAAAAAAAAAAAAAAAAAAACTTATTTATTTATTATTATTAGGTAGGAAGAGGGTTTTGGTTTTTAATTTTTCAAAAAAAGAGAAAGTATATAAATAAAACAATATTGTTCTAGAAGTTACATTATTAATATCATTAACAAATCTCTTCAAGTTTATGATAAAAACGATTTGACTTTACTGGTTTTAAAAACATAATCAATCTAATATTTGATTTTTTTTTATAAAACAATATATGATATTTTTCCTTAACTGTTTTATTACATCTTTTAGATAAGGATTAATTGCATAATAATACCTTATAGTTTTAAGATTGTGCGAATTAAACTTTAAAGTTTTGAGTTGTATTAATTGAATCTTAAAATTTCAAAATTTATTGTAAAGCAGTTTAAATGGCTAACGGAGTTACTTTTACCGTTAGATGGCGTAAGCATGTAGATGCATGTTGATGTTATAATTTGTTTTCTAATAAACAAATTAAAAAATATATTTTTTTAAAAATAAATTACTTTCTTTTGAATAATTGTATACAATTCTATTTTATTTAAATTAAATTTTCAAAAAATAAATATTTTTAAATTTGAAATTAGACCAACAAATAAAAACTAAATAAAAATAATTTTTTTTGGTCTAATAGAAATATTTTTATCAGGCAAAAAATTAAATAAAATAATTTTATTAGACCAAAAACTAATAACTATTTTTTCACCCAAACCATAAAAGAGACCAAGATAAGAAATAGAAAATAGACAAAAATAAAAATAAAATTGAAATTTTGGATCTAATAAAAAATATTTTATTAGAACAAAAATTAAATAAAATAATTTTATTGTATTGAAATTTAATAATAATTTTGCATGACCAAACTATAAAAAATAGACCAAAATAAAAAGAAATAAAAATTAGACAAAAATAAAATAAGAAAATTTGCTCTAATAAAAATATTATTGTTAGACCAAAAATTAAACAAAATAATTTCATCAAACCAAAAATTATTAATAATTTTTTTATGCCCAAATGATAAAAAGAAAAAGAAGAAGAAAAAAAAGTAGATAAAAAAGTGCAAATAAATATTAATTTTTATTGTTTTTTATTTTTCATTTTGGTATGAGAAAACTAGTAAAAAATAAATTTATTATTATTGATTCTATTTTTATTTCATCTAATAATTTATCTTTATTGGTTTTAGATCCTTATCTTTTTAAACAAAAATGGTTGATTCTATCTCTCATCTTTTTATGACTGTTCATTTCTTATAGAATCGAGTAATTCGCAAGTGAGTATAAGTATATTCACCGCTATTTTTTTCTTAAACCAAAATATAAAAACCCATAAAATTAAAATTTATTTTTATTTTATTTTTTAATTTGGGACTCATTCTGTTTTTATGGTTTGGAATTTTTTTTTTTTGGTTTAACAAAAATTATTTTATTGAATTTTTGTTCCAGTAAAAATACTTCTACTAGATCAAAATTCTAGTTTTATTTTTATTTTTATTTTTTGGTCTAATTTTAGATAAAAAATATTTAATTTCTTTGGAATTTTGATTTAAATAAAATAGGATTGGATACAATTTTGCAAATAGAAAAACCATAAACATAAAATGGAAAAATACAAATTTATTTTCTTAAAATATATTTTTTAATTTTTTGTTGAAAAGTGGATTATAACATCAGCATGATGTTAGGTAATTGACAAAATTAACATGTTAGCCAATTAGATTGATTTGTAATAAATTTGAAACTTTAGCGTTTAATTCAGGCAATTATAAACTTTATGGTTTAATTTAAGCAACCTAGAAATTTCAAGGTATTAATATGCAATTAAACCTTTGGATATTTACTAAGATAATACAACACCAACCCGCATGATAATTTCCATGTTCGAGATAGTTAACGAGACAATATACTTGTTAGATGTATTAATAAAAAATATTTTTGTAATCATGTAAGCATCATAAATCTAAAGATGTTTGTTTTAGTATTTGAACATGTAATAATTCATTTTTGTTTAGATTTTTTTTTTAAATACGAAACAAACATATCCCTTTCACAAGTAAAAATAAATTCATAGCATCATTTTACACCTAATTTAAATTTGTATACCAAAATTTGTGTTTGCCTTTATTGTGGGAACGAGTTGCATGACAAGTTACATTAAAATTTAACAATAAATGGGTTCAAGTTTATTTATTTCTACACGATAGATTAATCAATTGTATTTGGGTGGACCAAACTTAACATAAATATGACACAATACAATATGAATCCATTTCAACATATATGACATGTTGCATATAACAACCTGTACTAAATAATACCTCAATTATACAAGTTGACTAAGTTTCACCAATTGAACCACATGTGAATCCCAGGGTTGACATTTTATATGGTTAGGTTTTGATTTTGGTTGATATACCATTGCATAGAGCTCGTTAACATAAGTTTAAACACTAGTGGCATATTTAATTCTAAGTCACGATTTAAAAATTATGGATTGTGAAGTTTTATGCATTAGTACAAATCAGTGCTAAAAATAGCACCAATTATTGTCTTTAATGAACCTATGAGTATATTAATACATAAGGATTTGTGCCTTGAGATCAAAAAATTCAAAAATACTTAAAATACCTTTGGAAACATCGAAATTGGCAAATCATCTACTTCCTTGTGCGACACCTATGCAACACCACCCACCACCCACTCAATCCACTCGAATTAAACCCTAATCCCTTGATTTAGCTTACAAATGCCATACCCTTGCATTGTCGGCTTGCCTACTGAATTTTAGGGCTATTCGATTGGTGACCTACTCAGATCATGGTCTAAACCCTACTGTAGCATTCTATCCAGTCTCCTAGATCCCGACGGCTCTATCCTTTGTGTGACACCTATGCAACACCACCCTCCACTGTGCAATCCACTTGAATCAACCCCCAATCCCCCTAATTTAGCTTGCACGTGCCACACCTTTGCATTGCCCATAGATTCTGGTCTACTTACTAATGGGGGTGTATTCAATTTAGAATTTGAAGGATTTTAAAAGTTTTTAAAAATTTAGAGGTATTCGATTTAGATTTTAAAGGAGTCCATATAAGTCTAATGACATTCAATTAAGATTTTGATGGATTTTATAAAAGTCCATTAAAATCTAAGTGTATTTAATTAGAACTTAGTAAAATTCTTTTAAAATCTGGTGGTATTAAAAAAGTCATTGATTTTCAAAGACTTTAAAAAATGATGGATTTTAATGGATTTGAAAGGATTTTAACAATGAAATTGTAAAGGAAACTATCAATATGAAATCCAGCCTTAAACGTAGAGATTTCGTTTGATTCTTATAAAATTTTTATAGAATCTGTAGAATTCCATAACAATTCATCAAATCCTTTAAAGTCTATATCTTATTTTAAATCCATCAAACTCTAAATTGAATACATCCCCCTAAATTTCACGGCTAACCAGTTGGCGATGTATTGGGATCATTTTCTAAACCATACGACAGTGTTCTATCTAATTTGCTAGATTTTGGTGGTTCTAGGATGTGCTATAGGTCCCTTTATTTTTGGATGAGTTTAAGTTTATCCTCCTTTTGCCTTAATTCTACACGATATAGGAGATTTATTAATCTTAAGGTTGATAGATTTTTCCTTTGAATTTTCTGGTCATTGGGAATGTTGTTTGACTAAGATAAGTATTCCAATGTGGCACCCATTTTGGTGGTTCTAGGATGTGCTATATGTCCCCTTACTTTTGGAAAAGTTCAATTTTATCCTCCTTTTGCCTCAATTCTACACGATATAGGAGATTTATTAATCCTAAGCTTGATAGATTTTTCCTTTGAATTTTTCGGTCATTGGCAATGTTGTTGACTAAGATAAGCATTCCAATTTGGCACCCATCTCATGGAATTTCCATTGATATATGATTTGTCAGTTTTGGTTAAGGTTTGAATAATTATCCATTTTGGGTTAATTTAGTATGATAGTCATTAGAATTGGACAATCTAAGACCAAACTCTTGTTGGTGATGTCTTCCTAAAGCTATTAGGAGCTATTGAAAGGTTTAGTTTTATAAAATTGACATTAAGTTAAAAAAATTCTAATTTTGAGTATCAAGTCCAAAGGGTTCACAATATAATTAGATCCCTTGGTGCCTAATTTCTGCAATTTTAGAGTTATAAAATTTATGTTAGGACATTTCATATGCACTAGTGTCCTTGGTTTAATTTTTAGAGCCTAAAAAAATATTTTGTTATATTTTAGGTACCCAATGCGCCTGAAGGTGAGAATGCAGATGAGTAGAGTGATCATTGAAAGTACTTTTTAATGGAATTACTTTGAAATGAGTTATGCTCGTATTAGCATAATAATTATATGGTTTGAATATTTGTTATGGTTTTGATAACTAAATTTATATATTGTTATTTGTCTTTACATATATTTATTCTGCCAATTTTTTTAAGCATGCTTTAATGTTATGAGTTTTAAAGCTCTTATAAATAATTTAAAAATTAAATATTTCATTGGTTGGTAATTAGACAATCTAAACATACATATGGTTTTGAAATGAAATGATAATTTGGAACTTTTGAAATATTTACACAAGTCCTATGATGCATAAATTCACATCGTGAAGTATTTAAATAAGTAGTTTCATTCCTTGCTATTAAATTCTAGTTTAGGATACGATGTTTTCTTTGTAAATTGAAAAGTATGGTTAAGAAATATTAATTTTGAATATTGTACCATTGGATATTAATATATATAATATATAACACTAATATCTCTGTTCTACTATTATTAGCATGGAAGTCTTATTCATTTTTTGAGTACTAATGACACAAAAGAATAATGATTGAGTTTTGTGTCATTTTTTTGTGACTATTGGATGGTAGATTGGCTATGATAACTTTAGGATGCTATAAATCAATAACCGTTAAAATATTATAAATTGGATTAATCATAATTTGAATATTGAGCATAAAATAGCATAAAATAATTATGAAAAATGCAATAAAATAATAAATATCATAAAATTGACAATGTACTCAGAAACATAAACAATATACCAAAATAATGTACATAGCATTGCCAAGTGGTGCATGATACTCTGGAATGCCACCGGACAATAAAAGGAATAGGAACCTATGGGATGAATCCACCTCATAGCTCTTAGTATTCTAAAGTCATCGTGAACCTGTGGGATGAATTCACCTCATGGCTCTTAGCATCCTAAAGGCATTGTGACAATACAAACTTGTGGGGGAAACCTACCTCACAACCTTTAGTGTATGAAAGCTATCATGGCAATAATGAACATGTAAGATGAACATGTTTCACGATCCTTAGCATACTACAGGCATCGTGGTGAACTTATGCCCTATAATATAATATTGGATTGAGACATTGGTACTATATGGCATACCAATTAAAAATAACAATCCAATATTTATAAAATAATTTTTTCAAGATCATAAGTTTCCATTTTTCCAACAATATTATATCATAAAGCATAATTTAATATTCAAATCTAACTTTTATTTAAATATTCCAAAAATTTCAAGTTACTATTTCATGCCAAAACATAAATACTAACAGTGAAATATATATTACCATAAACTATTTTTAAACAATTAAAAATATAAAATATTTAAACATGCTTAAAAATATATGATTTCCAATCCACCTTCTTAAAATCAATTATTTTTCAAAAAGACTAAAATATCAATTTACTTATAAAAATATTTTCGTGCTAATATTCATAAGTTTATTATGAACTAGTTAGAAAAGACTAAAATATCGATTTATTTACCAAAATATTTTAACATTAATATTTATAAGTTTATTATGAACTCAAAGAATTGAAACCATTAAAATTTTTATAAAAAATCAAATGAAACGATAATACATATATGTGAAAACCAAAATTCATATATGCATAAATAAACATTTAAATCAATATATATATTTATAATATCCAAACCATATAAAGCAAAACTATTTAAAAATATAACCACTTACAAGTACTATCAATGCTTGTTCCTACTCCGCCGTAGGGTCTTCTTCAGACTCATACTAATGCCTGTAATATAATAAAATATTTTTCAGGCTCTGACAAATCAAACCTAAGACATTGGTATGTATAAATGTCATAAAATAATTTATACAACTATAAAATTATGTAAATTGGACTCCAAGTGGTCCAATTATACCGCAAACTCTTAAGATCTAGTACCAAAAATTAGGTTTTTCATCCGAAGGCCATTACGAAATTGAACATTTCAATGGATCTTATTAATATCTAATTATACTAAATCCAAATTCAATTTTGTCTAATTTGTCTAATTTTGTCCAAACATAGTCCAATTTTATTTAGTATTTAAATAACTGACCCAAAAATGAAAAAATATCAAAAGATGTTCGAAATTAGCAATACAATAGAGTGCTCACCTCGGTCTAAAAGTGTCATCAATAGCTGAAAAACTCATTGAAAGGTTCGGCCAAATTTCTTATTGATGGATCTCTTAAACGGTGAGGAATTTCGACAATTGGAGGCTGGAAATGGATTCAGGGTGTCCAAATTAGATGGGAGGGGTGTATAGGTTGGCCTGGAATGGCTGGAAAACCCACCACTGACTTCATCAGCTTGATCCGGGTGCATTTAGCAGCAGATGGGGGGTTTGGTCGTTGGATGACTAGCTACCAATTTGCCCGGTGTATAGAGCTTGTTAGTGTTCGAAAAGTGAGAAAACAGCAGCAACCTAGTTGTTACTTAAACAGGTTTGGGTCCTTGGGTTTGAGGAGAACTTTCTTAGGATTTGGGGACATAATGAAAATTTTGAGATTTCTTCACTGTTGGCACACACTCCAACACTTAAAAAAGGCCTTGGGTCACTAGTATACGAAAATTCAAGGGTGGTTTGGACACTTATATAGTGTTGATGTTTAAAATTTTCCAGAATTATAATTTTTTAACCATAATTCAGAATTTGGCATGTTGCTAGTCTATGGACCCTTATCAACAAGCTCTACACAATGGTTCATTAATCAATGGAAAACCTTGACTGTAGAAAAAGTCAACCTGGGATCCATATACGGTCCACTTGTTTAAACCTGGTCAAACTTATACGTTAGGGATATTTTGGTATGAGTAATTATATCTTTTTTCGGGCATGAACTTTTTCAATATTCCTTTTTAATATGATTTAAAATCTCCCATTTGGTCTACTTACAATCATTTGTTAAGTGGCTTACATCATTGTGGAAAGTGCCAAATTTCAACTATTATGGATCTGAAGATTTGAATCCATCTTCTTAGGTCATTTTGCATTATCTTTATTTTCCAAATGTTTAATCATAGTTTAAGGGATAATATTGATCAAGTACTATTTGAAAGAAACCAGTATATTGTTCTCTCTTTGTTTTCTCCTTAGTTATTTGTTTTTTGGTTCTTCATTTCGTTTCTCCTTTCCCCTATTGGTATAATCATATTTCTCTTGCTTATGATCTTCTTCCAAGTTTATGTACCTTCTTGCTCAGAGCAATGATTCAACCATAGTTTGAGTTTTATTGTTAGCGAAAGAGTAATACAAAAGGTTTCCTCTAGACATTCCCTTTCGAAAAGTAGTTACTACTATGGACTCATCATAATTAACTGTCTCTACTATTTCCTGGTTAAATTTTTGAACAGAGCTTTTCAGAGATTCTCCTTTCCTTTGAGTACTTAGGAAAAAGATTATTAACTTTTTTCTTAATTCAATAGTTAAAAGTGAAAGATAAAGAAAATTTCTTGATAAGCTCCTCATACGAATTGATTAACCTAGACTGGAATGATGAAACCAACTCAATGCCATTCCTTTCAGGCTGAAAGGAAAAATTTGCATAACATAGCCTCTCTTTTTTATTTTATTTTATTGGGATTTTGCTGAGGAATAAAACTAGCTCAAAAAGTAAGATATGATAATTGGGGTTGAATTTTCCATTGTACAATTTGAATTTTGGCATAGAGGAACAAGAAAGTGGATTCATGTCAATAGTCCATTTGACGAATGGATTCCTTGATAAAATACTATTCATTCCTTATTAGGATGGTGCTCTATTTCTTTTTTTTTTTAAATTTAATATGCAGTCATCAACCTAAGATATGGATAATCATGTCGTGATATGGCTTCTTTATTTCTACTTTGATAAATCTTCCTTTTATTGTGCCGATTCTCTTCTATTTCAAAATGATATCTTTTGTTACCCATTTTTTTTTTAATTTAATATACTTTTAGAGATGAATTTGCCACCATTGTTATATACTTTATGTGTTGAGGGCCATGATTATTTCTTTTTTTTTTTGGATATTCTGCAAAGCATCATTTCTTCTTTAAAGATATTGTCTTTTAGATACCCGATCATTTTGTAGATGACCACATGCTGATGCATTCCATCTTGATTCTAATTATTTAGATTCCCATAATCCTTATTTGGATTGTTTGGGCTTTGATCCTTATTATTAGGATTCTGATAATTTTGAGCATGATTTTTGGAATTTTGATTATGGTTATTAGGATTTTGGTTCCTATCTTTTGAAATAATTTTTGAAGGAAGGGGTCCGAATTGACTAATTAAATGGAAAATTGTATGTGCATTGATCTTTATTAGTTGCAATAAAAGTTGCCAACTATTCTTTAATCGAAACTAGTTATACTTATAGGAATCTCATTTGATCATTGTGTTCGATTGACAACTCTCCTTGATTCTTATTTTCTTGATAATGGCTTCTAGTATATGATTGGTTGGCCATTGTTTCCAAATATATGCAAAAGCAATTGAACCTAACATTGATTCTAGGTTCTTCGAGATGCTTTGAAAATTGTCGCACCTCTACCCAATGTGGCAAACTATTGATGTACAAATTTTGATGGTGGTATTTAATTGCAAATATTTGAATCTTTGGACGATGATATTTAGCTGCAAATATTTGAATCTTCTCTTTTCAATGTTCAAAAGAATTGAAATCATGTGAAGAGTCTTAGAGGGGTATGCTACCAAACAAAGACACTACAACACTTAAGTCTTCTATCTGTTTGAAGTATATAACATTTAAGTCTACTATCTATTTGAAGTAATCTTAAGCTAAATATAAGCTTAGAACAATGTAACTTACTTTGGTCTAAATATAGGGTTTATATGGAGTGTCTCTAACTTTTCGGAATCCAAATAGGACTCACAATACTAATCCTTAAGGTGATTAGAATATAGAATCAATTATGTAATGATATTTTATTTCATAAGAGAATCTTTGAGCTGGTAAAATTCTAATCTTTTTGGTGTCCTTTTGTATCTAATCACAACATTGGTCCCATTTTATTCGATATTAAATCTATTTGGATTGGGAATTGCGTTATCACTTCTATGCTTTCCGTCATTGATATCTCAACTATACATGTTGATTTGAACAATGCAATTTGTTCTGTCCATAGGTGCATTTAAGCTGAATTGATTGAACCCATTTGTTTCTCCTATGGGTGGTTCATTTTTCATTTCATTTGTGAATGTTTCCTCAATCAATTCATCCATGGACATTTCATCCTTAATCAATTCATTCAATAGCATTTTAACTTATTCGTTTCTAAATTCATGGAATCTAATACTTGAATATTTTATCCCATATAATAATGGTTCTCAAGCGTAGGTACCCATAAGTTTTAAAACTTTAGCATTTGGAGTTAGTGCTCATGTAGATTGTTAGATTAGATTAATGTTGTAACACTCCTTCCCCACTGGCAGATTTGTCACTCTTTATTGATATTATCTTAAATTTAGTTACCGCACTTAGTATGGGGCTTTTTGTTCAGAGCTGCCTAAGAAATCACTCATCTTAGTATTGATCTTGCTTAAGTATGCTTAACTTCAAAAGTTTTTTTGAACCCTGAAGCCAACCATTCTAAAACAGCCTCGGCGTTATGTTTTACCACTTTTCAATTTACAAACAGGGACGTATGTAATATTTGGTAACAGAGTTGGTTACAAAGAAAGCTATGAAGTTTATAGCTAATAATGAAAATCAGGTTTCTATTCGGTGATCACTTCTTCAATTAGATTTTAGAAGCATGCAACATACAGGCAGGATTAAGATGTATTATATACATTGAATACTAATAGTCGAGTGGAGTCATCAGAAAGGAAAATGCTGCCATTAAATGGGTGTTGATATTATTGTTGGACGTGGTTGCAAATTTTTGGAAACATGGTGTAATGTTACTATCTCAATTTTTAGTTTAAAATAATTCATTTGTTATGTTTAATTTAGTGAAATAGGTTAGTGATAGTTAGATTAATGTTCCCATGTTTTTAAGAGTGTCAAATGAATTAATTAGGGATACATTATTATATTTATGAAATAAGATCTCTAATTTGATTTTTGGGAGGTTAGATTTTCTCAAAAAATCTATACAATCTTTTATCTTGTTTTTATTTTTTTAATCAACAAACAAATGGGTTTGTAATATAGAGAAGATAATTGAGTGAAAGAAAGATTAATTGATGCTATTAAATGTTATATATATATTTAGCTAGTCTCTCATCAAGACATTCTAATGAATTTTCTATCAATATGACCTTATTTTCCAGACTTTTAATCTTTTCAAGGGTCGAGATTGAAAAATGCATTTGAAGTATACATTAGTTTTGACAGGGTTGACTTTGCCCTCATAGGGTTTTTGTATTTTATTAAATTTATATAAAACCTAAATATATTTATAAATCTCAGCACTTGAAGAGATCTAAGGAATGATAAGTGAAGATTTGATAGAAAATTGATTAAAATATCTTGACTAGAAACTGATTATATATCTAAAACTAATACATCCCTCGTACCACCCCTGAACAATGTGAAATTAGACATTAGGTAGGCCGCCAGTGCCTCTTGTACCTGCTAAATTGTTTGTCACATCAGATTTGACCCTTTTAAGGCCAATGTACAATGACATGCACTGAGCCCATGTCCTATCGACCAAAACTTGCAAATTTCATGGTTGGTGCTGTTGAATATAAAGGGATTAGCTATCCGATGTTGGCGATGGTGGCCTACAGCTTCATTGCAGTTCGACCATTTTTGGCCATTCTAGGCTGCTCCGTACCTTTATCTCACTATTTTGGATCATTTGAGCTTGAATCTAGCCTTTGTTTTTTGAAATTCCTCACGGTTTGAAATATCCCTCAACATTAAACTTGGTGAAACTTGGGGAGCTTTTCTAGCTACCGGAAAGGCTTAGGAAAAAAGGTGGATACATCATTGTAATCCTCATCTTATAGGCTTTCCATTGATTTAAAGTTTGTAAATTTTGGATGTCGTTTGATAATTTTTTTTTTAAATTTTTGGATCAATTAGTTTAAGACTGAATAAAATTAGATTGTATTTAGAGACAATTGGACAAATCAAATAAAATTGAAGTTGGATTAATGTAACTAGGTGCTAATGGAACCAATGGAATGTTTAATTTCATTAAATTGGCCTTTGGGTAAAAAATCCCAATTTTGGATGTTAGGTAATTTGAGCTCATAGTATAAATTGGACTATTCGGTGTCTAGTTTTAGAAATTTCAAAGTTACTAAAGTTACTTTAGGACATTGGTATGCACCCAATGTTTTTGGTTTAGTTTTTAGAGACTAAGAAATATTTTATGATTATTTTAGGCATCGGGACAAAGACTGAAGGTGATCTATCAGTGGATCAGGCTTGGACTATTTTCAGTGAGTGAATTTTATATTTGAAAATATTTGGGGTTATAAATATATTCTATTTTACATTGCATTTGAAGAGCAAAAATTTTATATGATTTTACTTTATGTGATAAATGCCTTATATGATTTACTATTTTATTTTTATCTAGAATATTTGCAAAATTGTTATCACAAAAATATGCTTCTAATTTTTGTTTATAAATATATATGTATAAATTATATTGGTATCTACAGTTTATTAAATGATAGTAATTGTTGGAAATTTATATTTTGGACAAATGGATATGAGTTATGGAATTTTGAATTTATGAGTTGTTGTGTACCATTACCATACCCTGGTTGTTGGATTTGACAGATATTGGTAAGCACCCTTTATTACCATCCTCCATTGATCAAGTGCTTCATTGATGTTGAATGTGAGGTCTTAGCTTTGTAGTGCCTTAGGATACTAAGAAACGTAAAATAGTTTTTCCCTCCTCCTTGCTATGTGACACACTAGGATACTAGGAGTTGTCGTATGACAGTATTTGGCAATGGATATGGTACATGGGTGGTTAATGATTATTTGAATTATGGTTATTGGGATTTCCATTTTTACTCATGGTTGGGAAATGATCGTTTAATTAAATTATATGAGTTATGGTTTGATTTTAACATTTTATGTCGTTTAATGAACCAAAGGAATATTTAATGATTTTAGGGAATTATTTGGGTTTTGATAAAAATAATTTTCCAAAACGGGGGAGTTTATATAAAAATGAATGGAAGGTCTTGATGGAAATGTTTTACTAAGCATAATTACTTTCCAACTTTATTTTTATTCACTCAACGTGCTTGTCTGGGCACTGCCTTTTTTTATTATTTTAAATTACTCCCTTAAGCTTCAACAGACCTGCATACTATGTCTGGGTATTATTTCATCATCATCAGCTTCATATATCTTGTCGTTTATCGCATCTTCACATTCATCCCCTTTTCATTGTTGTTGTATTGTCTTTTTTCTACTTTCTTATGAGAATATTATTTATTTTTTTATGTTTATTCTTTGGACTCATTTATTCCCTTTAGTATGCTCTGGTGGATTGACTTAATATATATGTTTTTTTATATTTTTCTTTCTGTTTCTATTTTTTCTTTTAGTTGAGTTGGAACCCTTGACATGTGTGCCTATGATTTCAGAATTTCTATTAAAAGTGTTTGTTTTTGTTTATTTTACTATTAGGTTATATTCAATTTACAAGTAAATTCCATTAAACTCTCATTACCAATTCAATGGGATTTCCCTAGGCGAGACCATTTTTGGTGCCTAGAAAGGGCTTCGAAAGCGGTCCTATCAAGATCGCATACCAAGTTCTTGTAACAAAGAATGAACCTAACACAAATCCACTTTAGTTAATGCTGTTGATTGCTATTTAGCTCAATGGATGAACAAGTAACACAGCTCAATTTTTTTAAGCTCCAAGAAATCATATTACTTTGAAAAAAAAAAGAACATAAGCACTAATAGATGTATAGTCATCCTTATTACTAGCCCATAAAAGGCATGAAGACGAAGAGTAGAGTGCTTGTCAAGACCCATTAAGGGTACCTTATCAGAACCCTAGATAAGCTCTGATACCAGGGAAAACCTTACCAGATCGTTCTACTGAAAATCTAACAGCATCTTCCTTAAAGGTTGAGTATGCCTAAAAAATTTCCTGCACAGAAACCATATTTACTATCATACCAATTTGGTATAAGTATTTCTTGGTGGGTAACCAAAATTTGAAAGCAATTAAAGGTGGAAGGGATTGCCATAAAAGGGGTACTGCTAATTTTCTTTCCTTTCCTTTTTTGTGAGTGCTCAGGGAGAAGAAGATGACGAAATAGACTCAGTGGGAGAGTAAAAATATCTAAAATAAAAGAAATTAAAAATTAAAAATAATAAAATATTAATAACTTAGATAAAGTAATATAATATATATATATAGTTAAATGGGTTTATGGGTTTTAATTAACCCAAAAATAATAGTAATTTACTAACAAAATTGTACAAACTTAAATATGTGGGATCCAAATGTTAAATGACCAAAATACCCCTAGAATTATTTTGATCAAAACTTTCAAATCTCAACTCCGATTTTACCATACTACTAGTCTACAAACTCATGTCGATGAATACTTTGCCATGGTATCTCGATCAACATAAAATTTCTCTTACAGTAAAAAATCAACCGTGAGACCCACTTGGTCAACCTCGATTAACCTTGGTCGAACTTGATCAAAAATTCAAACTCAGGGCATTATCTCGGGTTGGGTGTTACAATGCTTGTGTAGAACGAAAGTATGAATAATAGTTGCTTGACATAGTGAAGCAAATGCTTAACAACACTTTAATTTTAATTGTGGCTGTATGAATGAACTAGGATAACTTGTTCACTGCAAATCAACATATGCTCATCATGTGAAGGACAGATACTGGAGACTTCCAACGACTAGACGATACTCATGATCATTAGAAAAATTTGAATGATCATGCAATTGCAAGGAAATACTAAAGCAGAGTGGCATTTGAACAAAATTAGAACCCAACAACTTAGTTCAGTTTAAAACATTAGTAATATATTCATTTTGGTTGAGAACAAGATCAATAGCATTGGTAAAACCTTTACACCAAGAAAGTACTTCAGTGGACAAAGATCTTTGATAGAAAACCAGTCTCAAAGATTCTTAATGAATATGGTAACAAATTGACCATAATTGATTGTTACAATTGTGTTATCAAAATATATAAGCATATGAATAGTAACTTTGTCATGGGCGTAGATGAATAAAAAGTGATTAGATTGAGAATTTTTGAAGCTAATAGAGAGCAAGTAATGGAGAAATTCATTGTACCAGCATAAGGAGCTATTTTAGTCCTTAATTTACTTTATAAAGATGACATACTAGAGAAGGATTAGAGCTATCAATAAACCATAGGGGCTGAGACATGAACACTGATTCATCCAAGTGACTATGAAGAAAAACACTGTTAACTTCCAATTCCATAGTGCCCAACCGGAATATAAAACAAGATAAAGAACAATCCAAACAGTTGTAAGATTGACAACATAACTACATGTATTATGATAATTTATTCCAAGCCGTCGATGAAATCCTTTAGCAATTAATCGAGCTTTATGCTAGGCAATACATCCATTAGAGTTGCACTTAATACAAAACACCCACTAACACCCACCAACATTATAATTTAGTTTAAGGTAGACAAATGTCCATGTCTTGTTATGAATAAGCGCATTGTACTCTTCAATCATGGCATCATGCCCATTTAATAAGGTTCTTGAGACCCTTGGTTGGAGAGGTGATGTGATTCCGTCAAGCCCGAACAACCGACAACCCGCTGGGGTGCTGACTCGATACGGATGAAGACGGGGCCAATCACTAGGGCTTAAGCTAAGATGTTTAGGGAAAAATTTGCCACTTTTATCCAGGGGTAATTCATTCTCAATAACACTTGTCCATACCCGAAGATCCAAGACCTGTTTTGGGCATACAAGTGGTGGAAGCCAATATGGATCCGGATAGTGATTTTGGTGTATTTATGGAGTCCAGGCAGTAAGGAATGGTTCTAACACTTCATGAACTCAAATAATATCATTAAAAGGACATGGAATCTAGCCAAGGCAGAATCAAAAGCATCTAAAAAGGACTTGTACGGACAACATCTCAATTTGGCCGAAAATGTGTTGTTTTGGCGCTAACTTTGACTTTTCTTCTTGTTTCACTTATACCAATCAAGAGACAACGTGTGAGAATCATTATTAATCATATTTGGCATCCTAAATGGCATATGGAAGCTGATTTGGAGCCCAAACAAGCTGGAGATTGGTCAAAGATACCTTAGTAGTCAAACTAGCCAACTAGTTTCCTAATTTGATTTTAACTTTTTGTTTTAGGAAATTAGTCTTTTATTTTGATTTTTATTTATTTATTTGCTGGACAAATAAGTTTAGGAAAGTTATTATTTTAGTATTTCAATTGTAAATTAATTAATTCCTAATTCAAAATAAAGAAATTAATTAATCCAAATTAGTTTAAGAAACTAGGAAAAATTAGGCACTTTCCTGTTCTCTACTTTCTTTTTCTCCACACTTTGAGTCTGGTTTTGAATTAATTTTTTTAGGATTTTTGCTTTGTAATCTTAGCCTATTTAAAGACTTATTTTCAATGAGAAATCAAGCTTGAATTTTATACAGAAAATTATTTGTGAGATTGAATTTTCTTTGTTCATTTGAACACCTAAAACACCATTAGTGAATGAGTGTTTTAGTTTGACTTATCAATAGGCATTCCATCACCTATTGTGGCGTCTTCATCATATACCAAGGTTTCTAATTGCAGGTTGGTTAGGGGTCAAGGTGACCATTAGAACTTGAACATAATTAGATCCGGGCTAATATAATACGAGTTTAGGAGCAGGTCGTCTGAGGTTCGTATCATTTGGTATTAGAGCCAAATTTTGTTCAGGTTTGATCTATCTTTATTTGCTTTATTTGTTTTTGTGTTATTCTACAATTTTAGGATTAGGTTAAGGTTGCATCCATCCCATACACGTTCTATATCTTAAAAAAAAAAATTCATTCCTAGTTGAATTAGTATTTCCTAGCTTTATCTTATTTTTGTTTCCTAGTTTATTGGTTTTCTTTTATCATTGTTCTTGTCCTTGTTAATTTGGTTTTTGTTGATTTTTCTTTACTGTTTTAGTCTTAAATATTTGCATTCATATATTCAAAAAAAAAATAAAATTTGAAGAGTGGGGTTTGCGGCAACATATAAAAAAAAAAAAAAATCGCACAAATTGAATTTTTGATTGGGAAGTCATGGGTTTGGTGTTTGTTTTGGAGTTGGAATTGAAATTTTGGTAATTATTCTAGCTACTGCAGTTGTTTATGTTCTATGAGTGGAAAAAAAAAAAAAAAAGAACAGGTAAAGCCGAATAAAAAAAAAAAAAAACAAAATTTCGGGTTTGTTGAATTTGGTGTTGAAATTTGAGTTTGGGAACTTGTTTGATTTGGAGATTTGATTTGTGATATTTTGAGTTCCTGGAGAATTATTTTGTTGGATATTTGAATTTTGGGTGCTTAAATTATTTGGATTAAAATTAGTTAAAGGGTTTGATACAAAACTTGAATTACAAGAACAACAACCAACACTTTTCTATATTTTTGTTCTCTTTGATTCTTGTTCGTATTTGAATTTATTTTTCTAAAATTTTATTCTTGAACTCATAATCTATTACCATCTGGTCCAGTTCTTCAAAATTCCAAAGTTTTCTCATTAATTTGCTTTATTTTACCTAGAAAAGCCGAAAACTAGGTTTTGTTGAATTCCTTTGGTATTGCCTTTTTTTTTTTTTTGGGCTACTTTTTTGTTGATAAGTTTAATTAAAATATACTTGTGATCTAATTACTGTTTTTTGGGTGTTTTAATTAGAACTTTGAGATAATTCATTAAGAGAAAAAAAAGGCAAGAGAGTGTGAGCACAAAAGAGGGTTAAAAGCCGAAACTAGTGTGCAAACACGAGTGTCGAGTTCTTAATTGAGTGAAACACGTGAGGGAGTGATATTTGGTGAGAATTGATTTTATTTTGCATTATTTATACTAACATGGCAGATTTAAGGGTGAGAAGAGGAGATCCACCTTTAAGAATTAATAATGAAGAGTCTGTAGGATTCCATGGCGGTTCCCAAGCTACGGGAAGTGGAGAGCAAACGGACATGAGGGCTATAATGGAACAATTGCAGCGGATGAATGCTCAATTTGACCACATAAATCAAAGGATAGATAGAATAGAAACATCTCATGGTGGGACAAATTTAAGACAAGAATTCCATGGAGGTCGAGGAGGCCGTGGGAGGCCAAGAGAGGAGTTAGAGGAGGAAAATTTCGGGGATGACCTTGAAGAAGGAATGGATGAAACACTTGCTGTCCAAGAGAGGCTAGGCTGTGGGAGGCATAGGAGAGAGGATGTAGATGATGATCTTGGCAACATCAAGGTAAATATTCCACCATTCATGGGTAAAAGTGATCCGGAAGCATATTTGGAATGGGAGGAGAGAATGGAGATGATCTTTGATTGCCACAACTATTCAGAGGCCAAGAATGTGAGATCCCACATTGGTTGGAAAGGTGAACGAAGCATGCCTTAAAAGAGCGTGAGGATACCTTTCATTTGCGACACGTTTTGACAAAACTGTGCGGGCTGGGCCTAAAGCGGACAATATCGCATGCGGGTGGACTGGGCTGTTACAAAAAAGGTGAAATTGGCAGCAATGGAGTTTGGTCATTAGGCACTCCAATGGTAGACAAATGAGCAAAATACCCGAAGGAGAGTTAGTGATGACTTGATCACTATATGGCGACAACTGAAAGGAGCCGTGAGGAAGCGATTCGTACCATCCCATTATCATAGGTTGCTGCATCAACGACTCCAATCATTATCACAAGGAAGTGGGACTGTGGAGGACTATTACAAGAAGATGGAGATGCTCATGATGAGGTTAAGAATGAATGAGGATCGAGAGGCAATCATGGCAAGGTTTTTGGGTGGTTTGAATTGTGAGATAGCCAACCAATTAGAACTTCAACAATATGTAGAACTGGAGGAGATGCTTCATGTGGCCATCAAAATTGAAAATCAATTCAAGAGAAGGGGTACAAACTCACGATTTGGAGGAGATTCAAGCAACGGGAGGACCAAGCAAAGTGTGTGGAGAAGCAATCCTATCTTTGACAACAAGCCAAAATCGAAACTTGAAGAAGATAGTTCCAATCGGCCAAAAAGAGAAGCTAAAGCCGAAGCTGTCCAAGCACACAAATATGAAGGTAAATCTGATCATAAACCTTCAAGAACTCATGAAATTATGTGTTTTAAGTGCCAAGGAAGAGGATACATTGCCAATCAATTCCCGAATAGAACAATCATGGTGCTGAAAGGTAATGGTGAACTAGAATCCGAAAGCGAGGAAAGTGGGTGAGAGGCCGAATTGGATGATGAAGAATGTGGAAAGGATGAACATGAGAAACCGAAACACTCCAACCTTCAAGGGCTGACTTGAGCTTAGTTGCAAGATGAGTCCTTGCTGTATACAAAGATAAGGAACAAATCCAAAGAAAGAACATCTTCCACACCCGATGTGAAATCCAAGGTAAAATTTGTAGTATGATTATTGATAATGGGAGTTGTACAAATGTAATTAGTAACATTGTGGTTGATAAATTAGGCTTAACAACTATTAAACATCCAGAACCATATAGATTACAATGGCTTAATGATAGTGGTGAAATGAAAGTGAATAAACAAGCCAAAGTAAAATTTAGTATAGATAAATATGTGGATGTTGTTTTGTGTGATGTTGTGCCTATGCATGACAGACATATTCTATTAGGTAGACCATGGCAATTTGATAAAGATGCTACTCATTATGGTTGAGAAAGTTGTATTGTTTTTAGATTTAAAGATAAGAGGGTCTAGCTGGAGCCATTGACCTCGAAGGAGGCTTTTAGAAATCAACTGCAAATGCAATGAAGGAGGGAAGCCGAAAAGCTCAAAGAGAAGGCTAGTATGGTACCAAGGGTTCCACCATCCCTTCAAGAGGGGAAAGGTGAGCTTGCTGTCCAAGGTAAGTCCTCTAAAACCCAGGTTGAAAAAATTTAAACAAATTCGAGAGTAAGAAACTTGGAGCAAAAGCCGAGAGTGATGCAAAATTCAATGAAGCCATGAGTGAGAAAGGAAAAGAAAGAAAAGAGAGGAAAAATAGAAATTTTTATCTTAGCTTTGGTGATGTTAATAAAGTAATTATGAATAAGAAATCATTGCTGGTCATGAATATTAAAGATACCTATTTAAAGATGTTTTTGTTGCATAGAACTTTATTTGCATTATTGAAAGCTTTACTTAGTGGAAACTTGAAAATTTGGGAGAGATTATTTGCCAATATTGAAAAGTGTGATGAACTTGTATTCCTAGTATTTTTTGTGATAGTGTTTGACCCAGGAGATTGGTTTTGGTTTCAACCAAGGAAGGAGAAGTTTCCCTAACAAAGAAAGTCCAAGCTTATGTCGCGAGGAGATGGATCTTTTTAAGTTTTGGAAAGGATCAATGAAAACACCTACACGCTTGATTTATCGAGTGAGTATAATATGAGTGCTACATCCAAAGATGCTAATTTGTTTCCTTTTTCTGCAGGTGATGAACTAGATTTGAGGACAAATCCTTTTCAAGAGGAGGGGAATTATGTGATTCCGCCGGAGCCCGCACAACCGACAACCTGCTGGGGTGCTGACTCGATACGAATGAAGACTGGGCCAATCACTAGGGCTCAAACTAAGATTTTTAGAGACAAATTTGCTGCTTTTATCTAGGAGATAATTCATTCTCAATAACACTTGTCCATACCCGAAGATCCAAGACCTGTTTTGGGCATACAAGTGGTGTAAGCCGATACGGATCCGGGCAGCGGTTGTGGTGCATTTATGGAGTCTGGGCAGCAAGGAATGGTTATAACACTTTATGAACTCAAATAATATCATTAAAAGGACATGGAATCTAGCCAAGGCAGAATCAAAAGCATCTAAAAAGGACTTGTACGGACAACATCTCAATTTGGCCGAAAATGTGCTGTTTTGGCGATAACTTTGACTTTTCTTCTTGTTTGACTTATATCAATCAAGGGACAACGTGTGAGAATCATTATTAATCATATTTAGCATCTTAAATGTTATATGGAAGCTGATTTGGAGCCCAAACAAGCTGGAGATTGGTCAAAGATACCTTAGTAGTCAAACTAGTCAACTAGTTTCCTAATTTGATTTTGACTTTTTGTTTTAAGAAATTAGTCTTTTATTTTGATTTTTATTTATTTATTTTCTGGAAAAATAAGTTTAGGAAAGTTATTATTTTAGTATTTCAATTGTAAATTAATTAATTCCTAATTCAAAATAAAAGAATTAATTAATCCAAATTAGTTTAAGAAACTAGGAAAAATTAGGCACTTTCCTGTTCTCTACTTTCTTTTTCTCCACACTTTGAGTCCGGTTTTGAATTAATTTTTTTAGGGTTTTTGCTTTGTAATCTTAGCCTATTTAAATGCTTATTTTCAATGAGAAATCAAGCTTGAATTTTATATAGAAAATTATTTGTGAGATTGAATTTTCTTTGTTCTTTTGAACACCTAAAACACCATTAGTGAATGAGTGTTTTAGTTTGACTTATCAATAGGCCTTCCATCACCTATTGTGGCGTCTTCATCATATATCAAGGTTTCTAATCACAGGTTGGTTAGGGGTCAAGGTGACCATTAGAACTTGAACATAATTAGATCCGGGCTAATATAATACGGGTTTAGGAGCAGGTCGTCCTAGATTCGTATCAAGAGGTAGGTTCTGTATTATCCAAGTCAATTGGATATTATAAGGCAGAGAGGAACTTAGGATTCAGTTTAAATATATTATGCTTGGAGCAGGTCACAACTAGAGACATAGAAGAATTATCAGGCGTAGCATGAACGGGTGGAGGCAACAATGATATGCAAGCTGGCGGTATATCATGTGGAACGAAGTTAGATGGTGCATGAGATAGGTTGTGTTACATGTTAAACCCATATGTAAATGAGAGATCATTTAAGAATTATGAGCATTAGATCGAAAGAGGAAAGGGAACTGATGCTTGGTGATTTAGATATAGATAATGGAACAAAGTTATGAAATGTAGTGGAATAAGGAATGGTAAATTGAAGTGATTGGATTAACGCGGGAGACCATACTCATGTGGACTCAAGGGAAGCATGTGCATGTGTAGGATTGATGGATATGAAAAGAAACACACTTTTAACAAAATCAACATGGTTGAAAACATAAGTTTTACTAGTGATAGGATCAAAACAATAGAAGGCACTTTGAGAGGATGAGTATTCTAGAAACACACTTGGACTTGATCTTAGGAAAGCTTATTTAGAGCATACAGATTCAACCACAAATTACACAAGCAACCAAAGATTTTAAGTTTCCCGCAACTGGGGGAATAGCTAAATAATTTTCAAATGGAGATTGCATGTGAAGAAGAGGCATAGGAAGCCAATTAGTAAGATAAATAGCAATCCCACAATTAGAAAGAGACTCAAATAATTTTTTTAAAATTGAGCTTGCATGTAAATGAGAGATGTAAGAAGCTGATTAATAAGATAAACAACGATAAAAAAGGGCATAAAACTGAAAATGAAACAAAAGTAAGATTTGGCTTAATTTTGTAAGGCCGGTTTGTAAAATGTGTCTATGATGTCTTTCATATGTTCCATTGTGCTCAGGAGTGTGTGGAGAAGTGAAATAATGGAAATTACATTAGTTGAAAAATAATCTTTTAATTTTATAAATTAACCACCGTTGTCAAAATAAAAGGAACAAATAGGTTTTTGAAAAAAATTCTCAACCGAATATTTAAATTTTGGAAAAATAATGGAAACATATGATTTCTTTGGTAGTGAATAAAGCCATATATATTTTGTAAAATTATCCACAAGCAACACATAATACTTGAAGCCATCACATGATTGTATTGGGGTAGAGCCCCAAACATCCAAATAAATAAGTTCAAAAGGAAAATTACTATGCAAAGAAGAAATTAAGAAGGGTAATTATTGCATTTTATTGCATTTGTAGGAACTACAAGAATAAACTTCACTAAAAGATGATGTAACAGAAAGTTTAAAATTATGAACAACATTAGAAAATTTTTTTAATGACGGATGACCAAGATAATTATGCCAATCCAGTAATGATGCTTGCACACTAGCTAGAATGAAAATTGGGGAAGAATTGTTTAACAAATTAATGAGCCACTCATAAACACCATCTTTTGGAGAAGATGAAAAATTAGGGCCTGTTTGGCTAATTTGTTTTAAAACAATTTTTTCTGTTCTACAAAACAAAAAACTGTTTCCAAAACAACTTACATCCATTTGGCCATCAATTTTAAAAAATGGTTTTAGAAAACAAACTAGAAAAAAAATAAATTTTAGAAAATATTAAAATGATATATATATATATATATATATTTTTTTTTCTGTATTTTAGTTTCAAAAACTGTTTTCAAATATCATTGGCCAAACACCCTTGTTTTCATGAAACAAATAAAAACAGTTTTCTATTTTTTATTTTTAAAATAATATTTTGAAAATTGAAAATAAAAAACATGGCCAAACAAGGCCTTAGTATTTAGATTTAATAACTTTGGGTTGGGAGAGAAAGGTTAGGATCTTGAGGATCTTGAGCATGCTTATACATATTGTATTTTTAATTGAAACCTAATTGAATATTTTGGCAATATTTTAGGTACCCATAATGAGATTTGGAAGTGATCCTAGAATAGATTGAGTTTGACTTGTAATTTTTGAGTGAATCTTTATTTTCAAACTACTATTTGGGGAAAAAAGATGATTTATATTATTATGCTTACGTTTTTAGTTATATGGATATACATGATTTTACAGTTCCAAAGTATTATTAATATGATGGTGAATGACTGCTTATTTTCCTAAGTTATTTAGGGATGGTCATGCTTTCATTATGACTGAAGTTTTTATTTTTGAAATATGGTTTTGGAAATTCTGGCTTATTTTCTTTGACTGTTCATACATCAGATTTTATGTTGTCATAAGGGATATCAAGTAGTTGATAATTTCAATGGTTTCACTGTTATATGTACGAATTAATTTTAAGGTTTATTTAAGATATTATAATAATCTATTATGGGGTACTTTATTTCTTGGTTATATATTTCATAAGAGATTGTGTTATTTTTTCCTGGGAACATATGAGTTTATTATGATTATCTTTATTAATTATTTTTATATCATGGTTATTACTTTGGTGGAACAATTGTATTATATATTGGTTTCGGATATTGGTTATGGAGGATTTTGGATTACTTAAAAAGGTATTTATGGCTTTTGAGGATTTTGGTTTACTCGTATGCCATATAGTGCCGTGGATACAGTTGTGATACAATCACATATGTTATACTTATTGTTGCCTGCATATTTTCATCCCCTATTCAGCCATGTACAGGGGAGTAATATGCATACAATTCTCTATCTTGTTCATGGAACGAGAGGGAGATATAATCTTCATTCTTTGCTTTGTCACCTGATAGATGGGTGGTATATGTATCATTTGTTTTTTTTTTTTTTACCTTGAATGTGACAATAGGGAGATGCTATCTCCATCCTCATTTGACTATATAACAGGAACGTGACATGCTTACCATCCCCTAAAAGGTGGGAGACTCAAGTTTTTGAATATATTGCCAAACATGTTTTTAAATTTTAAAAGTACAAAATCAAATTTATCATCTCCATTTTACAAGATTGATTTATAAAAGTCGTTTTTGAAAACATTACTGAGAGGCCCAAAGTTTAAATGTTTTTTGTTTTATTCATTAGTTTATGTTGTTTCCGTATAATGAGAATTTATTCTATTTCTGTAAAGTTTGTGAGCCATCTATTTTGAAAATGGTTTTTATATAGTTTTGGGACAACATCTGATATTTTGCATCATCTATGAAATTTATGACTTTTTTGGGGAAATTTTATAGGCTTTTTGAAAGATATTTTATAAAACCAGTGAACTTTCAAAAAAAATAAAAGTAAGGTTTTAAGTTTTTAACACCAATGTTTTGAAGATAAATTATTACTTTACGTTATTTTGATTCATTTAATGAGCTTATTTTGAATTTTTTATTTTATTTTATTTTTAAAATTATTCCCCTTATTTTCAGGTGAGCTTATCTTGTAATTTTTTATTTTTATTTTTTTACTAATCTCCTTACCTTCAACTGATACTATTTTTTAACTATTCCCCTTACAATTTTTTATTTTCTTATTTTTTACTATTCCCCTTACCTTCAACTGATATTATTTTTTAACCATTCCCCTTACATTCAGCTGATAGGTTTTACGCATCATGTCAAGCGTCTTCTGCAGTTTCATACTTTGTTGCTATGTATGCATCCTTTTTGGTCAGGCATCTTCTCCAGTTTCATATGTTGCTCATGTACGCATCCTTTTTGATCTCTTTCTATATGCATGTTCTTTCGGTGTTGGATTACTGTTACTATTGGACATGTGGAGTGGTTGTTGTTAACGATGTCTTTACTTTCTCTTTTTTTTTTTTTTTAATTTTTTTTTAATCCTTTACGATAAATTTTATTTTATTTTATATTATGAAACCATGATTTTTTTCAAACTGATTTCCTAATTAAGTCAATTCCATTTAATATTTCATTAATGATATTGAAAATTATTTGTAATGTTTTTCTCCACCATTTGTTTTTGAATTGTTAGATTTATAAAGAAATGCTATGAAAAGGACTTGTCCGCACCGTATGGAAAGGACTCCAACGTCCGTTTCCTTCACCCGTCTAATGAAGCGGTGCGTTTGCACCTAGTTTTAAAAAAAAAAAAAAAAAAAAAAGCCAAAACAAAACTCGTCCAGTTTCCTTCTTTCTCTGCTGCCTAGTTCACCCATTTTTTAAAAAGAAAAAAAAAAAAAAAAACCAAACAGTTTCAGGTTCCTTTTTTCTATGCTGCCCATTGCCCAACTCATCCATTTTTCCAAAAAAAAAAAAAAAAAAAAAAAAACAAAAAGAAAAAACAAACAGCTCCAGGTTCCTTCTTTCTCTGAAAAAAACAGCTTCAGGTTCTTTCTTTCTTTGCTGTCCTCTTTGCTTACCCAACCCACCCATTTTCTTAAAATGAAAAAAAAGAAAAATAAAAAACAAAACAGGAAATGGTGAGTTGCCACCCATTTTGAAGAGGGAAAAAAAAAAAAAAAAAGATCCAAGTTCCTTCTTTCTTTGCTGTCTAGCTCATCCATTTTCAAAGAGGGGAACAAAAAAAAAAAAAAAAAAAAAAAAAAAACCCAAACACAACAAAACAAAACAAAACATGTTCATTTCTGTGTTTTAAGGAAACTGTCCCTGCTGCCATCTCCAGCTCCAACGTGTTCGTCTCTTCCTTTCTTTTTTTTTTTTTTTTTTTTTTTTCCTTCCGAAAATGGATGAGCTGGACAGCAGAGAAAAAAAAAAACTGTTTATTTTTTTTTTTTTTTTTTTTTCCAAACTGTATGCAAACATACTGTTTCATTAAACGGATGAAAGAAACGGACATTGAAATCCTTTCCATATAATGCGGACAAGTCCTTTTCAGCATTTCTCTATTTTTATATATAAGATTTTGTCAGATTTTTTATAAGATTTCCTATAATTTTATTTATTTATTTATTTATTTTTCCTCTCGTACCATGGCACTTCAAACGTTCCATGGAGATACTAAAGAAGCATCCTGTCAAAAACTAAGGTTGGATGATTGCTGTACCCTACGCAGGGCCAATTAAATTCGATCGTGAGCTAGAAATGCTGATACTGACAACTTCACCATTGAATATTAATTGCTAACCATTAATATTTATTCCGAGGACTTGACATTTAATGGGATTATTGATAAACCAAGGCACGTAACCCGTGCGCCATCTTTACATGGCTTGAGTTTTTTGACCAATCCCATCAATCACACCATCTTTTCCTATGTCAGCTTTTCTTTCGTTCAAAATTAATATTTTTTCATAGCAACTTCAATTGTTGATGCCGAGCCAACGGTAACATATTACAGCGGCGGTCTCTAAAGTCATCGACAGTCTCGATCGACTCGTTTGAAAAAGGTCTACATATTATTAATATATTAACCTTTCAAATTACAGTTGTTCATTATTAATCAATGGAAAAGGTGTATGTTTTTCAAACTTGAGGCCGTGAGTGACAGGGTTTTATGAGTTTTCTGACAAATCCCATCAATCATCATCATCTATGAACTATGAAATATGTCTTTCCTATGTCAGCGTTTTTCCGTTCAAAATTAATATTTTTTCATATCAACTAGAATCAACAGTGACATGCTACAGGTGTACAGGTCTCTAAAGTCATCCACAGTTCTCAGTCGACTTGTTTCGAATAATTAGTCATATGATAAACAGGAAAAGGTTATGATCCGGTTGATCTGATTGTTTTCGTCTGACTCAAATACATATAAAATTATTAAAAAATATAAAAACATTGATTTTTTTTAATAAAAAGAATGAGTTTTTTCAAATTTTGAACAAAGCTGTTAAATTTGTGGACCATTTTACATTAAAAAGTATTATTTTTTTAATATTTTTTTATTTTTTGTTTTGACAATATTGGATTGGAGATGTTTGACATTATTGTTGTGCGGGATGTAAAAAGGTTAACAAATTTAACAGCACCATTAAAATTTCCTTTTTAAGTTTTTTTTTTTGATTTTTTTTTTGGCAATGTTGAATTGAAAATGTTTTATGCTATTAGTCTAATAAGGTTATTGTACAAGATGTGAAAATGTTGATAAATTTAACAGTACTATTAAAAAAAAAAAGTGGAAAAGCAGATGCTTTTCCAACAAAAAGCATCGACTTTTATTTTATATTTTATTTTTTTGATTTTTTGATTTTACAATGATGGTAGTGGAGATGTTTGATGCTGTTAGTCTAATATGGTTGTTGTTTAGGATATAAAAAGGTTGGCAAATTTAATAGTACCATTCAAAATTAACAAAATATATATATATATATATATATATAAAAGGAAAAGCCAATACTTTTTGTTGAAAAAGCATCTGCTTTTCCATATACATATATATATATATATATTTTTTTTTTGATTTTTTGTTCTGACAATGTTGGATTGGAAGATTTGATACTGTTAGTCTAATATGTTTATTGTTCAAGATGTAAAAGGGTTGACAAATTTAACAGCACCATTCAAAATTACTAAAAAAAAAAAAAAAAATGAAGTGGAAAAGCCAACATTTTTTCAACAAAAAGAGTCGGCTTTTCCTTTTTTTTTTTTTTTTTTTGGTTTTTGTTTTGACAATGTTAGATTGGGGAGGTTTGATGTTGTTAGTCTAATATGGTTATTGTGCAGGAAATAAAATAGTTGACAAATTTAACAGCACCATTCAAAATTAACCAAAAAAAAAAAAAAAAAAAAGGAAAAGCCAACGCTTTTTCAACAAAAAGCATCGGCTTTCCTTTTTTCTTTATTTTTTGGTAATTTTGAATGGTGTTGTTATATTTAAGTAACTAAGTTGATAGTTCTTGAAATAAGACAGCAATAATAAGACAACTAAATCAAACTAAGAAAACAATTATTTCCACAAAGCTATTGCAAGATCATTTATCACACTAATGTAGACCTGCCAAAATAATGAATAATGTAGAGCTGCCAATGGTGTTGTCTTATAATGTTAGATTGGGGGGGGGGGGTCATCCCTTATAATACTAATGTAGACCTGCCAAAATAAAGCAAAATATTAGTTGACTAGCTTGTTAAAAAGGAAGTTGTCTATTCAAAAAAATGTTTATGAGTATAAGGAATCTACTTTTGATAAGGTATCAAACGTTAAAGACAAGATATGACAAGATAGTTGGCAGACATACAATAGTTATAACTTAGTTTTATACATGTCAAATTAAAACTATTAGCTTCATGTTCAAATTCTGATGCTCGTTGCGGATTGTCTTCAAAATGTGAGGACCTACATAAAAATACGAAATAGTTTGTACTTTAATATATGATTCTAATTGCATAAAAATAATGAATAATAAATGTATAATTTTCTTATCGATTGTTAAGAACTGGACAATTTCTTTTGTCCTGTTATTGTCCAATTTTTCTACATCCATTGCAACGTTGACCCCTATATTTTGTAGTACTTATTGCTTTCTCTTTTCTCCCTTTTAATCTTCTTCCATATTCTTTTACCCTCATTTGAGATGGGTCTTTCAAGGTTATCTCATGTACATTACTATCTTTTTTAGAAATGCCTCAACTCTTCCTGCTACCAACTCCGGATTTAACCTTATTAAGACGAGTTTCAAGACCATCATTCACAATTAGACTTGCCTCTTTATTTGTTATGGCTTTTTCAATGACTTCTAAAACAAGTTGGAATGGTTTAGTTCGCCACATGAACATTGAACTACCTGTTCCATCTTTTCCATTTATCTTTGCACCATGCTTATTAAATATTGCTTAAGATTTTGCAACTTTAGTCCAGCTTTTCATTATATATTCATTTGACAAAGGAATATTATCAAAGAGTTACAAATATGCCAAAATATGTCCACATGGAATTCCTTCACTCTCACACTTTTTACAACTACAAGATGTGACGTTCAAACCTTCATCATAAGCAATTTCCCGTACTCTAGCAACCTTTTTAGTTGGACTGTTGTCAACCTTATACATTTTTTGTGTGTCATATTTTTCATTTTTCATGCATAGGTTGTACGGTAGTTACTAAGCTATGTCATAATTCATCTTGAAGTTTATAAAAAATCTTGCATGTGTAAATCCCATCCATCTGTTTTTCCATTTCTAATGGTAGTTTCAAAAGAGGCTTCTCATTAATATCAACATGATCAACATTTAACTCATTGTGACGTTGATGTGCAAGTGCACTATTAAATCGGAGTATAAAATACATTAAAAAGTTTTTCTTCAAAACATACTTCTTGAAAAATCATGAGAGCTTTCTGCAATGTTGGTTACTTGACATTCCAGCTGAGAATATATGATTAACATACGCAAGCACCCATCTTGAACATATTTCAAATATTGATTTCAACCAATCATTGTCACATAAGTTCATCTTCTCAGTGATGGTCACCCATTTTCTTTCACGCTCTTCAGGACATTCTGATTCCCATATGCATTTCTGGAAGCCCTTGTAAAAATCCCTGTAAGTGATTGAATCTATCTGTATAGAGAACTTCTCAAATATGTGCCAACTATAATGCCTATGAAATGTATTTGGTAGGCTATGAGTTATAGCCTTTGTCATTACAGGATCTTGATCGGTGATAATCATCGTTGGGTGGTTACTAGGCATGGTCTTCTTTAAAAGCTTAAATAACCAAACAAAAGATTCAGTTCTTTCATCACCTAAGAATGCACATACAAATAGGACTGTTTGACCATGATTTTAACCCCAACCAATGGTGCAAATATCATGCCACACTGATTATTGTTGTAAGTTGTATCAAATACAATTACATCACCATAACATCCATAAGTGTTTCTAGAAACTAAATCAGCCCAAAAACACCGCTTCAGTTTACAATTATCATCTATATCTATTTCAAACATGAATGATGCATCCTTTTCTTTCTCTGTTATAAAATATTCCTTCAACAATCCTGCATCTTGTCCTCTCATTTCATTATGCAACTTGGTTTCATGGTTATAGATATCATTCTTCGTACATCCGATATTCTCTATACCTTTAGCTTGAAATTTAAGAATACTTATTTGTTGGTGAGTTGGTACATTTGCTTTTGAAAACTGCTGGGTTAGTAATTTTTGGCTTTGAACACATTACAATATCACCACAGCAAGTTTTCCCTTACAATTTTCTCTTGTTATCCGCTGACACCTTTTTTTCTCATTGACTTTATTAGAAGATACTCCTTTTTTATAACACACAAATTCTTTCCTTACAACTTCATTAGTATCCTTACATCTCTTATTAGAATTGCTATGAACACTAAACCCCCTCTTTTTTCAATATTTAATGTAAAACTCATGAACCTCATCTATCGATTCAAACTCTCGTCTAACCCTTGGTTTGCAATCTTCTGACATTTTGGGGAATATAAACATCACCAATGGAATTGGAATATGACAATAGTGTTATTTCTTCAACTCCTATAGGATGATTGATTGCTTTTAACTCTAAATCATTCATATTGCCATATAATATAATAAGATCAACATAGCATCATTATCAAATACCACATTATATAATATATATAATACATATCGGAATTCCAAATTGCCAAGCACAACATTTATTTGTGTGCATAGTTGGTAATTTCAATGACATAGCCAGAAAGCATAGAATTCAAAATTAAATTTACATAATGCATGTTATGTAAATGAATTAGCAACCAGTATCTCCAACGACAAAAAAACACGCAGTGATAACTCCATAACACTTTTTTTTTTCCTTTTTTTTTTTTTGAGCTTGGGGATGGAAAATATTCTTATATAGTCAAATATTTATCGCTAACGAAGGGAAGCAACAAAATTCAACCATAAGCAACGGTCATATAATGAAAAAAAAAAAAAACAAATTCACTTTGCAAATTTTTTTGCCAAGAAATAAATAATGACAATTAACATAAGTATAACAGAATTAGTGATCTTAAAATAAAGATACATGACAAAAACAAGTATAAAAAGGGCTGGAATGAACCTTTGTTTCCCACCATTGAAGCTTCCTCTGCTGGATTCTTCTCTTATGTTGGATATTTCCTCTTCTCCACTGTCTCTCTATTTTTTTTTTCTTACAACTGAATCTATAGATTTGACCTGATGGGTATGGAATATTTCCTCTCAAATAATGCTTTGTCTCTCTATTGAACGTGGTGCAAGGGAGATGGGTGTCAAACAGTCGGGCTAACGGTGGGAGAGAACATGGTGGGAGATGGGTGGCTCTGTCTCTCTATTGAATACGTTGGGAGGGAGATGGGTGTTGAATGGTCGGTCACGCGGTGGGAGAGAGAGCGGTAGGAGATGGGTGACTTTGTCTCTCTGTGGAACATGGTGGGAGGGAGATGGGTTTCAAACGGTTGGGTTTGTGGTGGGAGAGCACATGGTGGGAGATGGGTATGGGATGACTACTGAAAATGGGAGAGAACACGGTGGGAAATGGTGTTGAATGGGGTGGAAGATTGGTGGGAAAGGAAGAAAATGGGAGTGAAAATCCTATCTCTAATCTTGACTGTCTATTGGAATCAGATGGCCGAGAAAATAAAAACATGGTTTTGGTCCGTTTTCTATCCTCTCAGGATGGTCTGGATTATAGCCTCTCCCATTATTAATATATCAACCTTCTAAATTAACTTTTGAAATAACTGGTCATGATCATTAATCTATGAAAAGGGTGTATCCTTTGGTCGGGTTTTACATTGGGCTCCATAATCATATCGAGATTATGTTTAATTCAAGCTTCTATAGATGTCTTTGTTTTTAACTTGCCAAAACTGATTGCTATATTTAACTTTTATCTAGTATTTATGATTTATTCTTTGAAACTTATGAATTCTTTTAACTGTGCAATATGTTTGTATTAATTAAAAAATCCATTTGCTACAATTATTTAAAGTTTCCATAAGTTCAAAAATTACAACAACTAATTCATATCAGACCTTAAAAAAGGATATCCTGCCATCAATAGATGCAGGATGTGGGAGGACACCCACAACAACATAAAAAAATACTTAAAAAGAAGAAGAAGAAGAAAAAGCGCATAGCTATCACTAATTAGAGACTCTGATGAGATTCCATTGATACAGAGACAATTCCAATAGACTTATTTTATTGGAGGGTCCCATTGGCATGTATCCAGTAGGAATTGAACCTACGAATTTGCCAATTATGAGTTGGGCGCTTTAACCATTCAGCCATGGATGCTTAGCGGGGATCCTCGTACATGGTGAATAACCAAATTCCAATTCAAATGAAATCTTTAGGATAAATCATCAGCGCCTGACCCTGAGATGTGGATCATCCAAGGCACATTAGCATGGCGTACTTCTCCTGTTCGAACTGGGGTTTGAAACCAAACTTCTCCTTAGGAGGATAGATGGGGCGATTCAGGTGAGATCCAATGTAGATCCAACTTTCTATTCACTCGTGGGATCCGGGCGGTCCGGGAGGGACCACCACGGCTCCTCTCTTCTCGAGAATCCATACATCCCTTATCAGTATATGGATAGGTATCTCTCGAGCACAGGTTTAGGTTCGGCCTCAATGGGAAAATAAAACGAAGCACCTAACAACGTATCTTTACAGACCAAGAACTACGAGATCGCCCCTTTCATTCTGGGGTGACGGAGGGATCGTACCATTCGAGCATTTTTTTCATGCTTTTCCCGGAGGTCTGGAGAAAGCTGCAATCAATAGGATTTTCCAAATCCTCCCTTCCCGAAAGGAAGAACATGAAATTTTTTTTCCTTATTCTATCGCTAAGATTTATCCATTCAAATTCACTAAAAACCCCGAATTGAAATAATAATATTCTTGAAGCAACAGAACTACTTCGATATTTTCCTATCCACGTAATTTTTGTTAATTCGTACAACTTTTGTTCGGCCAGTTCTTTCTTTTTTATTTTTTTTCCGAACCATTCTTTGAATTCTTTGTTCTTTTTCGTGATTTAAATTCATTCAATATTCAAAAAAAATTACAGTCAAAATGGAAGGAAAATAAAACTTCCATCGAAGAGAAGCAAATGAAAGGCTTTCATAAAAATTCCTAATCTAGAAATGCTAATATTAATCTAATACTAATACTAATCTAATACTAATATAATAGAAAAGAACTGTCTTTTCTGTATACTTTCCCCGGTTCCGTTGCTACCGCGGGCTTTACGCAATCTTTTGGTTTAGGACAATTTGATGCCATGCTACCAACGACAATTACAGCTGTGTGAGAAAGACCCTAACACAAATAGAAAAAATGAAGAAGAAGTTGGATAAATGAGGTGTTTTTGTAATTTTGTTATTTATAGGACTGTAAAATGTTTGTTTGGAATTACCAAAATAATTTCTCAATTAATAACTAGAGATTTAAAATATCAAGTGTCTAAAATTGTTTCAAATGGATCATGGTTTGCTAATTAAATATATTATTAAAAACGTTAAATTTTGATACTGATGCAATATTTGTTTTTTGATATGAAGATAATGAAGTAATTAACATATATCTATATATAGAGTGGAACGTTTTCCATATAAAAGGTTTTGATAAATGATCTAAACTTTTAAATTTATCAAATCTAATGGTATAGATTTGTTCTTTTTAAAATCTTTAAAATTCTTATACTGATATCCAAACACTTTTTTATTTTGAGTAAAATATAAATGACATTTATTTGATATGCACAATTTTCATATTTGTCTTTAAACATTGGTTTATTTTCCTACATGCAAAACAAATCTCTGGATATTATCATACTTTTAATCCTTTTTGTTTTTTCATTTTTTATTTTTTTTGGAATGAAGTTTCGTCAAATCTTAAATGTTACCAAGTTTGTTCAAATAGCTAATATGATATATATAATACTGTTAGTATATATATGTAACCAAAACACCTTTAATTATCATCTTGATGAGTGTAGTTTTTTTTTTTTTTTTTACTTTTTTTAGTTTTTTTGTTTTGGTTTTAGTTTTTAAATACTGAACATTATGCTTTATTTATTTATTTAAATACTGAACATTAAATACTGAACATTGGTTCTATACACATAGTCCCTTTTTTTTTTTTTATAATTATATATTTAGCCCTGAAAATGTAAAGTTATGGCAATTTACTTGCGAAATTGAATTACATAGATTAGTTCTTCTGAAAATTAGAAAGAACAAACCTCATTTAATGACCATGTGGGAGTATGTTATAATATAGAAAAACAAATAAATTGGGATAGAGAAACATGATTGAAAAAATAAATGTCATTTATGTTTTACTCAAAATAAAAGGTGTTTGAATGATTATTAGAATTTTAAAGACTTTAAAGAGAATTAGTATATATCATTAGATTATATAAATTCAACGTGTAACACCCTGAAAATTGTACTTGAATTTTTCACTTTTGATTAATTTTGACTATTTGATCAATGTGGGTATAGAAGTTGACTCTATATTTTCATAAAATATAGTTTTGACTTGTCTACCATTGGGTGGTGCTCGTTAATACAAATATGTAGACTAGTAGCATACTTAAAATGAAGGTATAGTTAGAAAGTTATGGCTTTGTAAATTTTATGATTTGTTTTCTGGTACAAGATTCTTTAGATTGTTTAAATAAAAAGCAGACGAAGAAGGGGAAATTTAAAATATCTGCTTACACAGGCCATGTGTCAGCATTTGGATGGCGGTCCTATGTGAACAGTGACTAAGGGGTTATTTTCAAAAGAGGAGGAAGGATGGATGAAGGAGAGAGAAAGCCAAGGTTTCTCCTTAAAAACCCCATCTCTAGCCATTTCCTTTTCTCTTCCTCCTTACCACCACACCTCAACATTGACTGGCCAACTAGCTTTCATGGCCAGATCGTTGGAGACAATGTTGAGATCGAGTTGATCTTCAACGACGGTAGCAAGTCGATGTATCACCCTTTTCCGGTGAGCTTTCGGCCGAGTGACCACCACTATCCCATTTTTGACCCATTTTAGCTCAAATTCAAGGTCTTTTTAGCTTAATTTGACTATTTTGAGGGATATCACAAGATCAAGTTAGGGCTGAATTTTTCCAATGAGATTCCGGCTACCATCAGCCGTGTTTCCAATAGGTGAGTTCGAATTCGTGATCCTCATGCTTCAAGCTTAATTTTGGATATATAGGTTGCTTTTTTTGTTTATGTTTGTGTATTTCCTTCAGGTCAACTGTATGTAAAATACCTGATAAAAATTAGCATTTTAACATACGTTGTACCTTTGATGATATCTTAAAGACTCATGTAAATTGTGAAACAAATCAAGTTAACTGTGGTGTTTAAAGTAATTATTTTTATTTGATTAAGTGCTAATTTAAATTCTGATATATTTGTTCACAAATTTAATTTAAAGATTTTTATTCCATTTAACTATAAATTAATTTCTAATTTGCAAAATAATTGTTTATGCTTTGGTTATATGAATTTTTATGGAGGATATTTTATGATAAATATTTTTGATTTATTTGGTATTTTCAATCGCGGTTTAAAAAATGAAGATATTGGAAATTGGTGTTTTTGTATTATTATGATTATTGTTAGATTTATGTTCCACAGATGCACCATATAGTTCTTGTGTTATCTGTTATTATTATCGTTATTTAGTGCATAGGTATTATTTAGCCATCCTATGGGAGCTAGGGTGAAAATGGGTAGATATGTTTTGCAATAACATTAGCAGTTCCCCTTTCAGCCGTAAAATAGCAGGTTGTTAATATTGGCATTTTTGGAATGCCAATGTGTTCTATTACAGGTATCCCCTCTCCTTCCCTTGGTCAAGTGGTACTTGGGACACCAAATGTCCAACTAGCAATACTCGATATATAATATGGGGCATCCCGTATGCACATGATATTTTGTGTATTTTAAATATTTTTAAAGAAATTTACTAAATTATTGGTTTTATTTGTTTAATTAATTAATTAATTATTGAAAATAATTTAAATAGTTTCATTATTTTCTTTGTAATTCATTTATTTTATTTAAAGATTATTTTTGGGACATTTATTTAAATCATATTTTACCTTGTTTTATTTATTTTATTTTATTTTTCATAATGATATTTAAATAAATGGGGACACGAAAATGATGGGTCTTGTGAAAATTTCTTTAAACAAAGCAAATTTTTAATGAGTGGACTTGTGAGGGTTTGAAAGAAAAAATTGTTTTCTAAATGACTATTTTATTCTTTATTTTTTATTGTTCATTATTATTATTGTTGTTTCTTTTATTATTATTGTTTCTTTTATTATTATTGCTTTTATAATGTATGTATATTATTATTATAATTATTGTTATTAGTAGTTAAATGTTACTCAAATGATTAGCATTGTAATATCCCGATATGAGAAAAGGCTCCAAATTTGAACTTTTGACTAAGTTTGATCAAGATTGACCAGGGTTGATCAAGTGGATTCTATGGTTGACTTTTTGGTGCGAGAGAAATTTAGTCTTGGCCGAGGCACCGTGGCAATATAATTATCAACTTGAGTTCATAGACTAATAGTATGCTAAAATCGGAGTTAAGATGAGAAAGTTATAATCATGACAAGATACGGTTTGAACTGATCAAACAAACCTGATGTTGGCTTTTTATTGTATGGATTTTCATTTTGATTTATATACCACGTGATATTGTTCATCGATATGAGTTCATAAAGTAGTAGCATGCTTAATTTTGACCTACAATTGAAAAATTTTTGATCTGTAAAGTCGTGTCTATTTTTCTATGGCTGAGTTTACCAGGTTGTGAAATATTTAGAAAGGTTCCTGACAAGTTTTATGTGCCACCAATTGGTAAGTGCCACATGTCACCAATAGGTAGTGGCATGTGTCATTATAAAAATTAAATAAAAAGTTTATTTTTATATTTGCTTTTTTCTTTTTCTTTTTGGCCAGTGGACACTATAGGATGGGCCTACGAATGTTAGAGGCTACTGTTGCCCATTTTGCATGTTTCCTAGTGGTTTCAGACCTTAATTTTGATCCTTCCCTTAGATTTCGACCCTTTGATTCCAAATATGGTTTCTATTTTTCTAAATTCCAAGTCATTCAAGGGACAAATTGATCTGAAATTTGGCATTTTTCTGACCATCGGCGATGATTTTAGGTCATTTGAGCTAAGTATCCTTAACTTTTATCTTACAAGCTTTCATTTGGTGCATGGTTTGCTAAATTTGGTTGCGTAAATTTTACCATTCATGAGTTAATTTAGAAGTTGCTGTAAAAATTGAACCGTGTTGGAAATTTTCTCTAAGAAAAAAATATTCCATATAGGTTCAATTTCATAAAATTGAGTCCAATTAGGAAAAGTACCAAATTTCAAGCAATAGGTCCACTAGGGTTACTATATAGCCGGACTTCTTTAAAGCCTAACATTGAGAATCCAAAGTAGTGAGAGTGGGTTTTAAAATATTTAGTGTATTCCAGTATTGTTGGAAAGTGTATATGTTATTTAAATAATATTTTTAATATATGTTAGGTGCTCGATGAGACATGTAGTGAATCCTGCAATGGAGTAAGGATGGACAACGTCATTAGGTGTGGCATATTTTTTTTTCCCTACATTTTATTTTAGAGTTAAATAAATATTTGTGTATATATATATATTCATCTATTTAGTTATTATTAAAAGTTGGATTTAAAGTGGTTATTTAACAAATTATGGTTAGTTGAGTAATTTATAAAATTCCAAGAAGCGGTTTAGATGCTTATGTTTAATTTAAAAATTACTTGATTTATTATTTTAATTGCGAAATTTGTTATCTTAATTTTTAGCTTTGATAAAGTAATTATGTTATTAAAATATATTTGCATATATTTATATGTTTTTATGCATGGGTATAAATGAATATGTGCATATGATTTTGTAAAACTAATTGTTTTTAATCATTGATTTATTTAATTTTATTTATCTATTTGTTTAGTTGTCCATGCTGAACTAAAAGAATTACAAGTTGCAAAATTACTTAATATTTATGTTATCGTAGTATACTTTCCTAAAATTATGTTATGGGTTTGATGAATATTTATGTAATTATTTATTTATTTGTTTAAAATATTTAATTACATTTTAAAAATTAACTATGAAGTATTATATATATATATATATATTATGTTACTTGTTAGTCTGAAGATGCATCATATAGTACTAGTATTTTATACTTTTATATTATGGATTTAGAGCTCAAATTATATTTAGTCGTCTTTTGCGAGCTGTGGCGAGTGAGTGTAGGTAGGTACTTTACGGTAATAGCATTAGTCATCCTCCCCATGGCCAAAGGAAGATAGGTTTAGCTGTTCCTATTAGTGCTAAGGGGAATGAGGGTATGCAGGTATTTCTACTATGATGACGTTAGCCACCTTCCCTTGGTTGTAAGATGGTAGGTTATTTAGTACTGAAACCATTAGGACGTTAATGTGGGAACGTGAAGGTTCTCTTCTCCTTCGCCTATCTGTCAAGTGGTGTTTAGGATGCCAAGCATCACTTGGCAGCACTGGTATATTGTATTGTGCATCAGGTGTCTTTTCGATATATACATATATATATATATATATATATGTATATATATATATATGTTATGTTATGTTAAAGTGTACCACACCGTATTGGGGCAACAACCCAGTTCGGCTCATGAACAACTTAGCATCATATTTATGCTGCTTACAAGACCAGTTGGTTGGACGACCATTATAGGCAACCACCCTTGGCAGTATTGACAGTAACATACTTACGAACAACTGATATCATGGGACCACGCATTAGCGTAATATATGGCACATCAGTTTTATTTCTACTATGAGTGTGTAGGTTATATAATGTATTTATCAATTTTAGTTTTATTTTACCGATTTAGGACTATTATTAATATTATTAATATTATCATCATCATCATTGTCAACTGCATAATTTTTATGTTTCTCCGAATTGATGACTTGATAGATTTGGAGGCATCATAGCCTTTGGGCAGGTATGGTAGCATTTGGATAGGTATGGTAACCTTCAAACAGGTATTATAGCCTTCGAGCAGGTGTATTAGTGTTACACCTCGTCCCAAATACACTAGAATTTTCTCAAATTGACCGGGTTTGATTGTCGTTGACCGAGAGGGGTCAAACTTTGATTTTTTGATTCGGATAGAATTCTAGGTTGACCGAGACACCGTTGTGAAGTACGCATCGACCCAAGTCCGTAGACTAGTAGCACATAAAAAATGGAGCTATGCTTTGGAAGTAATGAGCATAACAAGTTGAGGTCTGAACTGTCCGAGGGTATCGAAGTTGACTTTTTATTCTTGCAAAATTTGGGTTTGACCCATATATAGTTGTAAAGTACTCGTCGATATGAGTTCATAGATTAGCAGTAAGCTTGAGTTGGACATGTGGTTTGAAAGTTACGGACCCGTGAAGTTTTTCCGAGATAACATTTAGTATTCATCGATCTGTGTGTGCACAGTGCCTAATGACATTGTGCCACATGTCATTTGCTAGGCCAACCTATGAGGGCACAGTGACATCCACGGGAGCTATTTTCATTGGCTGAGAAGGGGGAGAAAGGAGAGAGAAGGAGAAGGAGGAGAGAGAGGGAGGATCGGCCAACCATTGTTGACCACCTTCCGGCCACCTCTCAGTCACATGCGCTGGGCTACCACCACCATCTTTTCATTTCCAATCGACCACCCAAGTTTCACGGCCAACCTATCGTCGATGCACCCGGATCGAGGCAATTTTCGACGGTGATGCCGATTCCTTCTTCGGTCAATTTCTCCCAAACCAGACCTCCGTTTGCTTCATCGGCAGTCTTATTAGCTAACTCATCCTCTGATCTACTCTTTCCCACTAATTTGACCTCTCTAAATCCAAATCCAAGGTCCTTTTTCTGTAATTCTTGACGGATTGAGAGATTTGAGCATATTAAAGATGAGACCTTTCCGGCAAGATTCCGACCACCACGGATCCGATCTCCAAGAGGTAAGACTGAATCCATGATCCTTGCATTGTAAGCTTCAATTCGGTATATCGTTTGTGAATTTTGGTTAACGTTTGTGTTAAATTCCTCGCTATACTTTTTAAATTACCTGATTAAAGTGTAACCTTGTTGTTTTAGGAGCACGTGTGAATTGTGGAAATGATCCTGTGGCAGATCTTGGTTAATACACGTGCTCAAGGTGAGTGACCCACCTTCAAAATTCCTTTGGGTTGATAATCATATATATTTTTTGTTAAATTATTATTGGAAAAATATGTTTTAAGTATTGGATATTCAGTAAAATTGTTACATAAATTTATACTGCCAAAATTGTGATAATTTGAATATATATATTGCTGCCAAATTATATTTTGAGGTTGTGAAAATATATATGTGTATATATATATATGTTGTCAATTGAATTTCTAAAAAAATGTGCTATACATGTTTAATATTTCATAAATCGTTATTTAAATTTATGATGATGGTTTATGTTGACTTAGAGCATGTGTTGCATCAAAATTTGTAATTTGGGTTTTTAAAGAAATTATGTTTTTGGATTTTTTTATTTTCAATTATTGTTAAATTTTTATTGTTGAATTTATTGTATATAATAAATGTATTTATGTGGATTTAAACAAATGTGAAAATCATGTGATTTTGATATAAATTGATTTTAAGGTTTTGAGGAAATATTCGTGTTAAAATATTGAATATATATTTATGTGAATTTTGATTATTGTGGATTTATGCGGTTTAAATGATATCTTTGATTTAAATTGATCTTGAGAATTTGAGAGAAATATTGTTTTAAAGTATTATGTACATTGAAATGTTATGGATTGATTTTATGCCACTGGAAATTTGGTATATTTGCATCAATGAGATTGTGAGAATGGATTTTAATGTGATGGATTTATGATGATGGTTTAAAAAAATATCGATTATATGAGTTTGAAAAGAAGTATTTTAAGCTAGTGGTATTTATAAGATTTCAAAATTTGAAAAATATATTGATTTTATGATTTTTAGATGCACCATACAGTATTGGTGTTCTGTATTGTATATGTGGATATGATTAGCGCTCAGGTAGATGTGATTAGCATGCAGGTTTCTTTATAGGGTTGTCCTGAGGTTGTTATCGGACCGAGGGTAGGCAGGGTATAATACACAGTGAGCATCAGTCGCTTCCCTCCATGGCCAGGATGACTGATTGCAATAGCATTGTGGGACGCCACTTGACCATATGCCGGTTTCTCTCTTTAATCTCTCTGTCAGGTGATGCTTGGAACGTTGAATACCGTCGGGAGCCACTAGTATATAGTTTTATGCATCATATGGTTTTCTCGATATGATTTCGAAAATAATAATATTTTAAAGAGTATTTAAAATTAAAATATATTTAATTATGTTTTTATCATTTATTCGGATTAATGTTTTAAACATGCATTTTACCATGATTTTATTATTTTAAGGGGCTTGATGAATTAAAATGGATTTTATTTGTATTTGTACTATTCATTTCAAATCAATGTTTTAAGATCTTATTTATCTTTAAAATGTGTTTCATCATTATTTCTATTGATGTTTTAAATTGTATTTTATCATATTTGAAAATATTATTTTAAATTGGATTTTATTATATCCTTATCATTTATTTTAAAATGAGGTTTAAGAATTTATTTAAAGATTTCCTGGATTATTTTAATATGAATTTTATTGTGATTTTTGTTTTATTTTGTTTATGATATTTTATTTACAATTTAATAATTGTTATTAAAATTATTTTTATTTCTCATTATAAATTTTAGATCTTTAATTTATTGTATTTTATTGACAATTTATTCAATTAGTTATTTCTTGATTTTTGGAGTATACAAATATTGGGTTTTGTGAAAATGTTTTAAAAGAGGAACATTTTCAACTGAGTGAACTGTAAGGGTTTTGAGAGAAAACATTATTTTCAACTGCTTATTATTTACTTTATTATTTATTATTAATCAATCAAGTTTATTTTATTATTATATTATGATTATTTTTATTATTATCATTGTATAGTAGATTGTGTCACTCACTGAGATGATTAGCATATCATATTTTTAAATTTCGTTCCCCTAGATCCAGGTTAGTAGATGTTGATCCTCCGGGGTAAGCTCAAAGTTTTGGTTTGTTGCTGAATTCTAAGGAGTTCTCCTTTCTTTTCCTTCCATCTTGTATTATTTCTTTCCAGTCTTTATTATATTAATTTTATATTTAGATGTATCTTATAATGCTCTGGATACTACTTTGGACATTTAATTATTTAACATTGCACTGGTTCCCTATTAATTTTGAAGTGATGGAAACTTATGGTAATAAATTGTAATAAGGTGCAAGAAATAAGGAGATATTGTTAGAAGTGTGTTTTATGTACAGGGCATTTGGTGGTAAGTCCAACCCTTAGGGGAGATGCTTCCGGATTTTCCATTGGAGGGTCCGGTAGGGTTTCCCTAAGATTAGGACTTGTCTAGAGTTCTTGTGAGGGATCTTGAGCAGCTGATAATAATATAACATAAGAAAAAAAGTCCTGTAAATTTGTAAAAACTTGTAGCAAGGTGAGAGGAATAAGGTAGACGTATATTTTCGGAGTCAGTTTTCTGTGTAAGGTGCATTTGGGAGAGTCCAGTTTAGAAGGGAGATGTGATGTGATTCCGCCCGAGCCCGCTCAACCGATAACCCACTGGGGTGCTGACCCGACACGGATGAAGACTAGGCCAATAAAAAGAGCTCAAATTAAGAGATTTAAGGACAACCTGGGAGAATTTATATAGGGAGTAATCAATTCTCAACAGAGCTTGTCCATACTTGAAGATACAAAGCCTATTCTAAGCATCCAAGTGGTGGAAGCCGATACGGACCCTGGTAGCAGTTTTGGTGTAAATATGGACAACGGGCAGCATGAAATGGTTCCAACTCTTTATGGATTCAATACATATGTCTAAGAGGATATGGAATCAAGTCAAGGCAGCTTCAAAGGCATTCAAAAAGGGGTTGTACGTATAGCTTCAAATTTGGCCTATTTTTTACTGTAATTTGTGCTGGCTTTACTGTATTTTGTTGAGTTGGATTTTTCTTTCTCCTCCAAGCATGGGCAACGTGTGGGACTTCATGGTAAGCTTATTTGGCATCCTAAAAAGAATATTGAAGTTGATTTGGAGCTCAAATTGGTCAAAGAATGGTCAAAGTCAACTTAGTCAAAAAGCTAGTATTATAGTTTCCTAATTTGATTCTACCTTTTGTTTTAGGAAATTACCATTACTTTTTGGTTTTTATTTATTTATTTTCTGAAAATTAAGTTTAGGAAAGTTATTATTTTATTATTTTCATTGTAAATTAATTATTTCCTAATCCAAAATAAAGGAATTAATTAATTAGAATTTAGATTTAGGAAAGTAGGAAATTCGACCACTTTAGGAAAGGTTATTGTATGGCTAGTTTTCCTTATGTCTTCTAGGGTTTATTGTGTGACTTTTTCAACCTATTTAAAGGCTTGTTTTATCAATAATAATCAGTACATTATTCATACAAAAAATTATTTGTGAGATTGAATTCACTTTGTTCTTTTGAACACCTAAAACACCATTAGTGAATGAGTGTTTTAGTTTGACTTATCAATAGGCCTTCCATCACCTATTGTGGTGTCTTTATTATATACCAAGGTTTCTAATCACAGGTTGGTTAGGGGTCAAGGTGACCATGAGAACTTGAACATAATTAGATCTGGGCTAATATAATACGGGTTTAGGAGCAGGTCGTCCTAGGTTCGTATCAAGATGCTGCCAGATTTTATATAAAACTTCAGGTGGGGTTTCCTTTAGTTGGGACCATCTTAGTGATATGACCTACCTCGAGAACCCTCTCAGGATCTCCCGGATGGTCCTGCCTAGTGATGTCTCATTGAGGAATTCTTAGAGAATACCCAGTGGAACCCCATTCAAAATGTGGACAAACAAACACATGCAATATTAAATAATACCTCAATATAAAGATGGAGCCACAACAGTATACAAATCCACAACTATGGTCCACAATTACAGCCTATCATTCTATAGACTATAACTACACATATAGGGCCATTACTGTATCCAATTTTTAGATTAGAGTATTCAAATAGTATTTGTAAAATTTTAAAATAAAACTAACGCAAATAAATCTAGAAATATAAAGATAAATGGGAATGATAATTTGCTTTTTCAAAATCAATTACTTTTCAAAATAATTAAAACCTCAATTCAAATGCCAAGAAAGTTAATACCATGATACACAAGTCCATTTTGAACTCAATAGAGTTGGAAATCATTTAAAATCTTATCAAAAGTTACATAAAAAGATAATACATATATGTAAAAGTAGATGTTCATATATGTATCAAATAAACATTTAATTCAAACCATATATATGTAAAATATTCAAACCACATATATATTATACTGGCATGCCCAAAACTCTTTAAAAATATAATCACTCATGATAGTTTCGATGCTCACTCCTGCTCCTTCGTAGGATCTTCTTTTCGCTTAACATAAGTGCCTGTAATATAATAAAATATCTTAGAATCCGACAACTAAACCAAAGACAATGGTGTATATGAACTGTCTTAAAGTAATTTATACAACTATAAAATTATATAAACTAGATAAAAAGCAGTCCAATTATACTAACCCTCAGTTACTGATACCCAAGATTGGGTTTTTTCACCCGAAGGCCAACTTTATAAAATTGCACCTTCAAATGGGTCCTATTAATATCTAGTTAAACTAATCCGACTTCAATTTTGTCCAATTTGATCCATTTTTATCCAAAAACAATCTAATTTTATCTGGTATTTAACTAGTTGACCCAAAAATGGAAAAATTATTAATCGATGTCCAAAATTTAATGGAAAACTTAAGAGATAAGGAATACAATGGTGTTCTCACCTTAGTCCAAAATGTCTCTGCTGGCCAAACAAATGGGGAGGACTCTTGGCAAACGAAGCACGAGAATGGATTAAAAGGTCCAAAAATTTTTGTGGAGGGGGGGCGGGGGGCGGGTTGGGGGGGGGGGGGGGTGGGTTTGCCTAGAACAGCCGAAAAATGGCCAATTGGCCAGAAAACTCCAAACGGTCATCGTGGGCTTTAAACAGCTAATCCCGACGCATCAACTGGTGATTCACCATGAAAGTTCATGGTTGTGGTCACTGTTGAGTGGTCTTCCTCCTTATGTGGTGCATGTAGATGGATGGTGGTTGGATTTGGACAAAATGGTGGTGACCTGGTTGGGCATGAAATGGGCTTCGGCCTAGGGAGAGATTTCTTAGGTTTGAGGGACAAAACAAATATTTTGAGATTTGTTTATTGTTAGGTACACTTTCCAACACTTATATATAGCCTTGGATCATTAACAAACAAAAAATTGGGACTGATTTAGACATTGATATGAAACTTATGGTTAAAAATTTCTAGAATCATAACTTTTTATCCGTAATTCAGAATTCGAAATGCCGATAGTTTATGAACTTGAGCCGACATGCTCTATGCAAGGTATACTGGTCAAACTAAATATTAACTTTATAAAAATTCAAACTTGGGACTCATCAATGGTCCAGTTTGTCAAACCTGGTTAAAGTTTCAAAATTTTGGACATTTTTTGGGATGGGATGTCACACTTAAGGTTCCAATAGGTAATTCAGGGAGAGTCCTGATAATCTCATTATTTTTTTATTTTTTATTTTTTACCAAATCCATTCCTCTAGGTCTAGATAGTGAGCGGATTGACTGTATGAGCCACACGATCCATTCAACTGCATTTTTTTATTAGATTTTTCTCATTTCTTTCCTTTGTTGTTATTTTATCATTCCTCTATTTTTATATTTACATTTCTAGATTCTCTTACTTTGTTGTGCTACTGGTTGTGGATTTGGGGTTCTTTATCAGTTCTTTTATTTGTTTATTATATGCTATTTTCATTATGAAGTGTTGAAATTTGTGGAAATTGTAGTAAGGGGAAGAAATAAAGTGGTTGCATGTTTGGGAGTGCATTTTCTACGCAAGAAAATTTTAGGAAAGTCCTTTTTTAAAGGAAAGGTGTTGTCCAATTTCCTGTGGGGTTTCCCCTGTCGGAATCTACTTGGGGTTTTGATGGAGAGGGTCGGAAGGGTCCTGACACAAAAGTTAGAATCATTCAAAAGTGTTTTTCCTTCTAAATAAAATAATTAGACTTGATTTCAATTACTGATGTTGCATAAAATGTTGAGATCCTCTCAATTTCCAACATTTAAATGTGAGGAAATTACCCACCAACCAGTCAACTACCAGGTAATTAATGTGTTCAAAAAAATAAAATCTATAAAAGTATTTTTAAAGGAAATGTTTATATATATATATTATAGAAATGGTGGCTTTTGCTTTTATTGTTTTTTTATTTATAATAATTTTTCCGTTTCAACCTGTTGTCCCAAACTCATGACCTTTCATTTCTGTATCTTCTAAATGGCTTGCCAACCTAATCAATTTTACTTCACATTTTGATCTTATGTTGATAGTTGTAAAATAGTAAATATTATAAATTTGTGAGTTGTCTTCCAAAACATATGGCGAGGGAAATACAAGATGGGTGCCACTTGAACTACTAATTTAAAACTTTTTTTTTTCTCTCTTTGTTTTGGATATTGGAAATGATAGGATAGTTTTATTAGAGGAAGACCTCGTGTTATTGATAAATGAAAAATACCAAACATCCCAAATTTTATGTTGTCTTCCAAAAAATGGCAGAGAAATACAATCTACAGGTGCCACATGAACTACTAATTACAAACTTTATTATTATTATTGAAAGGATGTCAATTTTTGATTTCTCCACGATTCTTTTTTATTTTATTTTTATATATTTATAATGATTTTGCCATTAAATTATCTTCGTATGTGTAAATAATTAAAAACTAATTATATAGGTTAGCAAATGAAAAGTGAAAATCTACTAAACTAATAACTCATAACACTTATTACCTATATCTCCTAATAAATTAGTATATAATATGAAGAAACAAAATTCAATATTACAATGGCAGCAAGGTCATTCATGTATCATTTTGATTTATTATGTAGTTCAATAATTTATATTAATTATATGCAAAGTCACCATAATAAAATAAGGATGTGGACACTATAAAATTTGGTTTGTCGCACTACACTATCCGTAAAACTGTTGTATGCAAGTTTGCTCTGTCTTTTTTTTTTTTTCTTTGTTGTTTTCTTTTCAATAGAGCTGCCTCGTATAAGATGACATTTCAATGCTCGAGTAATAACTATTGTTGTTGGTGAACTCTGCCAAAGGTAGATACTCATTCCAAATTTCTTTGAACTATAGTACACATGACCTCAACATATCCTCTAACGTCAGAATAATCCTCCCAGATTATCCATCGGTCTAAGGGTGAAAAGCAATACTTAAATTCAACTTGACACCTAGTTCCTTCATTAATCTTTGCCAACACCTTGAAATGAACCATGGATCTCGATCAGATATAATCGATATTGGCACCCCATGCAAACTCTCTATATGGTTCATAAAGAGTTCCACTAACTTCTGAGGAGAAAACTTCTCACGAATGGGTAGGAAAAGTGTGGACTTGGTGAGTCGATCCACTATCACCCAAATACCATTATGTCTTTAAACTGTGAGAGGAAGCTTGAATTAAAAAAATCCATTGTAGTGCGCTCCCATTTCCATTCTAGGAAGGGTAAGGGCCGTAGGAGTCTAGAAGGCTTTTGTCTTTCCGCCTTCACTTGTTGGAAAATGAAACAGTTGGATACATATTCAACAACTTATCTTTTCATTCCTATTTAGCTCTTCATTAGCTGGAAAATAATGCCTAAAACCAATTACCAAGGCTACATTGACTCTAATAGTGAAATCTGATTTTCCCCCTTGTTTAACTTTCCTTCTCATGCTCATCAAGTAAGAGTCTTCAAAGTGGACCTCAAGAACACAATGCATAAGTATTGCTCGTATTCAAAAGCAAGTAAAAAGTTCTCATGAAGTAAGCATCCATAAATTAACAACCAATTGTTGCAACTCAAACATCAAAGGAATAATGCAATCATAATCCTTGAGCAACCTCATCCATCTCGTTTGCCTTAGGTTCAACTCCTTCTGAGTAAACAAATACTTAAGGCTCTTATGATCGGTAAAGGTCCGACAAACAACTTTATACAAGTACTGCCTTCAAGCTTTCAATATAAAGATTGTTGCAGGAAGCCCTAAATTATGAGTCGGATAATTCAATTCGTGCTTCTTCAATTGCCTAGAAGCATAAGTAACAACTGATAATTTTCTCAAAAATCCATCCAACAAATCAAAAAGAAAGTTTAGAATTTACAGCTAATTTCCTCAAACCGAATACTAGTATCACAAAGTTAAAACTGAGATTGTTTTTTGCCTCCAATTACACTTCTAGTACTTGCAATTATAAGATCTATGTTTCTCATTAATTATCCAATTTTCTTAACCTTAACAAATATCTTTCTTTTAACTAAATTCATCAAAGTCATAAAATAAAAATTTTCGTACTTATTCTAATGGAGAGCCTTAGATTGCTTATAAAGCCTAAAAAAATCCTCAATATTGTCAACACCAAGAATATGAAACCAAAATATCAAGTCCAAGTCTTCTCGTCACCTCAAATATCATTCTTGAAGAAACCTCATTCTTTCAATTTCAAACAACTCCAAGAATACATACCTCGCCCAAATAAGAAATTTAAATCTTAATTCTAATGTCACAACCAAGTACTAAGAACTAGTTACTAAATCCTCGAACCATAAGAAAACATTTATCACTTTCGTATATTCTAGCTATGCCCCAAAAATTATATTCCTTAGGAGATTAAGTTATCATCAAGAATATCAACCACCTTAGATCCATAAAATATAGTTGGCATAAAACACCCTCAATCTCCAAAAAAACAAACTATCAAAACCAAGATCTAAAATTATCACCCCAGAAAACAGATGCCATAAAACCAACTTATGAAATTTACAGCTTAGTTCTCAACAAGTTGTTCACACAAGATCACCAGAATGCATCAACCAAACTTGCTCTATACCAAATTCCAATATAACATCCTAATTTCCATGCAACGAAGATAACTACTTTTAAACATCTGACGAGGTTAAAAGAATCCTCCTATGGATGTGGAACTTTTCAGTTAACACCCCAAAGGAACTTGAGTCATTCCAACTTATGCAACATATTCACATAAAATAAAAGAGCATGTGGTCATTGAGCCAATAAATTATATCTATCACTACAAGCATTGATAAGGTATCTGACATCGGGGGTGATGTGTGCCTCCTCACTGATCACAGCATATACCTTATTTATGTTAAGTTGTCATCCCTTCTAACCTCTGCCTTTGGCTGTGAATGAAGATCGTTGTCCAGCGTTGGTAGAACCTCCTGAAGTCTGGTATGTTTATGTATCATGCACTTTGTACCCATCAGTCAGCTGGAATTGTGCACCCAATCTTAAAGCTCTAGCACACCTATGTCCTAGATAGGGCAATCATTTTTAAAGAGTTTCGCTGCCTGTAATGAAAGCATGATCCATTTCACTGGCAATGTCTATCATGAAACTTACCACATAAGTTATCTCGAACTGCAGATGTCTGAAAGTGGTCGCTACTGCTATTCACTGTCCACTGTCTTGAACCCTAAGTGGGTGTCTTAACTTTAACCTCTTAATATTAATAGAGGTTGGAGGATAAAATTCAGTGTGAAATGCAGTCTTAAACTATGTCCAAGGGTAACATCTCCTAGTTCTTTCATATGTCCACCGCTTTCTCAAGTTTCTCTCTAGCATAAAGCCAGCTAATGTGATCCTGTCCTCATTCGAATATTGCATAGGATCCATGGAGCCATCACAACCCACTGCTCCAAGTCTACGAGCTTACTTAATAGAATACCTAGTAAACCCACTCCTTTTGAGTGATTGAGCCAAGCGCTTGACAAGATGCTCCTCACAAATGGATGCATCTATACTTCCAGCTGTAGCATGCTGGCAACCACGTCTACCTCCTCATGACATTAAGAAAAACTTCTATACGATAGAATCAGTCAAAATATAATTAACACCAACAAAAGGATAGGTATGGAAAGTGATACATAGGATGAGTCACACAGTACTGCACAACACCAAGGAATTTTAGAACCTAAAGCTCTGATACCAAGCTGAGAGGACCCGCCCTGGGAACCATTCCAGGATCTCCCGGGTGGTCCTGCTTAGTGAAGTCCCACTAGACAATCTGTAAAAGATATCCCATAGAACTCCACTTATAACATGGACAACGAACACTAGCAATATCAATAATACCTCAAAATATAAATATATAAAATAAATCCACAACAACACAAAAATCCACGACTGGCCTATTGTACTATAGGCCATAACTAGACATGCATATAATATGGTCTTTACTGAGTCCAATATTTAGATAAAAGCATTCTAAAAGTATTTGTAAAGTTTAGAAGTACAAATAAATAATAAATAAGTCCAAAAAAATAAGGACGGATAAAGAAAGATAGGAACAGCTGCTGCTGTGAAAAGAATGAAGTGGCAAGCGATGCGCGAGGTAGACTACTACTAACTACCTGGATCTAGAGGAACAAATTTTTTTTTAAAAAAAAATGAAATAGATAAATCTCAGTGAGTGGTATAGTATAATAGAAAAATAATAATTTATTTCCATAAACTTTTTCTCTCAAGACATCTCATTCCACTCGTTTGAAAAGTTCCTCGTTTGAAAATTTCTCCTTTTAAAAATTATTTCGTAAAACCCAAACTTGTACCCCAATTTAATATCATGAAATGGATGTGATATGAACCTAGGACGACGTGCTTCTAAACCCATATTATATTAGCCCGGATCTTTGGTGCTTGGACAGATTCGGCTTTGGACTCCCTTTTTGGCTGATTTGAACTTTCTTCACATAGTTTCAGTATTGGCTTTGAATCATAGATGGGATTTCTTCTCCAACCACTTGGATATGATCTTCCACTATTGGAAACACCCCCAAACTGTGAGCCTACACCCCTCTTCTTGAATTGATGCTCTAATTTAATTCCCATATGCAACATCGCCTCCAATCCCACATATTGTTGCAATTCTAGTTGATTGGATATTTCACGATTCAAACTACTAAGAAACCTTGCCATGGTTGCCTCTCTATCTTCATTCATGCTTAACCTCATCATAAGCATCTCCATCTCTTTGTAATAATCCTCCATGGACCTACTTCCTTGAGATAAAGATTGAAGCCTTTGATGCAGCAACCTATGATAGTGTGATGGTATGAATCGCTTCCTCGTAGCTCCTTTCATTTGTCACCATGTAGTGATCAAGTCATTACCAACTCTCTTTCGGGTGTTTTGCTCATTGGTCTACCATTGGAATGCATAATGACCAAACTCCATTGCTGCCAACTTCACCTTCTTGACCTCTGAATAATTATGACAATAAAAAATCATCTCCATTCTTTCCTCCCATTCCAAATATGCATCTGGATCAATTTTTTCGCATGAAAGATGGAATGTTTACCTTGATATTCCCTAGATCATCATTTTCATTCCTTGCTGGTCTCCCATGGATTGGCCTTTCTTGAGGTCCAAAAATTTCATCAAACCCCTCACCCAAGTCATCTCCAAAGTTACTTCCCTCGAATGCATCTCTTGGTCGCCCTCGGCCTCCTTGATCTTGACCTCGACCTCGACCTCCATGAGCATCTAACCTTATATTCGGCCCTCCTTGTGATGTTTCTATCCTATCCATCGTTTGATCTATGTTATCAAATCGGACATTCATCCACTGCAATTACTCTAATATAGCTCTCATGTCTATTTGCTCACCACTCCCCGTAGCTCGGGAACCACCATGGAATCCTACGGATTCTTCTTCATTAATTCTTAAAGGCGGATCTCCTCTTCTCAACCTTGAATATGTTATGTTAGTATAAATAATGCTAAATAAAGTAAATTCTCACCAAGTATCACTCCCTCATGTGTTTCACTCAATCAAGGTCTCGACACTCATGTTTTCACACTAGTTTCGGCTTTTACCCTCTTTTAAACTCACACACTCTTGCTTTATTCCACTCAATGAATTATCTCAAAGTTCCAATTAAAACACCCATAAAACATCAATTATATCATAAGTATGTTTTAATTAAACTTATCAACCAAACAGTAGTGAAAAGAAAGCAATACAGAATGAATTAACAAAACCTAGTTTTCGGCTTTTCTATGCATAATAAGGCAAATCAACAAGAAACTTTTGGAATTAATAAGAACTGGACTAGATGGTAAGAAATTAATAATCCAAGAATGAAATTTTAGAAAAAGAAATTCAAACTCAAACAAGAATCAATTTGAACAAAATTAAAGAATAGTGTTGGTTGCTATTCTTGTAATTTTAGTTTTGTATCAATTCCTTTAACTAATTTTAATCCAATAGTTTAAGCACCCAAAATTCAAATATCCAGCAACTCCAAATATTTAATATGCAATCAACAAAACATCAGCTCCAAGAAATTTCTAGCAACAAATTTCAACACCAAATTCAACAAACCGAATTTTTTTTTTAATTCGGCTTTTCTTCTTTTTTTTATTTTTTTATTTTTTTTACTCATAGAACATAAAACAACTGCAGTAGCAAGAATCAACACCTAAGTTTCAATTCCAATACCAAACAATCACCAAACCCTTGACCTCCCAAACAACATAAAATTGTGTAGTTTTTTTTTTTTATATATATCTGTTTAGATTTTCTTTCTTTTCTTTTTTTTGAATATATGAATGCAAAAAAAAAAAAAAATTAACAAGAACAATAATGAAAGAGAACCAACAAACTAGGAAACAAAAATACAGTAAAATAAGGAAAACCTAATTTGACTCGGAATGAATTTTTTATTTTTTGTTTTTTAAATATGCATAATGTGTATGATGATAGAGGCAACCTTAACCTAATGCTAAAATTGCAGAATAACATAAAATAAATAAAGCAAATAAAGATAGGTCAAACCTGAACAAAATTCGGCTTTGATACCAAATCATACAAACCTAGGACGACCTGCTCCTAAACCCGTATCATATTAGCCCGGATTTAATTATGTTCAAGTTCTAATTTTCACCTTGACCCCTAACCAACGTGTGATTAGAAACCTTGGTAGATAATGAAGACGCCACAATAGATGATGGAAGGCCTATTGATAAGTCAAACTAAAACACTCATTCACTAATGGTGTTTTAGGTGTTTAAAAGAACACAGAGAATTCAATCTCACAAATAATTTTCCATGTAAAATTCAAGTTTGATTACTGATTGAAAATAAGCCTTTAAATAGGCTTTGAATGAACAAAATAAAACCCTAAAAGGATTAGAAAATTTCGACCAACATAGAATCCAATTAGGAAATTGCCTAATTTTACACTTTTTCCTAATCTAATTTGGATTAATTAATTCCTTTATTTTGAATTAGGAATTAATTAATTTAAAATGAAAATAATAAAATAATAAATTTCCTAAACTTATTTGTCCAGAAAATAAATAAATAAAAGCCAAAAGTAAAAGGTAATTTCTTGAAACAAAAAGTATAAATCAAATTAAGAAATTAGAATACTAGCTTTTTGACTAAGTTGACTTTGTCAAATCTTTGACAAATTGAAGCTCCAAATCAGCTTCTATATGCTTTGTAGGATGCCAAATAGGATTATTATGGAGTCCCACATGTTTCCTTTGCCTGGAGGTAAGAGAAAAAGCCAACTCAGCAAAATATAGTAAAGCCAGCAAGCAGTACAGCAATTTTCGGCCAAATTTTGAAGCTGTCCATACAAGTCCATAAAATTTGGTTTTACTTATGCCTTGACTTGTTTCCATGACCTATTAGTGATATTTATTGAATCCATAAGGAGTTGGAACCATTTCTTGCTGCCCAGACTCCATAAATGCACCAAAATCGCTACCTAGGTCCATATTGGCTTCCACCACTTGTATGCCCAAAACAGGTCTTGGATCTTCGGGTATGGACAAGTGCTCTTGAGAATGAATTACCCCCTGGATAAAGGCAGCAAAATTTTCCCTAAAACTATTAGCTTGAGCCCTAGTGATTAGCCCGATCTTCATCCGTATCGGAACAGCAACCCAGCGGGTTGTCGGTTGTGCGGGCACAGACAGATTCGTATCAAGATGCTCAAAAGGAATTAAGTGAACAATCAATATAATATTACAAAATGCATTAATCAAGATATAAAAATTGAGCGTAAATATTAAAAATGCAATTCCATAAAATATTTATGAAAGTGTAGTAATAAACTCATTATTTGAAAAGCAACAATGTACTAAAAACATATACAATGTACCATTTGATGTACCAAACTGTAAACCATGAGATATATCCACCTCATGACCCTCAATATACAAAATGTGTCATGGAAATAATAAACCGTTAGGATGTACCAACCTTCACAGCCCATGGCAATAATAAACCGTTGGGTGAAACTAACCTCACGATACTGTAGCAATAATAAACTGTCGGATACACCTGACCTCACAGTCTTTGACAATAATAAATCGTTTGGTGAAACCACCCTCACAGTACTGTGGCAAACTGTGCATTATAATATAATACTGATCCGAGACACTGGTACTATATGGTACAGTACATCAATTAAAAATAATCAATACAATATCCTTAAAATAATCTTGTAAGGTCATAAATACTTTTCCAAATGATAGTGCATCATAAATCATAGTTTAATATTTAAATTCAATCGCTTATTTAAATATTTCAAAATTTCAAATCATCATTGTACGCTAAAACCAGAAATACCACAGTGAAATATATTCGCCATAAACCAATTTTAAGCACATAAAATTATAAAATATTTGAACATGCTTAAAATCATATAAATTGTTAATCTGCTTTCTCAAATCAATTATTTTCTAAAATGATTTAAACCCTCAATTCAAATACGAGGATATTTAAATAATATGATCTACACGTTCAATATGAACCAATGAAAGTTAGAAACCATTTAAAATCTTATCAAAATCCATATAAAATAATAACACATACATGTAAATACTGATATTCATATAAGCATAAAGTAATCATTTATATCAAATGATATATACATAAAATAACTGAATCATATATATTACACCACATGCCCAAAACCTTTTAAGAATATAACCACTCATAGTACTGCAGATGTTCACTCCTGCTCGCTGCAGGACTGCTTTTAGGCTCAATACGAGTGTCTATAATATAATAAAATATTTCTTAGGCTCCAATAACTAAATCAAAGATATTTGTGAACAATAACACCAAAGCCTTAAATTAATTTGTACAACTTTAAAATTAAGCAAATTGGACATTGACCGATCTAAATATACTACGTACCCTTAGGACCCGATATCCAAAATTTGGACTTTTCACTCAACGACTAATCTTTCAAAATTGAACCTTTTAATGGGTCCTACTAATATCTAATTTCACTAATCCAACTTCAATTTTATCTAATTTAACCAATTTTGTCCCGACACAGTTTGAATTTATTTGATAATTAACTAATTGATCCAAAAATGGAAAATTACCAAAGACGTCCAAAATTCACAAACTTTATATCAACGGAAAGTCCAAGTGATGCGAATCTGCTTGCACCTACACAACCGACAACCCACTGGGGTGCCGATCCGATACAGATGAAGACCGGGCCAATCAACAGGGCTCAAGCTAAGAAGTTTAAGGATAATCTTGCTATCTTTATCCAGGGAGTAATTTATACTCAAAAGGGCTTGTCCATGCCCGAAGATCCAAGACCTGTTCTAAACATACAAGTGGTGGAAGCCGATAAGGACCCGGGTAGCGGTTTTGGTGCATCTATGGAGTCTGGACAGCATAAAATAGTTCCAATGCTGCATGGATTCAATACATATGTCTAAGAGGTCATGGAATCAAGTCAAGGTAGTTTCAAAAGTATTCAAAAGGGGGTGTGCGCATAAGAGGAAGCTTGGTCGGTTTTTGCTGTATTTTGTGCTGGCTTTACTGTATTTTAATGAGTTGGTTTTTTCTCTTTCTTCCAAGCAAGGGAAACGTGTGGGACTTCATAATAAGCTTATTTGGCATCCTAAAAAGCGTGTTGAAGCTGATTTGGAGCTCAAATTGGTCAAAGATTTATCAAAGTCAACTTAGTTAAAAAGCTAGTATTTTAGTTTCCTAATATGATTCTACTTTTTGTTTTAGGAAATTACCATTAATTTTTGGGTTTTATTTATTTCTTTTCTGGACAACTAAGTTTAGGAAAGTTTTTTTTTAAATTTTCTTTGTAAATTAATTAATTCCTAATTCAAAATAAAGGAATTAATTAATCAAAATTAGATTAGGTAAGGAGTGAGAAATTCGACCACCATAGGAAACCACATGTATGGCTGGTTTTTCCCTTTAGTTTTTAGGGTTTTATTTTTGTTTCTTTTAGCCTATATAAGGGCTTGTTTTTGAGGAAGAACACACCATTAATAATATTCAGAATTTATTTTGTAAGATTGAATCTCTCTTTGTTCTTTTGAACACCTAAAACACCATTAGTGAATGAGTGTTTTAGTTTGACTTATCAATAGGCCTTCTATCACCTATTGTGGCATCCTTATCATATACCAAAGTTTCTAATCACAGGTTGGTTAGGGGTCAAGGCGACCATTATAACTTCAACTTAATAAGGCTAATATAATAAGGGTTTAGGTGCAGGTCGTCCTAGGTTGGTATCACCAAGAGACAAGGAACCTAATGGTATGCTCACCTCAATCCAAAAGTTCCTTCGATGGCCAAAAAATTTGATTAAGGCTTTGGGCGAACTTTAAGTTGATATATCTCTCAAACAGTGAGGAATCTTGGTAAATGGACCACGTAAATGAGTTCAGAGGGTCCAAAAATTGTGGGAAAGGTCTATGGGTTAGCCTGAAATGGTTGAAAATCATGAAAATCTGGCGACCAACCTCGCTGGCCGCCGTCGCCTTCGCCGCTCAGATCTGGGTGCATCCAGCAGCCATTCGTTGTGAAATTTCATGGTCGAGCTCACTTCCATGTGGGCTTCCTCCCTGGTTGGCATGTGTGAGTGATAGTTGGCCTGAATGGGAAAAAACAATGATGCCCAGGTTTGACGTTGAACGGGTCGAAACGACCCAGTTTGGACCCACGGGTACGGGGGAGAATTTCTTGGGTTTTGGGGATGAAATGGATATTTTGGAGTTTGTTTTCTGTTTCACATCCTTACAAGACTTATATAGAGCCTTGAGTCACTAACAGACCAAAATCAGGACTGATTTGAACTCTGATATAAAATTTATACTTAAAACTTCTCAAAACCATAACTTTTTATTTGTAACTCAAAATTTGGCGTGCCACTAGTCTATGAACTCGTATCGAAGAGATCTACACAATGGTACCTCAGTCAAACCAAAAATCTTAACCATAGAAAAAGTCAACTTGGACCGACATATTGTTCCCTTGGTCGAACTTGGTCAACTTATTAAAACATGTGTATTTTGGTATGGGTCGTCACATAGTTTTTGCTGATTCTTCCATAATTTGTAATAATCCAAACCAAATATAAGTTAATATCTTAAGCTTAGTTTGAATTTATCAAGTCAACATCGTTCTTTTAAGACCGTTTAATTAACAATGACTATGGGTAACAACCTCTAAGGTCAATTTTGGTATATAAAATGGTTATTTATGATAAAATAGAAATATCTATTCATAGGAATTAAAAAATGGAAAATGAATAGACATTCTTATTGATATATTTGGTTATTATCTTGAAGTAGATTTCATTTTTAGTCTATATAAAGATTTTTTTTTTCTTTCTAAAAAAATCAAATTCAACAAAAATTAATTAAAATTCAAAATATATAAATATTTTTGTATTTTTAGATTAGGATAATATATATCGATTTGACTATAATTTGAATATGGTAAAAATATTTATCTTTTAAAAGAAGGAAAAATAATTATGAGCTTCTTCAAATGAATATTCTTTTAAAGGAATAAGTGTTCCTATGGATTAAATATTTCTGTAATTTGAATTCTACGAAACATAATATAGGTCTTGGAGTTAAGGTCTATGATGAAATCTCCCTTCTTAAGTTATGAAAAAAAAAAAAGTAGACGCTTAAATTGACATCATTCCTATGGTGAAGTAAGTGAATATTCCTTTTAGTTTGTAACTTTGATATGTTGATCAATAACTACGTATATGCTTGTCTTTTTAGGAAAAGTATGATATATGCTTTTATGAACTAGTCTTTTATTTATTTATTATTATTATGATTTTAAAAAGTATAAGCTAAAACATTAAGGCTTTTTTTGTTATGGTGGAAAAGTGAAAGAAACGACAAAGATGGATGGAAAAACGGAAGGAAGGAAAATAGGTTGATTGTTTGGTGAAGAAGATGGATGAGTAGAAGAGGGGTTCCATAAAAAACAATTGGGAAGAAAAACATTTAGTGAATACAAAATAGCTAAATTTACCTAAAATTTTTTCTTTCCTTCCACTTTTCACTCCTGTATCAAACAAAAGATGAAAAATTGTTTTCCATCCTTCATATCCCTTCAGTTTGCATTTCTTTTTCATTTTCTATCTCTCCTATCAAATAAGGTTTAAGTACATAATTTTGGTTTTGTATTGTTGTAACTTTTAAAAAAATTAGCTTTAACTATGCTAAAGAAGTAATTAGCTGTAGAAAGAATCAGTCAAGTGTTTGGTAAATAAGTGTTCTCAAAATTGTTGTAGGTTCTAAAATGAACATTTAAGCGTTTGATAAATAATAATATTTAATTGCTATCACTATATATAATGACTAAAAATTATATTAACTATTATTATGTCTTTAGTAGCATTAATATAATAATATAGTAAAATTTTTCTTATTTTTATTTCTATATGTAATATTATTAAATATTTATTTAATAAAATAAATTTCTATGTAGTGTTGATGCACGAATTATGATCGCCTTTCTTGGAAGTCGCTCCATCCATTTATGCACTTGTTGAATCAATCTTAACTTGAATGAAATCTCCCTTGGAACCTTCCCTTAGCAACCTCAATGCTCAATGCAAGACCATAATGACGCCGATACATTTCTTCTAATGATATCCCTCATTATCATTATGATATAATAACGACATTCAGTATTCCTAGGCTGCTTAGGAGTCTAAATTTGCAAACATTAATGTAACTGTAATATTAAATATAAAATACATGTGTAAGATAATAATTATGTACATTAACAACTAATAAAGCTCACTTTAAAAATGAAATTCAAGCTCATATAATAATTCAATTTCATATTATCAAAAAAAAAAAAAAAAAGCATGCATTTTCCAATGATGCAAAATCCAATACAATCCCGGTAACCAAACCTAAATACAACTTGTGGCCAATTTGGTGACCTAATGGAGCAAACTTAGGTGGCCGTACCAACCTAATCCATTGCACAATAAGCGACCAAAGTCAAAATGAAAAGCCCAACCTAATGCAAAATCTAGAATAAAATCTCAATCCTAAGCAAAATCATGACAAAAACCCTAATCCAAAGCAAAATCGTAAACAAAATATCAACCCAAGCAAGATTGAGAAAACCCAATGGTTAAATTTGAAAAACGCACCGGTTAAATTTGAAGAAAAACCTACAATCCAAGTTTTTTCCACCTGCAACCCGTAAAACATAACAATCTAGCAACCTAGAAACAAACACACCAAGAAATCTAGCAATGATAGCAACCTAGCAAGAAAAGAAAATAAAAAATGGCTAAAAAAGGAAACCCATCAATGAGCCCAGCACAGTTGTCATTCAAAATGGAAGGAAGACCAATGAATATGTGCTTGCCGACTGTGATAGAGGAAAAAGAAAGAAGAAACCCACAAAACCTAGCTAACCCGACTGTTCAACTCTTCTTTGAGCACGACAAAGCTTAGATATTTTAGGACTTATACTTGGTGAAAAGATGGGGATTAAAAAGCATGCCCAATATGTTTTAAAATATTAATGATGATTTTAAAATATCAAACGGTGAGGATTGAAAAAATTGGAGGCAAATACAATTAAAATTTGAAAGAATAATTAATTTGCTTAATATTTTATTCTTTTTTGTGTATATTGCTACTTATTTATAATATTTTAGTATATTTGATTCATATTATAAATGGTACTTTTAATGGGTAAAAAAATTAAAAGAAAATATGCAAACAAATAGGTGACGCTTTTATCATGAAAAGCATTGCCCAAACATTTTTAAAATAATTAAATTGATCATATTTTTATTAACTATCTATTAATATTTATAAACATATGAATAAAATATAAAATTAATTAAAATACCAAAAATTAAGACAATAGGCAAAGCTTTTTATGTTAAACCGTCGTCTAATCATTTTAATTGAAAAAAGAAAAATCAATATTTTCAAAATTTTAATAATTTTAAAATAATTAATTTCAATTTGAATCACAACTAAATTAAATGAATAGATTAATTATTTTGCTTCATATTGGTAATTAATATATTTAATATTTATATACATATGAATAAAACATAAAATTAATTAAAATTCTAAAATTTAAAATAATAGGTGACACTTTTGATACTAAAAGCGTCGCCTAATGCTTCTAAATTATAAAATAATTAATTTTGTCAAATTTTTATTAATTTTAAAAATAGTTAATTTAAAATTGAAATACAAATAAATTAAATGAATAGATTAATTATTTTGCTTCATATTGCTAAGTAATATATTTAATTAATATTTTAATATATTTGGTTCGTATTTTTATTAACTATCGATTAAAATTTTCAAAATAATTAAATTTATCGTATTTGTATTTACAATGTATTAACTATCTATTAAATTATTAATTTTAAAATAATAAAATTATTATATGAGTTAATGTTTAAATTATTTGAAATATTAGTTTGTTATGCAAATATTTAGTTGAATGTTGTTGTTTATTAATTATTTTGCACGAATCTAGCTATTAAATAATCATAATTTGACAAAACCAAAAGTAGCTGTCAAATTAAAATTAAAAAAACAACAAAATACCAAAGACAAGGCTTTTTTGATAAAAGCGTCGCTAGATATGCAAATAAGCAACGTTTCTTCAAAAAAGCATCACTAGATACAGGAATAGGCAGCTAAATGTTTGAACAAGCATACTTTTCAAAAGCGTCGCTAAATTTCAGAATAGGTGATGCATTTTTAGAAGCGTCACTAAATGTTAAAACAGGTGATGCTTTTTTGACAAAGCGTTGCTAAATGTGGATAAAAGATGATGCTTTTTTGAAAAAGCATTGCTTAACAGTTTTTTTACATAAAAACGTTTTTTTAAATAATTTTTCAAGTCTTTAATAACATAGTTATTAAGAAGAAATCTCTTAAAAATAATTTTTATATGTTTACAAGGACAAATAATTGATATATCATTAATTTATAGAATATGTCAATGAAGAGTAATTCTTTGCTTAGTTATCACAAACTAAATACCCACAAATATCTCAAGCCCTAATTTTTGTATCATATGTACTATGCTAATTTATTAACCACTTCTTCTCCAATTTATCTATATATATATATATATATATTTATAAGCATATGAATAACATCACATTAAACAACAATTTTAAAAATAAGGTACATAGACGACGCTTTTTTTGATGGTAAGAGCGTCGCCTAATCCCTTGAAATTTAAAAAAAAATTTCTTTAATTTCTATTAATTTAATAAATAATTATTTTAAAATTGCAAAAAAACTGTAATAATTAAGTTAAAATTATAAAAACAACAATGATTAAAATTGAAAAAAGAAACACATATGTGATGCCTTTTCTATAAAAAAGCTGCGCTTATTATCGTTCAAATAATAATAAAAAAAAAAGTCTTTGCCAATTTTTGCTTGCTAATTAGTATATTAAAATGTATTACCAAGATCTTCATACATTATATTTAACCTTTTAAGTGCAGTAATCGAATCAATATAAAATTCGTTGATCTGTTAAATAGATAACAAAGCGACAGCAGCAGTACTACCTAATGGACAAACTGCTATTCTCAGGTTTTCACAAGCTAGGCATCCACATATATCTAAAGTTCTAATTTTCGTATTGTATGTACCATGCTAATTCTTTAACCACTTATTTCTCAGTTTTATATATATATATATATATATATGAATAAAACATAGCATTAAACAAAAGTTTTAAAAATAAGGTATATAGGTGATGCCTTTGATGACAAAAGCGTCGCTTAATCCCTTGAAATTAAAAAACATTTCAAGTTCTATTAATTTAACAAATAATTATGTTACAATTACAAAAATATTGCGATAATTAAGTTAAAATTATATACATAACATTAATTATAACTGCAAAATAATGATTAAAAAAACACATAGGTGATGCTTTTTGGGTTAAAAGCATTGCCTATTCTTTTTTAAATTTAAAATAATTATATTATCTTACTTTTAATAAATTAAAACTAATTAATTTAAAATTTAAAACAAATAAATTAAATTGAATGAGTAGATTAATTATAATAATTATTTTGCTTCGTGTTGCCAATTAATATATTCAATATTTCGATATATATATATATATATCAAAATTACATACAAAAGCTGGCACTTTTATTTCCCAAAAGCTTCGCCTAACACTTTTTATTCATAGATAAAATAAAAAATATTATATATTTCTTTAATATAGTTATTCTTGTTCATACAGCGAAAATTAAACAAAACAAGTTAAATTATGAAATAAAATTATAATAACTGATGCTTTCGTCATAAAAGCGTTGCCCTACATAAATTATTTTTACCGACGCTTTGTTTATAAAAGCATCGGTTAATGCTTTTATTCATAGAACAAACAACATCGAAAAAAAGCATCACTTATTATTGTTATGAAGCGATGCATGTATTGTGAAAGCGTCGTATAATTTTAACATTTTAACTGAAGTTTTATTTATAGCACTGCAGCTTTCTTTTTGCAGATGCAATTTTTGGATAGCGTTGCGTAATTAGTGTTGCTAGTTACTATTTTAGCATAGTGCGGAGAAGATAAAATCATAATCTAAGTAGTTACCCTTTTAGTGCTTCTAAAAATATGCTTTTAAAGCATCTACATTCGCTAAGAATTAAATTTTTAACAATTTTAGCTTCTGGGTATTTCAAAATGAATTTTGAGACACCACGTAACCCTAAACGGGGCCATAATCTTATTCATATTTAGTTATTTATTCTTTTGATATGGGAATACAACATAAAATCATTATTTAAAAAGAAAAACTGGTTAGTTCATAGGACGTTGAATAAGGATCCTCTCCATTTTTGACAGGACCCGCCTTAGGAACCCTCTTAGGATCTCCCAGGGGGTCCTGTATGGTGAAGTCCTTTAGAAAATCTCTGGAGAATATCCAATGGAACCTCATCTTAAAATGTGGACATCAAACACAAGCGATATTAATAATACCTCAATATATAAATATAAAATAAATCCACAACAGTACAAGTCCACAACCGGTCTATAGTATCACAGGCCATAACAATACACATAAGTAATATGGTCTCTATTGAGTCCAAAACATTCTAAAAGGTAAAAGTGTTAATAAAGTTTAAAAGTACAAATAAATAATGAATGAGTCTAGAAAGATAAAGGTAAGATAAGAAAAGATAAATACTACTGCTATCGCGGAAGAACAAAGTAACAGCTGAGTGCAAGGTAGACTGCTACTAAATGCCTAGACCTAAGGGAACTGATTTAAAACAATAAGACGTGAGATACAGAAATCTCAGTGAGTAGCATAATATAATAGAAAAATAATAATTTATTTCCATAAAAACTTTCTCTCAAGACCTCTCATTCCACTCGTTTGAAAAGTTCCCCGTTTAAAAATCATTTCACAAAATCCGAACTTGTACCCTAATTCAATATCATAAAATGGATGCTCAATAGGTATAAAGTGAATAATCAATATAATATTATAATTGCAGTTCCATAAAATATTTATGAAAGTGCAGTAGATCCACCTTATTTGAAAATCAACAATTTACTCAAAACATATGCAATGTATCATTCGGTGTACCAAACTGTAAACCATGGGATATACCCATCTCACGACCCTCAACATACGAAAGGTATCGTGGAAATAATAAACCGTCAAGACATACCCAACCTCACATTTCGTGGCAATAAATATCCCGTGGGCTACACCCGACCTCATGGTAACATGGTAATAATAACCTGTGGGATAAACCTAACCTCATGGTCCGTGACAATAATATCCTGTGGACTGAACCCAATCCCATGGTATCGTGGCAATAATAACCTGTGGGATCATCCCAACCTCACAGTCCATGGCAATAATATCATGTGGGCTAAGCCCAATCTTATGGTACCGTGGCAAACCTAGTGCGTTGTGATATAATATAATATAATATAACACGGATCCAAGATATTGGCACTACATGATACATCAATTTAAAAATAACCAATACAGTATTCTTAAAACATTCTTGTAAAATCATATATACTCTTCCCAAACGATACTGTATCATAAATCATAATTTAATATTTAAATTTCATCGCTCATTTAAATATTTCAAAATTTTCAAATCATCATTTCATGCGAAAATCAGAAATACCACAGTGAAATATATTCACCATAAATTGATTTTAAGCACCTAAAAATTTACAAAATATTTGAACAAGCTTAAAATCTTATAAGTTTTCAATCTATTTCTCAAATCAATTATTTTCCAAAATAATTTAAAATCTCAATTCAAATACCAGGATATTTAATAACATAATTCACAAGTTCATTAAGAACTTATCAAAATTAAAAATCAATAAAAATCTTATTAAAATTCGCATAAAATGATAACTCGTATAAGTGAAAGCAAATATTATATATGCATAAAGCAATCATTCCAATTAATTTGTATATACGTAAAATATCCAATCGCACATATATATTATTCTATATACCCAAAACATTTTAAAAATAATAACCACTCATAGCACTGCAGATGCACACTCCTGCTCCCCTGCAGGTCCGCCTCCAAACTCAACATGAGTATCTGTAATATAATAAAATATTTTTTAGACTCCAATAACTAAACCAAAGACACTTGTATGACCCAAATGTCTCAAATTGATTTATACTACTATAAAATTATATACATTGAACACCGAGAGGTCCAATTATACGACGTGCCCTTAGGACCTGGTACCCAAAATTGGGGCTTTTCTTTCGGAAGCTAATTTTTCAAAATTAAACCTTCTAATGGATCTTAATAATATCTAATTTCACTAATCCAACTCTAATTTTGTCCAATTTAACCAATTTTATCCAAACACAGTCCGAATTTATCAGAAAATTAACTAATTTACCTAAAAATGGGAAAATCATCAAAAGACCTCCAAAATTCACAAACTTTATATTGATGGAAAGCCCAAGAGACAAAGAACTCACCAGTATGCTTACCTTGGTCCAAAAGTTCCTCCGATGGCCAGAAAACGCTATTGAAACTTTGGCCAAACTTCTCATTATTGGATCTCTCAAAAGGTGAGGAATCTGGGCAAAATAACCATGGAAATGAGCTCAGAGGGTCTAAAAATGGTAAGGAAGCTCTATGGGTTGGCCTGAAACGGCCAAAAAATGGGAAAATCTGGTGACCTACCTTGCCAGCCGGCACACGTCCAGATCCTAGCACGACCAAGCTTGCCTCAATGTGATCTTCCTCCCCGTTGGTGCATGTAACAGCTTGATGGCCAGAATGGGGCAAAACGACGACCCAATTTAGATCCATGGGTTTGGGGGGAGAATTTCTCAAGGTTTAGGGATGAAATGGATATTTTGGAACTTGTTTCTTGTAGGGCATGCTTTTCCACATTTTTATAAAGCCTTGGGTCACTAACTGAGGAAAAGTGGGGCCTGGTTTGGACATTGATATAAAACTTATGCTTAAAATTTCTCATAACCATAACTTTTTATCCGTAACTTGGAATTTGGCATCACGCCAGTCTATGAACTCATATCGATGAGATCTACACAATGGACCCACATATTGTTCACTTGGTCAAACTTGGTCATATTAAGTCAAACTTGGTCAAACTTGTTAAAATATGTGTATTTTTGGTAGGATTGTTACAACCTACCCCCCTTAAGGAAATTTCGTCCATGAAATTCATACATTAGTTTTGAAATAGGTGAGGTCATTTGATCCTCTCGCTCCCAAGTCACCTCCTCGACTAGGTGATTTCTCCAAAGGACCTTCACCAAAGGTATGGTCTTGTTGCGAAGCTTTTTCTCTTCCTTACTTAGAATTTGCACTGGCTGCTCCTCATAAGACAAGTCATCCCTCAACTTAATCTCCAGTGTCTCCAAAACATGTGATAGATCTGAGATATACTTGCGAATCATGGAGATGTGAAAAACATCATAGAGTCGAGAAAGCTTATCCGGCAAGTCAATCCTTTAAGCCACTAGACCTATCCTCTCAATTATCTCATATGATCCAATGTAGCGAGGACTTAGCTTCCCTCGTTTTCCAAAATGTACTACACCTTTCCAAGGAGAGAGCTTCTAGAATACTCGATCGCCAACCTCAAACTCGAGGTCCTTCCTACGCACGTCTGCATAGCTTTTTTGTCTATCCTGTAATGCTTTCAACCTCGCCTGTATAATATTGACCTTATCCACTGTCGCTTATACAATCTTAGGGCCTAAAAGTTTTCTTTCACCATCTCATTCCAACATAATGGAATTCGACGTTGTTTCCCATATAATGCCTTATAAGGTGACATTTGAATGATCAAGCGATAACTGTTGTTGTAGGTGAACTCTGCCAAAAGTAGATACTCATTCTAATTTCCCTTGAACTGTAGTACACATGACCTCAACATGTCCTTCCTCTAAGGTCTGAATAGTCCTCTCAGATTGTCCATCGGTCTGAGAGTGAAAAGCAATACTCAAATTCAACCTGACATCTAGTTCATTCAATAAATTTTGCCCAAATCTCGAGGCGAATCGTGGATCTCTGTCAGATATAATCAATATTGGCACTCCATGCAAACTCACTATATGATTCGTAAAGAGTTCCGCTAACTTCTAAGGAGAAAACCTCTCACGAATGGGTAGGAAATGTGCGGACTTGGTGAGTCGATCCACTATCACCCAAGTACCGTCATGTCTCTGAATTGTTAGGGGAAGCTTGAATACAAAATCCATTGTAATGAGCTCTGATTTCCATTATGGGATGGGTAAAGGCTGTAGAAGTCTAGAAAGCTTTTGTCTTTTTGTCTTCACTTGCTGGCAAATGAAACACTTGGATACATATTCAGTAACTTCTCTTTTTATTCTTGCCCACCAATAATACTCTTTCAAGATACGATACATCTTAGTACTACCAAGGTACATAGCATAAGTAGAACTATGGGCTTCTTCAAGTTTTTTCCCTGTCAACTCTTCATTTGCGAGAACACAGAGCCTATAACCAATCACCAAAGCTTCATCACCTCTAATAACGAAGTTTGATTGCTGATTGTCCCCCGTGTTCAACTTTCTTCCTTATGCTCATCAAGTAAGGGTCTTCAAATTAGGCCTTAAGAACACAGTTCATAAGTATAGGTCGTAGTTAGAACCTAGCAAAAAGTGCTCCTGAAGTATGCATCCACAAATTAACACCCAACCGTTGCAACTCAAACATCAAAGAAATAATGCGATCATAATCCTTGAGTAACCTCATCCATCTCTTTTAACTTAAGTTCAACTCCTTCTGAGTAAACAAATACTTAAAGCTTTTATGATCTGTAAAGATCCGACAAGTGGCTTCATACAAGTAGTGCCTCCAAGTCTTCAATTAAAGATCATTATAGCAATTTCTAAATTATGAATCGGATGATTTAGCTCTTGCTTCTTCAACTGTTTAGAAGCATAAGTAACAACTCATAACTTTCTAAAAGAAAATCCACCCATCAATTGAAAAAGAAGGCTTAGAACTTAAATCTAATTTCCTCAAACCAAATACCAGTGTCACAAAGTTAAAATGTAGATTATTTTTTCTCCTCCAATTACACTCCTAGTACTTACAACTATAAGATCCATGTTCCTCATTGATTATCCAGTTTTCTTAACCTCGACAAACACATTTCTTTTTAACCAAATTCATCAAAGTCATAAAATAAAATCTCTCATACTTATTCTAATGGAGGGCTTTAGATTGCTTATAAAGCCTAATAGAAATCCTCAAGATTGTCAACACCTAAGAATATGGAACCAAAAGATCAAGTCCAAGTTTTCTCGTCATCTTAAATATCATTCTTAAAGAAACCTCAAATCCTTCCAAATTCAAACAAACTCCAAGAATACATACCTCAAGCAATAAACAAATTTAAATCTTAATTCTAATATCACAGCCAAGTACTAAGAGCTAGTTACTAGATCCTCAAACCATAAGGAAACATTCATCACTTTTTTATATTCTAATTATGCCCCAACAATCATATTCCTTAGGAGATTAATTTATCATCAAAAATATCAACCACCTCAGATCCATAAAATATCGTTGGCATAAAATCCTCAATCTCCAAGAAAAAAAAGATCAAAAACCAATATCTAAAATCATCACCTAAAAGCAGATGCCACAAAAACTAACTTATGAAATTTACAGCTTAGTTCTCAACAAGTTGTCCACATCAGATTACCAAAATACACCAACCAAACTTTGTCTGTACCAGATTCCAATAGTAAGATTTTAATTTCCATGCAACAAAGATAACTACTCTTAAACATTTGACAAGGTCAAAACAATCCTCCTATGGATGTGGAACTTTTCAGGTAACACCCCAAAAGAACTGGAGTCACCCTGACTTGTGCAACATATTCACGTTAAACAAAAGAGCGTGTGGTCCTTGAGCCAATAAAATATGTTCGTCACTAACAAGCATAGATAATGTATCTGTCACAACATCGGGATGATTTGTGCCTCTTAACTGATCATAGCATTTGCCTTGCCTCTAGTAAGTAGTAGTCCTCTCTGACCTATACATTTAACTGTGGATGACGACCGTTGTCCAATGTTGGTAAAACCTTATGAAGTCTGGCTTGTTTATCTATCATGTACTTTGTACCCATCAATCAGCTGAAATTGTGCATCCAACCTTAAAGCTCTAGCATGACCATGTCCTCGATAGGGTCAATCCTTTTTAAAGTGTTTCAACTGCCTGTGATGAAAGCATGATCCATCCCACTATCATTGTCCATCCTGAAACTTGCCATATAAGCTACCTCGGTCTGGGGATCTCTAAAAACAAATGGCTGCTATCGTTGTTCACTGTCCACTGTCCTGAACCCTGAGTGGGTGTCTCAACGTTAACCTCTTAATCTTAATAAAGGTTGGAGGAAAAAACTCAGTGTGAAATGCAGTTCTAAACTATGTCTAAGGGTGATGTCTCCTAGTTCTTTCATACGTCCACCGCTTCCTCTAATTTCTATCTAGCATAAAGCTAGCTAATGCGATCTTGTCCTCGTCTAGACATTGCATAGGATCCATGGAGCCATCACAAGCGACTGCTCTAAGTCTACAAGCCTAATTAATAGAATACCTGGTAAATCCACTTCTCTCGAGTGATCAAGCCAGGAGCTCAACAAGATGCTACGAATAAGTGGACGTTGTACTTCCACCTGTAGCATGATGGCAACCACGTTTACCTCCTCGTGACATTAAGAAAAAGTTCTGATACAGCAATGCACCAACAAAAGGGTAGGTATGGAAGGCGAAACACAGGATGAGTCATACAGCAATGCACAACCCCAAGGAATTTAGAACCTAAAGCTCTGATACCAAGCTGACAGGACCCGCGCTGGAAACCCTTCCAGGATCTCTTGGGTGGTCCCGCCTAGTGAAGTCCCATTATAAAATCCCCAGAGAATATCCAATGGAACCTCACCTTAAAACATGGGCAGCGAACACAAGTGATATCAATAATACGTCAATATATAAATATAAAATAAATCCATAACAGCACAAGTATACAACCGGCCTATAGTACCACAGGCCATAACTATACATATAAGTAATACGGTCTCCACTAAGTCCAAAACATAGATCAGAGCATGTATTAACAAAAATTAGAAGTACAAATAAGTAATGAATGAGTCCAGAAAGATAAAGGTAAGATAAGAAAAGATAAATATTGGTGCTGTTGTGGAAGAACGAAGTGACAACTGAGAGCAAGGTAAACTGCTACTAACTGCCTGGACCTAAGGGAATTGATTTAAAACAATAAGATCTCAGTGACTGGCATAATATAATACAAAAATATTAATTTATTTTCGTAAAATACTTTTCTCAAGACCTCGCGTTCCACTCGTTTGAAAATTTTTCCGTTTAAAAATCATTTCACAAAACCCAAATTTGTACCCCAATTTAATATCATGAAATGGATGCTCAATAGGTACAAAGTGAATAATCAATATAATATTATAAAGTGTCTTAATTAAGATGTAAAAATTGAGCGTAAATATTATAAATGCAGTTTCACAAAATATTTATGAAAGTGCAGTAAATCCACCTTATTTGAAAATCAACAATGTACCATTTGGTGTACCAAACTGTAAACCATGGGATGTACCCACCTCACGACCCTCAACATGTGAAAGGCATCGTGGAAATAATAAACCGTCAAGACGTACCCAACCTCACGGTCCGTGGCAATAAATATCCTATGGGCTGCACCCAACCTCACGGTACCATGGTAATAATAACCTGTGGGATAAACCCAATCTCACGATCCGTGACAATAATATCCTGTGGACTGAACCTAACCTCATGGTATCGTGGCAATAATAACCTGTGGGATCATCCCAACCTCATGGTCTGTGGCAATAATATCTTGTGGGCTGAGCCCAACCTCATGGTACCGTGGCAAACCCAGCGTGCTGTAATATAATATAATATAATATAATACGGATCTAAGATATTGGCACTACATGGTACATCAATTTAAAAATAACCAATACAGTATCCTTAAAACATTCTTGTAAAATCATATATACTTTTCCCAAACGATACTGTATCATAAATCATAATTTAATATTTAAATTTCATCGCTCATTTAAATATTTCAAAATTTTCAAATCATCATTTCATGCAAAAATCAGAAATACCACAGTGAAATATATTCACCATAAACCAATTTTAAGCACCTAAAAATTTACAAAATATTTGAACATGTTTAAAATCTTATAAGTTTCAATATGTTTCTCAAATCAATTATTTTCCAAAATAATTTAAAATCTCAATTCAAATACCAGGATATTTAATAACATAATTCACAAGTTCATTATAAACTCATCAAAATTAAAAATCAATAAAAATCTTATTAAAATTCGCATAAAATGATAACTCGTATAAGTGAAAACAAATATTGAATATGCATAAAGCAATCCTTCCAACTAATTTATGCATACATAAAATATCCAACCGCACATATATATTATTCTATATACTCAAAACATTTTAAAAATAATAACTACTCACAGTACTGCGGATGCTCACTCCTGCTCCCCTGCAGGTCCGCCTCCAAACTCAACATGAGTGTCTGTAATATAATAAAATATTTTTCAGGCTCCAATAACTAAACCAAAGACACTAGTATGACCCAAACATCTCAAATTGATTTATACTGATATAAAATTATATACATTGAACATGGAGAGGTCCAATTATACTGCATGCCCTTAGGACCCGGTCCCCAAAATTGGGGCTTTTCTTCTGGAAGCTAATTTTTTAAAATTGAACTTTTTAATGGGTCTTAATAATATCTAATTTTACTAATCCAACTCCAATTTTGTCAAATTTAATAAATTTTATCCAAACACAGTCCGAATTTATTCGAAAATTAACTAATTCACCCAAAAATGGAAAAATGATCAAACGACCTCCAAAATTCCCAAAATTTATATTGATGGAAAGCTTAAGAGACAAGGAACTCACCAGTATGCTCACCTTGGTCCAAGAGTTCCTCCGGTGGCTGAAAAATTTGATTAAAACTTCGGCCGAACTTTTCATTGTCGGATCTCTCAAATGGTGAGGAATCTGGGAAAAAATAACCATGGAAATGAGCTCAGAGGGTCCAAAAATAGTAGGAAAAGTCTATGGGTTAGCCTAAAATGGCCAAAAAATGGGAGAATCCGACGACCCACCTCGTCGGTCGCCCTGGCCTTCACTGACTAGATCCCCATGCATCCAGCCATGGTTTGTAATGAAATTTCACGGCCAAGCTCACCTCAACGTGATCTTCCTCCCTGGCTGGCACATGTAACAGCTTGGTTGGCCGGAATGGGAAAAAAGGGCGATGATCTGGTTCGACGATAAATGGGTTGAAACAATCCAGTTCGGACTAACAAGTCTGGGGGGAGAATTTCTCAGGTTTTGAGGATAAAATGGATATTTTGGAACTTGTTTCCTACAAGGCATGCTTTTCCATATTTTTTATAAAGCCTTGGGTCACTAACAGATGAAAATTGGGGATTGGTTTGGACACTGATATAAAACTTGTGCTTAAAACTTCTCAGAACCATAACTTTTTATCTGTAACTCGAAATTTAGCGTGCTGTCAGTCTATGAACTCGTACCGAAGAGATCTACACAATGGTATCTTAGTCAAAACAAAATATTGACCATTAAAAAAGTCAATTTGGACCCACATATTGTTCGCTTGGTCAAACTTGTGAAAATATGTGTATTTTTTATACAGGTTGTTACAATTTTACCAAAAATGGATGATCATAATTTGAGTTACTGTGAAATTCTGAAATGTCAACAAAATTGCATGCAATGGTTAGATTTAAGCCATGTCATTGTTGTTAAATAGGAAATAATTTTATCAGTCATTAATTAGTATTAATCTCCTTTTATTGATTAATTTTAAAGGAGAAAAACAAATCCTAAAATATAACAAAAAATACCCTAAATTGATATATATATATATATATGTATGCATATAATATAGATATACTATCATTATAAGCTATAATCACTCTTAAAATTAATACTATCCCCAAAAGTTTCATATATTTTTGTTTTTTTCCCTTTTTTTAGTTTGGGTGTATTTATCAAGGTTTGGAATTTGGATCTCAAGATTTTTTTGAATTTTGGCTCCATTTTGAATATTTTAAATTATTGGGAATTTGAAATTTGTTGAAAAATAAAAATTTCATGTGGTTGGATGATTTTTGGGAGGAAATTGTGGGCTTAGACGAAACTAAATCTCATAATGTGGAAAAATTGAGTGGGAGATGAATTCTTCAAAAAAATTATTATTCTAAAATTCTCTATTAAACTAGTATATGTTTTATTAAAAGACAATTTTATTCATTGTTTTTAAAATACAAATTAATTAATTATTTGTAAGTTCTAAATATCCTCATATAATTCAAGCATTACTGAAAAATAATTTCTAGGAAATTGATTTCCATAAAATTAATTTTTGTAAAACTAATTTTTTTAAATTAGTTTTCAAAATTTTGATGCTTTTTAAGTAGGACCTTGATATGAAATTAAATTCTTATTTCTTCCATGAGCTTAAGCTATTAAAAGATGAATTCATTATCTATATCAAGCTATATTAACAATGTATAACATCATCTATGATACATAAAATAATGTCAAATTGGGTTAATATGCAGACAACATACCGGTATAATTCTTTTAGATCATAGCAAATGATTATTTAAAGTTATTTCCGATTAAAAAAACTTTTTTTTTTTTTTTGAAGAAACAATCGGTAAAATATACCTATTAACGGTAGATGCATTCATTACGCCATAAATATTTGTTATCTGTACATCCATAGGCCATTTAATAATGTCATTTTCATAAAGATAATTTGAAAGGTGCTCAACATATATTGATAATTGTTCACCAAAATACACATATTATCAAGATGTATATATATATATATATATATTAAAACTAGGTCTTGGTTGAATTAAAAATAATACATTTACAATTAATAAAATTATTTTAAAAAATATAAAATCCTTATAAATTAATAAATTATTTATTTACTGGTAAACAAGTATCCCTTTAAATTAAAAAAAAAACTATGGTCCCATAAATATTCATTAATAGGTTTTACTGTATGTGAAATATTTATCAGGTTTGAGGGAGAAGCATATACTGTAGTTAAAGATGGCAACAAATCCTTAGCAAACAATTTCTCTATATCCTTTTTCGCCAATTACATTCGTGCATCAAGAATTGAATGGATGGGTGGAAATTTAAAGATAACACCACTGATTCATTCAGTATTGGTAGGTCACTATTGATTATATTTTATAATGTACATTGTACGGTACTCAGTGCTTCTTCGAAGTTCGAACTCTCACACCCGTCTCCTTTTGCGCCTACATGAGGTGCTTTCTGCGATGGTCCACCACCTCTATAATTATTATTATTATTTTTTTAATTGTTTTTTTTCTGGCGAAATACATAGAACTTCTCCAAACGGTTAAAGGTACTTTTATGTATCTCATCAAGGCTCCAACAGCGAAAAAATTGGCCAGCTGCCATGGCAATGACGTGTGATCAAGCCTCAAACTCTATGAGATTAGGTCTAATAAGGTGTTTCTGTTATAAACACAAAGGATAGATAAATTGGGGAATAACTTCATCTTATCATGTGTATATCATATCTTCATACTCAAAACTCTTATATTATATATAGGCTTATATAAAGTCATAGGTTACAAAAATATAATGACTCATAAATATTAAAGTTAATAATGTTATCAAGATGTTATAAAGTTTATACAATTTATTGATTAATGATAATAATATGGAGTTACGCAATGTCATAAATGGTGATATCTATATATAATAGTTTCTACATTTTCATTATTATTATTTTAATTATTTATTAAATAATATATTAGTGTAAAGTTAAAATTTATGTAAGTCTCTATCACTTTAGAGGATGCAGTGAAAATAAATTAGATTCTTGTTAGTTAAGACTATACAAGTCATTAATCTAAAAGTTTTTTATTTTTATTTTTTTTTGAATAATCAAATTTTAGTTAATCAAAACGGTATTTATCGACCATTAAAGAGAGCATTTAATATTCAATAACTAAACTTCTGATATCTTGAAGACATGGTTGAATAGGTGCACCACTTGACATATATATATATATATATATATTTTATAGATTGAGAAAGGAGATTTTATATGGGATTAGAGGATTATTAAAAAAAAAAAAATTATTGCTATTCGGGCTTGTACCAAAAGAACAACATCATCTTCCATTATTATTATTATTATTATTATTATTTGAAAATAAATCTAATGAAAATAGAAAAATAAAAAAGGGAGAGGGAAAGCAATTAATTAAAATAACACTCCACACAAACTTATATGTATATGTGTGTTACAGTTCGCTTTCTGAAGGAAACAAATTCTAGTCTTACATTATCCTTATGATTTTTATAATATAGTAATATATTTAATACATGTTTTAAACTTTTTCATTAGAAAAAAAAATATAGATTTTTTTTTCATAAATCTGAAATAGAAATAGAAAATGGATATTTTTTTTTCAACTTACATATGTACATATTATTCATGTATTTTTTTTGCGAAATTTACTAACTGGGTTACCTACCTAAATTACCCATCGAACTAATTTAATATGCAAATAATAACTTAATAGTCCATATGAAAAGCTTTTCATTTTTTTGGTTTAGTGGGCAAAGTGCAAATGATTATATAGAGTTTAAGGAGTATAAAATTTATTTACCCAAAATAATATTTAAACACAACAGTTCTACTTTTTCTAAGAAAAAATATAAAAGAAGTTACACAATTGTTTTTTTTTTTTTTTTTTTTTAGTTGTAATCAATTTCCTTGTATAGACAGTCCAGTAGTTGTATTTTTATAATGAGTTCTTCAAGAAAAATATTATTTGTCATCATTAATAAATGATCACTAGTATAATCTATATGTCAAATGACATTTTAAATAATTATCATTAAAAAATTCACTTTTAAAGTTCTAAAATAAAAAATAAAAAAATTAAATGCTCCAATTAAAATTTGCTACATAAGATAGCAATCTTCACTAGTGGTGACAAATAGCAAGACTCTTCCTTCAAATGTTCATATTTAACAAATAGATTATATTTAGTTTCACATATCTCTTTAAAATATTACTTATTCATATTTAGTTTATAATAAGTTTTCGAATTGCTAATCAAATAATATCACATCATTTGATACATCAATTGATGAACAACTTGGTAAATAAATTTGGTATATATAGTATTTCTTGAAAAAAAATATTTACATACATGTGTATGTATATATTTGTTATAGTAGGAGTACCAAGATGATGTAGCAAAATAATGTTTATGTCTGTGTGTTTTTAGGTTACTTGGAAAATTCATCTAATAAACTAATAAATACAAAACAATTAAGTATTGTCATTTCATTACTCACTAAAAGGATAGAGTTTGGTACCTAATTGGTTCCCAATCTTCTTTTATCATTTTTCTAAAAAAGAATAAACTAATGAATAAAAACAATTAAGTAGTGTCATTTCATTACTCACAGAAAGGATACAATTTGGTACCTAATTGGTTCCCAATCTTCTTTTATCATTTTTCTAAATTCTTTTTTTTTTTTTTAAAAAAACAGATTACTTAATTACAAAGTATCCAAAATTTTCTTGCATTCCATATGATTCGAATCCGTATTTTCATGGGTACAGATAAAGATGTTCAATTACAAGAACTAACCTTCTTCGTCTACTAATAATATGATAATGATACCACTACGTTTAAAACATTAATTACAAAGAAATAAAATAAGGAGGGAAAAGAAAGGAAAAAAAAAAACTATATTTTTAAAAATAAGATATAGGATTTTATTTTTTTTATTTTTTATTTTTATCTTTTATTGTTATTATTATTATTATTATTTTAAGAAAAGATAGGATTTTATCATTAATGGGAAAGAAAATGCCCACCATTGAAAAGGGGTATTTCGGTCATGTAAACCGAGACAATTAAATTCATACCATATCAAGTTGAGCCAAAAATTTACCGTTTTCTGCATCAAAACGTTTCCTTTTTGTTGTGTGTGCTCTTACTTCGAGGGTGAGAAAGAAAGCCTCGGACATATATTCTTGTGGTTGCGTGAACATCAATATTCTCGAGAGTTGAGAATGGCAAGGGCTCCAAAATCGGACGGAGATGGTTTGAAGAGAGGTCCATGGACACCTGAAGAAGACCAGAAGCTCTTAGCCTATATTCAACAACATGGCCGTGGAAGCTGGAGTTCCTTGCCCCAGAGAGCTGGTACTTCTATCCCATTTTGTCCAACAATAGCGTCCGCTTTTAGTTTTACTTTATTTTGTATTTTTTTTTTCATTTTTACTAGCTAGCTAGCTATAGACTGACTTTTTCAAAAAATTATTATTATTGTTTTCTTTGGGTAATGTTTTTTCAAACTAAAAGTTGTAAAGTTAAGTAAAACGAAAAGTGTACATTAATAAATTGTTTAATCATTCTTCTTGTATAATAAATTATTTAATCATTCTTATTATATATTCGCAGGTCTTCAAAGATATGGAAAAAGCTGCAGGCTTAGATGGATAAATTACCTCAGACCTAATATCAAGAGAGGAAAGTTTAGCATCGAGGAAGATAGAAAAATCATACAACTCCATGCACTTTTGGGTAATAGGTAAAATAATCTGTATACAGCCGTTATCTTTTTATGACCAAAACCTTCGTGACCCTGTTTATTAGTCCTAGGTTGTTTCAAAAGTTTTGATTTAAAATATACTGGTGAATAATATTGAATTTAATTAAATACCAAAATCGCTAGAAGGATAAAATTTAACATTATATGAATTTAAATAAATTATTAATATATTTTCAAATTTCAACTTTTAAAATAATATAAAAATTTATCTAATAATTTTTTTATTATGACGATCTTAACATCATAATTTATATATATATATATATAACACTACAACGGCAAAATCCCCCGTTGAATGGTGGGCAACACCATCCTCCAAGTTTTGTGGTGACTTTTGGGGAATATAAAAAGTGAATTAGCAATACAGATAATGTCAGCGAGAGGTATGTGTCATCCATCATAGGCAACTTCATCCGCTTTAACAGTATATATATATATATATATATATAGTTTAGCTATAAAATATGCACATTGTAATCCGCTATTTGATTATATATAAAACATAACATTATACATGTAATCACAAATACATGCATTTCATGCATGGAGGTGTATTATGGTAAAATTATATATTTATATTTATATATATGTTTAGTATCAAAATGGATTATCAAATAAATATCTAGTATCAAATGAGTTTGGTTCTGTTAGTAGCAAAGGAAAATTTACACCAAAAAAAAAAAAAAAGAAATTTGGTTAGCCAAAACTAACCTCGTTTTTGGGCATTTTTTCAAATTTTTTGAACGTTTTTAATAAAAAAAAGAGAGATGAAAATGGAAAAAACTTTAGCAAACAAAGTGTGTGTGTATATATATATATACGTATATAATCAACCTAGAGTCTTCATTTTTGTTTAACTAACAAAAGGCAAAAAGGAAAAGGTAAAGACCAAAACCACCAAAAAAACAATAATAACAATGAATCATTAAACAACCTGTAAGGAGCTTTTCTTTTTCTTTTTTTCTTTTTTTTTTCTTTTTTGTTTTTGCTTTTTACGATGTTGATTAGTGATAAAATGATAATTTAAATTGAAAAAAACTTATTTATTTATTTTTTTTCTATATTTTAGCTCAAGTACTAAACAAGTGAGATAAGCATTTTTTTTTTTTTTCCGTCGGTGATCCGAAGGGTGGGGGAAACAATGAATTTATCAGTAGGTTTTTTCTTAGAAACCATAAACGATACAGTTAACTAGTTTGGATCTACATATACATTTTTGTTAATTTGATTCCTATTCTCAAAATTACCATTATGTCTTAATTAAGTATCCTCCAATTCTTTCCCTTTTTTCTAATGTTATAGACTATCTTCAATTTACTAGATAAAGTCTACGTATGGAACTCAGATTTTAGTGAGGAGAGGGGAAAAAAATGGAGTGGAAACGAAAAATACGATATATATATATATATATATATTTGAATAAGCCAAAATATGATATTCGATTTGAAAAAGAAAAATACTGAGATAAAAAAATACAATGGAAATAGCGAAGGAAAAACTTACGATTTTCCGGGAAAATAATGAAGCTCTTCTCCTCATCCTTCATCCCTAACTTCTCCTCCCTCCCCCCCCCCCCCCCCCCCCCCCCCCCCCCCCCCCCCCCTCTCTCTCTCTCTCTCTTTCTAAATATATATATATATATATGTTTGATAAATTGAAGAGCTGACATTTCATCATCAGTCCTTGAACTCAAGGCTTAGGGGTTATCATCAATTGTCATGAATAAATATGCATGATATTTGGAACTGGCCATAAATATTTTCAAACTACCTATCTATTATATTCTTTTTCGTTTCCTGGAATTGGTTTTCAATTATAGAGACGGGACTTGCTTTACGATTGGGCCGACGATAGTACCCCATATTTGGGAGAAAGGAGTGAAGTTGGTTGGGCATACTTAAACTGTAATTCCTTGTCTATTTTACTTGATTTTATATGTTAATAAAGGGATTCAATCACAGAACACCATGACAGTCCTCCAAAAGGACATTTCTGGCTATTTTGGACATAATTTGTTTACCAATTGCTTTTATATGTTCAGGTGGTCCATCATAGCCACTCATTTGCCAAAGAGGACAGACAATGAAATAAAGAAGTACTGGAACACCCATCTGAAGAAGCGCTTAGCCATGCTAGGGATTGACCCTGTAACTCATAAGCCGATCACAAACACCCTTAGCTCAGCCAATGGCGACCGTAAGAATGTTTCAATCCTGAGCCACGTCGCTCAATGGGAGACTATCCGGCTCGAGGCCGAAGCCAGGTTGGTTAGGGAGTCCGCTAAGCTTCGTGAAGGCTCATCATCAGGCTCAGCATGTACTAATAATAATAACACATCAGCCTTAGATGGTCATGAAGTAGTGCATCATTGCCTTGACATTCTAAAAGCATGGCAAATCCAGATATCGAACTCCATACAAGGCGAGGATAATTGCTCTAGCTTCCTAGAGAACACAATGGGAAATTCAATGAACACAAATTCATTAGGGTTTAATGATGTCGTACTTCTAGGATCGAGTGGTGAGGATTTATATGAGGCAGTAGAAGAAAAAAGGTGGAATAATATTGAGGATTTTAATAATATTGGGGAAGGAAATCTCATTCAAGGGTTTACCAATATACTCTCCAACAATGGTTTCGAAAGTGATTTTAACCCAGTTGATATAAACAACAACACTTGCTTCATATTTGGCGAATCTTATGAATAGAATATTAGTCTATTCATAATATATACATAATATGTTGTTTTTGTTTAATTATTAGCCTATTGTACTAGCTCCTTTTGGCATATGATCATATAAATACTTTTATGGTATTTATGTGGCATACCAAAAAAATAAAAACTTTTTAATTATTATATTTTTAGTTAATTTATGTTTTTAGTTAATTGTACGAACTCCTTTTATTTAGCTCAATGTAACTGAATAACAATTTTTTTTCTTGGTATGTCATATAAATATTATACCAATGTCAGGCAACAAATTATGGGAGACCATGTCATGCAACATGTTGTCTTACATGGGTTGTGTACATTATATATATATATATATACACATAATTTTACAATAAAAAGTGTCACTTTGTGCCTGCTTATGTATGCCAACGTCCCGTAATATGCTATAAGATGGGTAAATTAAATTTTAATTAATTTACGTCTTACAATATGTTGTAGGATGTTAGGCATGTACAAAGTGTCACTCTCTATAGCAAAACTATATATATATGTACAGTTCTACCATAGAGATGACCTGGTCCCCTTTATAATATGCGTATGCAATTAATGTTAGATAATATATTGCAGGAGACCACTGTCAAAGCAGCATGATGCAACTTATATAATTTGCTGATTTGCTGTTTTTCATCATTGTAAGCAATGAATGAACGCAACAATTATGGATATCTAAAGTTAATTCTCCTAAAGCAAAAACCATTTTTGGGTAAAATTTTATTGAATATTTTGAGACAATTTTCTTCATGTTTTGTTGATTATTGATGCTAAGTATGAATATGGTAGATAAGTGTGTGAGAAAGCTTGAAATGAATGAAACTTGCTTAAAATAGCCATTAGCAATGCAATGAAGTGACTGAATTATAAGAAATCAATATCTATCACATAAGCATCCTTGGTTTAGCTGAATCTAGGATCCATATAAGGAACTAACTATATATTTATAATCAAACTACGTTGACTTAAATACCTTAAGATTATATCACTTCAATATATGATTAAAACGATAATGACAGCTTTCTAATTAGTAATTTAAATTAGTGTTGTGAGTAGCATTTATTGTCATATATTGTTGTATTTTTATTTTTAGTTTTGCATATATCGCTGTATTATCTGTGACGATAAGAAGAGAGAAGTAATGCAATGTAATGAGTTCTGTTCAACTATGGAATAATTATTTTAGAGTGACATTAGCCGGTGGTAGATATGTGTTTTTGTTATCTTTAAATTCAATATGGAAAAATTACACTTTACTACCCTCTAAAATCATATAATTCCGTATTGGGGCTCTATCATTAATATGCCACCTAATATTTTCTGTTTTCAAAATCATAGTAATTTGGTCCAATTCAGTTAAAATTAGCAACTTCTGTTAAATAGGGGTCATTTGTGCCTCATGTGACCCATAAATATGATTTTTTGAATATTTTTTCTTGTTTTCCTCCAATTTTTGTCATTTAAAAAAATAGCCTTATTTTTTTTTTTTTTAATTTTCTTGTCAAATGGCTAAATGTAGTGTTTAATTCCCCCCAAAAACCAAACCCACACTAAGTCACCCCTAACACAAACGACAACAAAAACTCTACGAAGGGTTGATCTCTTTAATCTTCATCTTCAGACGTCGTTGATATCGCATTGTTTAATCTCTAGAAATTGGCATATCTTATAGGGAAAGAGACATTACTTTAGCGAATTTCAGAGAGACAGAGAGGAGTGAAAGAGAAAGAGAGAAGTGAGAAAGAGAGTCATGCTGTTCTCAAGAGAGAGATAAAAGCATAGGTAAAACAACTTGGAAGAACATGGGTTATTGCTGAAGGGAAAGGTATATTAATCAATTTATGTATAGTAGAAATACAAAGTCAATAGCTTTTAGTTGTGGGTCATGTTGCACATGCCTTTTGTGGATTTTGTGGGTTCATTTTTTTGTTTTCTTTGTATTGTTTTGCGAATGAAGTGTCCTATAAAACATTATTATATGAAAATACTATTTGTTTTTGTCATTTTAAGTATAATATGAATGTTTTATGGTGGTTCTAATGATGGCTATGTATATTTATTTTGTATTTTGTGTTATGAAGGGTGTCCCGCTGAAGCATGATTTTATATTGTTATTCATCTATTTATTTTCTTGTTCTGTGTGGATATACTTTTGGATTTATTTTTCTACAAAGTTGCTTTATGTAGTTTACTTTTGGTTTTATTAATAATTATAATTGAGAAGAGTTAGTTGTAGTGTAACGCCCCACCCATTGGCATCCCACTCTATTTGCTACATTGATATTGCCCCAAGTTTTGCCATCGTAGTCTAGATGATAGGGGGTTTTTTGTTCACACTTCTTAGGGAGTCACCCATCCTAGAGAGTAAGATGATAGGGGATTTTTTTTTTTTTTAGGTTTACTAACGGGTCAACCATCCTAGGTGATACAAACCTAGGATGACCTGCTCCTAAACCTGTATTATATTAGTCCGGATCTTAATTAAGTTCAAGTTCTAAAAGAATTGACCTCAACCCCTAACCAACCTGTGGTTAGAAACCTTGGTATAATGTAGACACCACAATAGGGGATGAAAAATCTATTGATAAGTCAAGCTAAAACAACCAATTCTCTAATGGTGTTTTAGGTGTTCTCAAAGAACAAAGAGATAATTAATCTCACAAGTATTTTCTCAATCAAATAAAGGTTCTATTCTTATTGAAAAGAAGCCTTTAAATAGGCTTTGAAAGAAACAAAATAAACCGTAAAAACCCTAGGAAAAATCGGCCACACAATGAAGAGTTCTAGCTTGACCGATCTTTCCGTTTCCTAATCTAATTAATTAATTCCCTTATTTTCAATTAGGAATTAATTAATTTACAAACAAAATAATAAAATAAAAACTTTCCTAAACTTATTTGTTCAATAAGTAAATAAATACAAATCCAAAATTAAAGATAGTTTCCTAAAACAAAAAGTAAAAACAAATTAGGAAACTAAATATGGTAATTTTCGACTAGGCTGATAATGACCCTTGTTTGACCTAATTGGACTCCAAATCAGCTTCAATAGTCTTTGTGAAATGCCAAATAAGCTTATTATGAAGTTCCTCACGTTTCCCTTGCTTAGAAATATGAGAAAAGGCTTATACAGTAAAATACAGTAAAGTCAGCAAAGAATACAGCAAATTTCAGCCTTTCTTCCCTTTGTGCGCAAACCACTATGTTCTTTGGCTTTGAAGCTGCTTTGGCTGGTTTCTATGACTCATCCATCATATGAATTGAACCCATAAGAATGGGGATCTAATTCATACAACCCAGCCTCCATATTGGCACTAAAAACGTCACCCGGGCCCGTTTTGGCTTCTATTGCTTGTATGAGTAAAATAGGCCTTGGTTATTTAGATATGGACAACGCCTCTTGATTATGACTTATTCCTTGGATAAAGATAGCAAGATTGTCCTTGAACTTCTTGGCTTGGGCTCTAGTGATCGGCCCCACCTTCATTTGTATACCCCAGCGGGTTGTCGGTTGAACGGTCTCGGGCGGATTCGCATCATTCCCCTCCTCTTGAAAAGGATTTGCCCTCAAATCAAAGTCATCACCTACAGAAAAAGGAGACAAATCAGTAACATTAAAGGTGGCCCTAAAATTATACTCACCCAGTAGATCAAGTTTGTAGACATTGTCGTTTATTCTCCCCAAAACTTGAAAAGGTCCATCACCCCTCAGCATGAGTTTTGATTTCCTTTGTTTGGGAAATCCTTCTTTCCTCAAATGCAGCCACATCCAATCTCCAGGTTCAAAGACCATTGGTTTTCGGCCTTGATTAGCCACCTTTGTATATTGCTCGGTCTTCCTCTCAATATTTGCCTTTGTTTTCTCATGAATCTGTTTTACAAAATCAGCTTTTTGTTTTTCATCTAGATTAGCACGCTCACTCAAAGGTAAAGGTGTTAGATCTAATGGAGTCAAAGGATTAAAACCATAAACAATTTCAAATGGTGTATATTTAGTAGCTGAATGTAAAGACCTATTATAAGCAAATTCAACATGTGGCAAACATTCTTCCCAAGCTCTCAAATTTCTACTAATTAAAGCACGTAACAAAGCAGACGAGCTTCTATTCACAACTTCGGTTTGCCCATCTGTTTGTGGATGGCAAGTAGTTGAAAATAAAAGCTTAGTACTTAAATTAGCCCACAAAGTTTTCCAAAAATAACTTAAGAACTTAGCATCCCTATCCGAAACAATAGTTCTTGGCATTCCATGCAATCTCACAATTTCCTTGAAAAATAAATTAGCAACATTGGATGTATCATAAGTTTTATTACATGCAATAAAATGTGCCATCGTAGAAAACCTATCTACTACAACAAATATTGAATCCTTACCTGTCCTTGACCTAGGCAAACCAAGAATAAATTCCATAGACAAATCTACCCAAGGATAGGTAGGAATCGGGAAAGGCTTGTATAATCCATGCGGCTTCAATGTTGATTTTGTTTTTCGGCACTTCAAACATCTTTCACAAATTCTCTCAACATCTTTCCTTATGTTAGGCCAATAAAAATGTTATTGCAGCAAGAATAAAGTTTTAAAAACACCAAAATGACCCATTAAACCACCCCCATGTCCTTCCCGAACCAATAATTCCCTAATGCTACAATTAGGCACACCAAATTTGTTTTCCTTAAACAAATACCCCTTAAATATATAAAATTTATTAAATCCATGTTTCAAACAGGGTCTAAAAATTTCTCCAAAGTCACTATCATGCTCATAAAGTTCTTTCAATTGTTTAAATCCAAGTAATCTAGCATCTAAGATAGAAAAGAGTACATACCTTCGCGATAATGCATCGGCAACCACATTTTCCTTACCTTTTTTGTAGCGGATCACATATGGAAAGGGTTCAATAAATTCAATCCACTTGGCATGCCTTCGGTTAAGCTTTCTTTGACCCTTAATATGCTTCAAAGACTCATGATTCGTATGAATCACAAACTCCTTTGGCATGAGATAATCCTGCCATGTCTCCAAAGCCCTCGCCAAAGCATACATCTCCTCGTCATATGTCGGGTAGTTTAGTGCACCTCCATCTAATTTTTCACTAAAGTAGGCTATGGGTCTTTCTTTTTGCATTAAGACAGCTCCAATACCTACACCCGAAGCATCACATTCAATTTCAAAAGTCTTAGAAAAATTTGGCAAAACTAATAAAGGTGCATTACATAATTTTTCTTTCAACAAATTAAAATATTTTTCTTGTATTTCCCCCCATTTAAAGCCAACATTCTTCTTGACAACTTCATTCAAAGGTGCGGCTATGGTGCTAAAATCCTTGAAAAATCTTCTATAAAAACTTACCAAGCCATGGAAACTCCTCACTTGGGTGATTGTTGTAGGAACCGGCCATGCTTTGATTGCTTGCACTTTAGCTTGATCCACTTTGATTCCTGCAGCACTTACTACAAATCCTAGAAAAACATGCTCATCTTTGCAAAAATCACACTTGTTCATGTTAGCAAACAATCTTTCCTTTCTAAGAACTTGCAAAACTTGCCTAACTTGATCCACATGCTCCTCCAAGTTTCGGCTATACACCAAAATATCATCAAAATAAACAACCACAAATTTACCAATAAATGGACACATTACATGATTCGTAATCCTCATGAAAGTACTAGGTGCATTAGATAATCCAAAAGGCATAACTAACCATTCATACAGACCATATTTAATTTTAAATGCGGTTTTCCATTCATCACCTCCATTCAGTCTAATTTGACGATAACCACTCCTAAGATCAATTTTAGTAAACATGCAAGCACCATGCAACTCATCAAGCATATCATCTAATCTAGGAATGGGATGTCTATATTTAACGGTGATATTATTTATAGCCCTACAATCAACACACATTCTCCAAGAACCATCCTTTTTAGATACCAACAAAACAGGAACAGCACATGGACTTAAACTCTCATGAATGTACCCTTTATCAAGCAAGTCACTTACCTGTTTTTGCAGCTCCTTTGTTTCTTCGGGATTGCTTCTATATGCCGGTCTATTTGGTACGGCAGCTCTTGGGACAAAGTCAATTTGATGTTCTATCCCTCGAATAGGTAATAGTCCACTTGGAATCTCATTCGGAAAAACACCTCCAAATTCCTTCAAAAGAGAAATCATTGAACTTGGCAATTCAAGATCTTCAAAGTTAGTTTGATCATTAAAATAGTTTTCCTTATATATCATGACCAGGAAGCATTTTGTACATTCAACAGCCTTATTAATATCCCTAAAACTCAAATAAAAATTCTGGTTTTTCCTCTCTTTTCTTTCTTTTCTTTTCCTTCCCTCGGTTTGGCTCTCATTGGCAAAAATTTCCAGATTGTTGGTGCTCTCGGGTTTGCTCTCTTTTCTCACCCCCCCTCTCGGCTTTCTCTTGGTTTTTCCACTTGACCTGGGTTTTAGAAAGCTTATCTTGATCAGCAACCTCAATCTCACCTTCTTGAAAGGATGGGGAAGCCGTTGGTACCATACTTATTTTCTCCTTGAGTTTTTCGGCCTCCCTCCTTTGTTGCATTTGTAGTTGATCTTTGTAGACCTCCTTGGGAGTCAATGGCTCCAGCTTGATTTTCTTCCCTTTAAACCTGAAAAGAACACTATTTTTTTGACCAAAATGAGTAGCATCTTTGTCAAATTGCCATGGCCTACCTAGTAAAATATGTCCGGCATGCATTGGTACAATGTCACACAATACAACATCCTCATACCTACCTATATTAAATTTAACTTTGGCTTGCTTATTTACCCTCATCTCACCACTATCATTTAACCATTGTAATCTATAGGGTTCTAGATGTTTAATTGTTTTCAAGCCTAATTTATCAACTACAAGGTTACTTATCAGGTTGGTACAACTCCCACTATCTATAATCATGCTACAAATCTTACCTTGTATTTTGCAACGAGTGTGGAAAATGTTTTTTCTTTGTATCTGCTCTTCATCTTTGTAGATGGCAAGTACTCTCCTTGAAACCAAGCTCAACTCGGCATTAGATGTGTCTGTTGGTTCGGCTTCATCATCATTGCATTCCTCCTCTTGCTCGGTTTCAGCTTCGCTTTCTTCACTTGCAGATTCCAGCTCACCATCACCCTTTAATACCATGATTCTTCTATTTGGGCATTAGCTGGCTATGTGTCCTCTTCCTTGGCACTTAAAACAAATTATTTCTTTGGATTTTTGAGGTTTAGGATCAGATTTTATCTCACCTCTATGTGCTTGGACAGATTCGGTCTTAGCCTCCCTTTTTGACTGGTTGGTACTTTCTTCTCCAGCTTTCGATTTTGGTTTGATTTCATTAGCTGAATTGTTTCTCCAGCCACTTGAATTGATTCTTCCACTGTTGGAAACACCTCCAAGCTTTGATCCTACACCCTTCCTCTTAAATTGGTGTTCAAGCTTAATGGCTACATGCAACATCTCCTCCAACTCCAAATATTATTGCAATTCAAGCTGGTTGGCAATGTCACGGTTCAAACCACCAAGAAATCTTGCCATTGTTGCCTCCCTATCCTCATTCATATTCAACCTCATCATGAGTATCTCCATCTCTTTGTAATAATCCTCCACGGACCTACTTCCTTGAGACAAAGATTGAAGCCTTTGATGCAGCAACCTATGGTAATGTGATGGCACAAACTGCTTTCTCATGGCTCCTTTCATTTGCCACCATGTTGTGATCAAGTCATCACCAACTCTCCTCTGGGTGCCTTGTTCGTTTGTCCACCATTGGAGTGCATAATGGCCAAACTCCATTGCTGCCAACTTCACCTTCTTACCCTCCAAATAATTATGGCAGTCGAATATCATCTCCATCTTTTCTTCCCACTCCAAATATGCCTCGGGATCACTTTTTCCCATGAATGGTGGGATGTTGATCTTGATATTGCTAAGATTGTCGTCTGTTTCTTCCCTCCTAGCTCTCTCTTGGACAGCAAAGGTTTCATCCATGCCTTCCTCAAAGTCTCCACCGAAATTCTCCTCCTCAAATTCCTCTCTCAGTTACTCACGGCCTCCTCGTCCTTGACCTTGACCTTCATGGAATTCTTGCCTATTTCTTATGTTCGGCATTCCTTGGGAAACTTCTAGCCTTCCCATCTTTGATTCATGTGCTCAACTTGAGCACTCACCCGCTGTAATTGTTCCAAAACAGCTTTCAATTCCGTTTGCTAACCACTCCCTGTAGCTCGTGGATCACCATGAAATCCTACGGACTCCTCCTCATTAATTCGCATCGGTGGGTCTCCTCTCTTCACCCTTGAATCTGCCATGTTAGTATGAATAATAAAAAAATAAAATAAATTCTCACCAGATTCACTCCCTCACATGTTTCACTCAATATAAGAACTTGACACTCGTGTTTGCACATTAATTTCGGCTTTTAACCCTCTTTTGTGCTCACACTCTCTTGCCTTTTTCCTCTCAATGAATTATCTCAAATTTCTAATTAAAACACCCACAAAACAGCAATTAGATCACAAGTATGTTTTAATTAAACTTATCAACAAAACAGTAGCTAAAAGTCGTCAATACCGAAGAATTCAACAAAACCTAGTTTTGGCTTTTCTAGGCAAAATAAAGCAAATTAATGAGAAAACTTTGGAATTTTGAAGAACTGGACCAGATGGTAATAGATTATGAGTTCAAGAATAAAATTCTATAGAAAGAAATTCAAATACGAACAACAATCAAATTGAACAAAAATATAGAATAGTTGTTGGTTGCTGTTCTTTGTAATTCAAGTTTTTGTATCAAATCCTTTAACTAATTTTAATCCAAATAATTTAAGCACCCAAATTTCAAATATCCAAAAAAATAAATCTCCAGAAACTCAAAATACCACAAATCAAATATGCAAATCAAACAAGTCCCCAAACTCAAATTTCAACACCAAATTCAACAAACCCGAAATTTTTTTGTTTTTTATTCGGCTTTACCGCTTCTTTTTTTTTTTTTTTTTTTTCACTCACAGAACATAAACAACTGCAGTAGCAAGAATAATTACCAAAATAGCAATTCCAACTGTAACACAAACACCAAACCTGTGACCTCCCAATCAAAAATTTAAGTGGTACGATTTTTTATTTTTTTTTATATGTTGCTGCAAAACCTTCTTTTTTTTTTTTTTGAATATATGAATGCAAATATTTAAGACTAAAACGGCAAAGGAAAATAAAAAAAAAACCAAAATTATCAAGAACAATGATGAAAAACAACCAACAAACTAGAAAACAAAAATACAATAAAACTAGGAAATCCTAATTCAACTAGGAATCAATTTTTATTTTTTATTTTTAACGATGCAGAACATGTATGATGACAGAAGCAACCTTAGCCTAATGCTAAAATTGCAGATCAACACAAAAATAAATAAAGCAAATAAAGATAGATCAAACCTGAACAAAATTTGGCTTTGATACCAAATGATACGAACTTAGGACGACCTGCTCCTAAACCTGTATTATATTAGTTCGGATCTTAATTAAGTTCAAGTTCTAATGGAATTGACCTCAATCCCTAACCAACCTGTGGTTAGAAATCTTGGTATAATATAGATGCCATAATAGGGGATGGAAAACCTATTGATAAGTCAAGCTAAAACAACCAATTCTCTAATGGTGTTTTAGGTGTTCTCAAAGAACAAAGAGATAATTAATCTCACAAGTATTTTCTCAATCAAATCAGGGTTCTATTCTTATTGAAAAGAAGCCTTTAAATAGGCTTTGAAAGAAACAAAATAAACCGTAAAAACCCTAGGAAAAATCGGCCACACAATGAAGAGTTCTAGCTTGACCGATCTTTCCGTTTCCTAATCTAATTAATTAATTCCCTTATTTTCAATTAGGAATTAATTAATTTACAAACAAAATAATAAAATAAAACTTTCCTAAACTTATTTGTTCAATAAGTAAATAAATACAAATCCAAAATTAAAGATAGTTTCCTAAAACAAAAAGTAAAAACAAATTAGGAAACTAAATATGGTAATTTTCAGCTAGGTTGATAATGACCCTTCTTTGACCTAATTGGACTCCAAATTAGCTTCAATAGTCTTTGTGGAATGCCAAATAAGCTTATTATGAAGTTCCTCACGTTGCTCTTGCTTAGAAATATGAGAAAAAGCTAATACAATAAAATACAGTAAAGCCGGCAAAGAATACAGCAAATTTTGGCCTTTCTTCCCCTTGTGTGCAAACCACTATGTTGTTCGGGTTTGAAGCTTCTTTGGCTGGTTTCTATGACTCATCCACCATATGAATTGAACCCATAAGAATTGGGATCCAATTCATACAACCCGACCTCCATATTGGCACTAAAAACGCACCCGGTCCCGTTTTGGCTTCTATTGCTTGTATGAGTAAAACAGGCCTTGGTTCTTTATATATGGACAACCCCTCTTGATTATGACTTATTCCTTGGATAAAGACAGCAAGATTGTCCTTGAACTTCTTGGCTTGGGTTCTAGTGATCGGCCCCACCTTCATCTGTATTGGATCAATACCCCAGCGGGTTGTCGGTTGAACGGTCTCGGGTGGATTCGCATCACTAGGATTGGTCCTAGGTAGCTTGTAAGGGTAAGGTAGACTGCTAGTGCCTTGCACCTGCTCACACTTAGTAACATCCTGCCTCCATTGGCGAACCTATCACTCTTTGCAGATATTGTCCCTAATTTAGCCATCGTATTTGTATAGGATTTTTTGTTTAGAGCTTCCTAGGAGGTCATCCATCCTTGGACTAGTCTCAGCTGAGTATGCTTAAGATCAAATTTTTTTGTACCTTGAAGACAACTGCATTGAAAAGACCTCAATGTTATAAGATAGATTATTATGAAATTTAAATAGGAGGCCTTTCCACTTTTATAATGATGAGGCTGTTTTAGAGCGGTTGGTTGTAGGATTCGAAAGAACTCCAAAGTTAAGTGTGCTCAGGTGAGTGTAATCCAAGGGTGGATAACCTTTTAGGAAGCTCAGAACAAAAAAGTCTATTCCGAGTGCGGTGGCTAAATCGAGGACAATATTAGCAGAGAGTGATACGTTTGCCAGTGAAGATGGGCTGTTACAAATGATATCTGAGCTTGTATCTGGTTGGAAATGTACGAGCAAGGACATTATGTAACACCCTGTCCCAAATTATACCAGAATTGTTTTGCACGTTAACCGAGGTTGACCATTGACCGAGTGGGTCAAAAATTTTACTTTTTGTTTTGGGTGGAATTTCACATTGACCGAAGCATCATTACAAAGTACGTATCATCCCAAGTTCATAGACTAGTAGCACGTCGAAATCGGAGCTACCGTTTGAAAGTTATGAACAAAACAAATTGAGGTGCAAACTGTCCAAGTGGTGCCGGGGTTGACTTTTTGTTCGTGCAAAGTTGAGCTTTGACTCATTCATGCTTGTGAAGTACTCATCGATATGAGTTCATAGACTGGCGGTACACCCAATTTGGACATGTGGTTTGAATGTTATGGACCTGTGAGATTTTTCTGAGACAGCATTTACTATTCATGGATTTGTATGTGTGTGAACAGTGATGCCATTTGTCACAAAAAGTGGACCCACCCGTGAGTGCACAGTGGCACCCACGGGCATTCTGACTGGTTGATAAGGGGAGGGAGGAGAGAGAAGGAGAAGGGGGAGAGAGAAGGAGAAGGGGGAGAGAGAAAGAGGATAGAGAAAGAGAGAGAAAAAAGGGAAGGACCAGCCAACCGCCGTTCACCTATTTCCGACCACCAGAACAGTACACGCTCCACCCCACCTTGACGCCCACCTAAAAACCAGCTGGCCAGCCAAAAATCACGGCCAACCCACCGCCGACGCGCTCGGATTTGAGGTTTGGATTATTTGATTATTTATTAAATTAATTATTCCTTGATTTTTGGGGCATAAAAGATTGGATTTTACGAAAATGTTTTAAAAGAGGAACTTTTCCAATGGAGTGAATAGTGAGGGTTTTGAGAGAAAATATTATTTTCAATTAATTATTATTTATTTACTTATTTATTCTTAGTTGATCAAGTGTACTATGATTATTATTACTATTATAATTGTATAGTAGATAGGGTCACTCACTGAGATGATTAGCAACTCATATTTTAAAATCTGTTCCCCTAGATACAAGGATTGGTAGACGTTCGTCCTGAGCGAGCTTGACCTTCGTTGCTGCAGTGTTTCGAGGAGTTCTCTTTCTTTTCATTTATTTCTATATTATTAAATATGGACTGATTTCTTATTATTCATTTGAAGTGCTATAAATTTGTGAAATTAAATTGTAGTAAGGTGGGAGGAATAAGGTGGTGTGTATAGAAGTGTATTTTCAATGCAGGGAATTTGTGGTAAGTCCAACCCTTAGGGGAGGTTCCGCTGGATTTTTCATTAGAGGGTCTGGTAGGGTTTCCCTGGGATCAGGGCTTATCTAGAGTTTCGATGAGGGACCTTGGACGGGTCTTAACACATTAGGTCCCAAGAGAAGGTGGATTTTGACGATTAGAGTGGGTAAGTGCGAGCACGAGTAGACTACTTGGTGTCCAGTCCCACATTGTTTGGGCATAGATCAAGGGATGGTTCAAATATAATGATACACTCTCATAACGCCAAGGCCTTTTCAGAATAGTTGGCTTTAGGTTTCGAAAGGCTCCAAAGTTAAGCATGCTCAGGCAAGAATAGTCTAATGATGGGTAATCTTCTAGGAAGCTCTGAACAAAAAATCTCATACTGAATGCAGTGGCCAATTGTGGACAATATCAGTAGAGAGTGATAGGCCTGTCAATGGAGGCGGGGTATTATAATGGTATCAGAGCTTGTATCTAGCCAAAAATGAGCTAGTGAGGACAATGAACCCCATGGGGGATGGATTATGATGACCAATATGAGTGGGTGCAAGAGGTATTGGTAGGCTATCTATTGTCCAATCCTACATTGCCTAGGTGTGGAATAGAGGATTGTTCAAATGTAATAATAGTGACTCTTATAGCGCCAAGGCCTTTTTAGAGTGGTTGACTTCAGGGTTCGAAAGAGCTCCAAATTTAAGTATGCTCGGAGGAAAGTAGTTCAAGACAAAAGTAATCAAAGGATAGGTGACCACCTAGGAAGTGAACAAAAATCACATACTGAGTACGGTGGTTAAATTTAAGACAATATCAGCAGAGTGTGACAAGGCCGCTAATGGAGGCAGGGTGCTACACACTTACCTTGGTAGCATCATATTTGTTCATCTTTGGTCATCATAATCCACCTTAGTATATTGTTCACTGATCTTGCCATTTTTTGCCTTGCATGATTTAGGATTCACAAGTCTTATAATGATCTAATTGGTCAACTATTGGATAAACCAATAGTTGAACCAGTTCATTAGTAACCAGTGGACGATACAATAGTTAGTAGCCATTATATGGAAAGGGTCCACTTGAGTTGAGGAAGAATCTGAAGAAAATGATGAAAGTGTTAGATTTGAATATGCTAAGATGTATGATGTTAATGTTCTTCAAGATGAAGATGATGATGATTGGTTATATGAATAGTAGTAGATTAAGACATCAATGAAAAAGGTGCTGTCGGAATTGGTTTGATAGAAAATGACATTGAAGGTGCATCAAATGGAGTTGGTTTGGTATGTAATGATTATGTAGATGCTATTAGAGGTGGCTCAGAAAATAATGACAATGATTGTGCATCAAATGGAGCTTATTTGGTAAAAAATGCTATCTATAATGAAGTGGGCTGGGATTCTGATTATCTTGTTAGCTTGGCATCAAGTTTTGATGAAGATGAAAAGTAGTCACATGTCCCTATTTATAGCATAATGGGTGAGAATTTGGAAACACTAGTTGGAATGAAATTTCCCAGTCAAACTGAATTCAGGGAATGCTTAGCCAATTATGCTTTGTCTGGTGGCTGGAATATTCGATTCATAAAAAGTGTATCTTAAAGGATTACAACAGTGTGTAAGGAAAGTTTTCCTTAGATAATGCAAGCTTCTCATATGCAAGGACATAAATCTTTCTAGATCAAGACATTGTCGAAGGAGCACACATGTTGTAGGTCATTTGATAATAAATTAGTGAATCTAAAATGGTTAGGTAAGAGGTACTTTAATGGTTTCAAAGTAAATCCAAATATGAAGTTGGCCGATTTTTAAGCTAAGATTAGATAGACACTTGTAGTTAACATTACACCATCACAAGCTTATAAAGCTAGACATAAACCCAATGCAAAAGCAATAGGTGATGTGGTTGAGCAACACAGTCGACTTTAGGATTATTATGCAATGATTATGAGATCCAATCCTAGGAGCATTTATAGGTTGAACATAAACATGGAGTCAAGAAGACTCTAGAGGATACACATTTGCTTAGCAGTTAGTAAAAGGGGATTTAAAGTTAGTTGTATCTCTTTCATTGGATTGGATGGATGTCGATTGAAGGACCTAATGGAGGTCAATTGTTGATTGTTGTTGGAAGAAATCCAAACAAGAAAATGTGTTCCATTGCTTATGCTATGGGTGAGACCAGGAGCAAGGACACATGGAAATTGTTCCTATAGTATTTAATGCAAGACATTGGGTATATAGATGATGAAAAGAAATTTATATTCATGAGTAATCAGTAAAAGGTATGAATTGTTTCCACAATATTCTATGTGTTAATTGATTTTTGTTTATATTTTTTTTAGTCTTTATTAGAACCATATAATATACCATATTGAAGTAGTTGGCAAGGGGACCATGGTTTGGTATGTCATATTTAGTTAGTTAGTTAGTTGATAAAGCATGCATTATTGGTCTAGTTGTTAAAGCATGCATTATTAGATCTACCATGTGAGACCATTACTCTTGCAGGGTTTGAACTTCTTTTTTTGTTTAGATTTTGTTTTCGTTTTTTTTTTTTTTTTTTTTTTTTTTAGTAATGTCTATTGTATGCATTGCAGAGTTTAAATCTTACAATTGAATAGCTAATGTTAGATGTAGACCACCAATTTTGTGTGGGACATTTACATGCAAACCTCAGTAAATTGTGCAAAGGAGAGAAGTTAAAGGACATGTTATGAAAGACACTCTTAATTTCCTTATGAAGATTGATGTACCAAAGAAGTTTGCTAAATGGTTGATGAAATTGGAGCTAAGGTATTGAAGTAGACATGCATTTAGAGAGGATTTAATATGTAATTTGCTGACTAATAACATGAATGAGTCTTTTAATGCATGCATTTAGGAGGGTAAAGATAACCCCATTCTAATGTTGTTTGAACATGCTAGAAAAAAGTTGATGGTTGATGAGGGAACAAAAAGGAGCACTTAAAGATGCATACCAAGGATATCTACCCACAACCTTTTAGGAAGCTGGAGCAAATAAAGGCAGGCAGCAGGAGCAGCTAGCATATGAGTGCTAGTCATGAAGTATTTGAGGTTGATCACTTTATAAACAAATATGTGGTCAATTTGAAAGAAGACAACTACAGCTATAGGAAGTGGAATATAAGTGTAATACCATGTAGCATGAAATTTCTTGCATTTTCTTTATAAATCCTTTAGATAGTAAAGTTGTAAACATGAGGGCTCATGAACCATTGATATTTCCATTAGTTGGGCTAAATATGTGGACTAAGACAATATTTGAACTTGTATACCCTCCTCCATACAAGAAAACTTTTAAAAGGCCAAAGAAACTAAGAAGAAAATATCCAAATGAAAAGAAAAGTCTTACATGGGGGCCAATTATGAAAAGCAAAAGTTGTTGTGAATGGGGGCATAGTCAAAGGACTTGCAAGAAAACTGCCATTCAAAGACAAAACCTTAGTGCACTAGAAGCGAGTATGTCTCAGAGCTACGGATGACATGCTTGAAACAAATGTAATTTTTAGGATGGATGTGGTATAATTTGGGCATTATATTTTATGTTCATATGTTTTCCCAAAGTATATATGATATTTGGAATCGATTTTTGATTCTCCTAACTTTTGATTTCTCCTGCATTGTGATCTGATCAGTTGTGCTTTTTACATAAATCTAGATGGAATGAGGCTCCCATAGTGCAAGCAGAGGACAAGGTACTCCAGCTGTCATGCCACAATCATCTTCAGCTCCATATGCTTTTGTATGTATTAATTATTGTATTGTAATTTTTTTGTTATTGTACAATTTTAATTAATTTGTTACACAATGATCTTGCAGGGAGTAACAAGAGGAAGAGTGTTGAGAATCCACCCGAACCTGCACAACCGACAACCCGCTGGGTGCTGATCCGATACAGATGACGACCGGGCCAATCACTAGGGCTCAAGCTAAGAGATTTAGGTCAACCTGGCTGCTTTTATCTAGGGAGTAGTTAATTCTCCAAAGAGCTTGTCAATACCCAATGATACAAGAGCCGTTTTAAGCACATAAGTGGTGACGGCCGATACGGACCCGGGTAGCTGTTTTGGTGCAAATATGGACTCCGGGCGGCGAGAAATGATTCAAACACTTCATGGATTCAATACATATCTCTAGGATCTCATGGAATCAATTCAAGGCAGCTTCAAAGGCAATCAAACAGGTGGTGTGCGCATAGGAGGAAATTTGGCCGATTTTACTGTATTTTGTTGCTGGCTTTATTGTATTTTGCTGAGTTGGCATTTCCTCTTTGATCCAAGCAAGGGCAACGTGTGGGAATCCATGATAATCCTATTTGGCATCCTAAAAGGCATATGGAAGCTGATTTGGAGCTTAAATTGGTGAAAGATTGGTCAAAGACAGCTCAGTAAAAAAGATAGTTATTTAGTTTCCTAATTTGTTTTTGACTTTTAGTTTTAGGAAATTAGTCTTTTAGTTGGCTTTTATTTATTTATTTTCTGGATAAATAAGTTTAGGAAATTTGTTTTTATATTATTTTTATTGTAAATTAATTAATTCCTAATTCAAAATAAAGGAATTAATTAATCAAAACTAGATTAGGAAAGGAGAGAGAAAATTCGGCCACCTTTAGGAAACAACAAGCTTGGCTGGTTTTTGCTTTATTTTTTTAGGGTTTCTTTCTTTGTGACTTTTACCTATTTAAGGGTTATTTTTCAATGAGAATGAAGCTTCAATTTTTCACAGAAAATTAGTTATGAGATTGAATTTCTCTTTGTTCTCTTTGAATGCCTAAAACACCATTAGAGAGAGTGTTTTAGTTTTAACTTATCAATAGGATATCCATCATCTATTATGGTTTCTTTATTATACTAAGGTTTCTAATCACAGGTTGGTTAGGAGTTGATGTCATTCCATTAAAATCTAAACTTAATTGAGATCCGAGCTAATATAATATAGGTTTAGGTGCATGTCGACTTGGGTTCGTATCATTTGGTATCAGAGCCAAATTTTGTTCAGGTTTGATCTTTCTTTATTTGCTTTATTTATTTTTATACTAATCTGCAATTTTGAGCATTAGGTTAAGGTTGCATCCATCTCATACACGTTCAGCATCTTAAAAAAAAGAAAAAAAAATTCATTCCTAGTTAAATTAGGATTTCCTTGTTTTACCGTATTTTTGCTTTCTAGTTTATTAGTTGTTTTTCATCTTTGTTCTTAGTAATTTAGTTTATTGTTGATTTTTATTTGCTGTTTTTTATCTTAAATATTTGTATTCATTTATTCAAAAAAAAAAAAAGAGAGTGGTTTGCAGAATACAAAAAAAATATAAAATATAAAATTATTACTAAATTTGGAGGTTGAATTTTGGTGGTCATGAGTTTGTTGAGTTTTTGGTGTTGGAATTGCAATTTGATTGTTAATTCTTGCTAGTGCAGTTGAGATTATATTTTTTGAGTTAAAAAAAAAAAAGAAGAAGAAAAAAACCAAATAAAAAATTTGTTGAATTTGGTGTTGAAATTTGTTTGCTGACACTTTCTTTGAACTGCTGAGTTATTGACTATTTATTCAATATTTGGAGTTGCTGGAGATTTATTTTTTCTGCTTGATATTTGAATTTTGGATGCTAAATTAATTGGATTAAAAATTAGTTAAAGAATTTGGTATAAAAACTTAAATTACAAGAACAACAACCAACAACTATCCTATATTTTTGTTCGATTTGATTCTTGTTCGTGTTTGAATTTCATTCACCATATTTTATCCTTGAATTATTGGTTCATTCATATTCTGGACAGCTTTTATTTCGTTCCAAAATTTGCTTGTTGATTTACTTTGTTTTTGCTTAGAAAAGCCGAGCATAGGTATTTTTATTTGTTTTTGCTTAGAACAGCCGAGAATAGGTATTTTAATTCCACTCGGTATTTGTTTGATTTAGTTGCTGTTTTATTAATAAGTTTAAATTAAGGTACGCTTGTGATCTAGTTGCTGTTTAAGTGTGTTTTAATTAGAACTTTAAGTTAATTCTTTGAGTGGAAAAAGGCAAGAGAGTGTAAGCTTAAAAGAGGGTCAAAAGCCGAAACTAGTGTGCAAACACAAGTGTTGAGATCTTGTTTGAGTGAAACACATAAGGAAGTGAATTTGGTGAGGTCCTCTTTTACTTTTGTGTTCTTCATACTAACGTGGCAGATTCAAGGTTGAGAAGAGAAGATCCACCATTGAGAATTAATGAAGAAGAGTCTGTAGGATTTAAAGGAGATTCCCAGGCTTCGGGGAGTGGAGATGAGCACACAGACATGAGGGCCATCTTGGAGAAAATACAGTGGATGAATGCTCAATTTGATCACATAAATCAAAGGATGGATAGGTTAGAAACATCACAATGAGGGTCGAATACAAGGTTTGATACTCATGGAGGCCAAGGTCGAGATCGAGAAGGTTGAAGGTGACTTAGAGAAGAATTCAGGGAAGGCAATTTTGGAGATGACTTAGATGAAGGGTATGATGAAATTTTTGAACCTCAAGGAAGCCCAATCTGTGGGAGACCAGCAAGGAATGAGGATGATGATCTTGGGAATATTAAGGTTAGCATACCGTCTTTCATGGAAAAAAGTGACCTAGAGGCTTACTTGGAATGGGAGGAGCCTATAGAGATGATCTTTGATTGCCACAACTATTCGGTGGCTAAGAAGGTAAAAGTGGCAGTAATGGAATTTGGGCATTATTGACTCCAATGGTGGAAAAATAAACAAGATACCCGAAGAAGAGTAGGTGATAAATTGATTACTACTTGGCAACAAATTAAAGGGGCCATGAGGAAGTGATTTGTACCCACTCATTACCATAGGTTGCTGTATCAAAGACTCCAATCATTATCACAATGTAGTAGGTCCGTGGAGAATTATTACGAGGAGATGGAGATGATCATGATGAGATTGAGTATGAATGAAGAAAGAGAAGTAACCATGGTATGGTTCCTAGGTGGATTGAATCAAGAGATAGCAAATCATTTTGAATTACAACAATATGTGGAATTGGAAGAGATGTTGCATGTGGCTATTAAACTTGAGCATCAATTCAAGAGGAGGGGTGTAATCTCATGGTTTAGGGGTATTTCCAACAGTAAAAGGTCAAATCCAAGTGGCTAGAGAAACAATCCTATCAATAAAAACAAGTCAAAACTAAAAGTTGGAGAAGAAAGTTCAAATCGGCCAAAGAGAAAGGCAGGAACCGAATCTATCCAAGCACCAAAGAATGAAGGCAAATATGATCCTAAACCCTTAAGATCTAGAGAAATTTTTTGTTTTAAGTGCCAGTGACAAGGAACATCACTAGCCAATGCCCAAATAGAAGAATCATGGTGTTAAAAGGGTAATGGTGAGCTAGAACTGGAAGGTGAGGAGAGTGGAGATGAAACTGAGCAAGAAGAGGAAGACTTTGAGGATGAAGTTGAGATCTTACTTGCACCAAACACCGAATTAAATTTGGTTTCTAGGAGAGTGTTGGTTGTATACGAGGATGAGGATCAAGTCCAAAGGGAAAACATCTTCCACACCTGATATGAAATCCAAAGTAAGATTTGTAGTATGATAATTGATAGTGGAAGTTGTACAAATAAGATTTTTAGTATGATAATTGATAGTGGAAGTTGTACAAATGTAATTAGTAACATTGTGATTGATAAATTAGGCTTAGCAAAAATTAAACAACCCAAGCCTTATAAATTACAATGGCTTAATGATAGTGGTGAAATGAAAGTGAATAAACAGGCTAAAGTAAAATTTAGCATAGATAAATATATGGATGTTGTTTTGTGTGATGTTGTACCTATGCATGCCGAACATATTCTATTAGGTAGGCCATCGCAATTTGATAAAGATACTATTCATTGTGGTCGAGAGAATTGTATTGTTTTTAGATTTAAAGGTAAAAAGGTCAAACTGGAGCCATTAACTCCCAAGGAGGTGTATAGAGATCAACTACAAATACAACAAAAGAGGGAGGCTGAAAAGATCAAGGAGAAAGCAAGCATGGCACCCATGGATTCACCATCCATCCAAGAAGTTAGGTCCAAGTTTACTGTCCAAGGTAAGTGTTCCAAATCTAAATTTGAGGGAAAAGAAAGAGAGAAGACTGAGAGTGATAAAAGACATGAAAAAGCCAAGAGTGGAGTGACAGAGGAAGAGAAACCCGAGAGTGTAAGAAAGCTAGAAAAATCCGAGAGTGAGGGACAATCCATGAGTGAACAAGAAAAAGAAAGAAAAGAGAAGAAAAATAAAAAAATTTATCTTAGCTTTGGTGGTGTTAATAAAACAATTTTGAATAAGAAACCATTACTAGTTATGATTTATAAAGATGCATATTTAAATGATCAAGCTAACCTTGAAGAACTTGAAGTGCCAAATTCTATATCTTCTCTTTTGTAGGAATTTGATGAACTTGATTTTTGCCAAAATAAACTTGTATTTCTAGGATTTGTTGTGATAGTGTTTGACCCAAGAGATTGAGTTTGGTTGCATTTAAGGAAAGAGAGATTTTCCAAACAAAGAGGCAGTAATTAATTGATGCAAACCCGCCCGAGCTCGCACCACCGACAACTCGCTGGGGTACTGATCCGATACAGATGAAGACTGGACCGATTACTAGGGCTCAAGCTAAGGGGTTTAAGGACAACCTTGCTGCCTTTATCCAAAAAGTATTTCATTTTCAAAAGGGCTTGTCCATACCTGAAGATAAAAGACCTGTTTTAAGTATTCAAGTGATGGAGGATGATACATCAGACACCCATACATCGGATATTTTATATCGGACACCCATGTCTCAGACATCTGATCTCGGACGAGTCTTGCCTCGGACATCTGATCTCAGATGAGTTTTACCTCGGACATCTGATCTCAAACTTCGGACATCGAATGTAACTTAGCTTGGCCAGACACAACTTAGCTTGGACAGACATCAGTTAGCTTGGCCAGACACAACTTAGTTTGGATAGACATCAGTTAGCTCGGCCAAACACAAGTTAGCTCGGACAGACATCAGTTAGCTCGGATAGGCCATAAGTTAGCTCGGTTGAAGATATAATTCCGCCTAGATGTCAAAGTCAACTCGTTACCTAATTTGCGATTGACTTTTCTTTCTTTTTGGGTTTTTTTTGTTTATTTATTTTCTGGACAAATAACTTTAGGAATGTTTTTTATTTTATTGTAAATTAATTAATTCCTAATTTAATATAAAGGAATTAATTAATCAAACTTAGATTAGGAAAGGAAGTATAGTTGCGGCCAACTAGGTTTCTTTATGTGTGTGGCCGGTTTTATCTAGGGTTTATTTTGTTTTCTTTCAAAGCCTATTTAAAGGCTTATTTTTCAATAAGAATACAACTTTGATTTGATTGAGAAAATACTTGTGAGATTAATTATCTTTTTGTTCTTTGAGAACACCTAAAACACCATTAGAGAATTGGTTGTTTTAGCTTGACTTATCAATAGGTTTCCCATCCCCTATTGTGGCGTCTACATTATACCAAGGTTTATAACCACAGGTTGGTTAGGGGTTGAGGTCCATTCCACTAGAACTTGAACTTAATTAAAGATCCGGGCTAATATAATACGGGTTTAGGAGCAGGTCGTCCTAGGTTCGTATCATTTGGTATCAGAGCTAAATTTTGTTCAGGTTTGATCTATCTTTATTTGCTTTATTTGATTTTGTGTTATTCTACAATTTTAGCATTAGGTGAAGGTTGCTTCTATCACCATACGCGTTCTGCATCTTTAAAAAAAAAAAAAAAATTTATTCCTAGTTGAATTAGGATTTCCTAGTTTTATCGTACTTTTGTTTCCTAGTTTGTTGGTTGTTCTTCATCATTGTTCTTGTTGATTTTGGTTTTGTTGATTTTTCTTTGCTGTTTTAGTCTTAAATATTTGCATTCATATATTCAAAAAAAAAAAAAAAAAGTTTGCGGCAACATTTACAAAAAAAAAAATCGCACATTTGTGTTTATTTGGAGATCACGGGTTTGGTGTTTGTTTTGGAGTTGGAATTGCAATTTTGGTAATTATTCTTGCTACTGGAGTTGTTTATGTTCTGTGAGTGAAAAAAAAAAAAAAAAAAAGAAGAGGTAAAGCCAAATATGAAAAAAAAAAAAATATTTCAGTTTGTTGGAGTTTGATTTGCTTGCTGGAAATTTGTTGGAGCTGCTGGGTTTTTTTTTTTTGATTATTTATTTGAGTTGCTGGGAAATTATTTTTGCTGCTGCATATTTGGATTTTGGGTGCTTAAATTATTTGGATTAAAATCAATTAAAGGATTTGATACAAAACTTGAATTACAAAGAACAACAACCAACATCTATTCTATATTTTTGTTCAATTTGATTCTTGTTCGTATTTGAATTTCTTTTTCTAGAATTTTATTCTTGAACTCATAATCTACTACCATCTGGTGCAGTTTTCAAAAATTCCAACGTTTTCCTATTATTTTATGTGTTTTCTTGCCTAGAAAGCCAAAAAATTAGGATTTGTTGGATTCTTTCGGTATTGCCTACCTTTTGCTTTCTGTTTTGTTGATAAGTTTAATTAAAACATACTAGTGATCTAATTTCTGTTTTGTGGGTGTTTTAATTAGAACTTTGAGATAATCCATTGAGTGCAAAAGGCAAGAGTGTGTAAGCTTAAAAGAGGGTAAAAGCCGAAACCAGTGTGCAAACACGAGTGTCGAGTCCTTATTTGAGTGAAACACGTAAGGGAGTGAAATTGGTAAGGTCCTATTTTATTTCTATTGCATTATTATACTAACATGACAGAATCAAGGATGAGGAGAGGGGAGCCACCCTTGAGGATCAATGAGGAGGAGTTTGTAGCATTCCATGGCGATGCCCGAGCCACCGGGAGCGGAGACCAAGTGGACATGAGAGCTGTTTTGGAATCAATACAGCGGGTTAGTGCTCAAGTTGAGCATGTGAATCAAAGAGTGGGAAGACTAGAAGCCTCACAAGGAATGCCAAATACAAGAAATAGGCAAGAATTCCATGGAGGACGAGGAGGTCGCGAGAGACCGAGAGAGGAATTTGATGAGGAACCATTCGGTGGAGACTTTGAGGAAGGTATGGACGAAACTTTTACTGTCCAAGATAGAATTGGCCGTGGAAGATATAGGAGGGAAGATACAGATGATGATTTGGGAAATATCAAGGTTAATATCCCGCCTTTTATGGGTAAAAGTGATTCCGAAGCTTATTCGGAGTGGGAAGAAAAAATGGAGATGATTTTTGACTGCCACAACTATTCGGAAGGTAAAAAGGTGAAGTTGGCAGCAATGGAGTTTGGCCATTATGCTCTCCAATGGTGGACAAATGAGCAAAGCACCCGAAGGAGAGTTGGTGATGACTTGATTACAACATGGCGACAAATGAAAAGAGCCATGAGAAAGCGGTTTGTGCCATCCCATTACCATAGATTGCTGCATCAAAGGCTTCAATCTTTGTCTCAAGGAAGCAGGTCTGTGGAGGATTATTACAAGGAGATGGAGATGTTAATGATGAGGCTGAATATGAATGAGGATAGGGAGGCAACAATGGCGAGATTTCTTGGTGGTTTGAACCGTGACATTGCCAACCAACTTGAATTACAACAATACTTGGAATTGGAGGAGATGTTGCATGTAGCAATTAAGCTTGAGAACCAATTCAAGAGGAGGGGTGTCAGCGCACGGTTTGGAGGAATTTCTAGTAATGGAAGGGCAAGTTCAAGTGGCTGGAAAAACAATTCCACTTATGAAAGCAAGTTGAAGCCGAAGCTTGGTGAATAAGCTACTAACCGACCAAGAAAGGAACTTAAAACCGAATCTGCCCAAGCCATTAAAGGTGAGATAAAATCTGATCCTAAACTTCAAAAAACCAGAGAAATAATTTGTTTTAAGTGCCAAGGAAGAGGACACATAGCCAGCCAATGTCCAAATAGAAGAATCATGGTATTAAAGGGTGACGACGAGCTGGAATCTTCAAGTGAAGAAAGTGAAGTTGAAACCGAGCAAAAGGAGGATTGCAATGAAGATGAAGCCAAACCTGTTGATACATCTAATGCCGAGTTGAGCCTGGTTTCAAGGAGAGTACTTGCTGTCTACAAAGATGAAGAGCAGATACAAAGAGAAAACATCTTCCACACTCGCTACGAAATACAAGGTAAAATTTGCAGCATGATTATAGATAGTGGGAGTTGTACCAATGTGATAAGTAATCTTGTAGCTGATAAATTAGGCTTGAAAACAATTAAACATTCAGAACCCTATAGGTTGCAATGGTTAAATGATAGTGGTGAGATGAGGGTAAATAAACAAGCCAAAGTAAAATTTAGCATAGGTAGATATGAGGATGTAGTCTTATGTGATATTGTTCCCATGATTGCTGGACATATACTACTAGGTAGACCATGGCAACTTGATAAAGATGCTACTAATTTTGGCCAAGAAAATAGTATTATTTTCAGGTTTAAAGGGAAGAAGGTCAAGCTGGAACCATTATCTCCTAAAGAGGTTTATAAAGATCAATTACAAATGTAACAAAGGAGAGAAGCCGAAAAGCTCAAGGGAAAAGCAAGTATGGCACCAACGGCTTTACCAACCTTTCAAGAAGATAAGAATGAGGTTGTTGATCAAGGTAAGGTTTCTAAGGCTCATATTGAATGGAAAGATCAAGGAAAAGCTGAAAGAGAGGGGAAAGAAAGAGGCAAACCCGAGAGCTTGGAGAAGGAAGGAAAATCCGAAGGTTTGCGCCAATCCAAGGGAAAAAGAGAAAAAGAAAGAAAAGAAAGGTTAAGTAGCAATTTTTATTTGAGTTTAGGGGATATTAATAAGGCTATTGAGTGTAAGAAACCTTTGCTGTTCATGATTTATAAAGAAAATTATTTTAATGATCAAACTAACTTTGAAGAACTTGAATTGCCAAGTTCAATGATTTCTCTTTTGAAGGAATTTGGAGATGTCTTCCCAAATGAGATTCCAAGTGGATTACCACCTATTCGAGGGATAGAACATCAAATTGACTTTGTTTCAGGGGTTGCCATACCAAATAGACCAGCTTATAGGAGCAATCCCGAGGAAACAAAGGAGCTGCAAAAATAGGTAAGTGATTTGCTTGATAAAGGAGACATTCGTGAGAGTTTAAGTCCATGTGCTGTTCCTGTTTTGTTGGTACCTAAAAAGGATGGTTCTTGGAGAATGTGTGTTGATTGTAGGGCTATAAATAACATTACCATCAAATATAGGCATCCCATTCCTAGATTAGATGATATGCTTGATGAGTTGCATGGTGCTTGCATGTTTACAAAAATTGATCTTAGGAGTGGTTATCATCAAATTAGGATGAAAGAAGGTGATGAATGGAAAACCGCATTCAAAACTAAATATGGGCTGTATGAATGGTTAGTTATGCCTTTTGGATTATCCAAAGCACCTAGTACTTTTATGAGGCTTATGAATCAAGTAATGCGGCCATTTATTGGTAAATTTGTGGTTGTTTATTTTGATGCATTCTAATATATAGCCGAAATTTGGATGACCATGTGGATCAACTTAGGCAAGTTTTGCAAGTTCTTAGAAAAGAAAGATTGTTTGCTAACATTAAAAAATGTGAATTTTGCAAAGATGAGCTTGTGTTTCTAGGGTTTGTAGTAAGTGCTGCAGGAATCAAAGTTGACCAAGCTAAGGTGAAAGCAATTCAAGAGTGGCCAGTTCCTACTTCTATCACCCAAGTGAGGAGCTTTCATGGCTTGGCAAGCTTTTATAGAAGATTTGTCAAGGATTTTAGTACCATAGCAGCACCATTGAATGAAGTCGTCAAGAAGAATATTGGCTTTAAATGGGGAGAAGTACAAGAAAAATCTTTTAATTTGTTGAAAGAAAAATTATGTAATGCACCTTTATTAGTTTTGCCAAATTTTTCTAAGACTATTGAAGTTGAGTGTGATGCTTCGGGTGTAGGTATTGGAGCTGTCTTAATGCAAGAAGGAAGACCCATAGCCTACTTTAGTGAAAAATTAAATGGAGCTGCCCTAAACTACCCGACTTATGACAAGAAGATGTATACTTTGGTGAGGGCTTTGGAGCATGGCAGCATTATCTCATGCCAAAGGAGTTTGTGATTCATACGGATCATGAGTCTTTGAAGCATATCAAGGGTCAAGGAAAGCTCAACCGAAGGCATGCCAAGGGGATTGAATTTATTGAAACTATTCCCTATGTGATCCGCTACAAAAAAGGTAAAGAAAATGTGGTTGCCGATGCATTATCCCGAAGGTATGTACTCTTTTCTACCTTAGATGATAGATTGCTTGGATTTGAACAATTGAAAGAACTTTATGAGCATGATAGTGACATTGGAGAAATTTTTAAAACCTGTTTGAAACATGGATTTAATAAATTTTACATATTTGAGGAATATTTGTTTAAGGAAAATAAACTTTGTGTGCCTAATTGTAGTATTAAGGAATTATTGGTGCGGGAAGGACATGGGGGTGGTTTAATGGGTCATTTTGGTGTTTTAAAAACTTTATCCTTGTTGCAAGAACATTTTTATTGGCCTAACATGAGGAGAGATGTTGAGAGAATTTGTGAAAGATGTTTAAAGTGCCGAAAAACAAAATCAACATTGAAGCCGCATGGATTGTATAAGCCTTTGCCGATTCCTACCTATCCTTGGGTATATTTGTCTATGGATTTTATTCTTGGGTTGCCTAGGTCAAGGATAGGTAAGGATTCAATTTTTGTTGTAGTAGATAGGTTTTCTAAGATGGCACATTTTATTGCATGTAACAAAACAGATGATGCATCCAATATTGCTAATTTATTTTTCAAGGAAATTGTGAGGTTGTATGGAATGCCAAAAACTATTGTTTCGGATAGGGATGCTAAGTTCTTAAGCTATTTTTGGAAAACTTTGTGGGCTAAATTAGGTACTAAGCTTTTATTCTCAACTACTTGTCATCCACAAACTGATGGACAAACCGAAGTAGTAAATAGAACCTTGTCTGCATTGTTGAGAGCATTAATTAGTAGAAATTTAAGAACTTGGGAAGAACGTTTGCCACATGTTGAATTTGCATACAATAGATCTTTACATTCAGCAACTAAATTTACTCCATTTGAAATTGTTTATGGTTTTAATCCTTTGACTCCATTAGATTAAACACCTTTACCTTTAAGTGAGCGTGCTAATCTAGATGGAAAACAAAAAGCTGAATTTGTAAAGCAGATTCATGAGAAGACACGAGCAAATATTAAGAGGAGGACCGAGCAATATGCAAAGGTGGCTAATCAAGGCCGAAAATCAATGGTGTTTAAACCTGGAGATTGGGTGTGGCTGCATTTAAGGAAAGAAAGGTTTCCTGAACAAAGGAAATCCAAACTAATGCCGAGGGGCGATGGACCTTTTCAAGTTTTGGAAAGGATAAACGACAATGCCTACAAACTTGATTTACCGGGTGAGTATAGTGTTAATGCCACCTTTAATGTTGCTGATTTATCTCCTTTTGTCGCAGGTGATGACTTCGATTTGAGGACAAATCCTTTTCAAGAGGAGGGGAATGATGCAAACCCGCCCGAGCTCGCACCACCGACAACTCGCTGGGGTATTGATCCGATACAGATGAAGACTGGATCGATTACTAGGGCTCAAGCTAAGAGGTTTAAGGACAACATTGCTGCCTTTATCCAGAAAGTATTTCATTCTCAAAAGGGCTTGTCCATACCTGAAGATAAAAGACCTGTTTTAAGTATTCAAGTGATGAAGGATGATACATCGGACACCCATACAGCGGATATTTTATATCGGACACCCATGTCTCGGACATCTGATCTCAGACGAGTCTTGCCTCGGACATCTGATCTCGGACGAGTTTTACCTCGGACATCTGATCTGAGACTTCGAACATCGGATGTAACTTAGCTCGGCCAGACACAACTTAGCTCGGACAAACATCCGTTAGCTCGACCAGACACAACTTAGCTCGGACAGACATCAGTTAGCTCAGCCAGACACAACTAGTTTGGATAGACATCAGTTAGCTCGGCCAAACACAAGTTAGCTCGGACAGACATCAGTTAGCTCGGATAGGCCATAAGTTAGCTCGGACAACAGCGAGACATAAGTTAGCTTGATTGAAGATATAATTCCGCCTAGATGTCAAAGTCAACTCGTTACCTAATTTGCGATTGACTTTTCTTTCTTTTTGGGTTTTTATTTATTTATTTATTTTATGGACAAATAACTTTAGGAAGGTTTTTTATTTTATTGTAAATTAATTAATTCCTAATTTAATATAAAGGAATTAATTAATCAAACTTAGATTAGGAAAGGAAGTATAGTTGCGGCCAACTAGGTTTCTTTATGTGTATGGCCGGTTTTATCTAGGATTTTTAGGGTTTATTTTGTTTCTTTCAAAGCCTATTTAAAGGCTTATTTTTCAATAAGAATACAACTTTGATTTGATTGAGAAAATACTTGTGAGATTAATTATCTCTTTGTTCTTTGAGAACACCTAAAACGCCATTAGAGAATAGGTTGGTTAGGGGTTGAGGTCTATTCCATTAGAACTTGAACTTAATTAAAGATCCGGGCTAATATAATAAGGGTTTAGGAGCAGGTCGTCCTAGGTTCGTATCATTAATTCTCAAAGGGGCTTGTCAATACCCAAAAATACAAGATCCATTTTAAGCAAACAAATGGTGAAGGCTGATACAAACCTAGGTAGCTATTTTCGTGCAAATATGGACTTAGGCGGCAAGAAATAGCTCCAACACTTCATGGATTCAATACATATCTCTAAGAGGTCATGGAATCAAGTCAAGGCAGATTCAAAGGCAATCAAACAGGTGGTGTGCACATAGGAGGAAGTTTAGCCGATTTTACTGTATTTTGTTTCTTTTACTGTATTTTGCTTAGTTGGCATTTTCTCTTTGATCCAAGCAAGCGACACGTGTGGGACTCCATGATAATGCTATTCGGCATCCTAAAAGGCATATAGAAGTTGATTTGGAGCTTAAATTGGTGAACGATTAGTCAAAGACAGCTTAGTCAAGAAGATAGTTATTTAGTTTCCTAATTTGTTTTTTATTTTTAGTTTTAGAAAATTAGTCTTTTAGTTGGTTTTTATTTATTTATTTACTGGAAAAATAATTTTAAGAAAGTTATTGTTTTATTATTTTCATTGTAAATTAATTAATTCCTAATTCAAAATAAAGGAATTAATTAATCAAAACTAGATTAGGAAAGAAGAGAGAAAATTTGGTCACCTTTAGGAAACAACAAGCTTGGCTGGTTTTTGCTTTATTTTTTTAGGGTTATTTCTTTGTGACTTTTACCTATTTAAGGGTTATTTTTCAATGAGAATGAAGCTTGAATTTTTCTTTGTTCTCTTTGAACACTTAAAACACCATTAGAGAGTGAGTGTTTTAGTTTTGACTTATCAATAGGATATCCATCACCTATTGTGGCATCATCATTATATCAAGGCTTCTAATCACACGTTGGTTAGGGGTTGAGGTCATTCCATTAAAATCTGAACTTAATTAAGATCTAGGCTAATATAATATGGGTTAGGCACATGTCGACCTAGATTTGTATCAACGAGCTCGACAAGGAAGGGCCATAAGAAGAGGAAGAGGAAGAGAACAATAGCGTAAAAGAAAAGGTACAACCATTGATGAACTACAACCGCCTACTCAATAATCACTATCATCTAGTGCTCAAGCACTACATTCAAGAGGCAAACAACAATCCCTTGTATAGCCAAAATGAATTTAAAATGGCAACTACTGTTATGGAATAGATGTTGTGAAGTCGAAGTCTTGTTTTGTTGATGTTGGACGTAAATATGTTAATTATACTTTTATGCACATCTAGCAGCTTTATGAACATGGTTAAAAGCTGTTACAAAGTTCTTGTGAAGTATTTGGGTTTATTTGCTTATTAGGCTAGTAGAATTTTTGAAAACTCTTAAACATGTTAGGTTTAAAGTTCAATAGAGTTATTTGTGGTATTATATTTTAATTTGATGTAAGACATATATTAAAGCACTTTATACGACTATGTAGTTGTATAGCCACTCATTGAAGTTAAAAGGAGTCACTTATGATATTTAAATTTCAGCATATTCTCATTATTTTAGTTAGCTTTATGCTGAAATTTTGATTGTTTTAGTTATGAAAATGGTCAAGCAATGGTGTCAATAAAAAAGTGCTAATTGATATAAGATTTAATATGTTCAAAGTCAACAAACATATTCACTTGCAATACCAAACAGTCAATTACACTCAATAGCAATTAACTTCAATGAAATTGACAAATTAATAAACAAAAAATGCAGTACCAAGCATCATGCCACATTATATATTGTATTTAACTTCAGTGATAAATATCCGAGAAGAGATGCATAAAACCATCAATTGTACAACCCACTACTAATGTAAATACAAATAACCATTTATTGTCTTACCCTTGCATCCAGAACCACTCCATTAAACAATTATCAAAAATATCAAAACTACTACTAATACAATGTACATCTTTCTAGTTTTGCCTACTCACATCTTTAATTTTCCCTCAAATTTGACAAACGTCCTCTCTACATGCTTAGTATGAGACATCCATTTTTTAAGCTCTGATTTATAATTTTTATCATAAGTTTGTTAGACTCTTGTTGCTTATATGTTATAATGTCATCCTCCAAATTTTGTCTTTTCCATCTTAATCGATCAACCACATTTTTAGTATTGTCTGCCATGGGCATCAATCCATTTAAAAAATTTGCAACCTCCAGCTTCCTATAAACATAATAATGTATTTGAAATATTGTAATTAGTGATATATATAGAACAAGCTCAAATTAGGTTCTTGATATCAGCACTAATGTGAGGACTTCTTTTCTTAGCCTTTCAATCTCATCAAAAGCTAAGATTTAAAACTATATTTACTAATTACCAGATTCTAAGAAGGTTCACTTTTCTTAAATAAGGTTTTAGTATATTTTTAAATCTATATTATACCATTTTTGAATTTTGAACTCTATCCCTTGATATGATTCAAAGGCTAATAAAAGAAGACCTAACATTAAAAACATTATATCATTTTGATGTGAGCCTAATTCTATATATATATATATATATCCATATTCTAGCCAAACCAATCAATTGATGGTGAGTAATGAGTATGCAGCCACAAATACAAAATATTTACCATTCTTTGTCAAATAAAATGGAACCAATTTCTACTATTCTTTTGTAGCAACATATAGCAATAAATAACAAAATATAAAATGAGAAACATACTACAAATTTAAGACAAGCTTCATGCGTTGATCCACGAAAACAAAAAAGAAAGAACCTAATTCATTGAAATTGATCTATTAGTGAATCAAATCAATATTATCAATCATCTTCAACAAATCCAAAGCATTTTCTTTCACATTAGAATTGCCGTTTTAAGCTACCTCCACAGTTTCATTCTTCCAAAACCTTCAAACCATCTCTTTAACCTTTTTCCTGAAAATAAAACAAAAGAATATATTTATACATAAACAAAACATAAGCAGACAAGTTTACAATTTGACAATTTAAAATTATATAGCCTTAACATGAGTATGATATTTTTATTGACCTAAAACGTCACATCGAAGCTAAATCTTTAAATACCTAAATCCTAAAACAATACCTTATATGTAGCATAGCTGTAGAATCTCCTCATAGGATAGATATTGGCCATTGATGTTCTGAGCACAGTTGGTTGTGGTGTATTACAATTGCATAGCAAAGCTAAATTCGTTGAAGAAATGGAGTTGTTTGATGTTTTGACCATAGCTAGTTGTGGTGCATCCCAATTGCACAGTAAAGTTGAATTGATTGAAGAAATTGAGTTGTTTGATATTTTGGCCACAGATAGTCGCAGTGTATCCCAATTGCATAGCAAAGTTGAATTCGTTGAAGAAACTGAGTTGTTGGAAGACATCTTTTCTTCTTTGTCTTCTTCGTCTAGTTCTTCTTCTTCTTCTTTTTCGCAAAATTGTTCTTCCTTAAGAGCTGCAAAGATTTTGTTGTCATTTGTTTGGGCTTTAAAAGTGAGGATTTGGTTTTGGGGGGGAGTTAAAAGGTCTGTTTAGGCAATTGATAAAAAAAAAAATATTTTTATTTTTAAAATGACAAAAATTAGAGGAAAATAAGAAAAAAATATTTTTAAAATCATATTTAAGGGTTACATGAGGTGCATATGACCCCTATTTGATAGAATTTATTAATTTTTACTGAACTATAGTAAATTGAAATAATTTTGAAAACATAAGGTATCAGGATGGCGATATTAATTGTAGAGCCACATAATATGACAACAATTAATTGAAAAGGTATAAAGCTTTACATTTTAACTTGAAGTAATAGAATTTGTTCCATTTCGAACCATGATATTCAAATTGCTTCATTAATTGATTGTGTTCTTTTGAATACTTCAGTAATTTGATGTTAGTTATCATGAACTTGTATTATATATGTACCAATTTGATGATTGTTGAATTACCACTCTTTTTTTAGGGTTTGAATTATTCAAAGATGTGTCATAACTCATAATTATTAGATTTATATTATCTTTAAGATTCCTTTCATGTAGCAATCTATATCATTTGACACCTAAATTGTACAAGTTTAACCAATTGCATTACATGTAAGTCCAAAGGATGAGTTTTTGTGTGGTTAAATTTTTGTTTTGACTGTTACACCATTGCATAGAGCTCGTCAACGTAAGTTTACGGCTGGCAACATACTTAACTCTAAGTTATGCTTTGAAAGATATCGATCTATAAATTTTAACACTTTATTATTTTACCAGTGAGGATACCACTATTAGTATTGGTTTAAAAAGGCATGTGTGTATATAAATACATAGGCACAAGCTTTCATGTGAGAAGCATTACACCCAAAAAGCCCTCCAAAAGTCTACAAATCCTATGAAAACCCAAGCCATTCCCTTTTCACTTGCATCTTAATTAGCTTAGCATTGACATGCAATTGAGCAATCCGACCAAATTGACCTCATTTCTTGCCAACCAAGCTACCCACCCTAACCATTAGATTATCCATTAAGGTTCTAGCCTACCATGAAAATTTATCATGGTAGCCCCACGTGCTTAGATTAGCCAAAATCACCAATGAGCTGTGTTTTTCTAGTCATCAGATTTTGGCCAATTTTAGGTTGTGGCTTCCACCTTGTCCTCTATTTTAAGCTCATAAGTTCAAATATAACCTCAATTTAGCTCAATTCATCTCTATTTAAGAGATCTATTAGTATTAAGTTTGGTTAAAACTTTCCATCAATTTTTGGCTACCACAACTTTTAATTGATGGAGTTAAATATACCATCATGTTACCAATCTCATGGGCTTTCCGTTGATATACAGATTGCTTGTTGTAATTGAATTTTGAGTAACTATCCAGTGTGGATCAATTTGTGTAAATACCAGTAAATTCGACTGAAATTGAAAATTTAGGATGGAATTCTAGTTGTTGATGTTTTCCCAGAGGTTATCGAAAGCTAATAGAAAATTCAAGTTCATAAAATTGACAATAGATTAAAAAACCCCAATTTTGAATATCGAGTCCAACAGATTTTGTCAGGACCCGTCCAAAGTTCCCCACCGGAACCCTAGACAAGCCCTGATCCCAGGGAAACCCTACCGGACCCTTCTGTGGAAGATCCGGCAGAACCTCCCCTAAGGGATGGACTTACCACAAAATTTCCTGCACTGAAAACACACTTCTATAATTGTTCCCTTATTCCTCCCACAGTACGACGAACTGGTTCCACAAATTTCAGCACTCCAAAATAAAAATACAGTAATCCAGTGCAATACAAATACATAAGTGTCCCATACAGTATACAGAGCTTTATGAAGTACTACAAAATACAGAATACAACAAAAGTGAACGAAATATTACAACTGCAGTAAAAGAAGAACAAGGTACTGCGCGAACAAATACAGCGAGGAAGATCGAGTCCGCTCCGAGTGAACACCGACTACCTGGTACCTAGAGGAACGAAATTTAAGAGTGTGAGATGCTAATCATCTCAGTGAGCGACCCTACTACTCTACACTATCATACCACGGTAATAGGTATATAAATAATAATTATTTGGAAATAATAATGTCTCTCAAAACCCTTACAATTCTCTCAGTTGGAAAGGTTCCCCTTTTAAAACATTTTCACAAAACCCTTTATTCATATTTCCCGAAAACCAAGACATCAATTAAATACCAGAACAGTAATATTATATTTTTAATTCCAATACAGTTTCCAAACATTTTATTTTTAAAACACAGTTCTGAAAATCATTTGATGCACCCACTATATACCAGTGGCGCCAACAGTACCCAGCGTCCCAAGGTACCGCCAGACAGGAGGTTATAGAAAGAAACCGGCATACGGTCGCGTGGCGTCCCACTGCGCCGCTGCTAACCTGGTGTCCCGGCCAAAGGGGGGTGGCCGCCCTCTCCGATGGCATCCACAGGACACCCTCATAATATCAACCGCGCGCTACTCACACCCACCTGCGCGCTAATCACAACCGTGTGCACACTAACCATATCACATATACCATATCACATAATCAGAACACCAGTACGTGCACGGTGCATCTAAAAATTATAAAATCCATAAATTTAAATCATAAAACAAATTTCACATTTTTCATAAGCATAGCGGGCATAATCCATCCGCTTGAACCGGGAAATTCTCCACAATTTCCTTATAATCCATACCATAAATTCCATGATTTTCAAATCCACCAACTCCCAAATCCATCAATTCAAATATCCACATTTTTTCCAAGCATAAATAATTTCTCGAAATATCATAATCAAATCCCATAATATTTTATGGGCATATTTCATAAAAATTGAAATCACCAACATAACCAAATATTTTCCTTGAAATATTTGAAAATCAAATCGTACCCAATTTACCATTAAAACCACACTAATTTCAAAATCCTCAAATCCATAAAATAATTTCACATGGCATACTTTTATAAAATGCACATTTCTTAAATCCAATAAATTCATAAATAATTCTACAATAAATCCAATAAATATTTGGCACATAGAAATTAAATTCCAAATATTTAATTCACACATAATATATTCATCAATTAAATTCCCCAAATTAATTTGAAGGTGGGTCACTCACCTTGTGCACGTATCTCAATCAAGATCCTCCGCAGGATCGACTCCGCTACTTGCACGTGCACCTAAAACATCCACAGTACCAAAACCACAAATATTAATATTTTATTCGGGTAATCCCCAAATGGGTACCCGGGGAGCGAACACCAAACGATAACTAAAATTTACGAATTATATACCGAATCGAAGCTCGAGTGATGCTAATCACAGATCCGGTCTTAATTTCCGATGATCGTACCCGACGGGGTCGGAATTTTATCGGGAAGCTTTTCGGGTTTCGGCTCCGCAATTCTCCCAAACCGTCGCGAATTGGTGGAAACGGAAGTCGGATTTGGGTTCAGGAGGTCGAACACTGCGGACTGGAGCTGGCCGGAATTTTCGGGGTACTCGCCGGAACAGTACTTTCCGGCGGCCGCCACGTCACCGGCAACCGTCGCCGGAACAGTAATTTCCGACGGTGGCCGTTTGCTGTGAAATTTTGCAGATTTGTAGATCGTGAGGAGAGCAATCCAACGGGACCGACGGTGAGCAAAACGGAGGTCGGACGGCGGAGAAATCACCGTTTGAAGATTTTCGACCCCTCGCCGGAAAACGCTCCGATCCCGGCGCGTCGGTGGTCCGATGGCCGTGATTTTTGGTGGGTAGGCCGGACTTGAGGAGAGGATCAAGGCTGTCAGGCGCGTGTACTGTTTATAGGCCGGAATAGTGCCGATTCGCGGTGGCCGGCGGTGGAGGGGAAAAATCGCCGCCAAACTTCGGACGTCCGATCCGGGCGCGTCCGGCGGCCGTTTGCCGTGAAATTTGGAGGTTTTGCCGGAAATGAGGTGGGCAACCTTTCTGTCCGGCGCGTGTACAGTAACTCGGCCGGAACAGTGGCAAAATCCGGTGGCCGGCGGTGGCTCTCTCTTTCTCTCTCCTCTCTCTCTTTCTCTCTCTTCTCTCTCTTTCTCTCTCTTCCCCGAGTGTTTTAACAAATAAAACCCCTGCATGACACTGTTCATGCCACGTGGACCAATCAGAAACTGACACGTGGCGTTTCACTGTTCACCGACCCAAAAAAAATATTAAAATAATACGGTATCCGGTAAACTTCAAACGTCCATAACTTTTTAACCGGATGTCCGTTTTGAGCGTGCCGCTAGTCTGTGAACTCGTATCGACGAGCACTTCACAACCATGCATGAGTCAAAGCTCAATTCCCCATAAACAAAAAGTCAACTCCGGCACCCCTTGGACAGTTTGGACCGCAACTTGTTTCGTCCATAACTTTCAAACCGTAGTTCCGTTTTCGACGTGCTACTAGTCTACGAACTCAGGGCGTCATGCACTTCGCCACGGTACCCTGGTCAACTCGAAATTCCCACCGAGTCAAAAAGTCAACTTTGACCCCTTCAGTCAACGGTCAACGGTCAACCTCGGTCAACGTGCACGGATTCCGGTGCGATTCGGGACGGGGTGTTACAGCCTTCCCCCCTTACAAAAATTTCGTCCTCGAAATTTCCGCACGTCACTGGAACAGATACGGGTACTGCTCACGCATCTGTGCTTCGGGTTCCCACGTTGCTTCCTCGACCAAGTGGTTCCGCCATAAGACCTTAACTAGAGGAATAGTCTTGTTGCGTAGCGTGCGTTCCTCGCGATCCAAAATCTGTACTGGCTGCTCCACATACGAAAGATCTTCCCTTATCTCTATATCCGGACTCTCGAGTACGTGCGAAGGGTCTGCAATATACTTCCGTAGCATCGACACATGAAACACGTTGTGTACTCGAGCTAGCTCTTCCGGTAACGCCAACCTACACGCCACCGGGCCAATCCTCTCCGTAACCTCGTAAGGCCCAATATAACGAGGACCCAACTTACCTCGTCGTCCAAAACGTACTACTCCTTTCCATGGAGATAGTTTTAGGAATACCCAATCTCCTACCTCGAATTCCAAATCCTTTCTACGCACATCGGCGTAACTCTTCTGTCTATCTTGGGCAACCTTCAATCGATCCCTAACGATCTTCACCTTGTCCAAGGTCATCCTTAAATACTCAGATCCGACCGCATTAGTTGTTGCAAGGAGCCTCTCTTCTCCTACCTCACTCCAACACAAAGGTGTCCGACACTGCCTCCCATATAAAGCTTCATACGGGGACATTCCAGTACTCGCTTGATAACTGTTGTTGTAGACAAACTCTATCAGTGGCAGTTGTTCATCCCAGCTACCGCTAAATTGCATAATGCAAGACCTTAGCATGTCTTCTAATGTCTGGATTGTGCGCTCTGCTTGTCCATCAGATTGTGGGTGAAAAGCGGTGCTGTAGTTAAGTCTTGCTCCTAGTGCATCAGCCAACTTCCGCCATAGTCGTGAAGTAAAGCGCGGATCTCGATCGGAGACGATGGCTAACGGTACTCCATGAAGACTTACAATGCGTTGCACGAACAACTGGGCTAACTTCTCGGGCGAAAAACGTTCTCGTACCGGTAGGAAGTGTGCCGACTTGGTGAGACGATCAATGATTACCCAAATGCCGTCGTACCTTCTAGGTGTGGAAGGAAGCTTGAATACGAAGTCCATGTTGAGTTCTTCCCACTTCCACACGGGAATCGGTAAAGGTTGGAGTAGTCCCGAAGGCTTCTGTCTTTCTGCTTTCACTTGTTGACAAATCAAACATTTTGATACAAAGTCTGCCACTTCTCTCTTCATACCAATCCACCAATAATACTTAACAAGCGTCCGATACATCTTGGTACTCCCAGGATGCATCGCATACATCGAGCTATGCGCCTCCTCCAAAATCTCCTTCTTGAGTCCTGGGATATCCGGAACGCAAAGTCGTCCTTTATACACGAGGGCTCCATCCCTCCTTATGGAAAATTCCGGATCAAGACCTTCTTGTACCTTGCCCTTAATTGTCCTCAACTTAGGATCTTCCATTTGGGTCTCTACTATACGATCCACCAACACCGGTCGTACCTGGAAGCTAGCCATGAGAACTCCTGAAGGATGCATATGCATTAACACCCCCATCTTCTTCAACTCCACCATGAGAGGTAGTTGGATGACTTGGATGTGAGCAAGGGATTCAGTAGCCTTCCTACTCAAAGCATCTGCCACTACATTCGCCTTACCCGGGTGATAGTCAATCACACAGTCATAATCCTTTAACAACTCCATCCATCGCCTTTGCCTCATATTTAACTCCTTCTGAGTGAAAATATACTTGAGGCTCTTGTGGTCGGTATAGATTTGGCACGCGGCCCCATACAAGTAGTGCCTCCACTTCTTTAGAGCAAAGACTACCGCCGCCAATTCTAAGTCGTGCGTAGGGTAATTCTGTTCGTGCTGCTTCAATTGCCGAGATGCATACGCTACCACCCTTTGATTCTGCATTAGCACGCAACCCAACCCTTGATGGGATGCATCACAATAAACTTCAAAACCTTCATTCCCATCAGGTAAAGTTAAAACAGGTGCGGATGTCAACTTTTGCTTCAACTCCTGAAAACTCTGTTCACACCTGTCCGTCCAACTAAATTCAACATTCTTTCGGGTCAATCTATGAAGCGGCCCGGCAATCCTTGAAAACCCTTCAATAAAACGACGGTAGTAACCCGCTAATCCAAGAAAACTTCGTACCTCCCTCACAGTGGTAGGGCGCTCCCAACTCAACACTGCCTTTACCTTATCAGGGTCCACATAGATACCTTCTGCCGACACGATATGTCCGAGAAAACCCACTTGATTCAACCAGAATTCACACTTGTCGAACTTAGCATATAGCTGATGCTGCCTTAAAGTTTGGAGCACTCTCTTCAAATGCCTCACGTGCTCTTCTTGGCTCCTTGAATAGATCAGAATGTCATCGATAAATACAATGACAAAATGATCCAAGTACGGACGAAACACCCTATTCATCAAGTCCATGAAAGCTGCTGGGGCATTGGTGAGTCCGAACGACATCACTAGGAATTCATAATGTCCGTACCTCGTCCTAAAGGCAGTCTTAGGAATGTCCGACTCTCGGATCCTTAACTGATGGTATCCCGACCTCAAGTCGATCTTGGAGAACACCTTGGCACCTTGGAGTTGGTCGAATAGATCATCTATCCTTGGCAACGGATAGCGATTAGGAATGGTGACCTTATTAAGTTGTCGGTAGTCTATACATAGCCTTAGACTACCATCCTTTTTCTTTACAAACAAAACTGGGGCTCCCCACGGCGATATACTTGGTCTAATAAACCCCTTATCTACCAAATCTTGCAACTGGACCTTTAGCTCCCTTAACTCCGCTGGAGCCATCCGATACGGTGGTAGAGAAATAGGCACGGTGCCTGGAATCAATTCAATGGGAAAGTCAACTTCCCTTTCCGGAGGCAATCCTGGTAACTCCTCAGGAAACACGTCCGGGAAATCCCTCACAACGGGCATGTCTTCCAACCTGACCCCACTTACTCGGGTATCTATCACATGAGCCAAATACCCATGGCAACCTTTATTCAGTAGCTTCTTGGCGGTAAGGGTAGATATCAACCTCGGTAAGGGCCTTCCAACTCCTCCACGGAATACTACTTCTGGCAACCCTGGCCTCCTGAATGTAACTTCCTTGCTGAAACAGTCTACAGATGCATGGTTCCTTGCCAACCAATCCATGCCCAAAATTACATCAAGTCCGGACAGATCCAACAGGATCAAGTCCGCCTCCATCACTTGATCTTCGATGCAGAAGAAACATTCCTTGATTAACTGGCTAGGCCACAAGGATTCTCCTGCAGGAGTGGCTATCTCTACTAGACATTCTAAAGGAGTAGGGGTCATACCGACCCGAGTGACGAATTCCTTGGAGATGAATGAATGTGTTGCTCCCGGGTCTATAAGTACTAATGCATCATTACCAAATATATTCAACGTACCTGCCACGACGTCCGGTGTAGCTAGGGCCTCCTGCTGCGTCATCGCAAACACTCGACCCTGCCCTGTCTGCTGGGGCCTCCGTCCTCTACCCCTGCTCGGTCCAACAGGCTGTGGGACTGATCCCGATGAACCTCCTACTGCATAACTCCCTCGGGAACTCTGACCCCGCGACCCACTGGCCTGATGTGATGGTGGGCTCGCCCCTAACACTCCCGCCTCTCCATAAGGGCAATTTCTCTTAATATGTCCCGCCTGTCCACACTGAAAGCACACACCCTCAAACTGGCAAATCCCATGGTGTGCTCTATTGCAACGTCTGCAGAATGGCTTGGGGCTAAACCCAGAGTGATATGAGCTCGTGCCGCCGCTGATGGAATGGCGCGCTGGTTGGGGCATACTATAGCCGCCTCTCCTCTGAAATCTGCCTCGAGGGCTGAACCCACCACTGTCTGAGCCTGAACTATGACTCTTCTTAGATGCCCCCTGTCGAGGTACCCCGCTATACGAACCTTCGAACGGTCTGCGCCTCGAGGGTCTGTGTATCTCCGCCTGTCTCTCTAGCTCGAGCGCTGCATCCCTGGCGGACTGATAGGTGGGGTGTACTGACCCAGAAAGGGTGTAGCCGATGCTCTCGTTCAACCCGTCTATGAACCTCACCTTCTTCGCGTGATCGTCGGGAATCAAGTGCATGCAGAACTCTGACAGCTCCCGGAACCTCCTCTCGTACTCTGTCACCGTCATGTTTCCCTGGCGCAGTCCCTCGAACTCTCTCCTTCTCGCCTCACGGTAGGCAGGAGGACAGAACTCAGTAGAGAAGGCAATCTTGAACTGGTCCCACGTATGCCTTCTGCGGGTCTTCTCCATTTGCCACCACTTCCGGGCGTCTCCCTCTAACATGAACCCAGAAATCCTCACCATATCCTCATCGGGGCACTGCATCCCCTCTTCCAAGATTTTCTCCATGCTGGATAGCCACTTCAAGGCTGCAGCTGGGCCTTGGCTTCCATCGAACTCCACGGCTCCTAAACGTCGAGCCTGATCCACGGATCGGTTACTAGAGCTTGAACCTCCTAAGGCTCTAGTTAGCTGAGAGACCAGATCTCTAAGGCTTGATCGACTCCCGGAACTCTCAGCCGAGCGTTCCCGAGTTCTACGTGTGTCCCGCCGACTCATCGTAGTCGATTAAAAACTGAAGAAACAAACAAGAGTTTAGAAACAGGGACACTTAAGCACGATTACAAAAGGAAGGACTTTACGGATGGGCTGTACAGCAATGCACAGTCCCTTAGGATTACAAGAACCTATGCTCTGATACCAACTGTCAGGACCCGTCCAAAGTTCCCCACCGGAACCCTAGACAAGCCCTGATCCCAGGGAAACCCTACCGGACCCTTCTGTGGAAGATCCGGCAGAACCTCCCCTAAGGGATGGACTTACCACAAAATTTCCTGCACTGAAAACACACTTCTATAATTGTTCCCTTATTCCTCCCACAGTACGACGAACTGGTTCCACAAATTTCAGCACTCCAAAATAAAAATACAGTAATCCAGTGCAATACAAATACATAAGTGTCCCATACAGTATACAGAGCTTTATGAAGTACTACAAAATACAGAATACAACAAAAGTGAACGAAATATTACAACTGCAGTAAAAGAAGAACAAGGTACTGCGCGAACAAATACAGCGAGGAAGATCGAGTCCGCTCCGAGTGAACACCGACTACCTGGTACCTAGAGGAACGAAATTTAAGAGTGTGAGATGCTAATCATCTCAGTGAGCGACCCTACTACTCTACACTATCATACCACGGTAATAGGTATATAAATAATAATTATTTGGAAATAATAATGTCTCTCAAAACCCTTACAATTCTCTCAGTTGGAAAGGTTCCCCTTTTAAAACATTTTCACAAAACCCTTTATTCATATTTCCCGAAAACCAAGACATCAATTAAATACCAGAACAGTAATATTATATTTTTAATTCCAATACAGTTTCCAAACATTTTATTTTTAAAACACAGTTCTGAAAATCATTTGATGCACCCACTATATACCAGTGGCGCCAACAGTACCCAGCGTCCCAAGGTACCGCCAGACAGGAGGTTATAGAAAGAAACCGGCATACGGTCGCGTGGCGTCCCACTGCGCCGCTGCTAACCTGGTGTCCCGGCCAAAGGGGGGTGGCCGCCCTCTCCGATGGCATCCACAGGACACCCTCATAATATCAACCGCGCGCTACTCACACCCACCTGCGCGCTAATCACAACCGTGTGCACACTAACCATATCACATATACCATATCACATAATCAGAACACCAGTACGTGCACGGTGCATCTAAAAATTATAAAATCCATAAATTTAAATCATAAAACAAATTTCACATTTTTCATAAGCATAGCGGGCATAATCCATCCGCTTGAACCGGGAAATTCTCCACAATTTCCTTATAATCCATACCATAAATTCCATGATTTTCAAATCCACCAACTCCCAAATCCATCAATTCAAATATCCACATTTTTTCCAAGCATAAATAATTTCTCGAAATATCATAATCAAATCCCATAATATTTTATGGGCATATTTCATAAAAATTGAAATCACCAACATAACCAAATATTTTCCTTGAAATATTTGAAAATCAAATCGTACCCAATTTACCATTAAAACCACACTAATTTCAAAATCCTCAAATCCATAAAATAATTTCACATGGCATACTTTTATAAAATGCACATTTCTTAAATCCAATAAATTCATAAATAATTCTACAATAAATCCAATAAATATTTGGCACATAGAAATTAAATTCCAAATATTTAATTCACACATAATATATTCATCAATTAAATTCCCCAAATTAATTTGAAGGTGGGTCACTCACCTTGTGCACGTATCTCAATCAAGATCCTCCGCAGGATCGACTCCGCTACTTGCACGTGCACCTAAAACATCCACAGTACCAAAACCACAAATATTAATATTTTATTCGGGTAATCCCCAAATGGGTACCCGGGGAGCGAACACCAAACGATAACTAAAATTTACGAATTATATACCGAATCGAAGCTCGAGTGATGCTAATCACAGATCCGGTCTTAATTTCCGATGATCGTACCCGACGGGGTCGGAATTTTATCGGGAAGCTTTTCGGGTTTCGGCTCCGCAATTCTCCCAAACCGTCGCGAATTGGTGGAAACGGAAGTCGGATTTGGGTTCAGGAGGTCGAACACTGCGGACTGGAGCTGGCCGGAATTTTCGGGGTACTCGCCGGAACAGTACTTTCCGGCGGCCGCCACGTCACCGGCAACCGTCGCCGGAACAGTAATTTCCGACGGTGGCCGTTTGCTGTGAAATTTTGCAGATTTGTAGATCGTGAGGAGAGCAATCCAACGGGACCGACGGTGAGCAAAACGGAGGTCGGACGGCGGAGAAATCACCGTTTGAAGATTTTCGACCCCTCGCCGGAAAACGCTCCGATCCCGGCGCGTCGGTGGTCCGATGGCCGTGATTTTTGGTGGGTAGGCCGGACTTGAGGAGAGGATCAAGGCTGTCAGGCGCGTGTACTGTTTATAGGCCGGAATAGTGCCGATTCGCGGTGGCCGGCGGTGGAGGGGAAAAATCGCCGCCAAACTTCGGACGTCCGATCCGGGCGCGTCCGGCGGCCGTTTGCCGTGAAATTTGGAGGTTTTGCCGGAAATGAGGTGGGCAACCTTTCTGTCCGGCGCGTGTACAGTAACTCGGCCGGAACAGTGGCAAAATCCGGTGGCCGGCGGTGGCTCTCTCTTTCTCTCTCCTCTCTCTCTTTCTCTCTCTTCTCTCTCTTTCTCTCTCTTCCCCGAGTGTTTTAACAAATAAAACCCCTGCATGACACTGTTCATGCCACGTGGACCAATCAGAAACTGACACGTGGCGTTTCACTGTTCACCGACCCAAAAAAAATATTAAAATAATACGGTATCCGGTAAACTTCAAACGTCCATAACTTTTTAACCGGATGTCCGTTTTGAGCGTGCCGCTAGTCTGTGAACTCGTATCGACGAGCACTTCACAACCATGCATGAGTCAAAGCTCAATTCCCCATAAACAAAAAGTCAACTCCGGCACCCCTTGGACAGTTTGGACCGCAACTTGTTTCGTCCATAACTTTCAAACCGTAGTTCCGTTTTCGACGTGCTACTAGTCTACGAACTCAGGGCGTCATGCACTTCGCCACGGTACCCTGGTCAACTCGAAATTCCCACCGAGTCAAAAAGTCAACTTTGACCCCTTCAGTCAACGGTCAACGGTCAACCTCGGTCAACGTGCACGGATTCCGGTGCGATTCGGGACGGGGTGTTACAGATTTACTACAAAATTTGACCTCTTAGTATATATATATAGAATTATATAATCACAACTGATCTCTAAATTATATTGCTATTTACAAATTGGTCCCAAGATATGTTTTTTTCGCAAATTCATCCTTAAACTTGCATTTATTCATCATTATTCGTCGTTTTACTTTTTCCTATCATTTTTTACTTGTTAAACATACGCTTATAGCATGTGAAGACATTTTGAAGGGTATTTATGTTCATTTTCACATCCACACTCTTAACAAATTTTTTTGTAAAAGCTTTTAAAAATAAAAATAAATAAAAACTAGGTTTACTAGTAAGCAATACTATATTCAACTCAACAATAACCAGGCTTCAAAATCAAAGCCTCCATTTCCCCCAAAAAAGAAAAAGAAAAAAAAGCAAGGCCTCTATTTCCAAAACCTGGATGAAATTAAAAACCTAACAATTTAACTTGAAAAACCAATGAGAAAAAAGAACTACAATTAAACTAAAATTAACAAGAAATGGGTATAAGATCCCAGAGTCCCAACCTCTCTCTCTGCTCTCTTTTTGTTCTTAAGAAACTTGCACAAATGGATCTTTTTTTAATAATTTTAAGAAAGAATAGAGGCATATTTACAAAACCCTAGAATCCCAACCTCTCTCTCTGCTCTCTTTCGAAGCCTTCACTTTCACCCATAATGAATCCTCCTCAGCATCTTTAAAACAATCTTCCCTGTACCATCTACAATGGCCCCGAACAAAACGGTCACCCATCTAGCTCCACCAATGACCCGGGTGAGCTCTCAAGTGACCTCTTCCTTTGCATCTTTGGTGATAATCTGATAGTGGATTTGGAGATCCAAATCATCAATTTTCATGAGAAAATTGCACTCAATGATACCTTAGTTGCTTGATTTGGCCCATTCTTCAATCATCATGATGAAGAGGCATCAAACTGTGTTGCATAGGAGGTTTACAATGTGGGTTTGGGTTGGGGAGGTGGGGAAGAAAGTGCAATTGGGGGGTTCAAAAATGGGATTGAATATGAGGTAGGTTTTACATGAAAAGGTGTGGGTGTTATCAACAACATAGAATTGAAATGTAACATCCCGACCTATGAAAATGCTCCGAATTTGAATTTTTAATCAAGTTCGACCAAGGTTGAATGGGGTTAAGCAAGTAGACTCCATAGTTGGCCTTTTATTGCAAGAGGAATTTTCAATTGACCAAGGTACCGTGGTGAAGTATTCGCTGATACAAGCCAGCAGCTTGGCATCATGGTTAAAAAATTATAGATCTATAAAGTCGTGTTTACCTTTTTCGGGATTGATTTTACTAGGTAGTAGAATATTTAAAGGAGTCTCTAATTTGTGCCATGTGTCACCACATGGGAGATGCCATGCATAACTCTGCTGCCTATGAGGCCAATGGGTCCGACGGCCACTATAGGCAACCATTTCGGACCGTATTGATAACAATGTACTTACGACAGCTGATATTATGGGACTATGCATCAGCATGCTATATGGTATATCGAGTATACTTCCATTACGAGTGTATGAATTTCATAACATATTTATAAATTTATAAATTTTATTTTATGTTATTTTATTTTATCTATTAATAATTATGATTTTCTATTAATATCATTGTTTATTATTATTATTATTATTATTATTATTATTGGTATTAGTATTTGTTGTTGTTATTATCACTGTTATTATTATCATCATCATCATCATTGTTATTATTAATATTTATTGTTGCTACTATGGTTGATTATTATTGTAGTTGTTATTGTTATTTATTATGATTATTATTACTGTTATTAATAATGTAGTTATTATTATTATTGTTGTTGTTGTTGTTGTTGTTACCACTGTTGTCAAGACCCATCCAAGATTCCTTACCAAAATCCTAGATAAGCTTTGATCCCAAAGAAACCCTACTAGAAGTACGATGAAAATTTTCCTCATGTTGACTGAGTTTATCGACATTGATTGAGTAGGCCGATGTTGACTTTTTGTTTCAGATAGAGTTTCATATTGACAGAGGCATCGTTGCAAAGTATGCATTGACTTTAGTTCGTGGACTAGTAGCACATTGGGAATGGAGCAGTGATTTGAAAGGTATATGCAGCAAAACAATTTGAAGTCCAAACTGTTTGACTAGTGCCATGTTTGACTTTTTTTTCTTGTAAAATTGGTTTGACTTGTACATGGTTGCAAAGTACTCGTTGATACGAGTTTATAGACTAGCGACATGCTTAATTTGGACATTTGGTTAAAAAGTTATGGATCTGCGAAGTTTTTCCGAAACTGTATTACCATGTACAAAACTTTGTGTGTAAAGAACGTGTGCATAGTGCCCACCAATACTGCGACACATGTCAGTTCATTAACCACTTCCATGAGTTAACAATGGCACCCATGGGAGAAAGAAGGAGGAGAGAGAGAAGAAGAGGAGAGAGAAATTGACTAGCGGTAATCCACCATGCTCTGGTCACCGTTATGTGCATGCATCAGACCACCAGGTCAACCACCTTGAGATCTGATATGAACCTAGATCAACTTGCACCTAAACCCATATTATAGTAGCCTAGAATCAAAAATTTAAGTTCAAGTTCGTATGGTTGCTTCAACTCTTAATTAACCTATGACTAGAAACATTGGTTTATCGAAGATGCCACAATAGGTGATGGATGTCCTATTGATAAGTCAAACCAAAACACTCACTCTCTAATGGTGTTTTAGGTGTTCAAAGAGAACAAAGAGAATTCTTTCTCACAAATAGTTTTTGGTATAATATGTAAACTGTATTCTCATTGAAAAATAGGCCTTTAAATAGGCTTTGAATGAACAAAACAAAACCCTAAAAGACTACGTAAAAATCGGCCATAAGAGAATAGGAAACTATGCTTGGCCAAATTTCACATTTCTTTCCTAAACTAAATTGTATTAATTAACTCCTTTATTTTGAATTAGGAATTAATTAATTTACTATTAAAATAATAAAATATCAATTTTCCTAAGTTAATTTGTCTAGCAAACAATTAAATAAAAGCCAACATATAAGATAGTTTCCTTAGACAAAAAGTCAAACTCAAATCAGGAAACTAGTTGACTAATTTGACAACTAAGCTATATTTGACCAAGTAGGATTCCCATACGTTGCCCTTGATTGAAATAGAGAGAAAATACTTAATCATCAAACTTCAACAAAGTCAGCGGCAAAAATGTGCATTTTCGACCAAATGAAAGGTTTATGCGCACAAGCCTTTTTTGTCAAGCTTTGCTTCTGTCTTGACATGATTCCATGGCCTCTTGGTGATATCAAGTAAATTCATGAAGTGTTGAGTCTATTCTTTGCTGCTCGGAGTCCATAAATGCACTAAAACAAGCTTTGAATCTTCGGACATTGACATGCCCTTTTGAAAATTTATAACCCTTTATATGAAGCCAACCAAGTTGTCCTTAAATCTTTTGACTTGTGATTGTCCTCGTTTCAACTATATCAGATTAACACCTCAGCGGGTTGTCCGTTGTACAGGTACAGGTGGATTCGAATAAAAATTGGTTGGCCGACTAAATTCCATGGTCAACACGCCAGTGATGTGTCAGACAGGGAAGATTTTTGGTGGCGGCGCCTATAGCTTCGCTAGCCAATTTCTCTCAATCTGGCTACCCATTTTTGAGATAGCCCCCACCACTATGTTACCCGCTCTCCAATCTACCTTTCCACCAAATTCACAGCCAACGGCTGCCAAACATTACATCATCGGTGACATTTACCCGCAACCATAGTGGCTAGTCGGAATTCTTGGTTGCGACGAGTTTCCAATGAGATCATCAACCTATTCCCCCTATTTTGATCTCCCTAAACTCAAATCCAAGGTCCATTTTGTCCAAAACACAATGGATTGGGAGATTCAAGAACATTTTGTTTCTGATACGTTCCTATCACCACTAGTCCGATCTTCGAGAGGTAAGACACAATTTGAAATCCTCAAGTTACAAGCTTTGTTTTGGTATATAATTTGTATATTTTGGACAACATTTGTGTTACCTCCCCAGGTAACCCAAGTCTATCATATCCGATTAAAATAATATTATTTTAATCAGTATTATGTGTTGTTGATATCTTAAGCACACGTGTGAATTATGGGACTGATCCCGTAGAGGATCTCGAGTGATCCACGCATTTGAGGTGAGTGATCCTCTTTTAAAAATTATTTTGGGACTGTAAAATTATATCCTGTATGTTATTTAAAATTCTAAAAATATTATGTGTTTTAGAAGTTAAGAAATTGTTATTTCATTATCTTGTCCTATTTCATGTGATTTAAATATATTTTTTATGTATAAAATTATTTTTATGGCTTTAGAGAAATTATTCGTGCTTATTTATTGTTGAATTTATCGTATATTTATTTGCATAGTAAAATGCAATTACTTGGATTTTTGAAAAATATTATGTGTTTGATATTTAAGAAAAATTGCTATTTAAATTTATGTGTTGAATTTATTATGCATAATAAAATGTATTTATGTGAATTTAATTATAGGTGGATTTTATGTGATTTTAAGGTAATTTTTGTATAAATTGATTTTCAGGATTTGAGAAAAATATTTGTATTAAATCATTGTGCTAAACATTTATTCTGCATTTAAATATTTATGGATTTACTTTATTGTGGTAAAAATTGATGTATTTAAATCAATGGATTTATGATGACTCTTTAAAAGGAAATGTGGATTTTATGGGTTTAAAAAGATGTACAAAACCCATTGACATTTCATGAGATTTTTTTATATTCGTGACATTTATGATTTTATAGTTTTTAGATGCACCATAAGTTATCGGTGTTCTGTAGTATAAATGGTGATTAGCGCATAAGTATGTATGAGTATCCTGTGGGAGCCATGGACTTGAGGGATGGCAAGTATATTTGCACAGTGAGCATCAGTCGCTTTCCTCAATGGCCAAGATGATTGTTTATCTGCATTAGCGCCATTGGAACACCAAGGTGACCATTTGCAAGTTTTTCTCTTTAACCTTCCTGTTAGAGTGGCACTTGGGACGTTAGGTACTGTTTGGCACCATTGGTATATAGTTTGATACGTTAAGTGGTTCTCTTGATATGATTTTCAAAACAAAATGTTTTAAAATGTATTTAATCATGTTTTATCATTTATTTGAAATTGATGTTTTAAAATATATTTTACCATATTTTATTGTTTATGTTGTTTACTTTAAATTGATGTTTTGAGTATTTTATCATATTTTTATCATTTATTTCAAATTCATGTTTCAAAATGTATTTTATCATATTTTTATTATTTATTTTAAATTGATGTTTTAAAATGCATTTTGTCATGTTTTATTATTTATTTCAAATTGATGTTTTAAATTAATTAAAATAATTCTTTATTGTTTAATTGATTTATTTAATCAAATTTCATAAATTATATATTGAGGTTAATTTCGCTTTTATGCTAAATGTTTCTAATACAAATTTTATTTACGATTTTATTTCAGCTTATGATATTTTATTCTAAATTTAATAAATTGTTACTAAATTATTTCCAATGTCAATTTTAATTTATTTGTGTTTTACTTATTTATTTATTTCCTTAATTTTTGGGGTATAAAAATGATGGGTTTTGTAAAAATAGTTTTAAAACGGGGAACTTTTCCAACTTAGTAAAATTGTGAGGGTTTTTAGTGAGAACTGTTATTTTCTCTTATTCATTATTTTTTTAACTACTTATTATTTATTTATTTAGTTATTATTATTAATAATCGGCTTTATTATTATTTATGTAGTCGTTGGGATCACTCACTAGAATAATTAGCATCTCGTGTTTTTTACTCCGTTGCCTTAGGCCCAGGTTAGTAGGCATTGACTGTCCGAAGCGAGCTCGACGTCTTTTGTTTGCGCAAAATCCCAAGAAGTCCTTTTTCTTTTTTTTTTATTATTCTTTATTATTTTGTGTTGTATTAAACTATGTATTCATTTGCAAATCCTATGATATTTTGTGTACTATGTTGGATATTTATTTAATAAATATTATGTCTGTTCCCTGTATTGTATTATTATGAAGTATTGAAATTTGTGGAATCACTGTAGTAAGGTGGTACTTTTAGAAGTGTGTTTATCTGCGCAGGGAAAATTGTGGCATGTCCAACCTTTAGGGGAAATGCTACTGGATTTTCCATTGGAATTGGTAAGGTTTCCCTGGGGTCAGGGCTTATCTAGTGTTCTGCTAAGGTGATACGAACCTAGAATGATCTGCTCCTAAACCCGTATTATATTAGCCCGGATCTAATAATGTTCAAGTTCTAATAGTCAACTTGACCCCTAACCGACCTGTGATTAGAAAACTTGGTATATAATGAAAACGCCACAATAGGTGATGAAAGGCCTATTGATAAATCAAACTAAAACACTTATTCACTAATGGTGTTTTAGGTGTTCAAAAGAATAAAGAGAATTCAATCTCACAAATAATTTTCTGTATAAAGTTCAAGCTTGATTTCTCATTGAAAACAAGCCTTTAAATAGGCTAAGATTGCAAATCAAAAGCCCTAAAATATTAATTCAAAACCGAACATAAAGTGTTGAGAAAAAGAAAGTAGAGAAAAGGAAAGTGCCTAATTTTTCTTAGTTTCCTAAACTAATTTGGATTAATTAATTCTTTTATTTTAAATTAGGAATTAATTAATTTACAATTGAAATACTAAAATAATAACTTTCCTAAACTTATTTGTCCAGCAAATAAATAAATAAAAATCAAAATAAAAGACTAATTTCTTAAAACGAAAAGTCAAAATCAAATTAAAAAACTAGTTTACTAGTTTGATTACTAAGGTGTAACAGCCCAGACCACCCGCATCAGGATATTGTCCTCTTTGGCCCAGGGTTCACACCCTCTCTCCCCCCTGGCCTCAAGGTTTTGCTCACAAAACGCGTCCTGAAGGGAGAGGTATCCACAGCCTTATAAAGACCGCTTCGTGCCCCTCTCCAACCGATGTGGGATGTTACATAAGGTATCTTTGATAAATCTTCAACTTGTTTGGGATCCAAACCAGCTTCCATATGCCATGTAGAATGCCAAATATGATTAATAATGATTCCCAAACGTTTCCCCATGATTGGAATAAGTTAAACAAGAAGAAAAGTCAAAGCCAGAAACAAAACAGCACATTTTCGGCCAAGTTGAGATGCTATCTGAACAATTCCTTTTTATATGCTTTTGATTCTACCTTGGATGGATTCCATGTCCTCTTAATGATATTCATTTGACTTCATGAAGTGTTAGAATCATTCATTACTTCTCAGAGTCCAAATTTGCACAAAAATAGCTACCCAGGCCTGTATCGGTCTCCACCACTTGGAGGCTAAAAACAGGTCTTGTATCTTCAGGTATTGTCATGCCCTCTTGAGATTGAATCACTCCATGAATAAAGCCAGCCAATTTGTCCTTAAATTTCTTAACTTGGGCCCTAGTGATTGGCCTCGTCTTCATTTATATAGGACTTGTACCCCAGCGGGTAGTCGGTTGAATGTGCACGAGCGGAATCACATCATAAGGGATCCTTGATGGGTCCTGGCAACCGAAATTTCCTATAAAAAATCCGGCAACATCTTCACTGAGGGTTGGACATGCCACAAAATTCCCTGCATAGAAGACAAACTTCTAAAATGCATCATCTTATTCCTCCTACCTTACTACAAAAGATTCTACAAATATAGCACTTCAAAATATCGTGAAATAGGGAACATGCATAATATTAAATAAATAATCCAACATGGTATATAGAGTATACTAAGGTTTATAAATGAATACATCGTTTAATACAACACAAAGGAAAAAATAAATAAATATTACAAGGAAGAAAGAAAGAGAAAAATAACTTATTGGGATTCTGCAAAGAACAAAAATGCTGAGCTTGCCCCGAGGTGGTCAACGTCTACTAACCTGGGTCAAAAGAACGCATTTAAAAACATGAGATGCTAATAATTTCGATGAGTTACCCTAATTACTACATAAATTACAATAATATAATAATATAAGATAAAGGTGAATAATAATTAGTAGATAAATAAATAAATACGTAGTAAAAAAAATAATGAATGAATGAAAATAAAAATTTTCTTTCAAAGGCCTTACAATTTCACTCAGTTGGAAACGTTTCCATTTTTAAAACTATTTTCACAAAACCCATCATTTTTATACCCCGAAAATTAAGGAAATTAATAAAAAAGCCAAATACAAATAATTTAAAATTAAAATTGACATTAAAAATAATTTAGTAACAAATTATTAAATTTATAATAAGATATCATAAGGTAAAAGAAAATCACAAATAAAATTGGTATTAGAAACATCTAGTATAGAAGCAAAATTAACCTCAATACATAATTTATAAAATTTTGATTAAATAAAACAATTAAATTATAAAAGAAATATTTTTATTAATTTAAAACATCCATTTAAGAAAAATGGTAAAAATATGATAATTTTAAAACATCAATTTAAAATAAATAATAAAAATATGATAAAATAAATTTTAAAACATCAATTTAAAGTAAACAAAATAAATAATAAAAATATGGTAAATTAATTTTTGAAACATTAATTTGAAATAAATGATAAAAACATGATAAAACATTTTATTTTGAAAAACGTGTTAAGAAAACAACTTGATGCACTACACTATATACCAAGTGGTGCTAGGTAGTACCTAGCGTTCCAAGTACCACTTTGACGGGGAGGTTTAAAAGAGAAACTTGCAAACGGTCATCTTGGCATCCCAATGGCGTCGATGCTAATAAAAATCATCCTGACCATGGAGGGGGACAACTGATGCTTACTGTGCATTATACTTGCCAATTCTCGGGTTCATGGCCATAAGAAAATCATACATACTTGCGCTCTAATCAAGAGATATAATACAGAACATCAGTATTGTATGGTGCATGTGAATCTATAAAATTATAAGTCTCATAAGTATCGAAAATCTCATAAAATGTCACCGGGTTTAGTACATCTTTTTAAACACATAAAATTCCACATTCCTTTTAAACTATAGTCACAAATCTAGCAATTTAAGTACAACAATTTTTACCACAACAAAACCAAATATGTAAATTATCAAATGCACAAATAGAATTTTGAACACAATAATTTAATACAAATATTTTTTCTAAAATCTGTAAAATTAATTTATACAAAAATTACATTAAAATCATATAAAATCCTCATATGATTAAATTCACATAAATACATTTTATTATGCATAATCAATTCAACAATAAAATTTGACAATAATTTAAAATCACAAATTTTTTTAAAGCCAAAATATAAATTTGAAGCAACACATATATTTAAATCAACCTAAATCAACATCATAAATTTAAATAGCAACTTCTTTTAAATATTATGCGCATAATATTTTTTAGAAATTAAAATAACACAATATATATTTTACTGCCCCAAAATAGGTTTTGAAAAAGGATCACTCACCTCAAATGCATGGCTCACTCGAGATCTTCCATGGGATCAACCCCACAATTTACACAGGTACTTAAAAATCAACACCACAAATTACCGATTAAAATAATATTTTAATCGGGTATAATATACAAAAGTTAGTTGAGGGAGCTAACACAAACGTTGCCCAAAATATACAAATTATATATCGAAATGAAGCTTGTAACATGAGGATCACATATTAGGTCTTACCTCTTGAAGATCGGATAGGTGATGGCTGGGATCTAACCGAGAAAGTCAGGAAGTAAATGTCCCTTAATCTCCCAATCTGTTTCGACTTGGACAAAATGAACCTTGGATTTTGGTTTAGGAAGGTCAAAATAAGGGAGATAGGTTGGTGGTCAGATCAAAAGCTTGCCGCAACCAAGAATTCTGACAAGCCATCACTGTTGCCAATAAACATCATCCTCGCCGACACGTTAGGTGACCATTGGCCATGAAATTTAGTGGGGAGGTTGGTACGAACCTAGGTTGATTTGCTCCTACACCCGTATTATACTAGTCTGAATCGAAATTAAGTTCAGATTCCAATGGTCACCTTGACCCCTAATCAACTTGTGATTAGAAACCTCGGTATATGATAAAGATGCCACAATAGGTGATGGATGTCTTGTTGATAGGTCAAACTAAAATATTCAATCTCTACTCGATGTTTTAGGTGTTTAAAGAGAACAAAGACAATTTTTCTCACAAATAATTTTCTATATTAGTAATGTACTAACTATTATTGAGAAAAATAAGCCCTTAAGTAGGCTTGAACGACAAAAGTAAAACCTTAAAACAACTAGGTTAGAACCGGCCAAGGATAAGGAAACAAAAATGTGGCCGAATTTCCTAACCTTTCCTAAACTAACTTGGATTAATTAATTCCTTAATTTTGAAATAGGAATTAATTAATTTGCAATCAAAGTAATAAAGTATCAACTTTCCTAATAATAAAAATAATCAAATAAAAACCAAAATAAAAGACGATTTCCTAAAATAAAAAGTTAAATTACAAATTAACAAACTAGTTGAATAGTTTTCCAACAAGCTGTCTTTATCCAATCACCAACTAGTTTAGGCTCCAAATCAGCTCTAATTTGCCATGTAAGATGCCAAATAAGATTAGAACGGGGTCCCACATATTTCCATTGATTGGAATAAGCAAAGCTTGCTTGGAATTCAAGAAAACACCCTCCCAGTGCCAAAACAGTGCATTTTGACCAAATTGAAAGTGTATGAGCAAATGTGATGAATGATCCACCTTGCTTCTGCCTTGACATGATTTTATGGCCCCTTGGAGTGGTCAATCACATTCATAAGCCAACAAATTCATTCCTTGCTGCCCGGGATCCCAAAATATACCAAAACAGCTTTCTGGGTCCTTCCCAGCCTTCATAACTTGGATGCGTAGAACGGGCTTTGGATCTTCGGATATTATCATGCTTTCTTGAGATTTAATAACACCTTGTATGAAGCTAACCATTTTTTCCTTAAATCTATTAACTTGTGCCCTTGTGATTGGCCCCGTCTTCAATCGTACAGGATCAACACCTCAGCGAGTAGTCGGTTGTAAAGGTAGAGGCATATTCTTATCATTCCCCTCCTCATGAAAATGATTTGCCTTCAAATCAAAATCATCACCTGCAGCGAATGGAGATAAATCAGCAACATTAAATGTAGCACTCATATTATACTTACCTGGTAGGTTAATTTTGTATGCATTTTCATGACCCTTTCAAAAACATGGAAAGGTTCATCCTCTCGATGCATAAGCTTTGATTTTCGTTATTCTGGAAACCTCTATTTCGTAGGTGTAACCAAACCCAATCTTCGGGTTCAAACACCACCTTTATTCGGCCTTGGTTGGCAAGCTTGGCATATTGCTCGGTCCTCCCCTTAATGTTTGCTTTTGTCTTCTCATGAATCTGCTTAACAAATTAAGTTTTTTTTTGTTTTTTTTTCCATCTAGATTATCACGTTCACTTAAAGCAAAGGTATTTAATCTAATGGAGTTAAAGGATTAAAACCATAAACAATTTCAAATGGAGAATAATTAGTAGCTGAATGCCTAGATCTATATAAGCAAACATGCGGCAAACATTCCTCCCAAGTTCTTAAATTTCTACTAATTAATGCTCTCAACAATGCAGACAACTTTCTATTTACTACTTCAGTTTGGCAATCAGTTTGTGGATGACAAATAGTTGAAAGTAAAATTTAGTCCTAAACTTTGCCCACAAAGTTTTCTAAAAGTAACTTAAGAACTTAGCATCCCTATCCGAAACAATAGTTCTAGGCATACCGTGAAGGCTTGTAACTTCCTTAAAGAATAAGTTAGCTATATTAAATGCATCAGATTTATTACATGCAATGAAGTGTGCCATCTTATAAAACCTATCAACAACCACAAAAATTGAATCTTTTCAAGTCCTAGACCTAAGTAAGCCAAGAAAAAAATTCATAGATAAATCCACCCATGGAAATGGTGGAATCGGCAAAGTCATGTAAAGTCCATGCAGTTTCAATTTTGACTTGGACTTTCAGCCCTTTAAACATCTCTCACATATCCTTTCTACATCTCTCTTCATATTGGGCCAGTAAAAATGTTTTTGCAATATATATAAAGTTTTTACAACACCAAAGTGTCCCATTAAACCCCTACCATGACCTTCCTTAACTAATAATTCTCTAATGCTACAACTAAGCATACAAAGTTGACTTTTCCAAAACAAGTATCCCTTAAAGATATAGAATTTCTATATATTTCACCAAAATCACTATCATGCTCATAAAGTTCTTTTAATTTTTCAAAACCAAGTAATCTAGCATCTAAGGTAGAAACTTTATAAATTCTATAATATAAATTCAGCATCACTTTCTTCACTTTCGGATTCCAAGTCTCCATTACCTTTCAGCACCATGATTCTCTTATTCGGGCATTGACTAGCAATGTATCCTCATCCCTGGCACTTAAAACACACAATGTCACGAGTTTTAAAAGGTTTAGGATTAGATTTACTTTCATTCCTTGGTGCTTGGACAGATTTGGCCTTGGCTTCCATTTTTGGCCGATTGGTGCTGATAGACGCCTAAACCTGTATTATATTAGCCTGGATCTCAATTAAGTTCAAGTTCTTATGGAAACCTTAACCCCTAACTAACCTGTGATTAGAAACCTTGGTATAATAACGATGCCACAATAGTTCATGAAAATCCTTTTGATAAGTCAAAACTAAAACACTCACTTTCTAATGGTGTTTTAGGTGTTAAAAGAGAACAAAGAGAATTCTATCTCACAATTAATTTTCTGAATAATATTAAAGGTATGTTCTTCCTAAAAAATAAGCCCTCAAATAAGCTATGAAAGAACAAAATAAAACCCTAATTATCTAGCTAAAATCGGCCACCAAAGAATAGGAAATCTAGCTTGGCTGAAATTCACCTCCTTTCCTAATCTAATTTCGATTAATTAATTTCCTTATTTTGAATTAGAAATTAATTAATTTACAATGAAAATAATAAAATAATAAATTTCCTAAGTTGATTTGTCTAGCAAATAAATAAATAAAATCCCAAAAAAAGACTAATTTTCTAAAACAAAAAGTCACAATCAAATTAGGAAACTAAAATATTATCTTTTTTACTAAGCTATCTTTGACCAATTTAAGCTTCAAATCAGCTTCCATATGCCTTGTAGGATGCCAAATAGGATTATCATAGAATCCCACACGTTTCCCTTGCTTGGATGAAAGAGAACACTCCAACTTAGCAAAATATAGTAAAGCCAACAAATAATACAGCAAAATCGGCCATCTTTCTCCCTTATGCGCGCTGCCCCTTTTTGTTTGCTTTTAAAGCTGCCTTGACCTGATTCCATGACCTCTTAAAGATATATATTGAATCCATGAAGTGTTGGAACCATTTCTTGCTGCCCAGAGTCCATATTTGCACGAAAATAACTACCCGGAATCGTATCGGCCTTCACCACTTGGATGCTTAAAACAGATCTTGTATATTTGGGTATTGACAAGCCCCTTTGGGAATTAATTACTCCCTGGATAAAAGTAGCTAAGTTGTCCTTCAATCTCTTAGCTTGAGCTCTAGTGATTGGGCCAGTCTTCATCCATATTAGGTCAGCATCCCAACGGATTGTCGGTTATGTGGGCTCGGGCGAATTCTCATCATTCCCCTCCTCTTGAAAAAGATTTGTCCTCAAATAAAAATCATCACTTGCAGCAAAAGCAGATAAATCAGCAACATTAAATGTGGCACTAACATTGTACCCACCTATTAAATAAAGTTTGTAGGCATTCTCGTTAATCCGTTTCAAAACTTGGAAAGGTCCATCCACACACGGCATAAGCTTTGACTTTCTTTGTTTTGGAAACGTCTCCTTTCATAAGTGCAACCAAACCAAATCTCCTAGGTCAAACACTATCACAACAAAATCTAGAAATACATGCTCATTAGAGCAAAAATTATACTTGTTAAAGTTAGCAAATAATCTTTTCCAAATTTTCCAATTTCCATAAAGTAAAGCTCTTAACAAGACAGATGAAGTTCTATACAACAAAAGCATTTTTAAATAAGCATTTTTATAGTTCATGACCAGCAATGGTTTCTTACTCAAGATGGCTTTATTAACATCCCCAAAACTAAAATAAAATTTTTTATTTTTCTACTCTTTTCTTTTGTTTCCTTTCTCACTCATGGATTCAATGGGTTTTACATCACTCTCGGCTTTTGTACCAAATTCCTCATTCTCAGATTTTTTATAATTTTTCCACTTAAATTGAGTTTTAGAGGACTTACCTTGGACAACAAGCTCACCTTTTCTTTCTTGAATGGATGGTGAAATTGTTGGTGCCATTCTAGCCTTCTCTTTGAGCCTCTTGGCTTCCTTCCTTTGTTACATTTGTAATTGGTCTCTAAAAACCTCCTTCGGGGTCAATGCTTCCAGCTTAACCTTCTTTCCCTTAAACTTAAAAACAATAGAATTTTCTTAACCATAATGAATAGCATCTTCATCAAACTGCCATGGTTTACCTAATAGAATATGTCCGGCATGCATAGGTACAACATCACACAAAACAACATCCACATATTTATCTATGCTAAATTTTACTTTGGCTTGTTTATTCACTTTCATCTCACCACTATCATTAAGCCATTATAATCTATATGGTTATGGATGCTTAATAGTTGCTAACCCTAATTTTTCAACTACTAAATTACTAATTACATTTGCACAACTCCCACTATCAACTTTCATACTACAAATGTTACCTTGAATTTCACGTCAAGTGTGGAATATGTTCTCTCTTTGAATTTGGTTATCATCTTTGTACATGGTTAGAACCCTCCTTGCCACCAAGCTCAATTCAGCCCTCGAAGCCTTGAGTGTTTCAGATTCCTCTTGTTCTTTATCTCCAACTGCTTCATCATCAAATTCGCCTTCTCCCACACTTTCTTCACTTTCGAATTCTAATTCATCATTACCTGTCAGCACCATAATTCTTCTATTTGGGTATTGATTAGCAATGTGTCCTCGTCCTTAACACTTAAAACACACAATTTCATGAGTTCTAGAAGGTTTAGGATCAGATTTACCTTCATTTTTGTGTGCTTGGCTAGATTCGGTTTTAGACTCCCTTTTTAGCTGTGTGGTGCTTTCTTCTCCAAGTTTCTGGTTTTGTCTTCCTTCAAAGGTGGGATTGCTTCTCCAAGCACTTGGATTTGATCTCCCGCTGTTTGAAACTCCTCCAAGCTGTGTACTTGTGGCCCTCCTCTTTAATTGATTCTCAAGTTTGATAGCCACACGCAACATCTCTTCCAATTCCGTATATTGTTGTAATTCCAATTGACTGGCTATTTCCCAATTCAAACCTCCTAAAAGCCTTGCCATGGTTTCCTCACGAGCCTCATTCGTCTTAACCTCATCATGAGCATCTCCATCTCTTTGTAATAATCCTCCACGAACATACTACCTTGTGATAACGATTGGAGTCTTTATGTAGTAACCTATGGTAATAAGTCGGTACAAATCGCTTCCTCATGGCCCCTTTCATTTGTCACCAAGTAGTAATCAATTCATCACCTACTCTCCTTCGGGTATTTTTCTCATTGGTCCACCATTGGAGTGCATAATTTCCAAACTCCATTGCTGCCAATTTAACTTTCTTAGCCTTCGAATAAGTGTGACAATAAAAGATCATCTCCATACACTCCTCTCATTCCAAGTAAGTCTCCGGATCACCTTTCCCCATGAAAGGAGGTATGTTTACCTTGATATTCCCAAGATGATCTTCTTCATTCCTTTTTGGTCTCCCATGGACTTCCTTGAGGTTAAAAAATGTAATCATATCCCTCATCCAAGTATCTCCAAAATTACTTCCCTGAATTCTTCTTCAAGTCGCCCTTGGCTTCCTTGACCCGACCTCGGCTTCCATGAGCTTCAAACCTTGTATTTAGCCCTCCTTGGATGTATTCATCCATTGTAATTGCTCTAAGGTGGAGCTCATGTTAGTTACTCATCTTCACTATACGAAGCTCGGGAATCTCCTTTGAATCCTACGGACTTTTCTTCATTAATTCTCAATGGTGTTTCTTTTCTTCTCATCCTTCAATCTGCCATGTTAGTATAATTTACACAAAAATAAAATAAAACATCACCAAGTCACTCCCTCATGTGTTTCACTCAAACAAGGTCTCGACACTCGTGTTTACACATTAGTTTCGACTTCTACCCTCATTTAAGCTTACACACTCTTGTCTTTTTCCACTTAAAGAATTAGCTCCAAGTTCTAAATAAAGCACCCACAAAACAGCAATTAGATCAAAAGTATGTTTTAATTAGACTTATCAACAAAACAGTAGCAAAAAGCAAGCAATACCGAGTGAATTTTAAACACCTAACTCTCGGCTTTTCTAAGAAAAAATAAGGCAATTTAACAAAGCAATTTATGAATCAATAAGAACTGGACCAGATGGTAAGAAATTAAGAATTCAAGAATAAAATTTAGAGAAAGAAATTCAAACATGAACAAGAATCAAATCGAACAAAAATATGGAATAGTTGTTGGTTGTTGTTCTTTGTAATTCAAGTATTTTGTATCAAATCCTTTAACTAATTTTAATCCAAATAATTTTTGCACTCACAAATACAAAATTCTAGCAGAAAATAAAGTTCCAGCAACTCTAAATAATGAATAAATATGCAACAATTCAGCAGCTCCAACAATTTCCAGCAAGCAAATCAAACTCCAAATTCAACAAACTGCAGTTTTTCTTCTTTTTTTTATATGTTCGTCTTTTCTTCTTCTTCTTCTTCTTTTTTTTTTTTTTTTTTTTAACTCACAGAATGTAAAACAACTCCAGCAGCAAAGATCAACTCCGAAAATAGCAATTCCAACACAAAAAACTACCAAACCCATGACCACCAACAACAAAAAGAAATAAATAGAATCCAAATAAAAGACCAATTTCCTAAAACAAAAAGTCAAAATCAAATTAGGAAACTAAAATACTATCTTTTTGACTAAGTTGTCTTTGACCAATTTAAGCTCCAAATCAGCTTCCATATGCCTTGTAGGATGCCAAATAGGATTATCATGGACTCGCACGTGTTTCCCTTGCTTGGATCAAAGAGAAAAGTCCAACTCAGTAAAATACCGTAAAGCTAGCAAATAATACAGTAAAACTGGCCATCTTTCTCCTTTCTGTGCACAGCCCCTTTTTGTTTGCCTTTGAAGCTGCCTTGACTTGATTCCATGACCTCTTAAAGATATGTATTGAATCCATGAAGTGTTGGAACCATTTCTTGGTGCCTGGAGTCCATATTTGCATAAAAACAGCTACCCGGATCCATATTGGCCTTGACCACTTGGATGCTTAAAACAGATCTTGTATTTTCAAGTATTGACAAGCCCCTTTGAGAATTAATTAATCCCTTGATAAAAATAGCCAGGTTTTCCTTAAATCTCTTAGCTTGAGCTCTATTGATTGGCCCGGTTTTTATCCATCAGGTCAGCACCCCAGCGGGTTATTGGTTGTGCGGGCTCAAGTGGATTATGATCAGGTGCTCTCATCACCTAGCTTCAGTTTTGGCTTGTTTCCATATGTGGGATTGCTTCTCAAAACACTTGGATTTATCCTCCCACTGCTTGTACATCTCCAAACCTTGAACTTGTACCCTTCCTCTTGATTTGGTTTTCAATCTTGATGGCCACATGAAGCATATCCTCCAATTCTACATATTGTTGTAGCTCCACTTGATTGGCTATCTCCCGATTCAGACCTCCCAAAAACCTTATCTTGGTTGCCTCATGATCCTCATTCATACTCAATCTCTTCATTAGCATCTCCATCTCCTTGTAATAATCTTCCACGGTCCTATTTCCTTGAGATAAAGATTGTAACCTTTGATGTAGCAATATATGGTAATGAGTTGGTACAAATCACTGTTTTTATTACTGGCTTTACTGTATTTTGCTGATTAAGCATTTTCTCTTTGTTCCAATCAATAGCAATGTATGGGCATCATAAATAATCCTATTTGGCATCCTACATGGCACATTAGATCATATTTGGGATCCTTACAAGCTGGAAATTAGTCAAAGTTAGCTTAATATTATTCAAAAAATTATTTGTGAGATAGAATTCTCTTTGTTCTCTTTGAACACCTAAAACACCATTAGAGAGTGAGTGTTTTGGTTTGACTTATCAATAGGGCATCCATCACCTATTATGGCATCTTCAATATACCAAGGTTTCTAGTCACAGGTTGATTAGGGGTTGAGATGACCATAAGAACTTGAACTTAATTTTCAATCCGAACTAATATAATACGGGTTTAGGCGCGAGTCAACCTAGGTTCGTATCAAGAATACATACCTTTGAAATAATGCATCAGCCACCACATTTTCCTTACCTTTCTTATAGGGGATGCATATGGAAAAGTCTTGGTGAATTCAATCCACTTCCCATGCCTTTGGTTAAGCTTCCCTTGGCCTTTAATGTACTTTAAAAGTTCATGATCCATATGAATTACAAACTCCTTTTAGATGGTTATTACATTATTAGCGTGTAAGTGTTAGCCATTCTATGAGTTGTCACGGTATAAAAGGGTGAATTAGGTCGTATGGCATCCTATCATGGCCATTGAATGACAAATTTGCCATAATGCCTTTAAAGTCAATCCCTATCGTTCAATGGTGTTCTAAGGTGTCAAACACTGCCTGAAAACATTAAGTATATAATATGGTATATCAGATATTATAAAACTTTTCCATGATTTTCTACGGTTGCATATCGTCATATGGATATATATATATATATATTTCGTTTTTGCTTATGCACATTATCATTTTTATGTTTAAATTTTTTATTATAATGATTTAATTGTTTGACATTAAATTCTCATTTAATAATAAATTTAGGGATATAAATTGGATTTTCAAAAAAGGTTTTGAAAGGGGAACTTTTCAAAAGCAGGTTAATGTAAGGTTTTGAGAAAAGGAATTTCCAAACTTCAATTATTATTTACTTATGATACTAGACACTTACTGAGATTTTTTTTTCATACTTCATTATTATTATTCTTTAAATTCATTCTTCCAGGTTTAAGTAGCTAACAAACAGGCTACCTAACCTATCATTTGTTCAATTATTTTTTCCCACTGCAAAGTATTTATCTTCCCTTTTCTTTCATCTTTATTTATTCATAATATTTTTCATGTCTATATAACTTAAATTTATAAATTACTCTTAGAATACTCTGATATGAATTATGGACACAACAGTGATAGTAGTTTTGCATTTATGGTACTAAACTTGTATTATGACTGTGGTGGTTGATGGTGTTGAACTTTAGTAAAGGGATTTGCATGATGTTATGTGATACGAACCTAGGACGACCTGCTCCTAAACCCGTATTATATTAGCCCGGATCTTTAATTAAGTTCAAGTTCTAATGGAATGGACCTCAACCTCTAACCAACCTATGGTTAGAAACCTTGGTATAATGTAGACGCCACAATAGGGGATGGAAAACCTATTGATAAGTCAAGCTAAAACAACCAATTCTTTAATGGTGTTTTAGGTGTTCTCAAAGAACAAAGAGATAATTAATCTCACAAGTATTTTCTCAATCAAATCAAAGTTGTATTATTATTGAAAAATAAGCCTTTAAATAGGCTTGAAAGAAACAAAACAAACCCTAAAAAAAAATTAATTCAAAACCGGACTCCTATAGGAATTAGGAAACTTGACCGAATTCTAATATGTCCTAAACTAAGTTTCCTAAACTAAAATTGATTAATTAATTCCTTTATTTTGAATTAGGAATTAATTAATTTACAATGAAAATAATAAAATAATAACTTTCCTAAACTTATTTGTCCAGAAAATAAATAAATAAAAACTAAAAAGTAATGGTAGTTTCCTAAAACAAAAAGTAGAATAAAATTAGAAAACTATAATACTAGCTTTTTGACTAATTTGACTTTGACCAATTTTTGACCTCTTTGAGCTTCAAATCAGCTTCTAGATGCTTTCTAGGATGCCAAATAAGCTGAATATGAAGTCCCACATGTTGCCCATGCTTGGAAAAATAAGAAAAGGCTAATACAGTAAAATACAGTAAAGCCAGCAAGCAATACAGCAAATTCGGCCAAATTGTTGATGCTGTCCGTACAAGCCAATTGTTGATGCTGTTCGTACAAGCCCTTTTTGATTGCATTTGAGGCTACTTTAACTTGATTCCATGACCTCTTAGGCATATGTAATTAACCCATAAATCATTGGAACCATTTCATGCTTCCCGGACTCCAAAAATGTACCAAAACCGTCGCCCGGGTCCGTATCGGCTTCCACCACTTGGATGCTTAGAATAGGCTTTGTATCTTCAAGTATGGACAAGCTCTGTTGAGATTGATTACCCCCTATATAAATACTCCCAGGTTGTCCTTAAATCTCTTAATTTGAGCTCTTGTGATTGGCCTAGTCTTCATCCGTGTCGAGTCAGCACCCCGACGGGTTATCGGTTGAGCGGGCTCGGGCGGAATCACATCTTTCCCCTCCTCTTGAAAAGGATTTGTCCTCAAATCAAGATCATCACCTGCAGCAAAAGGAGTTAAATCAGCAACATTAAATGCAGCACTCATGTTATACTCACCCTGTAAATCAAGCTTGTAGGCATTCTTGTTATTCGGCTCCAAAACTTGAAAAAGTCCATCCATAGGCGGTATGAGCTTTGACTTTCTTTGTTTAGGAAACCTTTCCTTTTGTAAGTGCAACCAAATCAATTCTCCTTGGTCAAACACTATTACAATAAAATCTAGAAATACATGCTCATTATGGTAAAAATTACACTTTTTAAAGTTAGCAAACAATATTTCCCAAATTTTCAAATTACCACTAAGTAAAGCTCTCAACAATGCAGATAAAGTTCTATGCAATAAAGACATCTTTAAATAAGTATCTTTAAAATTCATGGTCAGCAATGATTTCTTATTCATAATTACTTTATTAACATCACCAAAGCTAAGATAAAAAATTTATATTTTTCCTTTCTTGTCTTCTTTTTCCTTTCTCACTCAATGCCATCTCACCTTCCTCACTCTCGGCTTTTGCACCAAATTTTTCGCTCTTGGTTTTATTAAAATCTTTCCACACAACCTGAGTATTAGAAGACTTACCTTGGACAGCAAGCTCACCTTTTCCCTCTTGATTGGATGGTAGTCCACTTGGAATTTCATTTTGGAAGACATCTCCAAATTCCTTCAAAAGAGAAATCATTGAACTTGGCAATTCAAGTTCTTCAAAGTTAGTTTGATCATTAAAATAATTTTCTTTGTAAAGCATGACAGCATGACCAGCAAAGGTTTCTTACACTCAATAACCTTATTAATATCCCCTAAACTCAAATAAAAATTGCTACTTAACCTTTCCTTTCTTTCTTTTTCTTTGTTTCCCTTGGATTGGCGCAAACCTTCGGATTCCTCTTCCTTCTCCAAGCACGCGGGTTTGCCACTTCCTTTTCCCTCTCTTTCGGTTTTCCCTTGATCTTTCCACTCAATATGAACCTTAGAAACCTTACCTTGGTCAGCAATCTCAATCTTACCTTCTTGAAAGGACGGTGAAGCAGTTGGTGCCATACTTGCTTTTTCCTTAAGCTTTTCGGCTTCTCTCCTTTGTTGCATTTGTAATTGGTCTTTGTAAACCTCTTTAGGAGATAATGGTTCTAACTTGACCTTCTTCCCTTTAAACCTGAAAACAATACTATTTTCTCGACCAAAATGAGTAGTATCTTTATCAAATTGCCATGGTCTACCTAATAGTATATGTCCAGCAATCATGGGTACAATATCACATAAAACTACATCGTCATATCTACCTATATTAAATTTTACTTTGGCTTGTTTGTTTACTTTCATCTCACCACTATCATTAAGCCATTGTAATCTATAAGGTTCTGGATGTTTAATTGTTTTCAAGCCTAATTTATCAACTACAAGATTACTTATCACATTAGTACAACTCCCACTATCTATAATCATGCTACAAATTTTACCTTGTATTTCGCAGCGAGTGTGGAAGATGTTTTCCCTTTGTATCTGCTCTTCATATTTGTAGACAGCAAGTACTCTCCTTGAAACCAAGCTCAACTCGGCATTAGATGTATCTACAGGCTCGACTTCATCTTCATTGCAATCCTCCTCTTGCTCGGTTTCAGCCCCACTTTCTTCACTTGCGGATTCCAGCTCACCATCACCCTTTAATACCATGATTCTTCTATTTGGGCATTGGCTGGCTATGTGTCCTCTTCCTTGGCACTTAAAACAAATTATTTCTCTGGATTTTTGAGGTTTAGGATCAGATTTTATCTCACCTCTAAGTGCTTGGACAGATTCGGTCTTGACCTCCCTTCTTGGCCGGTTGGTAGTTTCTTCTCCTAATTTCGGCTTCAACTTGTTTTCATAAGTGGAATTGTTTTTCCAGCCACTTGAACTTGTCCTTCCACTGCTAGAAACTCCTCCAAACCGTGTATTAACACCCTTCCTCTTGAATTGGTTCTCAAGCTTAATTCCTACATGCAACATCTCCTCCAATTCCAAGTATTGTTGTAATTCAAGTTGGTTGGCAATGTCTCGGTTTAACCCTCCAAGAAATCTTGCCATGGTTGCCTCCCTATCCTCATTCATATTCAGCCTCATCATTAACATCTCCATCTCTTTGTAATAATCCTCCACGGACCTACTTCCTTGAGACAAAGATTGAAGCCTTTGATGCAGCAACCTATGGTAATGGGATGGCATAAACCGCTTCCTCATGGCTCCTTTCATTTGTCGCCATGTTGTAATTAAGTCATCACCAACTCTCCTTTGGGTGCTTTGCTCATTTGTCCACCATTGGAGTGCATAATGGCCAAACTCCATTGCTGCCAACTTCACCTTCTTACCTTCCAAATAGTTGTGGCAATAAAAAATCATCTCCATTTTTTCTTCCCACTCCAAATAAGCTTCGGGATCACTTTTACCCATAAAAGGTGGGATGTTAACCTTGATATTTCCCAAATCATCATCTGTATCTTCCCTCCTATATCTCCCATGGCCAGCTCTATCTTGGACAGCAAAGGTTTCGTCCATACCTTCCTCAAAGTCTCCGTCGAATGGCTCCTCATCAAATTCCTCTCTCGGCCTCTCGCGACCTCCTCGTCCTCGGCCTCGTCCTCCATGGAATTCTTGCCTATTTCTTGTATTTGGCCTTCCTTGTGAGGCTTCTAGTCTTCCCACTCTTTGATTTACATGCTCAACTTGAGCACTAACCCGCTGTATTGACTCCAAAACAACTCTCATGTCCACTTGGTCTCCACTCACGGTAGCTCGGGCATTGCCATGGAATGCTACGGACTCTTCCTCATTGATCCTCAAGGATGGATCTCCTCTTCTTATTCTAGAATCTGCCATGTTAGTAAAATACTGCAAAAAATAAAATAAACCCTCACAATATTCACTCCCTCACATGTTTCACTCAAACAAGGTCTCGACACTCGTGTTTGCACACTAGTTTCGGCTTTTACCCTCTTTCAAGCTCACACACTCTTGCCTTTTTCCACTCAATGAATTATCTCAAAGTTCTAATTAAAACACCCACAAAACAGCAATTAGATCACTAGTATGTTTTAACTAAACTTATCAACAAACAGTAAGCAAAAAGTAGGCAATGCCGAAAGAATCCAACAAATCCTAATTTTTCGGCTTTCTAGACAAGAAAACACAAAATAATGGGAAAACGTTGGAGTTTTTGAAAACTGCACCAGATGGTAGTAGATTATGAGTTCAAGAATAAAATTCCAGAAAAAGAAATTCAAATACGATAAGAATCAAAGAGAACAAAAATATAGAAAAGTTGTTGGTTGTTGTTCTTTGTAATTCGAGTTTTGTATCAATTCCTTTAACTAATTTTAATCCAAATAATTTAAGCACCCAAAATCCAAATATCCAGCAGCAAAAATAATTCCCCAGCAACTCAAATAAATAATAAAAAAAAAACCCAGCAGCTCCAACAAATTTTCAGCAACCAAATCAAACTCCAACAAACCGAAATATTTTTTTTCTTTTTTTCTTTTTTTTTTTTTATATTCAGCTTTACCTCTTTTTTTTTTTTTTTTTTCACTCACAGAACATAAACAACTGCAGTAGCAAGAATAATTACCAAAATTGCAATTCCAACTCCAAAACAAACACCAAACCTGTGACCTCCAAATAAACACAAATGTGCAGTTTTTTTTTTTTTTGTTTTTTTTAATGTTGCCGCAAACTCTTTTTTTTTTCTTTTTTTTTTTTTGAATATATGAATGCAAATTTCTAAGACTAAAACAGCAAAGGAAAATCAACAAAAACCAAAATTATCAAGAACAATGATAAAAGACAACCAACAAATTAGGAAACAAAAATACGATAAAACTAGGAAACCTAATTCAACTAGGAATGAATTTTTTTTTTTTTTAATAAGATGCAGAACGTGTATGGGATGGATGCAACCTTAACCTAATGCTAAAATTGCAGAATAACACAAAACAAATAAAACAAATAAGGATAGATGAAACCTGAACAAAACTTAGCTCTGATACCAAATGATACGAACCTAGGACGACCTGCTCCTAAACCCGTATTATATTAGCCCGGATATTTAATTAAGTTCAAGTTCTAATGGAATGGACCTCAACCCCTAACCAACCTATGGTTAGAAACCTTGGTATAATGTAGACGCCACAATAGGGGATGGAAAACCTATTGATAAGTCAAGCTAAAACAACCAATTCTCTAATGGTGTTTTAGGTGTTCTCAAAGAACAAAGAGATAATTAATCTCACAAGTATTTTCTCAATCAAATCAAAGTTGTATTATTATTGAAAAATAAGCCTTTAAATAGGCTTGAAAGAAACAAAACAAACCCTAAAAAAAAATTAATTCAAAACCGGACTCCTATAGGAATTAGGAAACTTGACCGAATTCTAATATGTCCTAAACTAAGTTTCCTAAACTAAAATTGATTAATTAATTCCTTTATTTTGAATTAGGAATTAATTAATTTACAATGAAAATAATAAAATAATAACTTTCCTAAACTTATTTGTCCAGAAAATAAATAAATAAAAACTAAAAAGTAATGGTAGTTTCCTAAAACAAAAAGTAGAATAAAATTAGGAAACTATAATACTAGCTTTTTGACTAATTTGACTTTGACCAATCTTTGACCTCTTTGAGCTTCAAATCAGCTTCTAGATGCTTTCTAGGATGCCAAATAAGCTGAATATGAAGTCCCACATGTTGCCCATGCTTGGAAAAATAAGAAAAGGCTAATACAGTAAAATACAGTAAAGCCAGCAAGCAATACAGCAAATTCGGCCAAATTGTTGATGCTGTCCGTACAAGCCAATTGTTGATGCTGTCCGTACAAGCCCTTTTTGATTGCATTTGAGGCTGCTTTAACTTGATTCCATGACCTCTTAGGCATATGTATTGAACCCATAAGTCATTGGAACCATTTCATGCTTCCCGGACTCCAAAAATGTACCAAAACAGTCGCCCGGGTCCGTATCGGCTTCCACCACTTGGATGCTTAGAATAGGCTTTGTATCTTCAAGTATGGACAAGCTCCGTTGAGATTGATTACCCCCTGTATAAATACTCCCAGGTTGTCCTTAAATCTCTTAATTTGAGCTCTTGTGATTGGCCTAGTCTTCATCCGTGTTGAGTCAGCACCCCGACGGGTTATCGGTTGAGCGGGCTCGGGCGGAATCACATCATTATGGATAATATACTTGGAGTGTGTTATTAACGGAAAAATATTTTTTTTTGGATTATCCATATTTTAGGGTAGGTTCTTCCAAATTTTTTGTAAATCTATTCGATAGAACTTTCCCTCAATAAGGCCACTAAGGAATCCTGGAGGGATTCGTGGATCGAATCTTATTAACTTAGTATCTGAGCTTAGGTTTGGTGGTCATGTTTTGATGTGATTCTACCCGTGCCCACTCATCCATACCTTAGAGGGCAACCATACCTCGGATACCTCGAAGGGCATCCATACATCACAGGACATCCACACCTCGAAAAGCATTTTACCACGAACAACATCAGTCCATCCATGTTTCGTACAACACCAGCTCCTTCGAACATCAACAGCACATTCATACCTCGGGCAACATTCTACCTCAGCTATCAACTATCTTGGACATTTGACTCTTGTTCAACTATCGCGGACATCTTACTTTTGTCCAACTATCTCGGACATCTAACTATTGGACAACATCAGCTATCTCGGCCAGTTGACACTATATAGTTCGGACACAAGCTAACTCGGATGAAAGGCATGTTCGGACACAAGCTAACTTGGATGGAAGACAAGTTTGGTCAAGAGTTAGCTCAGTTGAAGACATAATTTAGCCTAGATGTCAAAGTCAACTCGTTACCTAATTTACGATTGACTTTCTTTTTTTTTTAAATTTATTTATTGGTTGGACGAATTGATTTAGGAAAGTTAATATTTTATTTTATTTTCATTGTTTAGGAAAGTTGATATTTTTGTAAATTAATTAATTCCTATTTTCAGAATAAAGGAATTAATTAATTAGAAATTAGACTTAGGAAAGTAGTGAGATTCGGCTACCATGATTATGTTTCCTAATGTTAGCCAGATTTTTTACCTTAGATTTTTAGGGTTTTATTTGTGACTTTGTAGCCTATTTAAAGGCTTATTTTGTCATTGAAAGGAAGCTTGAATTTTATACAGAAAATTATTTGTGAGATTGAATTGTCTTTGTTCTTTTGAACACCTAAAACACCATTAGTGAATGAGTGTTTTAGTTTAACTTATCAATAGGCCTTCCATCACCTATTGTGGCTTCTTCATTATATACCAAGGTTTCTAATCACAGGTTGGTTAGAGGTCAAGGTGACCATTAGAACTTGAACATAATTAGATCCGGGCTAATATAATACGGGATTAGGCGCAGGTCGTCCTAAGTTCGTATCATGTTTGGGACAAGTTATTAAGGATTTAAGTTATGAAATTTCATAAGTTAGTTATTAACATTTATGTAATTGGAGTTAGTATTGTTCTTGGAGACAATATTTTCTTAGAGATCAAGATTTCGATATTGAAGTTTTATGTGGATCAAGGGAGGTTAACTTTTCGGCGACACTTCATCTTTTAGGCTATTGTTAATTTGTGAGATATAGCAAGAATATAAAAGATAGGGTGAATCCTTTTTAATGGTTCTAGAAGTTTTGGATAGACAAGGAGATAGGAATTAATGGCTTTCAGAAAGTTATATTTTCTTATTTGGTGGTAAAAAAGAATGTTTGATATCAAGGATATACCAAAATCTACAATGTTAGCAAGTTTGTTTCTTTCTTCATTGTTACTTTCAAGAATTATATAAAGCATTATAAAAGATTTAAAACCTTCCAATAGGATAAGTATTAGAATTTTAGATTTGTGACTTTGATGAAGTAATGAAAATATCTATGTTAAGTGATGTGTGGAGGATTAGAGAATCAATGGAGAGTATGGATTGTATGATTGAAAGTATTAAAAGTTGTGGAAGATGCAAGAAGAACTATCCCAGTTTTAATTTTTGCTTCATTAGTATTTAATTTAGGGAAATTAAACTTAAGTTTCAAATTTTTTTGGGGCATAATGAGTGGATTGTTGGAGTAAGTTACAACTTGTAAGAGATGTGGATCGTGTAAGAGCGGATTTTCTTCAAGTTTGTTAACTAATTTCTTGTTACCATTAATATTTTCATAGAATTGTTTGTTTGAGCACTTTATCATGATTTGCTTCTTGTTTTCGATTTATTTGTGAAGATGTTGAAATTGGTTTTATATTGTAGTTGTCGTGTTTTAGAAGTTTGATTATTTTTATGGAATCTAGAAATGTTATCTAAAAAATGGAGTGTTTAGTAGTTTTTCTAAATGGCCAAGTTTGACTTGTTGCTAAGGTATCGTCAATTTAGGAATAAGGAAATAAAGATTCTTAATACTACATTTAGGACTCAATCTGTGCATTATGAATTTCAGTTAATGTCTTTTGGACTCACTAATGCCCCTCAACAATTTTCATAGATTTAATGACTTGGGTTTTCCATTCATTCTTGGATTGGTTTATCTTCATCTTTGTAGATGAGATTTTGGTGTACTTAAGAAGTAAAGTAGAGCATAAAATGCATCCTTGTTGGGTTTTGTACACCTTAAGTTAGCATTTGCTGTATATGAACTTCAATAAATGTGAATTTTTGTTGGGTCAAATGAAACTTCATGCACATGTAGTTTCTACAAATGGTATTTATACACATCCATAAAAATAGAGGTAATATCAAACTGGGGATAAACTTGCTACTATGACTACAGTGAGAAGTTTTCTTAGTCTAGCATGGTATTATTGTCTTTGTGAAAAAGTTTTTTGGAATTGTAGAACCATTTTATCATTTGACCAGAAAAGGGGTTTAAGTTTGAAGGAAATAACAGATGAGAGTAGAGCTTCCAAGAGTTGAAGTTGAGGTTCAGCCCTTGTTTTGACTTTACTGAAAAGAATGAAGGGTTTATAATATACAATGATGCTTTCCGTTAGGGTCTAAGTTGTGTTAATGTAACATGGTAAGGTAATTGTGTATACTTCAAGATAGTTGGAAAAACATGAGTTGAATTATCCTAGTCATGACTTAAAACTTATTATACCGGGGTTTACACTACAAATTTAGAGGTATTACCTAAATCGGGTAACTTGTTAGATTTTCATTGATCATAGGAGCCTTAAATATATGTTCATATAAAATGGATTAAATTTAAGGTAGATGATGATGATGATAAAGTTATTTAAAGACCACGATTGTATTATGGTTTACCATTCATGCAAAGAAATTGTAATAACTAATGCTTTAAGAAGAAAGATGATAAGTTCCTTAGCATATATGCAGATAGTACAACTTCGTTTGGTAGTGGAGTTAAGAGAGTTAAGAGTTGATTTGAGTATGCTATCTTTAAGAGTACTTTTAGCTAGCTTTAAGTATGATCGATATTTATTGGTCATAAAACTTAGTTTGAAGACCCCAAGTCAAGTAAAAATTGAAGTAGAGTTAATCAAGTTTCAAAAATAGATGTCACTATTAGAAGTGATAGAGCCTTGGTGATAGGCACTAGGCTCTATGTTCCTAAAAAAGAAAATTTAAGAAGATAATTTTAGAAAAGGCACACAGTTTATTCTATGCTATATGTTCCTGTAATACCAAGATGCATCATACATTGTAAGAGTACTGTTAGTGTACAAGGATGAGAAAAGAAATTGTAGAATATGTGGCCAAGTGTTAGTATGTCAACAAGTGAATGCATAAAGCAAAAAGCCTACGGGACATTTGCAACTTTTACCTATTCATAATTGGAAATGGGAACATATAACTATGGACTTTGTATTCAAACTTTCTCACATTCATAAAAGTCGGGATTGTATTTGGGCTATTTCAATACATTATAGATGTTGGTTGAGATATTTGTGAAATAAAGTATGAGTTCACATAGGGTTCCTATGTCCATGTATTAGAAAGAGACACACATTTGACATTTAGGTTTTGGTAAAGCTTATAGGATGCTTTAAGTACTAAGCTACTTTAGTTTTGCTTTCTATCTTCAAAATGGATAGTCACAATGGCCTATACATACCTTAGAGGATGTGTGTGTGGTTGTAGTTTAAAGGAAATTAAAAGTCTTATTTAGTATTGGTTAAGTTCATTTACTATGACAATTACCATTCAAGCATTATAATGGCACCTTTTAAGGCTTTATGTGGAAAACAATGTAAACTCCTCTTTATTGGAATGCGGTTGGTAAGCAGAAACTTATAGGCCCCAATAATTTTCAAATGATAGTAGATTAAGTCAATCTCATTCGTGATAAGTTAAAGGCAGCTCAATATAGACATAAATGTTATGTGTATATTAGTAGAAAGGATCTTGAGTTTGAAGTTGAAGACAAAGTATTTTTGAAATTGTCACCGTTTGAAGGGTCTAGTATGCTTTAGGAAGCAAAAAAAGCTAAATCAATGATACATTGGACTTTATAAGATAGTTAAGATAATAGGTCAATACCTTACATACTAGCATTGCCAAAGGAGCTCTCTTAGATTCATAATATTTTATGTGTCTTCATGCTTTGCAAGTATTTATAAGACCTATCAAATATGTTGAAGATGTCAGAGATTAAGTTAGGAGTGGATTTGCCTTATGAAAGAACAACCAATATAGATGTTGAATCATAAAGGGGAAGAGCTTCGCACCAAAATCGTTTCATTAGTAAAAATCTGATGGAAAAGTCATCAACTATTCCAATACTAAGGTATGAATTTTATGGACAAAAGTTCTTTAAAGAGAGTAGGTTATAACCACCTGTACCATTTGATATGAAATTGTACAAGTTCAACTAGATTTAACCAACTGGATTGTATGTGGGTCTTAATTTTGACTTTTTCTATGGTAATTTTTTATTTTGACCATTACTCGATTGGGGTAAATCTCATCAACATGAGTTCATAGATTAGCAGCACATTTAATTATGAGCCACAATTTGAAATATTTGGATCTCTGAATATTTACGATTAACTATTTTACCAATGTGGATACCATAATCATTATTGCTCTAAAAGAGCATTTATGTGTATAAGTACATAGGCACAAGCTTGCATGTCACTAATATTACATAAAATGCCCAAAATTTAATTTTAGACCAAGTTTGACCAAGGTTGATTGGGGTTGACCAAGTTGGTTCCATGGTTAACTTTTACTGTGAGAGGAATTTTGTATTGACCAAGTTACTGTAGCGAAGTACTCATCGAGCAAGTTTTTAAACTAGTAGTACACCAAAATTGGAGTTAAGATTAGAAAGTTATGGCCAAACAAGATACGATCCAGACTAATCAATGAGCCCGAGTTGATTTTTTTTATCTATATGGATTTTGATGCTGACCATACACCATATGATAGTGCTCGTCGATACGAGTCCGTGTACTGGTGACACGCCTAATTTGGACCTACAGTTGAAAAGTTACGGGTCTGTAAAGTCGTGCCTATCTTTTCAGGAATTGACTTTATCAGGTAGTGGAAATGTACAATGTGTCATGTTTAGAAAGATGCCATGTGTCGAGACCAAAGATGGATGGGTGCTATCCTTAATAAAAAATTTATTTTCTTTTTCTTTTCCCTCTCTCTTTCGCCATTCACACTGAAAAAAAACTTCCCTCTCTCTCTCTCTCTTTCTCTCCCCCCCGCTTCCCCTCGGGTTACTCAAAATTGATGAACCTCTACCACCCATCATTGACACGCACTGGTCGCCGACACAGCTCATTCGCCAACAAGCTTGGCTGGCAAATTTGGTGGCCGACTAGCCGGTGATGAGCTAGTTTGGGAGTTAGAAGCTCATGGCGGCCATTTCTCTTCCTCCAATCAATCCATCATGATCTAGGTTGCCTAGGCTACACTATCCCCACTCTCCAATAACCTATCATACCAGCTTAACCAAGGGTTGCTTAGATCACTAGGGAAGCCATCGACACACCGGAAAATGACCATGGAAATCGATGCCGGACACACTGTCCAATCACCAGATTTCGGCCATCACGGGCCATGGTCCTAGTCCTTTCCCCCCTAATTTGAGCTCCCGAAGCTGATGGTGGCCTTCGTTTGCTCCAATTCGAGCTCATTTATGGCATACAAGGGGGCAAGTTGGCAGTAGTTTCCGATGAGAATTTCTACCACTGCCGACAATATCAAGCTCAATGGAGATTAATACTGTGTTCCTCATACCTCTAGCTTTCTATTCGTACCTTGTCTGTGAATTATGGTTGTGTATTTTAAAAGTTGCCATTTTTGAGTAAGTTATGTATTTAATGTGATAACTGTGTTAAATTGTATGCATATGTATATGTTCATATATAGATATGCACATGTATGTTTGTAAATGCATATTCTTGTATATATATATATATATATATAAGTATATGTGTGTACTCCTTTGGAATATGTGTAAAGGTACATATATATATATTGAGTATAGGAACAAAGATTGAATTTAAAATATTCACAAGACATTGTAATAACATATAATTGTAAAAAGTGGACAATGTGGGTGGACACGAATCATAAATGTATTTATGTTTTATTAAATTATTTCTTACATCCATATCCTTTAGCTATTGTTATAAAAGTCCTAAAAAATTTGTGGAAATTTTTGTAGTAATGTGGAAGGAATAAGCTGGTATGATATTAGAGTGTATTTTTTGTGAAGCGAGTTTTTAGCATATGCTCGACCTTTAGGGAGATATTGTTAGATTTGTTACAGGATAGTTTGATAAGGTTTCCCAAGTTAAGGCTCCCATAGGGTTTCAATATGAAGTTATGGGTGGGTCCTGACAATTCCCATCAAGTTTCCAACCTACCACTGAAATTCCTCATTGAAAAGTACCCCACTCATCTGGATCAGTCAAAATCGTAAGTGAAGCCGAATTTTTTAGGTCTCCTAATTTTGGCTAGTATCAAGCCATGGATTCCATTTAACATCCCAGCCCAAGAAAACACTCTGAATTTGAACTTTTAACAAAGTTTTAGCAAGGTTGACTAAGATTGATCAACTGGGCTCCATGGCTAACCTTTTGCTATAAGAAATTTTTCACTTTGTCTGAGGCACCATAGTAAAGTACGCATTGATCCAAATTCATAGACTAGTAGTACGCTAATGTCAGAGTTGAGATTAGAAAGTTATGGTAAAAAAATGATGCGATTCAAATTGATTGAGCAAGCCTAATGTTACATTTTTTATTTGTATAAATTTAATTTTTACTTATGTACCATATGGTAACGCCTATCGACACGAGTTTGTAGACTAGTGGTGATGCGAATCCGCCTGAGACCGTTCAACCGACAACCCGCTGGGGTGCTGATCCAATACAGATGAAGGTGGGGCCGATCACTAAAGCCCAAGCAAAGAAGTTCAAGGACAATCTTGCTGTCTTTATACAAGGAATATGTCATAATCAAGAGGGATTGCCCATATCTAAAGAACTAAAGCCTGTTTTACTCATACAAGCAATAGAAGCCAAAACGGGCCTGGGTGACGTTTTTAGTGCCAATATGGAGGTCGGGTTGTATGAATTGGATCCCCATTCTTATGGGTTCAATTCATATGGTGGATGAGTCATAGAAACCAGCCAAAGCAGCTTCAAAGCTGAACAACATGGTGGTTTGCTCACAAGGGGAAGAAAGGCCGAATTTGCTGTATTCCTTGCTGGCTTTACTGTATTTTACTATATTAGCCTTTTCTCATATTTCTAAGCAAGGGCAACATGAGGAACTTCATAATAAGCTTATTTGGCATTCCATAAAGACTATTGAAGCTGATTTGGAGTCCTATTAGGTCAAAGAAGGGTCATTATCAACCTAGCCAAAAATTACCATATTTAATTTCCTAATTTGTTTTTACTTTTTGTTTTAGGGAACTATCTTTAATTTTGAATTTGTATTTATTTAATTATTGAACAAATAAGTTTAGGAAATTTTTTATTTTAATATTTTGTTTGTAAATTAATTAATTCCTAATTGAAAATAAGGGAATTAATTAATTAGATCAGGAAAAGGAAAGATTCGGCCAAGGTAGAATTCTTCATTGTGTGGCCAGTTTTTCCTAGGGTTTTTAGGGTTTATTTTGTTTCTTTCAAAGCCTATTTAAAGGCTTATTTTTCAATAAGAATACAACTTTGATTTGATTAAGAAAATACTTGTGAGATTAATTATCTCTTTGTTCTTTGAGAACACCTAAAACACCATTAGAGAATTGGTTGTTTTAGCTTGACTTATCAATAGGTTTTCCATCCCCTATTGTGGCGTCTACATTATACTAAGGTTTCTAACCATAGGTTGGTTAGGAGTTGAGGTCCATTCCATTAGAACTTGAACTTAATTGAGATCCGGGCTAATGTAATACGGGTTTAGGAGCAGGTCATCCTAAGTTCGTATCATTTGATATCAGAGCTAAATTTTGTTCAGGTTTGATCTATCTTTATTTGTTTTATTTGTTTTTGTATTATTCTGCAATTTTAGCATTAGGTTAAGGTTGCATCCATCCCATACACGTTTTGCATCTTAAAAAAAAAAAAAAATTCATTCCTATTTGAATTAGGGTTTCCTAGTTTTATCGTATTTTTATTTCCTAGTTTGTTAGTTGTCTTTCATCATTTTTCTTTTAATTTGGTTATTGTTGATTTTTCTTTGCTGTTTTAGTCTTAAATATTTGCATTCATCTATTTAAAAAAAAAAAAAGAAGAAGAAGAGTTTGCGGCAACATTTAAAAAAAAAAAAAAAAAACTGCACATTTGTGTTTATTTGGAGGTCATGGGTTTGGTGAATTTTTGGAGTTGGAATTGCAAATTTGTTGTTTATTCTGCCACTGCAGTTGTGTTTGATATTCAGTGAGTGAAAAAAAAGAAGAAAAAAAAAAAAAGAAGAAAGCCGAATATAAAAAATATATATCAGTTTGTTGAAAATTGGTGTTGAAGTTTGTTGCTGAAAATTTCTTGTAACTGCTCTTTTGTTGATTATTTATTCTATATTTGGAGTTTCTGGAGAGTTATTTTTACTGCTGGATATTTGAGTTTGAGTGCTAAATTATTTGGATTAAAATTAGTTAAAGGATTTGATACACAAACTTGAATTACAAAGAACAACAACCAACAACTTTTCTATATTTTTGTTCTCTTTGATTCTTATTTGTATTTGAATTTATTTTTCTAGAATTTTATTCTTGAACTCATAATCTATTACCACCTAGCCCAGTTCTTCAAAATTCCAAAGTTATCTCATTAATTTGCTTATTTTTTTTGTCTAGAAAAACCGAAAATGGGTATTTTCATTCCGTTCGGTATTTGTTTATTTTTGCTTACTGTTTTGTTGATAAGTTTAATTAAGACATACTAGTGATCTAATTGCTGTTTTTTGGGTGTTTTAATTAGAACTTTGAGATAATTCATTGAGTGGAAAAAGGCAAGAGTGTGTGAGCTCAAAAGAGGGTAAAAGCCGAAACTAGTGTGCAAACACGAGTGTCGAGACCTTGTTTGAGTGAAACACATGAGGGAGTGAATATTGTGAGGATTTATTTTAGGTGGGGGATCCTCTCAAAAATAAAATGGTCTAGGTTGAAAGCTCACAAAGTCCTAAGAAATTACACTATGCTCTGATACCATGATGGAATTTGGTGTAGGTTTATGTTGTTGTACCCTAGAGCACAATCATTCAAGGTGTTAGTCAAGAATGATTGTTGTTGGTTCTTGGTTCTTGATTTTGGTTTTTTTTTTGGGTTTGTTAAGGTTTTTTTTCTGGTTTTAATGGAGGTTTAGGGTTCTTGAGAAGGTTGTTAGCTTTTGGGAAGAAGAAGAAACCAAAATGTAGTAGTTGAGAGAGAGAGAGCCAAAAATGTTGTTTTTCAAAATCTATTTTTTTGAATATTTTCTTTCTCAACATTTTTCATTACAATTTTCATACTTTTAAATACATCAAAATGACAATAAGGCATGCTGCCATATTGAGCAATAAATACAAAAGCATTAAAAGTAACCAACCAAGCCAAACTACCTCAACTAACTCTAATCAATGTGCTGGACATGCAAGAAACCTTCTTTAATGGGTAGTTCATCTTGTCTAAGGAATTTGAATTTGAAAACCAGCTCCATTTGACTTGAAAATTGGAGGGAAGCCATTTTGAATATTAAACTATGTTCTAGCCAAAAACCAGATAAAAAAAAGTCCATTTACCCATTCAAAAGTAATCAAACCCGAGGCAGTTTTGCCTAGTTTTCTGGGCAACAAAACTGCACAAGGGTCAGATTGTTTTGGGCTTAACTCAGTCTTCCCAGCTCCAAATTGGGCCATTCATTTTACTGATGATTCCTCTGAATATCTAGTTTATCATATCCAAAATTCAGATCCAAATCCCAAATCTACTTCAAACGGAATTCAAGGAAGTGGACTTATGTTGCTGGAAATACAATTCCAGCAACTAGAAAAAAGAAGGCCTTAAGCTAGATAATGAGCTTAGGGAATTACAAAAAGGATATTGTTCTTAAACATTACAAGATAAAATAAAATGCATAAACATAAATAATGTTTGGTCTTTGATATTGCAAAACAAAGAGTGCAAGTGTAACCGGACTACCTTGCACATTGTGGCAAGATCACCACATTTCAACACTCCTCCTTGGTGTTCTTGCTTGAAATATTTAGAAGCTTCCTCAAGGTCTCAAATCTTGCTTTTGGAAGTGGCTTGGTGAAGAAATCTGCAAGGTTATCTTTGGTCTTGATATATTCCATGCTTACTTCTCCATTTTCTTCAAACTCCCTCAAAGAGTGATACTTCACCGGTATGCGTTTTGTCCTTCCATGTTGAACGGGGTTCTTGGCTATTGATATGGCTGAAGTGTTGTCACATTTGATAATGGTTGAACCCTCTTGAGGATAACCAAGGTCCTCCAATAATTTCCTAAGCCAAATGCATTGATTTGCACATGAAGAGCAAGCAATGTACTCGGCTTCTGCGGTGCTTTGAGCGGTTGTTGCTTGCTTCTTTGCATTCCATGAGAATGGTCCACTACCAAGTGAGAAAAGATACCCCAAAGTGCCCTTCATATCATCCAAGCATCCAGCCCAATCACTATCCGAGTAGGCCATTAATCTCATCAGATCTTGCCTATCATACCAAACTCCAAAGTCTTATGTTCCTTTTAAGTATCTAAGAATTCTTTTGGCACCTACAAAATGGTTTTGGGATGGTGCTTGCATATATCTAGACAAAACACATGTGGCATGCATAATATCCGGTCTTGATGAACACTCTTAGATTAATCTATATTTTCCATTGCTTGATCATTATTTTCAATCTCTATTCCTTCTTCAGACTTAATTAACTTTTGTTCCTTTTTTCTTTCGTAGAATTTTCTCTTTTAAACTAGTAGGTCATCCATGCTTCAGGCATGCTTTAGCCTTATTTGCGTTTTCAGATCGCTCAACATAAACATTTATCCTTGCTAGAACATTTACAACTGGTATATATGATTTTGTCACTTTCTTTATATCAATAGATGCATTTGGCAATTGATTTGCAATATTTTGGAAAAAGAATGATTTTCTAATAGAACAATGATGTTTTCCAACAAATTTCAAACCATTCGTCAATCTTTGGCTTTTCTCCCCCTAACAGTGGGAACATTTTTTCACCAAAGTGACTATCTACAAAATATACCAATATAAATACTAAGTTGTCTTTGAAGTCCCATTTTTGTGCATCGTGGAGTTGCTACTGGCACATATACAGTACAACTGAAAATTCTCAAATAAGAAATATTAGGTTCATGACCAAAAACTAATTACATTGGAGAATATCGTTGATAAGCTGTAGGTCTAATGCGAATCAAAGATGCAGCATGTAATATCGCATGTCCCCAAGCTGAAATGGGTATCTTTATTCACATAGTTGATGTTCAAGCAATTAATGTGATCTTTTAATAAAAAATTCAGCCATACCATTTATGGTATGTATATGGGCTACAGGATGCTCAACCTCTATCCCAATTGATATGCAATAATCATTAAATGTTTAGTATATGAATTCACCAACATTATTAAGATGAATTGTCTCAATTGGATAATTGGGAAACTATGCTTGTAATTTAATTATTTGAGCTAATAATTAAGCAAATGCTAGATTATGAGTAGATAGCAAGATTACGTGTGACCAACAACTTGATGCATCAACCAGTATCATAAAATATCGAAATGGTCAGCATGGAAAGATGAACATGTAGCACCCCGATTTTAAAAAAAGCTCCGAATTTGAACTTTCGACCAAGTTTAACAAGGGTTGACTGAGTTGACCAAGTGGTCTCACAGTTGACTTTTTTCAATGAAATGAATTTTGCTTTGACTGAGGCACCATGGAAAATTATGCGTCGATCCTAGTTTGCAGAGTAGTAGTATGCCAAAATCAGAGTTGAGATAAAAAAGTTATGGTCATAACAAAGTACAGTCTAGGCTGATCGAGTGAACCTGAAGTTGACTTTTTATTTTTATATATTTCGATTTTGACTTATGTATCATGTGATAGTGCTCGTCAATACAAGTCTGTCTTTTTCGAGCTGATTCCATATGATAGTTTCTATTAAAAAAATGTGTAAAAGGATTTTCTAAAAATATCCTCCATGAGCACCACGTGTCAACAACCTACAAGTACCATGTGGCACCCCTTTCTTTTTCTTTTTCTCTTTCTTTTTCTTTGTATTTTCTTTTTCTTCTCTCTCTCTCTCTCTCTCTCTCTCTCTCTCTCTCTCTCTCTCTCTCTCTCTCTCTCTCTCTTTCTCTTTCCCCTTGGCAGGTACAACGCCAACTCTCTCTCTTTTCTGCTTGCACTGCCAAAGCTTTACAACACTAACTAATCAAGCCTCATTGCCAACTTCAACTAATGACCTATTATGCGAATGACAACGTGGCATTTTCTATTCACCGGTACAGTCAAGCACATGTTGAAAAATGGTAATGGAAGCTGGCAGCAATGTCACTGTCCATCACTCGAATTCTAGACATTTTCAATCAATTTTTCATTATTTTCCCCATAATATGTGTATTATGAAGCTGATGGTGCCCTCTGTTTGCCTCAATTTAAGCTCATTTGTGGCATATGAAGGGAACAAGTTTGGCAACGGCTTCCAATAGGAAATCTAGCACCACCAGTAATGTTGAGTTCAACGAAGTTTAGTGTTGTGTCCTTTGTCTAATGAGCTCTCAATTGGTACCTAGTTTAAGAATTATGGTGGGGTAATTGTGAAGATGCCATTTTTGGGCTAAGGTTTTATAATTTTGCTAATAATGTATTATGACTGTTTTTGTATGTGAAATTGAGTTTGTAGCAATTTAGCTTTGTCGTTAACTAATTATGCTTGTTGATAATGCTAGATTGCTTTGTCTTGTGAGTTTGTTGATTATGGTATATAACTATGCTTTGCTTGGAATTTCTTGTTGAATTGGGTGTTGTATTGAACATAGAGGGGAATTGTCGTTTTGTATGAGTTTTGATGGAAAAATGAAGTTGGGAATTTTTGGATTAAAATGTGTACATGTATTGTCACCTTGGGAATGTTCTTGGAGAAAGGTTCTTGTTATTATTATTATTTTTTGTTTTGTTTTGTTTTGTAGTAAACATTTGTTTCTTGCCTTAAGATTATTGAAATTGTTGTTGCTTTGGATTGGAATTTGAATTGTTAGCATTTGAAAATTTTGTAGACTAAGACAGAGAGTGATGATGGTGCTAGTGTGTCGCAGTGTTCATTTGCTAAATGTGGTATTGTTGGAGGAGTTCTCATGATCAGAGGGCTAGCTTGGTAATTGAAATTTTTAGTTTTCAAGAGCTTTAGTTTAGTCATAGGGTTTTAGCATTGCTTGATAACCATGTGATGTGAAAATTCTTGTGAAGTAATTTTGCTTCATATAGTTATTTGAATTTCTGGGAAATTTCGAAAATGGTTTACAAAATTAAAGTATATTACATTATTTATTATTCCTTGGCATGTTGACTTTGGGTTGGTGTTGGAATGTTTTAGGATTTAAGACCCATATTTAAAAATTAGTCCAGTTAATGGTATAAAAATTCTGAAGTATGTTTGAGTGTTGTAAAATACTTATTATTATCGATTTTGTATTTAATAGGGAATTTTACATTGTTAGAATATATATATATATATATATATCTTTATACATATATATATTGTGTATATATATATATATATATACTTTTGATTAATTGTTTATCCATATTTATTTATTGTCAAAAATCAATTTTATTCGAATTTAACATAGTACGTATATATATGGTTCGACTACATACAAATATTTCAATACATATGTGTAGATATATAATTATGATTCTACAAGATTATTTATTTGCGTTTAGCTGTGTTCATTTTAAATTTTCTTTTATTATATGACATTTAACTAAGTAATATTTAATAATAAGCTAATTTTAATGTGGTTTATTTTTCTAGAAAAATTATATTTTGGTTTTCAAAAATTTCTATTATTGGTTAGTTATTTTTGGATAATAATTAAATAGTTAAAGTTACATTTGATTTTATGGAGATCATAAGATTATTTGTTATATTTGAATCTTATTATTATTTTTCTTATTTTTATTTGTTTATTATTTATTTATTCATCCACCTATTTTATTTGTGTATTTAAAATATTCAATTTAGTTTTAAAAAGTAATTATGAGGAGTCAATATTTACATAACTATATAATTATATGTTACTAGTTGATCTGTAGATGCACCATATAGTATCGATGTTCTCAATATGCACATGATGCACAATATAGAATCGATGTTCTCAATATGCAAATGATTCATTTAATCGCACAGGTTATATTTAGTTATCCCTTGTAAGCTATGGTGAGTGAGAGTAGACAAGTAATTTGTAGTGATAACATTAGGCACCCTCTCTATGGCCAAAGGACAGAAGGTTTAGCCGTTCCTATAGGCAGTATGATGAGCGAGGGCAAACAAGTATATGTTTTTCACAGTGACAACATTAGCCACCCCTTCTTAGCCATATGATGGTAGGTTATTTAGCATCGACACCATTAAGATGCTAATGGGGCCACGTGCAAGTTCTTTGCTCTGTCTCCCTAAAAAAATCTATCAAGTGGTGTTTAGGACACCAAACATCACTTAGCAGCACTGGTATATCATATGGTGTAGTAGGCATCCTTTTGGATGTATATATATATTATGTTATGTCATGTGTCAGGTGTATCACACCATACTAAGGCAACGACCTAGTTTGACTCATAAATGACTTAGTACTGTATTTATGTTGCCCACGAGACCAGAAAATTGGATAGTCATTATAGGCAATCACCCTTGGCAATACTAGTAATAATGTATCTATGATCGGCCAACATCATGGGACCGTACATTTGTATGTCATATGATACATCAGGTGTATTAGCCTTTGGGCAGGTACTGCAGCCTTAAAATAGGATTACTAGCCTTCGGGTAAGTACTTCAGCTTTCAAGCAGGTATCGTAGCCTTCGAGTAGGAATTGTAACATTAAGGTAGCAGTACTAGCCTAATGGTAGATACTTCAGCCTTCAAGGTATTGTAGCTTTCTTGCAGGTATTGCAGCCTTAAGTAGAAGTACTAGCCTTCGTGCAGGTACTTCAACCTTGAGATAGGTATTTACTTCAGCCTTCAAGCAAGTAATGCAACATTCGCCTTTAAGTAGGTACTTTAGCCTTCAGAGAGGTACCTTAGCCTTCAAACATGTCTATTAGCCTCCAGCCAGGTATTACATTCTTTGAGCTGGTATCCTAGCCTTTAGGCATGTGTATTAGCCTACAAGCAGGTTGTTCAAATCCTTCAAGACAATGTACACATATTTGTATTTATGTAGAAATATACATAGATATATATATTTACGTTGGTCCTAGATAGTGATGATATTATTGGGGTTACTGTTAATACCTCAACTTTTCAATTTGAAATATTGTTTCTTCATGTGCATTTTAAATGTAAATTATATAATAGAAGTTGTCTTACAACTTATCCATTATTCAAAGTACAATATGTACCTGAATATTTCCTCAGTGTTAAAAGGTAGACTGCATGATTTAGAGTCCGGAACCCAGGTTGCCATTATTTATTATTATTATTATTATTATGATCATCATCATCATCTTTCTATCTGTATTTATGTTTTTGGTATGTTCATGAGTGTTGTAAAAATGTGATATTGTAGTAAGTGATAGGAGTAGGCGGCCATGAGTTTATAGAAGCACGTATTTCTTGTGCTGAATAAAAACTTGGGAAGAGTCTAGACCATCCTCGGGATCAAGTAGTAAGCTTTGGAAGAGGTTCTGACACATATAAAGGCACTTACGATTAATTATTTATTACTCATATTTATATTCCTATGCCAAAGTCATCGAAATCCTACAAACTTATGGAAACTTGTAGTAAGGTGGGGAGGAATAAAACAAATGTATATTTTTGAAGTGAGTTCTCTATGCGGGGAAAAATTGGTGAAGTCAACTTTATGGGAGAAATGCTGTCGGATTTTTTTTTTTTTTTTGTTTAAGTCCCAATGGGGCTTCCCCTAGTGAAGGCCATCCTAGAGTTCTTATAGGTAACCTTGGTAGGGTTCTGATAAATAGGTCCACAAATATCTACATGAATTCTTTATAAATAAAAAATGGGAAATTCAACAACTACTTTTATCAAAGATAATCTAGTAATTAATTTCCCTTTGGAACATGCAACATATAGGTAATCATTAGGTAATGAAATATTTTGATTCTTTAGTAGATGCCTGCTTAAGTTCTCTATTATACAGCATAACATAATTGATCTAGGATGTGTTAATCAATCATGCTAAAGTTTAACAATCTTTGGATCATTGAACTTCTAGTTCATAACAGTGTATGCTTTAATTGCATTTATATTAAAGTATAGCATAACCTAGATACTAAAGCAGGAAGTTTTTCTAAAATCCGGTTTTTACATAAAACCATAGAGGTTATACAAAGATATTCCCCATCAAGTTCATATACCCATTTCAATGTATATCTCTAAAACTCAATAAATTCCTTTTTGATTTAAGGGAATATATTGCATTGTTAATGCACAATTTTGTTGCTTTAGGTAACACAACATTAATTCTTCTATAGCCTTCAATAAAATCTGTAGTACCCAAAATGGTACTAATATTATCTTTAGATAATGGTCAAATGAGAAAATTAAATCTTATCTCGAAGTATCATATGGGTTGTTATTCTGCCTACCAAACATATAATTCCATCATCCTTTTTTATATGCTCTTGCCATCACTAAAAGCTATTTTACTTCATATATAATAGAACAATTATAAATATAAAGTTTAAACATAAATTAATACAAATAAATAAAATATATATTATTCGTTAATAATGCACAAAAGACATTAAAGTTCAAAAAAAAAAAAAAGAAAATTGCAAAAGAAAACCCCATAAGTAGTTCTCCATTTTCATCCTTAAACTCAATTGTTTTCATTTGGATTATCGAAATAATCCATGACATTCACATTGTTTATATTAGTAGAATTCTTATAAGGAGTAAAATTCATCTCCATATTAGTCATATTCAATTAACCAACATAATCCTTATATTTAGCAAAATTCATCTATGGGTTTTGATCTTGGCAAGCAACAAAATTCAGTTTAGGTTCCTTTCCTTTTGCCTTAATTGAGGCTTGATAGAGATCAACCAAATGTTTAGGTGTATGACAAGTATGACACTAATGACCTTTCATTCCACATCTATAGTAAACATCTTGTTCTTTCCTTTGAATATTTTTTCTTGTTACATTATTCTTTTACTTCTGGTGATTTGATATTGCTTTGTTATTTTGAGAATTATTTTCTCAACCACCATATCACTTAAAATGACTATAACTATGACCACGCTCACATCTACAACCATGTGATAAGAATCCTCCTGTACCTATACAACCAATAAACCACTGTGGTGCCGATCCTATATAGTTGAAGACCGGGCCAATCACTAGGGCACAAGATAAGAGATTTAAGAAAAATCTTACTGGTTTCATACAAGGGTTTATCGATTCTCAAAACGACATGTCAATATCCGAAGATTCAAAGCCTATTTTAAGTAACCAAGTGGTGTAAACCGATATGGATCCAAGTAGCTGTTTTAGTGCATCTGTGGACTACGGGCAGCAAATAATGGGTTCCACATTTCTTGAACTCAATTGATATCACTAAAAGGTCATGGAATCAAGTCAACACAGTAGCAAAAGTAACCAAAGAGGCCATTTGCGCATGAAGGACATTTTTGGCTAAAAATGTACATTTTTGCTGCTAGGATTGACATATCTTGATGATTAAGCTCTTTCTCTTTGTTCCAATCAAGGACAACATATGAGAATCATAATTAGTCCTACCTGGCATGCTACATGGCATATTGGAGCTGATTTGGAGCCTTTACAAGCTAAAAATTGATCAAAGTTAACTTAGTTGTCAAACTAGTCAACTAATTTCCTAATTTATGTTTGACTATTTGTTTTGGGAACTATCTTTTATTTTGGTTTCTATTTGTTTATTTTCTGGAAGAATCAACTTTGATTGTAAATTAATTAGTTCCTAATTCAAAATAAAGGAATTAATTAATACAAATTAGTTTAGGAAAGGAAGGTGAAATTCGGCCAAGCATAGTTTCCTATTATCAATGGCCAGTTTTGGCCTAATTGTTTAAGGTTTTATTTTGTTGATTCAAACCTATTTAAAGACTTATTTTTCAATGAGAAAGAAGCTTACATATTATTTACAAATTTATTTGTTAGAAAAGAATTCTCTTTGTTCTTTTTGAACACCTAAAACACTTAATAGAAATCAAGTGTTTTAGTTTGACTTATCAATAGGACATCCATCAACTTTTGCGGCATCTTCATCATATACCAAAGTTTCTAATCACAACTTAATTAAAGGTTAAGATTTCCATTAAAATCTAAACTTAATTGTGATCCAGGCTAATATAATACGGGTTTAGGAGCAAGTTGACCTAGGTCCATATCATTTGGTATCAAAGCCAAATTTTGTTCAGGTTTGATCTGTCTTATTTGTTTTATTTTGTCTTGTGTTGATTTGCAATTTTAGCATTAGGTTAAGGTTGCTTCTATCTTCTTCACATTCTGCATACAAAAAAATAATAATAATAATAACAAATTTTTTGTCTTCATGGCCTAATTTGTTCTTTATTTTATCTAAATTTTTGAATCCTAGTTTGTTGGTTGTTTTACATATTAGTTCTTAGTAATTTTGGTTATTGTTTATTTTTCTTTGTTGTTTTAATCTTAAATTAGTTGCATTCATATATTCAAAAAAAAAAAAAGGAGTTTGAGAACATATTGCATAAAACCTGATGTGATTCCGTCCGAGCCCGCTCCACCGATAACCAGCTGGGGTGCTGACTCGACACGGATGAAGACTAGGCCAATCACAAGAGCTCAAATTAAGAGATTTAAGGACAAAATGGGAGTATTTATACAGGGGGTAATCAATCTCAACAGAGCTTGTCCATACTTGAAGATACAAAGCCTATTCTAAGCATCCAAGTGGTGGAAGCCGATACGGACCCGGGTGACGGTTTTGGTACATTTTTGGAGTCCGGGAAGTATGAAATGGTTCCAATGCTTTATGGGTTCAATACATATACCTAAGAGGTCATGGAATCAAGTTAAATCAGCCTCAAATACAATCAAAAAGGGCTTGTACGGACAGCATCAACAATTGGCCGAATTTGTTGTATTGCTTGCTGGCTTTACTGTATTTTACTGTATTAGCCTGTTCTGATTTGGAGCTCAAAGAGGTCAAAGATTAATCAAAGTCAACTTGATCAAAAGGCTAGCATTTTTAGTTTCCTAATTTGTTTTTACTTTTTGTTTAAGGAAACTACCATTACTTTTTAGTTTTTATTTATTTATTTTTTCTGGAAGAATAAGTTTAGGAAATTTATTATTTTATTATTTTGATTGTAAATTAATTAATTCCTAATTCAAAATAAAGGAATTAATTAATCCAAATTAGATTAGGAAAGGAGTGAAAATTTCGGCCACCATAGGAAACTACTTTGTATGGCTGGTTTTCCCTTTGTTTTTAGGGTTTTATTTCATGGCTTTGTAGCCTATTTAAAGGCTTATTTTTCAATAATAGAAAAACTTTAATTTGATCGAGAAAATACTTGTGAGATTAATTATCTCTTTGTTCTTTGAGAACACCTAAAACACCATTAGAGAATTGGTTGTTTTAGCTTGACTTATCAATAGGTTTTCCATCCCCTATTGTGGCGTCTACATTATACCAAGGTTTCTAACCACAGGTTGGTTAGAGGTTGAGGCCTATTCCATTAGAACCTGAACTTAATTAAAGATCCGGGCTAATATAATACGGGTTTAGGAGCAGGTCGTCCTAGGTTCGTATCAAAACATACAAATTTTTGCAATTTGTTTTTGTTGAAAGTTGGTCTCAGGTTTGGTGGAGGGTTTGGTCTTGGAATTGAAATTTTTGGTATTTATTCTTGCTACTGGAGTTGTGTTTATATTCTTAGAGTAACTAAAAAAAAAAAAAAAAACCAAAAAGCCAAAAAAAAAAGTTTGTAAAAGGCAGGTTTTGGTTGAAGTTTGGAGTTTGAATTTGTTTAACCTGGAAATTTGATTTGTGATATTTGGATATTTGGAGATGCTAGAAATTCAATTTTCTACTGTAAATTTGAATTAGAATTGGTAAAGAATTTCATACAAAGACTTAAATTAAGGAACTACAACCAACAACTATTCCATATTTTGTTCAAAATTGTTCTTGTTCGTTGTTTGAATCTTTTTCCTAAACTTTATCCTTAAATTTTTGGTTTCTTTATATTCTGGACTAGTATGTATTGATTCCAAAATTTCATTGATATTTGACCTTGTTTGGATTAGGTAGGCCAAGACTAGTTTTTGTCAATTCACTCGGTATTTGTTCGTTTTGGTTGCTGTTTTGTTGATAAGTTAAATTAAGGCATACTTGTGATCTAGTTGCTGTTTATGTGTGTTTTAATTAGAACTTTGAGATATTCTTGTGAGTGAAAAAATGCAAGAGAGTGTGAGCCTAAACAAGGGTAAAAGCCGAAACTAGTATGCAAACACGAGTACCGAGACCTTATTTGAGTGAAACACGTGAGAGAGTAATTTTGGTGAGAATTTTTGTGTTATTTATACTAACATGACAGATTCAAGGATGATAAGAGGAGATGGTTCATTTAGAATTAACAGGAAGTGGAGGTGAACCTACCAACATGATGGCGATCTTGGAACAACTTCAAAGGATCAATGCTCACTTTGATCACCTAGATCAAAGGATGGACAAGTTAGAAATATCACAAGATGGGCTGAATTCAAGGTTTGATGCACATGGAGGCCGAGGTCGAGGTTAAGGAGGTCGTGGATGAGCAAGAGAAGAATTCGGGGATGATAATTTTGGAGATAATCTTGAGGAGGAAATTGATGATGTTTTTTCACTCCAAGAAAGGCCAACCAATGGGAGACAAGCTAGAGAAGAAGATGATGACATTGGAAACATTAAGGTCAACATACCACCATTCATGGAAAAAAGTGATTCGGAGGCATACTTAAAGTGGGAGGAGAATATGGAGATGATATTTGATTGTCATAATCATTCCGAGGCAAAGAAGGTGAAATTGGCTGCTTTAAAACTTGGTCATTATGCATTCCAATGGTGGACTAATGTGAAAAGTACCCGAAGGAGAGTTGGTGATGAATTGATTACTACTTGGAGACAAATGAAGGGAGCCATGAGGAAGAGATTTGAATCGACTCACTATCATAAGTTGCTGCATCAAAGACTCCAATCATTAACTCAAAGAAGTAAGACTGTGGAAGATTACTTCAAGGAGATAGAGATGCTCATGATGAGATTAAGTATGAATGAGGACCATGAGGCAACCATGGCAAGGTTTTTGGGTGGTTGAATCGTGAGATAGCCAACCAAGTGGAGTGACAACAATATGTAGAATTTGAGGAGATGCTTCATGTGGCCATCAAGATTGAAAATCAATTCAAGATGAGGGCTACAAGCTCATGGTTTGGAGGTGTTTCTAATAATGGGAGGACTAATTCAAGTGTTTGGAGAAGTAATCAGCTGGCCGAACACCCACCAGCACCTCAGTCGAGTGGTAAGCTTAACTCTAACCCTTCTAGAACTCGTGAAATTGTTTGTTTTAAGTTCCAGGGTCGAGGACATATTGCCAATTAATGTCTGAATGAAAGAATAATGGTGTTGAAAAGCAATGGGGAGTTAGAATCCGAAAGTGAAGAGAGTGAAGGAGAAGCCGAACTTGGTGAGGAAGAAATTGATGTTGAAGAACATGGAGAAGCCAAGACTCTCAAAGCTTCAAAGGCCGAATTAAGTTTGGTTGCAAAGAGGGTTCTAACCATGTATAAAGATGAGGACCAAGTTCAAAGAGAAAATATCTTCCATACCCGATGTGAAATCCAAAATAAAATTTGTAGTATGATAATTGATAGTGGAAGTTGTGCTAATGTAATTAGTAATATGGTTATTGAGAAATTAGAGTTAACAACCATTAAACATCCCGAACCATATAGATTACAATGGCTTAATGATAGTGGTGAGATGAAAGTGAACGAACAAGCCAAGATAAAATTCAACATTGATAAATATGTGGATATTGTTTTATATGATATTGTTCCCATGCATACTGGCCATCTATTATTGGGGAGGTCATGGTAATTTAATAAAGATACAATACACCATGGAAGAGAGAATGCTATTTTTTTTAAATTTAAGGGGAAGAAGATTAAGTTGGAGCCATTAACTCTAAAATAGGTGTTTAGAGACCAACTTCAAATGCAACAAAGAAGAGAAGCCAAAAAGCTTAAAGAAAGGGCTAGTGTGGCACCCACAGTTTCATCACCTATCCAAGAGGGCAAGGCCAAACATTTACATCCAGGTAAGTCTTCTAAACTTAATGGTGAGGGGAAAAATAATGAAAAAGTCAAGAAGGTGGAAAATAGTGAAATAACCGAGAGTGAGAGAAAAATAGTGGTCGTCGAGAGTGGGAAAGAAAAAGAGAGGAAAGAAAAGAAAAAGAAATTTTTTTTATCTTAGTTTAGGTGAGATTAAAAAGGCAATTTTGAATAATAAATCATTGCTGGTCAAGATTTATAAAGATGTTTATCTAAATGATTAAGCTAACCTTGAAGAGCCTGAATTGCCAAGTTCTATCTTTTCCTTTTTACAGGATTTTAAAGATGTCTTTTCGGAGGAGATTCCTAATGGATTACCATTTATTCGAGGCATTGAACATCAAATTGATTTTATATCGGGAGTTACAATTTCTAATAGGCCTGCATATAGGAGTAATCTCGAGGAGACAAATGAGCTACAAAAGTATGTAAGTGAGTTATTAGACAAAGGTTATATTCATGAGAGCAAGAGTCCATGTGTTGTCCCTTGATTCATGGCCAATGTTTGTAGATTGTAGGGCTATGAATAATATAACCATTAAATATAGGCATCAAATTCCTAGGTTAGATGATATGCTTGATGAATTACATGGTGTATACATGTTTACTAAAATTGATCTTAGGAGTGGATATCATCAAATTAGGATGAAAGAGGGTGATGAATAGAAAACTACATTTAAAATTAAATACAGTTTATATGACTGATTCGTAATGCCATTTGGTCTAACTAATGCACTAGCACTTACATGAGATTAATGAACCATATTACGTCCCCATTTATTGGAAAATTTGTGGTTGTTTATTTTGATGATATTCTTGTTTATTTTGATGAGCATGTAGAACATCTTATGTTAGTTTTAGTAGTACTTAGGAAAGAAAGATTATTTGCTAACCTCAAAAAATGTTATTTTTGTAAAGATGAATTGGTTTTTCTAGGATTTGTTATAAGTGCTGTAGGAATTAAAGTTGATCAATCCAAGGTGAAAGCTATACAAGAGTGGCCGAAACTTACTTCTATCATCCAAGTAAGAAGTTTTCATGGTTTGGCTAGTTTCTACCGAAGATTTGTCAAGTATTTTAGCAGCATCACAGCACCTTTGAGCAAAGTTGTAAAGAAGAATGTTGGGTTCAAATGGGGCAAAGCAGAAGAGAAGTCTTTCAATTTGTTGAAAGAAAAATTACCTAATGCACCTTTATTAGTATTGCCGAATTTGGATAAAAATTTTAAAATCGAATGTGATTCTTTGGGTGCAGGTATTAGAACTTTCTTGATGCGAGAAAGAAGACCCATAGCATACTTTAGTGAGAAGCATAATGGAGTGGCATTAAAGTACCCGACATCTGATAAAGAGATGTATGCATTGGTGAGGGCTTTGGAGATGTGGCACCATTACTTAATGCCGAAGGAGTTTGTGATTCACATGGATCATGAATCATTGAGGCACATCAAAGGCCTAGGGAAGCTTAACCGATGGCATGCTAAGTGGATTGAGTTCATTGGGACTTTTCCTTATGTTATCCGCCACAATAAATGTAAGGAAAATGTGGTTGCCGAGGCATTATCCTGAAGGTATGTATTATTTTCTACCTTAGATACTGGATTGCTTGAATTTGAACAATTGAAAGAACTTTATGAGCATGATAGTTGATACGAACCTAGGACGACCTGCTCCTAAACCCGTATTATATTAGCCCGGATCTTTAATTAAGTTCAAGTTCTAATGGAATGGACCTCAACCCCTAACCAACCTGTGGTTAGAAACCTTGGTATAATGTAGACGCCACAATAGGGGATGGAAAACCTATTGATAAGTCAAGCTAAAACAACCAATTCTCTAATGGTGTTTTAGGTGTTCTCAAAGAACAAAGAGATAATTAATCTCACAAGTATTTTCTTAATCAAATCAAAGTTTTTAAAGTTCTCTTATTAATGAAAAATAAGCCTTTAAATAGGCTTTGAAAGAAACAACATAAACCCTAAAAACCCTAGGAAAAACCGGCCACACAATGGAGAATCCTACCTTGGCCGAAACTTTCCTATTCCTAAACTAATTTGGATTAATTAATTCCTTTATTTTGAATTTAGGAATTAATTAATTTACAATGAAAATAATAAAATAAAACTTTCCTAAACTTATTTATCCAGAAAAATAAATAAATAAAACTTAAAAAGTAAAGGTAGTTTCCTAAAACAAAAAGTAGAATAAAATTAGGAAACTATAATACTAGCTTTTTGACTAATTTGACTTTGACTATTCTTTGACCAAATTGATCTCCAAATCAGCTTCAATATGCTTTGTAGGATGCCAAATAAGCTTATTGTGAAGTTCCCCACGTTGCCCTTGCTTGGAAGTATGAGAAAAGGTTAATACAGTAAAATACAGTAAAACCACCTTGTTGGTCGGCTTTGAAGCTGCTTTGGCTGGTTTCTATGACTCATCCTCCATATGAATTGAACCCATAAAGATGGGGTTCCAATTCATACAACCCAGCCTCTTTATTGTTACCAAAAACATCACCCGACCCCGTTTTGGCTTCTATTGCTTGTATGAGTAACACAGGCCTTTGTTCTTTAGATATGGCCAACCCCTCTTGGCTATGACTTATTCCTTGTATGAAGACAGCAAGATTGTCCTTGAACCTCTTGGCTTGGGCCCTAGTGATCGGCCCCACCTTCATTTGTATTGGGTCAGCACCCCAGCGGGTTGTTGGTCGAGCAGTCTCGGGTGGATTCGCATCAATAGTGACTTTGGAGAAATATTTAGGAACTATACAAAACATGGTTTTAATGTTAGTGCTACATTCAATGTTGCTGATTTATCTTTTTTTTTTGCAGGTGATGATTTTGATTTGAGGACAAATCCTTTTCAAGAGCAGGGGAATGATGAGAATCTGCCTATACCCGTACAACTGACAACCCGTTGTGGGGCTAATCCTACATAGTTGAAGACCGGCCAATCACTAGGGCACAAGCCAAGAGATTTAAGGAAAATATGGCTGATTCCATACAAAGGGTTATCAATTCTTAAAAGGGCATGTCAATACCCAAAGATTCAAAGCCTATTGTAAGCATCCAAGTGATGGAGGGCAATATGGACCTCGATAGCTATTTTAGTACATTTGTAGACTCCAAGCAGCAAGGAATGGGTTCAAAACTTCTTGCATTCAATTAATATCACTAAGCGGTCATGGAATCAAGAAAATTCAGAAGCAAAAGCAACCAAAGAGGCCATTTGAGCATGGAGGACATTTTAGCCGAAAATACACTTTTTGTTGCTAGGATTGACATATCTTGATGATTAAGCTCTTTCTCTTTGTTCCAATCAAGGAAAATGTATGGGAATCATAAATAATTCTATTTGGAATCCTACATCACATATTGAAGCTAATTTAGAGCCTTTACAAGCTGGAAATTTGTCACAATTAGCTTATTTGTCAAACTAGTCAACAAGTTTAGTAATTTGAGTTTGACTTTTTGTTTTAGGAAACTATCTTTTATTTTGATTTTTATTTGTTTATTTACTGAAGAAATCAACTTAGAAAAGTTAGAATTTTATTATTTTGATTGTAAATTAATTAATTTCTAATTCAAAATAAAGGAACTAATTAATACATATTAGTTTAGGAAAGGAAGGTGAAATTTGGCCAAGCATAGTTTCCTATTATCAATGGTCGGTTTTGACTAATTGTTTAGGATTTTATTTTGCTGATTCAAACCTATTTAAAGGCTAATTTTTCAATGAAAAAGCAGCTTACATATTATTTAGAAATTTATTTATGAGAAAAGAATTCTCTTTATTCTCTTTGAACACCTAAAACACTTAATAGAAATCAAGTGTTTTAGTTTGGCTTATCAATAGGACATCCATTACCTATTCTTCACCATATACCAAAGTTTCTAATTACAAGTTGATTAGGGGTTAAGGTTTCCATTAGAATCTGAACTTAGTTGTGATCTGGACTAATATAATACGGATCTAGAAGCAAGTCGATCCAGGTTCATATCACCATGTCCATGCCCATGGTCATTCTGGCACCTTCGGCAATCATTAGGAGAAGCAACATTTACATCAGGTAATGGCATTGAGCCAACTAGGCGAGCTTGGTGATTTCTCATCAAAAGCTCATTATTTTGTTAAGCAACAAGAAAACAGGAAATCAATTCAAAATATTTTTTGAATCTACACTCTCAATATTGTTGCTGCAAGAGCACTTTCGAGGCATGAAAAATAAAGAACATTTTCTCTACCATGTCTTCTTCAATAACTTTTTCACCACATAGTTGTAATTCAGAACTAATTTTAAATAGTGCTGATTTATATTCTCCCATAGTTTTATAATTTTGCAAGCACAAGTGAATCCAATCACATCAACCTTTTGGCAAAATTATAGTTTTTTGGTGATTGCACCTCTCATTTACATTTTTGCAGGGTTTACAAGGATCCTTCACGATAAGGTATTCTGTTTTCAGTCTTTCATAGATATGATGATGTAAAAAGATCATAGCTTTTATGCATTCTTATTCAAATGCCATGTTTCTTTCTTTTGTGGTATGCCCAAGCTTTATAGTATCCAAATGGATTTCAAAATCAAGAATTCATGATAGATAATTTTTGTCCAAAATGTCAAGTACAATAAATTCAAGCTTTATGAGGGTTGCCACAACTAAAATATAATCAAATTAGTAAAAATAAAATATTATGTCACCTAACAAAACACATATATTTATATATATATAAGCTCATAAAACATATAGTTAAATTCATAAATATTTTATCCATATACACAATTTAGCACAATGGTAATTGCATATTTATTGACATATAATAAACATATTAATGTATAAATATACATAAATTGCTAAAAGAATAAAGTAATAAAATCAAATAAATAAATATAAATGGTACAATTTTAACAAAACTATAAATAACTATTACAAAAATAAGTATTTTAAATAGTAAACTTATTTGTATATAGATAAACAATCAAAACTATATACCTATCCATGCAAAAATAATATAAAAATAGATAATACATAAATATAAAATATGTTTATAATTATATATTATATATAAATATAAAATAAATGTTTCGAAAAGAAAAATATGTGCAAAATCAAATAGTAAGAAACAAGGTATTGAACATAAATCAAGAAAATATATATGATAAAAAAAAATGTGAATATTCAAAAAAAAGAAAATAACCACATATGAATAAAAATAAAGTGTATTTATGAAAACTACAAATATAGTATATTTCAAAACAATTTCTACTCTAACATCAATTTATGCACACATTAAAACATAATAAACATAGCAAGACAAAAATTATAAGCATAATATATCAATATAGCCATAAATAATATAAAATAGGTATAAAATATGCTAGAATATTAAAACAATTATAAGGCTACATGATAACATACATGATTTAAACAAAGTAATAAGAAAAGTTTACATATTATAACATGTTACATACTATTATAAAATAGGAGAGAGAGCATATATACAAAATATATAATCAACTTCATGATATAAAATAAATAACATTAAAATAGCAAAACTAACTATGTATAGCGTCATTGTTAACTAGAATATAAATCATTTCTAAACATTATATATGCTAAAACATGCACTAAAAACATTTAACCAATATATAAAATTGATAATTTAGTATAAACACTACCATTAACATGCTTAGATATACAAATATTATAATAATTATATCATATAAACATACACAGCTTAAACGTTCCTTAAAATTAGTTGAACTTCATGCTGATAACATATTAAAATTTAAGAACAAATTTATAAAATAAAAGTACTGTAATATTAGTAAGAATATAAGGAAGGAGGGAGAAAGCGAATAATAATCTCAATTCTTACTTGCATTTCTTTTCTGACAAGGCTTATTCCAACATAGAGGTTATAAATAATTAATACAAAAAATCAATCAGAATAAAGAGGATGTTACATCAGTTATGAACCTTATCATCAACATTGGAGGTTACATCTTTTGGAATGACATCCATATTTGTAATAAATATAAATATTTTTATGTATTTTATTTATCTGTCGATGTCCTCATATACTAATGGATGCTTTCTAACTAAAGTTTAAAATTTTGGTATCTATAGAAATATTGAAAGTTTAAGTTATAAAGATACCTACAAAATTATTGAATATCATTTAAAATTCATAAAAATTGTGGAAATTTGTTTTAAAAAATAAATTTTTTTATTAAAACTCTAGAATTAAATTATTTAATCAATTAACTATCAAATTGACTATAAAAATTACAAAAATATTGAATGGATATTATATTTTTCTTAATCAGACAATTTATGGTCATAAATATGATATTATTAATAAAAAAATACAAAGAAATGTCATTTCAATACCATAATATACTCCTTATTGGTTGAAAATTATTAGTTTTTTCCTCATTTTCATTTTAAAATGTGAAATATCAGAAGTAATTATTAAAATAGATATCTTCTTGATAATTTTTCATGCAATTGTTGATATGTTAATGATATGAATATCTAATAATTGAGTTTGCAAAGAATATTTTTCCTACATATCTTTCAATTTTTGTTTATATTCTAATTTTTTTTCTACTTTATAATATTTATACAAATATTATATTTATTATTGTAAAATATATATATATATATATATATATATATATAATAGGCAATTAGACTTGTAATTTGTGATACTAATTTCTCTAAAAGTATGATAGATACATTTGTCTAGTGTAATTTTGGATTTTTTCTTAAATATGATTTTTTTAATTTTTTTTTGGATTAATCATTGGAAGCCAATTAAAAGGTTAATTTGGCAAAAGGTTTTACTAAACGTCAATAATAGTTTTCATAATTTTTTGATAAAAAAATTTAAAACAATTTATAGATATTTTCAAAATTTTTATGGAAATGTCCATGGAAATTGTGAATTTTTTAATCAAGTTGTGAAAATATTGATATGGATATTATAATGGAAATTTCTATAAAAATTATAGAGAATGAGAAATATCAAAACTTTCTGTGGATATTATGAAATTTATACCTATTTCTAATTGAGAACCAAATTTCTTTTTCGAATATTGGAAAAATGAAAATTTTGCAAACAATTTAGATTTTTAAAACTATGTTTCCAACCAACCAAAACATTAAAGAAAAAAAAAAAGAATGGAGAGCATTAAGTTGGTAAGAGTTCAACAAAGATATATATATATATATTTATATTGCAAATATGTTTCCAATATAAAGTAGATATCTAGTAATGTATCAAATAATAAAGGTGTCATTTTAATCAATGAGTTAATACTTAAATCTTAGTTGGATAAATAGCAACATTTAGCATTTGGTATGTCATTAAGTATCCAATATAAGGTGATAATTATATTCCCAATAGATCAAAGCTCTCTCTCTCTCTATATATATATATATATCTAAATTAACTCTATTAATCAACAAAATTCAAAAATTAATATTATTATTATCATTATAAGGATTTTTTTTTTCAGGTAATAAAATGATATACATATATATATAGGATTGTAAACAATATTTAAATTGTTTTTTCAAAAAAAAGAAGTTTAATTATACTTCGATACCTTCTACTTTGAGGGCTTTTGTTTTTTTTTTTAATTTATTGCCTATGGGTCCTTCTTTTTTTTTTTTTTTTTTTTTATAACTTTTGACTAATAGGATTCAACAGTTGTTTTACATAACTGATATTAAACTATATCAAAATTTGAAGGATGCAAGGTAAGAAGGGGCAAAATCTGTCAGGACCCGTCTAAAATTCCTCATCGGAACCCTAGACAAGCTCTGATCCCAGGGAAACCCTACCGGACCCTCCAATGGAAAATCCGGCAGAACCTCCCCTAAGGGATGGACTTACCACAAATTCCTGCACTGAAAACACACTTCTATGACGTCCCCTTATTCCTCCCACAATATTACAAGTTGATTCCACAAATTTCAGCACTCCAAAAAAATAAATACAGTAATCCAATGCATAATAAATACATAAGTGTCCCATACAGTATACAGAGCTTCATGAAGTACTACTAAGTATAGAATACAACAAGAGTGAAAGAAATATTACAACTGCAATAAAAGAAGAACAGGGTACTTCACGAACTAAGACAGCGATGAAGATCAAGTCCGCTCCGAATGAACACCGACAACCTGGTACCTAGAGGAACGGAATTTGAAAATATGAGATGCTAATCATCTCAGTGAGTGACCCTATCTATTATACAATATAATATCACGGTAATAACATAAATAAATAATAATTAATTGGAAATAATAATTGCTCTCAAAACCCTTACAATTCTCTCGGTTGGAAAAGTTCCCCTTTTTAAAACTTTTTCACAAACAAATACCAGAAACAGTAATAATTAAATTTTTAATTCTAATACAATTTCAAAATATTTATTTTAAAATCCCAGTTCTGAAATCACTTGATGCACCCACTATATACCAGTGGCGCCAACAGTACCCAGCGTCCCAAGGTAGCGCCAGACAGGAGGTTATAGAAAGAAACCGGCATACGGTCGTGTGGCGTCCCACCGCGCCGCTGCTAACTGGTGTCCCGGCCATGGAGGGGCGGCCTACCCTCATCCGATGGAAACCACAGGATAACCTCATAAAATCACCTGCGTGCTAATCACATCCGTGTGCACACTAACCATATCACATATAAACAGAACACCAGTACGTGCACGGTGCATCTAAAAATCATAAAATCCACATATTTAATTTATATATCAAAATCTCAAGTTTTCCATAAACATAACGGGTTTATTCCATCCAATTGAATCCGAAAATTCTCCACAATTTCTTTATAACCAACATGATAAATTCCATGATTTTCAAATCCACCAACTCCCAAATCCACTACTTTAAATATTCACATTTTCCCAATATCATAAATAATTCTTGAAGTATAATAATTAAATCACATAATATTCCATGGGCATGCTTACAAAAATTGAAGTCACCAACATAAACAAATATTTTCCTTGAAATATTTGAAAATCAAATCATGCCCGATTTAATGTTAAAACCACAAGAATTTCGCAATCCTCAATACCATAAAATAATTTTCACATTTGCATAAATTTATATAATGCATATTTTCTTTAATCAAAATAAATTCACCAATAATTCCACAATAAATCAATTAAATATTTGGCACATAGAATTTAAATTCCCAAATATTCAAATCACACATAATATTCACCAATTTAATTCCCGAAATTAATTTGAAGGTGGGTCACTCACCTTAAGCACGTATCTCAATCAAGATCCTCCATAAGATCGACTCCGCTACTGGCACGTGCACCTAAAACATCCATAATACACCAAACCACAAATATTAATATTTTAATCGGATAACTCCCAAATAGGTACCCGGGGAGCGATCACTAAACGACATCTAAAATTTATGAGTTATATACCGAATCGAAGCTCGAGTGATGAGGATAACGGATTCGGTCTTACTTTCCGGTGATCGGACCCGAGGTAGTCGGAATCTCGCCGGAAAGCTTTCGGGTTTTGACTCCACAATTCTCCCAAACCGTCACGAATTGGCGGAAAAGGATGCCGGATTCGGGTTCAGGAGGTCGAACACAGTCGGGAGGGATCGGCGGTGCAACTGGGTACTCACCGGAACAGTAACTTCTGGCGAGCCGCCGTGGTCACCGGCAACCGTCGCCTGCGGTGGCCGTTGGCTGAGATTTTTGGCAGTTTTGTAGATCAAGGGGAGAGGATTCCAACGGGACCGGCAGTGAGGCAAACGGAGGCTGGACGGCGGAGAAATCGGGGTTTGAAGATTTCCGGCCCCTCGCCGGAAAACGCTCCGGTCCCGGTGCGTCGAAGGTCCGGTGGCCGTGAAATTTGGTGGGCTGGCCGGAAATGAGGAGGTGGTGAGGGGTGGCTAGCGCGTGTGGCCGGAAAACGGCCGGAAAGGGGTCAAACGGCGGTGGGGGAAAAAATCGCCGCCAAACTTCGCCGCCTCGATCCGGGAGCGTCCGGCGGCCGGCGGTCGTGAAAATTGGAGGTTAGGGTCGCGGGGAACTGGGCTTCACCGATGGCCGGCGTGTGTAGCTTTCCGGTGGCCGGACGGTAACCAACTGGTGGTGGCCGATCGTTTCTCTCTCTCCCTCTCTCTCTCCTCTCTCCCTTTCTCTCTCTTCCCCGGGATTTTTGTCAAACAAAAGCCACCGTGGTGAGACTGTTCATCCACGTGGACCAATCAGGTGATGACACGTGGTATTTCACTGTTCATCGACTCAAAAACATTAAAATATTACGGTATCCGGCAAACTTCACGCGTCCATAACTTTTTAACCGGATGTCCGTTTTAAGCGTGCCGCTAGTCTGTGAACTCGTATCGACGAGCACTTCACAACCATGCATGAGTCAAAGCTCATTTACCCATAAATAAAAAGTCAACTCCGGCACCCCTTGGACAGTTTGGACCTCAACTTGTTTTGCTCATAACTTTCAAACCGTAGCTCCGTTTTCAACGTGCTACTAGTCTACGAACTCGTGCCAACGTGTACTTTGTAACGGTACCTTAGTCAACTTAGAATTCCATCCGGAGCAAAAGGTCAACTTTTGACCCGCTCGATCAACGGTCAACCTCGGTCAACGTGCATGGATTCCGATGCAATTTGGGACGGGGTGTTACAACCTTCCCCCCTTACAAAAATTTCGTCCTCGAAATTTATTACGTCGCTGAAACGCATACGAGTATTGATTGCGGATTTGTGCCTCGAGTTTCCACATCGCTTTCTCGACTAGATTAATTCACCACGAGACTTTTGATCTGAGAAAATAGTCTTATCGACCCATACGCATTCTTCATGACTTAAAATCTGCACTGGTCTCAGCATAACTTCCAAGTGTGAATTCTGCACTGTGCTTGTCTAATGACCTGTGGTGAAAGGCGATGCAGTCGTTAAGTCTCGCTCCAAGTGTATCTGTATACACACAATTGTATAGCTCTTCTCCCGAACCTGAGCAACTTAACTTAGCAAGTATAATAGAGACCTCATCCACTATCACTACACTACCATTACGCCTAATAGTGGATTTTAACTTTCCTCTTGTGCAAACTTTCCTTCTCATGCCCCCTAATTAAGGATATTCAAACTAGTCCACGAGAACACGATCTGCAAGTCTTGGTCATAGTCGAACGCTAACCATAAAGTGCTTCTAGAATGAAAATAACCATGCTTAAACATCTAACCATGCCTAAGGAATCATCCCCATCTCATTAACCTCATCAACAACCAAGTAGAACTCTAATCGCTATCCGGATCTTGTTTGATTCTCTAAACGCTATCGTACCTTCTCGTTGTGAACGATAGTTTAAGGATGAAACCCATGTTTACATCTCCCCACTTTTACTTGTCGGTGACTTAAGTACCTTTATTCGAATCCTGCAACTTCCTTTATCATGCCAAACCATAATGTCATCTAGTGAGCATTCCACACATCTTTGTACCCTTGGGGTGTATCACATACATTGAATCACGTGCTTCCTTTAGGATCTCCTTTTTGAACTCAACGATATCCTACTCTGGACTCTCAATTGGCGATACTTAAACCTTAAGTTGCTTTTGGAAAAAATCATAGCATAAAACAAATAATAAAATATATTTTTCAAATATACCACCAACATAAAATATATACAATTCATCAACCCAAATTAAATTTCCAAGCTTCTTCAAAATCAAAATATAATTTCCACATTGGAACAATAATAAAAACATGAATAAATGCATAAAATCATATCTTAAAATTCATAGCATAAAATAAAATATGCACGCTCGTAATGGAGGTACGTACGACACCTTCTACATGCTACGTAATCCATGATTCCAACTGTCGCCGACACTCTGCTACCAATACAAACCAGGGTGGTTGCCCATATTGGCCGTCCAATCCCTTGGACTCGTAGGCAACATGATCATGGGGCTAGCTCTACATGGACCACATTGGTTCGCCGCCTCCATATGGTGCAGTATAATATCAAACAATATAACATACAAATACATGTACGAACATAAACGAAAAATACTTGAATAAAACAGCCTTAAATTTCAAATATCACTTTGAAAAGTATTTAATTTGTGATAATCGATCGGAAAAAAAATATTTTGACACCCTCGAAGATTAGAGTTATTCAAACTCGGACAACGAATTTGCTTCGAGACAAACGGAAAGAACACTTTAAGACAGATAAAACGAGAGATTAGATGTGGATGGGATGCACAACAATGCACAGTCCCTTAGGAATACTAGAACCTAGAGCTCTGATACCAACTGTCAGGACCCGTCCAAAATTCCTCACCGGAACCCTAGACAAGCCCTGATCCCAGGGAAACCCTACCGGACCCTCCAATGGAAAATCCGGCAGAACCTCCCCTAAGGGATGGACTTACCACAAATTCCTGCACTGAAAACACACTTCTATAACGTCCCCTTATTCCTCCCACAATATTACAAGTTGATTCCACAAATTTCAGCACTCCAAAAAAATAAATACAGTAATCAAGTGCATAATAAATACATAAATGTCCCATATAGTATACAGAGCTTCATGAAGTACTACTAAGTATAGAATACAACAAGAGTGAAAGAAATATTACAACTGCAATAAAAGAAGAACAGGGTACTTCACGAACTAAGACAGCGATGAAGATCAAGTCCGCTCCGGATGAACACCGACAACCTGGTACCTAGAGGAACGGAATTTGAAAATATGAGATGCTAATCATCTCAGTGAGTGATCCTATCTATTATACAATATAATATCACGGTAATAACATAAATAAATAATAATTGCTCTCAAAACCCTTACAATTCTCTCGGTTGGAAAAGTTCCCCTTTTTAAAACCTTTTCACAAAACCCTTCATTCGTATTCCCTGAAAACCAATACATCAAACAAATACCAGAAACAGTAATAATTATATTTTTAATTCCAATACAATTTCAAAATATTTATTTTAAAATCCCAGTTCTGAAATCACTTGATGCACCCACTATATACCAGTGGCGCTAACAGTACCCAGCGTCCCAAGGTACCGCCAGACAGGAGGTTATAGAAAGAAACCGGCATACGGTCGCGTGGCGTCCCACCGCGCCACTGCTAACTGGTGTCCCGGCCATGGTGGGGCGGTCTACCCTCATCCAATGGCAACCTCATAAAATCACCTACGCGCTAATCACATCCGTGTGTACACTAACCATATCATATATAAACAGAATACTAGTACATGCACGGTGCATCTAAAAATCATAAAATCCACATATTTAATTTATATATCAAAATCTCAAGTTTTCCATAAACATAACGGGTTTATTCCATCCAATTGAACCCGGAAATTCTCCACAATTTCTTTATAACCAACATCATAAATTCCATGATTTTCAAATCCATCAACTCCCAAATCCACTTCTTTAAATATTCACATTTTCCCAATAGCATAAATAATTCTTGAAGTATAATAATTAAATCACATAATATTCCATGGGCATGCTTACAAAAATTGAAGTCACCAACATAAACAAATATTTTCCTTGAAATATTTGAAAATCAAATCATGCCCGATTTAATGTTAAAACCACAAGAATTTCGCAATCCTCAATACCATAAAATAATTTTCACATTTGCATAAATTTATATAATGCATATTTTCTTTAATCAAAATAAATTCACCAATAATTCCACAATAAATCAATTAAATATTTGGCACATAGAATTTAAATTCCCAAATATTCAAATCACACATAATATTCACCAATTTAATTCCCGAAATTAATTTGAAGGTGGGTCACTCACCTTAAGCACGTATCTCAATCAAGATCCTCCATAAGATCGACTCCGCTACTGGCACGTGCACCTAAAACATCCATAATACACCAAACCACAAATATTAATATTTTAATCGGATAACTCCCAAATAGGTACCCGGGGAGCGATCACTAAACGACATCTAAAATTTATGAGTTATATACCGAATCGAAGCTCGAGTGATGAGGATCACGGATTCGGTCTTACTTTCCGATGATCGGACCCGAGGTGGTCGAAATCTCGTCGGAAAGCTTTCGGGTTTCGACTTTGCAATTCTCCCAAACCATCGCGAATTGGTGGAAAAGGATACCGGATTCGGGTTCAAGAGGTCGAACACAGTCGGGAGGGATCGGCGGTGCAACTGGGTACTCACCGGAACAGTAACTTCCGGCGAGCCGCCGCGGTCATCGGCAACCGTCGCCGGCGGCGGCACGTACGGTGGCCGTTGGCTGAGATTTTTGGCGGTTTTGTAGATCAAGGGGAGAGGATTCCAACGGGACCGGCGGTGAGACAAACGGAGGCCGGACGGCGGAGAAATCGGGGTTTGAAGATTTCCGGCCCCTCGCCGGAAAACGCTCCGGTGGTGAGGGGTGGCCGTGAAATTTGGTGGGCTGGCCGGAAATGAGGAGGTGGTGAGGGGTGGCTGGCGCGTGTGGCAGGAAAACGGCCGGAAAGGGGTCAAACGGCGGTGGGGGAAAAAATCGCCGCCGAACTTCGTCTCATCGATCCGGGCGCGTCCGACTGCCAGCGGTCGTGAAAATTGGAGGTTAGGGTCGCGGGGAACTGGGCTTCACTGGTGGCCGGCGCGTGTATCTTTCCAGTGGCCGGACGGTGGCCAACCGGTGGTGGCCGGTCGTTTCTCTCTCTCCCTCTCTCTCTCCTCTCTCCCTTTCTCTCTCTTCCCCGAGATTTTTGTCAAACAAAAGCCACCGTGGTGAGACTGTTCATCCACGTGGACCAATCAGGTGACTACACTTGGTATTTCACTGTTCATCGACTCAAAAACATTAAAATATTACGGTATCCGGCAAGCTTCACGCGTCCATAACTTTTTAACCGGATGTCCGTTTTAAGCGTGCCGCTAGTCTGTGAACTCGTATCGACGAGCACTTCACAACCATGCATGAGTCAAAGCTCATTTCCCCATAAATAAAAAGTCAACTCCGGCACCCCTTGGACAGTTTGGACCTCAACTTGTTTTGCTCATAACTTTCAAACCGTAGCTCCGTTTTCAACGTGCTACTAGTCTACGAACTCGTGCCAACATGTACTTTGTAACGGTACCTTAGTCAACCTAGAATTCCATCCGGGTCAAAAAGTCAACTTTTGACCCGCTCGGTCAACGGTCAACCTCGGTCAACGTGCACGGATTCTAGTGCGATTTGGGACGGGGTGTTACAAAATCAATTAACAATACACTGGGATGGATTGTGATGACTAATGATGATTCAGTATGAGGCTACTAAAATACTTATGGAAAGGTGTGGCGCACTGGTAGCTATCCTACTGACAAAGCTAATTAGTGTTCAATCCCACATTGTTCGGATATGAAATTGTAATGGTTCAAATGTAAAGTTGACACTCTTTTAACAACAGAGATCCTTTTAGATCAATTAGAAATAGAGTTTGAAAGAATTATACATTAAGCCTACTCCAATAGAAGTAATCCCAAATGGATGACCTTTTAAAAAATCTGAACAAATATTTCATATCGTCTAAAATATATTGGGTAAAGGAGGAACAATGTCGATGGTATAAGAGAGTGTTGCGTTACAGATAGTATCAAAATCTGTACCTGACTGGAAGTGTGCTAGCTATGAATTTGAGCCCTAAAAAGGTTATATTGTAAGATATATAAGCTTTGAAGGATGTAAGGCAAGGAGGGTTATATGGTATCAAAAAAGGTGTATTGTAAGACCTATGTGATCTTTAAACAATGCGAAGTAAGAAGGAATAAAATCAATGAACATTACACTTGGATGGATTGTGCTAACCAGTGACAGTTTAATGTAAGGCTGCTTGGATAAGTTTTGACGGATGTGGGGGTACTGGCAGGCTACTTTATTGGCAAGTCTAATTAGTATCCAATCTCACATTGTCCGAGTGTGGAAAAGTGATGATTTAAATGTAAAGTAAACATATTTAGAGTTTAAAGAAACTATGCTTGCATAGGTGACCTTCTATGAAGATTTTTTTTTTTTTTTAAATCTTATATCATCTAGAGTACAATGGGTTGATGGAGGACAATATCGATAGTATGAGAGAGTGAGGCATTACACTAATAATAGTGAGGTGACTGCACTTAATTTTTTTATAATACAAATTTTTAAAAATAGTTTTAATATTTTTCTTGATAGTACTTCTAGTTTAAATATTGATATACTTTAATTTTAATCCGTTGAGAGAACTATTAAATTCGGTAGTCAAAAGTTAAACAAGAGCTAAATTACAACACAGTGAAAAAATCAAGCATGTAATTCATTAAGTTAAAGCAAAATAAAAATTGAGGGTATCAAAATTCAGTTAACCCTTTTATGAATACTCTTAGGCCCACCAAACTTGTATACTAATTTTTTTTTTTTTAACTAAATAATATGGTGACAGTAGTAGAAATTTTTTTCCTTTTTTTTTCTCTTTTTTTTTTAACTTTTAAAAACGTGGTAGGAGATTAGTGATTAATAAAAAAACTATAAAGAAATTTATTTTTTTTAATTTCTTTTAAAAAAACGTAATATCACATAAAATGAAATTAGTAGCATTTTGTAATATTATTTTGTAAACAAATTTTGATGGACAAATTTAGTCACCATAGAATTATTATCCTTTTAATATTCAACTAGGCCATGCAAATATACATGAATATTTGACAAAAGAGGATAATTAACTAACAGGATGGAGGAAAATGCAAAAATTAAGAAGATTAAATTTCAGAGTAATTAAGTTCACACTCACAGTAATCAAATACTGTGGCTTATATATAATTATGATTGGTAGGTGGAAAATACGTTATAGATGATCAATTGAAGGAGAGAACACACCCACAAAATTTATGAGATGATATATCGTACATACTGTGTGCGAATTAATTGTAGTTAGACACTGTCACTCTACCAGATTCAATTTTATCCAAAACCGAAAATGGGACACGATGTTTTGCACCCTAATGAACCTACAAGCTAGCAATAATAATTCAATGTAGAGATTGAGAATTCACTCACACACACATATAGTTGTACAGGTTAATGATGGAGTAAATCATGGGATTTGATGTTTTAATTCATAGATTTTTCTTATTTAACCAAAGCAATCAAAAGTCTACAAATATGAAGATTTTGTATCAAGAAGGAATAGACAACTCTTAACTTCCAATCAATCAAATACATTACTATTCTCCTCTAACGGTTCTCTTTAATTTTAGTTTCTGTTATATTTTTTTTTTTTTTTTTAAAATTTGTAACTTTTATTTAACAATATAATATCTCTCTTTTAGTTGAATATTTAAAATTCTATTTTTTATATTAAAAACAATCTTTAATTTGATTGTTCTTGAAAATTAATAAAGTTGTTTTTATTTTATCAATTTTATTTTTGAGCAATTTTTATTTTTTTTATTACAATATTTTTTTCTCTAATCCAAATTAAAATACAAGCGGCATGCCCATAACATTCAAAAACACCCAATTTATTTGGTGTTTGAAAAAATACCAAACAATTTAGTACGACATTCATTTGGAAGTGAAAGTCATTCAATGTTCTGTTCATGATGAAATAGTACATGGATATAATGTAGTGATAGATATAATTGCCTCCTCAGGATTCGGTTTTTTTTTTTTTTTTTTTTTTTTGTTTTTTAAAATTGCTAAAAGTCATCTCTTCAAGGTTTGAGGAAGTATCATGGCCATACAAAAATCTTTTGGAATTAAGGCAAATTACTTGTATTTGGAGACAGATGGCAGAACTATAAAGAGAAATGAAGGAAGGAGGGGACGTCCATTGTAAATATTGTGGGACCCCTTTCACAATGAAAAGTTATATGCACCGTGTTTAAAAAAAAAAGATTTTTAAAATTAATATTTCAAATATTATTAAAGTAAATATTTATTTAAATGTTTCATCAATTATTGAAATGTTCAAAAAATTATGTATATTTTTTTGAGAATACAATTTAATAGTTATATATAGATTTTGTGCATATTATTATAGAAGAAAATTATAAAATTTCTTATATATTATTGTAGAAGAAGTTGCTCTTCAATAATAATATTTAAAATAAATATTAAACTAATGTGGTTTAGAGATTCTAGACATTATCAAAGTGATATCGACCTTTATAGGCTTGTTAGACATTTTAGAGTTATTTTTAAAATAATATTTTCGTTAAAAAGTTAATTTTTGTGGAATATAAAAAAAGTTAATAAAATATATAATTAATTAATAGTTATAAATATTTTTTATGTGTATTACCATTGAAGAATAATTTTAAAATTGATTATACATTTATGTTATCTAGATTAAACAATGTTAATTTTTATATCACATATAGAGTAACTCTTATTTACTATTGGAGAGCATATCTCCATCGAAAATGTCGATCATGGAAATAAACATGTCACATAAGCAATACAAACAATGTTTTAAAGAAATTCATCTGCAATAATAATGTCTATAATAAATATTAAGCTAAAGTGGTCTATACTTTATTAAGGTGAATGTCTACTTTTAGAAAAAGATAATATAAAGTTTTCTAAAAAACAAAACTTTCCTTACAAAGTCAATTTTGTTTTAAAAAAAAATATTCATAAAATATGTAATTAATTAACAGTCATAAATGATTTTTATGTACATTATCATTGGTAAACAATTTTAGAATTGATTATGTATATGTGCCACTTCAATTTAAAAAATGTCAAGAATATGTATCACATATAGAACAATCTATAAAAGTATCTTCAATGGTAAATATAAATAATTCTATATGTGATGTAGAAATTAACACTATTTAAATCTATGTGTTATGGATACATATAATAATATACATAAAAACTATATATGATTATTAATTAGTTAAATATTTTATTAGTTTATATTAGTTTTTGAAATAATTGACTTTCTAAATGTAATTTTAATTTTAAAAAATTTCAGAATATCTAACAGATCTTAAGTAAAGAGTCATCTTGATACTATATATTTTTTGCCTTACCACATTAGTTTGATAGGATATCTAGACAAAACAATTAGCGCTTTTTTTTTTATTTTTTTATTTTTTTATTTTTTATTTTTTGGTTTTAGTGGTTGTCGTTTTTTTTTTTTTTTAATATGGTGAAAAAAATATATAACAATAGACAAAATTATTGAAAATGCTCTCATATAATTATTTTGTAAAATCTATGACATGTTGTTTTCCAAAAACCTTTTTTTCTTTTTTTGTAGAAAAAGGCTTATATAAATATTAAAAACATAAGCAGTTTGATAAAGAGGGTGCAAAGTGAAGCTCCAAAAAAAAAAACGAAAAATGTTCCATCAAGTGCTAAAAAAAATGCGAGTTTTTTTGGCTCTTTGTAATTTGCTTGTTTGATAAAACAAGATTTTTTGAATAAAAGTTTTCTTCTTCTTCATTTTTTTTTTTTTTTTGCCTTTTTGCTGAAAATTTTAGTATAATAGTTGTGGGCACTTTTTGTACAAAATCAATAAAGTGTCATTTTGGTAATTAAAGATGAAAAAAAATGATATATGGTCATAATGAACGGCTCTAACCATAATGTAAGATTTGCTAGTCCCACACTTTTCAAATATAACCCTAGCAAAATGTCCTTACTACTCTTAAATAAGATGAAGTTTCGTAATTTGGAAAATGAAGAATTGAAATATACCATGTCCGATGTAGATATCAAAGGAGTTACAGAAATCTAGTATGCATATATCATAAATCAACTAAACTCTAGCACAGATCGAAAATAAATAAGTAAATAAATAAACTAAACTCTAGCACTTATAATTTGTACCGAGTCTAAAGAATATTGGAATAAGTCATCCATTATATAGATACCACAGGAATTAGAACGAAATTCGGTGTCCATATGGCTCAAAATCAATTAAACTCAAGTACTTACAACTCGCATGAAGTGTAACGACAATGGAAATGAGACTTTCAGTACATAAAAATCGAACTAATTTAATCAATTTGTAAACATAAAACCGGAATTCTATCATTAGAAATACAAAAGTCGACTACTTGCAATGAAGTAAAATCTGGATTGGAGATTGAGTTTCAGATTTTGCATATCGAATCCATTTTGACATTTTCCCTTCACGGTAAAATAGATAATTTTTATATGTCTATGAAGCAAAATTAGAATTTTGTATGAATATCTGCAAAATGTAATCGGACTAACGAATTTGGTATAATGCTGTTAGAAATATTTATAATCTTATTTTTGTTGTACGCAATAGTAGAAAATATTAATTTTATCTAAAGGAAAACTAAGAAAAAGATTGATCTGGTTTTTGAAACTATATAACTCTTGTGAGAACTATAACTCGGCAGCATTCGGGTCTAGCAATGACTGGTATGCCATTTGTAAGTTGTAACCGCTCAATGGTTTATTGGATCCTTCTAAAAAGTGCTAACAAAGTTAACTTTTAAAACTTTTAAGATCCTTAGCCTATTCATATACCCAAACTAGAATTTTCGAAGTATTACAATGTGAGATTTTCAGTGTTGGATTATCCCCAAACTGAGACTCTAACAGTTTTCTTCATACTCAGCTTTTAGATTAGCACCATTCATATATCTTATTGAGGTGTAAGTGTAAATGATTATTTTGAAACAAACTCTATGGCCACTTTTGTAATTAAGTCGTACCTCACAATTAACCCTTATTTGAAATTTACATTATAAGTCAATTAATTAGTGACAAAATATTCAACTCCAGATATCGCCTAAGCAATGATTTTTCAAATATGAAGTGGCTATGTATAGTCTTATCAAATGTTAGAGCTGTAAATTAAAATTTTCCTACATTATAATAGTTTAATTACCAGTTCCCCAACTTTTTTCTTTTTCTTATTTCCCTCTTTTTTTTTTTTTTAATAAAATATGAGTAATCATTACATTTATAATATTTTAACACTCCAGAACTCCCATAATTAACACAACAACCACCCAAAAAAAAAAAAAAAAAAAAAAAAACCCACTCACATGCAGGACTCACGTTTCATTTTGCTAGGAGCAGTACTTGATCATGAATCCTTTGCTATAATACCAGATTGAATTTTACAAAGTTATTTTAAGACATTTTCAATAACCTAAGCCTATAGAAAATGGATCATTATACAGTTACATATTATCTTACGAATTATATAAATTTGTTGAAATTATATCTTTACACCAAACCTCATAACTTTATGAACCATGTAAACATATGGGCATGAAATACTAGTAGGGAAATTAAAAGGGTTTTGGGAGGTAGATAACCATTATCACCTGTCAAATATTTTGTTGAGATTTTGAAGCAAAGGAATATTTATTTTACTGATCAGCTATATCAGGGCTTGAAGTTCCACGGACCTCCAGTTGGGAATTACAAAGTTCACGTGTGTTTTGCTCAAAAGCGTACATATAATATAATATAAACTCAGCATGAATTTTGGGGGATTTGAAACAATAGCCTAGGGAGATAAATGATTATCTGCAAATGAGTTATCTGCAGGCATAACTGTGATTGCATAAAATTTCCCAAACAAACCAAATTATTCACACCAAATCAATTTATTATTATTTTTTTTTTTTACTAATTTTTTTTGGTAATTATTTTTTATGCATGTATCAATAATGATTCAATGTGTGTGTCCACAGAAGCAAAATTTTAGGAGTCCAAGAACTAAATAGTATAATAAGGAAAAGGAAAAAAAAAATGAGTTTTTGTTTTTGGTGAAAGAATGTATAATTGGAAAAAAATTTATTCTCCGTATATTTTCGCCAATGATGGCGTATAATAGTGGGTAACAATAAATGATGGGTCATCTTACCTATAACTCTGGTTATTACCAAAAGGATACTTACGCTCTGGTGGGTCTTCGTACTTATTTGAAATCGACAGTTTCAATCAGACTCATTAATTATTGGGTCCTACTCATTCTCTGTAAATGTATAATTATCGGGTCCTACCGCATCGTAAATGTATAATTGTGTGCCTACAATTTCTTTGTCAATATCATATATATATATAACCAAACAAAAAAAAACTTTAAAAATTTTTAAAAAAATAAATCTTCACCACCATAAACTGCCTTGTAATCTGTTTGAAAACTTGCAAAATAATGAAGATAGTAAAGTTTTTTAGGACACTAATGTGGTGCTAATAAAAAATATTCCAACATTCAAGTTAGAAAGTATGTTGGAATGCCCAAAGCTACTCGGGCTTGATGGTAGGCATACGTTAAATGAGAGGTGTTAGGAGGTATTTATAGTTTTTAGGCATTTACTCTCATTGAAAAGCAAGGAAACCGGCTCCTAATCATAATGGGTTGGACCACAAAGCCAAATATAGGAACTAGGATTTGTAGGAAATCTCAGCGTCTGATGGTGCTATTTACAACTTGTGGGAAGTGACTCACTTATTTGCAAAAGGACGTAATTCAATATTGGACCCAGTCATTCTGGGAAGAATATTGTCTTGGATATTCTATATATACTTGGAGGTCCCAGTCATTGAGCTTCGTTATATATGTTCTTTAAGGTGGGTTTAGTCTACTTGAGAAGTTGTTTTGCTTGGAATCTTCAAAGATTGATTCTCTTTATTAGTTTAATATCATGTCTCATCAATATGAGTTTGCTGTGTAATGCTCATCGATATAAATATCTGTTGACTACTAGTACGCTTAATGTACAACTATGATTAGAAAGTTATAGATTTATGAAGTTTATAATTATTTTTTTAGGAGTGGTTTTACCTGGTATTTTGCGTATCGAAACATGTAAGTGGAGGGATATCCGTTGACATGTCCCACATGTCGGCATGTGACTGGATGAGGTGGCAGTGCACAATGGCAAAACCATGGGTTTTAATTGGTCTGCTTAGACCAATGGGAGGAGGAAGAGAGAAGATAAGAGAGGAGAGAGAAGCTGAGAGAGGGTACTAAAATCGACCCCCCTCTGGTAACCATCTTGTCTCACACACTAGCCTGATGGAAAGCCCACTCGATGATGCATTGGCCTGCAACTTTTCATGACAAATAGGCTAGCGATGCTCCAAGGTTTTTTAACCAAATCATTTGTTTTCAGCCACTGTTTTGTTGGAGAATCATGGCAAATTGTTAGCCATAAACAAGCCAAATCCGAAACCAAGCCTAATGCCTTGGCCGAGAAGCAACTTCCTTAGTTTGTTTTGTATTTCATTTAGGTAGTTGATTAAATCATTTTGTGTTGTATTCTAGGCTTGTTAAGTTGGTGCACAAAGACACCAAAATGTGTTATTTGATATGTATTAGCCAAATTAGAGGTTAGGAAAATAAAAGCACCTTGGTGATTAAGATGGTAACATGGAAGCTACTTGGTGACATGGAGTCAAACCATTCTGTCTCTCTCTCATCTAATGCATGGAAGGACATGTGTCATCGTGTATGAGGACTACTTCAACATGAAGGACCTAATGAGGCAGCAACACTTGTCAACAAACCATGAAGCATGTGGCAAAGTTACTTTACACATGTGTTTTGCTTCTCCATGAAGGACTTGTTTTGTATTGGTATTTAGAACCAGCAATGGTGTGCTTTCACACCTATTTTGTATGCTATAAGTATGTATTACATCAAAATGAATGTATTGCATTGAATTTTGGAGAAAATACCTTAGTTTCCATTTTGAAACCAAGAGAAACATAAACCAACCAAAACCGAAAAATTTTCCAACAGCTTAACCAAACCAAGCCGAGAACATCTAAACTCAAAGTCAATTTCCAACCATTTAAAACCTTGTTCCTTTAGATTAACCTTGCCCTAATCCTTTCAAATTGGTATCAGAGCTTTGTTTCTATAAATCCTTGTTCAAAACCGATTGGAAAATACACAAAACACAAACCGTTTTCAAATGGCATCCTCACACTTTTCAGAACCTTCATCTCCTATCTTTGATGGCCAAAACTATCCTGTTTGGGCAATTAAAATGAGAGCCTATCTTCAAGCTTATGACCTTTGGGAGCTTGTTGAAGTTGATTATGAAGTAGAACCATTGAGAGTAGGTGTTACAGTGAATCAAATCAAACTTCATGGTGAAGAAAATGTAAGATCTTTCAAAACTCTCACAGCAATACAAGCTGCTGTGACTGATGATATCTTCACTAGAATCATGACCTGTACAACTCCTGGACAAGCTTGGGAAAAGCTTCAAAAGGAGTTTTAAGGAAGTGCAAAATCAAAACAAATGCAGCTGTTAAACCTTAGAAGAGAATTTGAAAACTTGAAGATAATGGAACTTGAAACCATGAAGGAATTTTCAAACAAACTTATAAAGATTGTCAACCAAATCCGATTACTTGGTGAATCTTTTCCAAACCAAAGTATTGTTGAAAAAATCCTTATATGTCTTCCAGAGAAGTATGAAGCAAAGATCTCAACTTTGGAGGAAACAAGAGATCTTACACAACTCACAGTTGCTAAATTGATCAATGCCTTACAAGCCACGGAACAAAGGAGGAGTCTTCGGCTACAGGGTGAATCAAGCTCAAGTGAAGTAGCCTTTACAACAAATAACAAAGGCAAAACAATCTAGCAACCAAGGCCTTTTCAAAGGCAAAATAAAGGCAAGGAGACCACCAACTAAAGAGGGAGCAAGATGACCTATGGTCCTTGCATAATATGTAAAAAGCAAGGACACATGGCCAAGATATGCTGGTGGAGGCTGAATGCTCAATGCAAGATTTGCAAGCAATTCGGTCACATGGAAAGAGTTTGCAGGCAAAGGAACCAAAGGCAAGAAGCAAGGCAAGCTCATGAACCCGAAGAATTAAATGGAGAGCATGAGCATACTTTTACAGCAACTTGCAACCTTGCAACCACAACCAAAGACAAATGGATTTTGGACAGCGGGTGCACAAATCATATGTGCAACAACCGTGACTTGTTTGTCAAGTTCAACTCAAGAATTGCAACAAAAATCAGGGCAGCAAATGGAGAAATCATGGAGGCACAAGGAAAAGGAGATTTGGTCATTAAAACACTAAAAGGTACAATTGAAATTACCAATGTTTTATATGTACCAAATCTGTCAAAAAATTTACTTAGTGTGCCACAACTTATGAAGAAATGATAAATTTTGAAATTCTTATATACAAGTTGTGAAATATCTAAGGATGACAAAATTGTATTAGTTGTCCATATGAAAGATAATACTCTTGTAATTGATTTTGATCAACAAAATCAAATGGCTATGAATACCAAAGTCCAAGAATATTCAAGACTATGGCATTCAAGACTCGGCCATTACAACCATGCCACCATGAAGCAAATTCATACTCATTAACCTTGCTCACAAAATTTCCTGGCCAAGTCATTGGCGATGAGCTGGGATTGGCCGATTTTTTTAATGACGATGGCAGCTATCAATTTTGCAATTTCCAGTGAGTTTCCATCCAAACAACCACCCATTTCCACCATTTCCAATCCTCCTAAACCCAAATTCAAGATTCTTTCAGCTAAATTCAAGTAGGTTGAAAGATAAAAGAGACTGAAGTTAGGCCGACTTTCTCTAGTGAAATTCCGACCACCACTGATCAGTTTTCCAAAATATACAACCGCTTTATTCCTCAACCTTACTATAATTTTTTTTCCCCACAATTTTACAAGATTTCAATAATAACAACTTAAAAATATAAATATAAGTAATGAACAATAAATACCTTTACATGTCCATAGCAGTATTCAAGTCTACTAAGAGTAATTATGGAAAGAGTAAATATTACAAATAAATGAGAAATGATAAAACAATAGCAAAAAAAAGGATAATAAATTCTACATAGTATAGAAAATGAAGGAACACTATCAAACAGGTTACACAGTACATCTAGTCGATTCTCTATCTAACTGGAACTAGGGGGATGATTTTGGAAAACAAAAAAAACTATAATAAGATGCTAATCATCTTGGTGAGTGGTATCTATTTAATAACAACAGTAATTATAATAATAATATGAACAAAGATGGTGAACTACCTATACCACAGTATGTTTCAATAGTGGAAAGATACTGCACCATAATAGTGGAAAGATGTTGATATAGACAAGGGTATGTTATTGTAGCCTTTGTTGAGGCCAAGAAAAAGGAGGGCAAGGTTAATGAATAAAAGTTGATATTAGTGGCATAGGTTGAGGGGCTTAAAAACAAATTGGCAATTGAGAAGGCCAACTTAGCAACCAAGCAAAAGAACGTACGACGCTCATTAAAAATTTGAAAAAACCTGGGTCTTGTCATTGTGAAATGTTATCATAATCCAAGAAACGACATTTTGCTAGTGACTATAAGTTTTAGTCTGATCTCAAATACCCCATCCTAAAGTGCCATATACATTATCATAGGTTTCATCTGTTGAAGAAGTGACTGAACTAGAAAAGGGTGACTGACGAAGTGACCAGCCGAAGAGAACTAGCCGGTTTTGAAGTTGGCGACCCTTCACATGTTACCAAGACAAAACGAAAGAATGATGAGAAAGATGCTTAATTTTTTCTGCTGCGAAGACTAAAGATGTCTACCTTCTAGTTGCTGACGAGTTTTATCTTTTATTTTTTCTTCTTTCTCATTCAAGTTTAAGATAATTTGCTCCATCACGAGCTTTATTTTTTTCATCAGGACAATTTTGGTTTTTTTTTTTTTTTTTTTTTTTTTTTTTTTTTTTTTTTTATAAAAAAAGAGCTTTTCTTTATGACTATTTTGATATTGATATTTGATTTGTCTTTATCCTACGTTCTTGCCATGCTAAGTTGTTTAATGATTTGCATTGTGTGCTATACCGAACAAACTGTTAAATTATTTGGATGCTTGGTGCCTTTTCTCCTCGACTAAAGCCTTCTTGACGTAGAGCTCATAGAGAGAATATCGACTTTAGGATTTTCTATAATGCATACTGTTTGTGGCATTTTTGGTCTGAGATCGATTGGCCTTTTTACTAGAGATAGTTTAGTTTGTAGTTATCATATTCTGAGACTAGCTTGTAGTCATTATGGTCGGGGTTTATAGTCGTAGTGAAATGTATTCAACTTTCTAAATTCGTGAATGACTAGACTAAATGCGGTTGTTGTTGATCATTCGGAGACGAGATTGTGAGGTTTGGGGTATGATCAAACATGTATATGAATATGCATTAATAAAAAATTACGGTGGGGTTCTAGATTACCTCCAGTCCTTCTAGTCGGAAACAAAATTAAGAAACAATAGATAAAATGAAATTAAAGTCTAAAAGTGAACATAAATGCTAACACAATTCAAAAGACAAAGAAGGTGTGATATTGTCGAAGGTGTTCAAAGTTCTAGCTGTGTGGAATATCCTTTTTCCTTCGAATGTTGCAGTTTGTAAGCCCTGAGTTGAACTATGGTTGTGACCCAATAGGCACTTCCCATTTTGGTCTAAGTTTTCCAACATTAAGTTCTTGAGTGTCTTGGAAAACTAATCTAACGACGAGATCTCCAACATGGAATTGTCTAATCTTAACTTCGGTATTATAATATTGTGTTGCAAGTTGTTAGTACTACCCTACGTTTCGCTTTTCCTTAGTTTTGTTGAGTGACTACCGCATCATTTAATTGTTGAGCTTGTCAAGAAGTTTTCTTCTCGCAATGTTGCCTCAAGTACTTTAAATATACTTAAATGCAATGGCATTATTTAAATGATAAGTCTGGTTAAATATGATATCTTTACTATAAGTTCCATACTACATTTTTAGCACAACAAAATTGCACATCAGGATATCTTGACTTTATGGTATAAACCTGTCAAGGTGGATAGGTCATTTACAATTTATTTTTATTTATTTTTTATTTTTTATTTTTTTGATTTGTATGTACTATGTTATGACTTTATAATATTAGGATATCATGTAGTTATTGTATAAATATATTCGATATTTTTGGGTATCCATTAATTCCTATATGTAGAACTAATTATGTAAAACTAGTCAATTTAGTTAATTTCTGGGAGCAATATTGATGTAAAATTTTGGCATAAAGTTATTTATGAATTTCACTGTTTTTGATAGCAATATATGTGCAGGCTTTTTCTTAAATGGTTTGGTGTCGTTGCGTCAGAAGTTAATATACGGTGGAAAAAGTATCCTTTGGCATGCGCATTCTACTTTACAGTCCTTTTGATTTACTAAAACTATTTCAAATAGACATTAACCAGGTGAGGTTGATACTAATTTGTAGACTTTCATACTATGTAAATAACAAATAACCTCGTATACTATAGTAAGTTGCTGCAAATTAATGTCAATTTTGTAATAACAAAAGAATACTTAGGACAAAAAATATATATTACACTACACAAATATTTTATGTTAAATTAATAAATAATGTGATATTATAATTAACGAAAATTATATAAAATTAGTATAAATGAGAATATAAATAAATTTTATAAAAACGTTGGTTACAATAATACATTATTCAAATATTTTTTTAAAGTTATTATGTATGTATTTATTTTAGATGGTAAGATTTAGTTTTTCAAAAATTTTTTCTCAAAAATAATATATATTTAAAATTTAAAATTTTACTTTAAAAAACTAGTCATGTTATTTATTTTGTGAGGGAACTATAATTGTTTCATAGTTTTTAAAGGCTATTTGTAAAATTAGGGGATTTTATACAAGTAGCAAGTAATTTAAGGAAGCTTGTGTAGTTTACCCTAAAAATCATTTTATATATATTCCAAATAATTTAGTTTTATTCTTATAAGTTATAATACTCTATTAAAATTGGCATTTTGTTCCATTTTCTACAAATTAAATACAAAATATTATTCTATTCTTGATGAGAAATTTAATCATTATAGCTATCATAAGGCCCATTTAAAAAATATTATATTATTAAAAAGTTTCCTCTTGTCCCTTTTGCCTAAGCCTTCAAATGAGGTTGAACCAGCTCTAGATTTGTGGCAAAATGGAAAATAAGGCACTCCAAACAATTTCTATATTAATAATATTATAGGGATCAAAAACTTTATTGAAATTCTAAACCAAATAACATGACATTCGATATGGTTATTTATTACTGAATGTAAATTAATAGTTCTCCATAATCATGAAAGATAAAAGCCAATAAAACAATGCTAACTCATCAATGACCAAAATTTTAGTTAAAAATTTTGATGTGTAGAATTATCCTTTATATGTATATATATACGGAAATTCTATGGTGAGGACGGTTCACATGAGGATCGCAGTATTAGTGATGGTTTTTCATAGTATTAACGACGGTTTTTTAGAAAATCGTCACCAATACTATGAAAAACCGTCATCAATACTGTGGTCCGTATGAGAACCGTCCGTACCATAGACGGACTGTATATATATATATATATATAAATGCAGCAATCTTATGATAGACATCGATGTCTCTATTAATGGTGGAGTGCGGCCTCTCTCAAATACTTATAGGTATTTTTAAGTGTTTGAAGGAGAGCACAACTTGATATCTATAATAAAATAATGTTATACAAAAGTTCTAACATTTTTGTTTTTTTTTGACAAAATGTTGTATTTATTTATCCTCTAAAAAATATATATGGGCCTATATATAGGTCGACTGTCATAGCTATTGAACCTTCTTGTCTTCAAGATTGAGGGGCAATAATTAAAGATAGACTTGGACCAACTAAAACAACTTAATTGAACCATTTGGTTTGGTTCGACTTTTGCCCTGTGGTAGGTTCAATTTACGTTGGATAATTTTCAAGCCAAACCATGCTGAGTGTGGTAGGTTTAATTTAGGTTTCAACCGAAACCATGCTAAGTCGAGCACACTATACGTATATATCTGTATATAATTGTTTTAAAATAATTTATTATAGTTAATTATATTTTTAACATGTTTTTAAGTTTTCAAGTTATTTGATTTAAGATATTAATGATATTAAATTTAAATTATTAAGAAAAATAATAATATTTTTTTTTCAAAAATCTAAAAAAATAAAAAAAAAATACAATGTTGGACCAAAATCAAAACTGACTAAACTAAACTATTGATGGTCAGTTCAGTTTGATTTAATTTTTTCAAGTGGTATATTGGTTTAGTTTGGATTGCAAAAAAATGACTTAATCAAACTGAGATTCATCCTTAGATTAACTGCATTTTAGTATTTTGCACTATGATTTGATTACACACCAAGCTTTTGAATTTAAAACGTTTTATGTGGGTCCTTAATTTACCATGTGTTTTACAATAGTTCAATTCTTAAATTGATTTCAAAATTGATTAACAAAAAAGTTTTAAAATTGAAAATATTAACAAGTTTTCTCATTAATCAATTAATTATTTTTTTATTTTGTTTGTAAATTAAAATAAAAAATTTATCAGTCAATTTGAGAACCAATTTGAAAATTAAACTAATATAAAACAAATTGTAGATTGAGGGTCCAATGCAAAATGTTTTTAATGCAAAAATTCAATGTGTAATATTATCATAGTAAATTGCAATTACCCAAAAGTGAAGGATCAAGGTATATATTAGAGCCTCAAATGGCTATAAATCCAATATATAACAGCCATGTTTGCCATAAATAACCAGCAAAATCCAATGTTACAAATTGAAAAAGAAGGGCACTTTCGTTATTCTCCCCATAATTTTAAGTGAATCCATTTCTTTAGCCCATATAAGTAAGAGGTGGTAGCTTTGCCCATTTCTCTTTATAACTGGCCTGACCTTCTCATTTATATTACTATCTTCTTTCTGCTTCTTCATATAAATAATATTGCTCTGTAACTTTGATAGTCTTGTTTGTTTCTTGGCCATCGATATGGGAAAATCGCAATGCTGGGATGAAGCAGGATTGAAGAGAGGTCCATGGACTCCTGAAGAGGACCAAAAGCTCTTAGCTTATATTCAACAACATGGCCATGGAAGCTGGCGTTCCTTGCCCCAGAAAGCTGGTATATACATATATATGTATTTTATTTCGGTTTTCGGAAGCTCATTTCATTGTCAAACATGAACTTAGATATATATACACGTTCATATGTGGGCCATGTTCATGGGTTGGTTCTTATATATGTTGGAACTTTTGGGATATTTCTGTAGGTCTTCAACGATGTGGGAAAAGCTGCAGATTGCGATGGACAAACTATCTTCGACCTGATATCAAGAGGGGAAATTTTAGTTTGCAAGAAGACCAAACCATCATTCAACTCCACGCTCTGCTTGGCAACAGGTAATTAAATAAAGTTTCAACTTAAGTTAAATATATATCATAATATATATAGATGTGTTTAAGGTATTTTAATAATCTTCTTCATGTTTGTTTCCCAAATGGGTCGCAGAAAAGTTGCAAAGTTTGAAAAGTCTGAGGCTTTAAATGCTTTTGGTATGCATATATTTTGCTATTTTTCCTTGCTAGTTCTCTTTCTCCAATTGTTTTAGATTCTCATTTATCATCCATCCAACTAGTTTTATTAACAATCTGTCTCTCTTTAAAATTGTTTATGCATGCTTAAACAGTTGTCATTTTATACACATACACTTATACACACACATACATATATACATTTATATGATTCTTCACTTATCTAGGAATCCTAGACAATTTTCTTCTTTTTTTTATTTTTTTTATTTATTTTTTTTGGTTTTTCGTAGTTCATCCTATTACTAGTAATAAAGCAATCGAAAGTACTCTATTATTGATAATAAGATGAATTCTGGATAAAAGTTTAACCGAGAGATTTCTAAATAAGAGAACTGCGTACATATGATGCATGGAATGAATATATATACATAGACATATGTATGTATGAGATATATGTATGTATGAAATCTTATGTAAGTATCCCATTTTTTTGGCTTTTTGATTGCTTTAAATATTAAAATTTAAAAATGTATTTAAAATTTATATGAATCCATATCTAATATTATATATACATATATAATATATATCTCCAGGTGGTCAGCCATTGCCGGCCACCTACCAAAGAGAACAGACAATGAGATAAAGAACTACTGGAACACACATCTCAAGAAACGACTATCCAAGATGGGAATAGACCCTGTAACGCACAAGCTCAAAACGGCGATTCTAAGCTCTGCCACCGGAGATTCGAAAAACTTGTCAAATCTCAGCCATGTTGCTCAGTGGGAAAAAGCTAGACTCCAAGCCGAAGCTAGACTTGTCAAAGAAGCAAAATCTCGGAACCAAAACGAGCTAGATTATTCCTTAGAAACACAAGCTCAAATACTAAAAGAGCTCAATAATAATAATAATAGTGGTCATAGTACTAAATTTGCGAGACCTAGATGCCTCGACATATTACGAGCTTGGCAGAGCTTACTGCCCAATCAGTACGATGGTATTCTAAGCTGTGGTGGTATTAGTAACATTAACTTCTTAAACAGCACACCCACACTGACTAACATGGGCACCATGGATTTCAATGGAGTAACAGGCCAATGTGGAAGTGAACTTGATGAGGTATTTGAAGCTCTGAATCCTAATAATGCAGGCTTTGAAGAAGCAGCTGATGATCATGGTGATGTTGATATTGATGATGGTGACGTCAGCGATACTTGGATCACACAAATTTCCAATAGTACAGAAAATTATGTTGGGATTTCAAAAGGGATTTGGGAAAATAATGACGATCATCATGATCATGAAATCAACAATAAATATTTTAATAATGATGTGCTCAAATTTCTAAGTTTTTAGTATGTCCATCGTAACATCTAAGTCCTAGATTAGTTTCTCGTGTTAATGTGTGTGAGAGAGGCAAAAAAATTACAAATAAAAATATGAAAAAGAGTGAGTTTTGAATTTGGTTGTTGGACCGTTATGTTATGTAATTTTAATAGGACTAGCTTCTTTTACAAAAAAGGAAAAAAAAAAAAATTTGCTTTCTTGTGACTTTAGATAGCCAGCTGGCCTTTTTCTCTTAAATAAATAGATATGTTAGAGATCTCTTTAACACATTTACTATGTGTTATGTAAAAGTGTTGTATATTAATAGTTGGGGGAAGGTTTAATTGCGGATGATGAAATTGGGGAACTACGTCATATATCCCATGTGGTATTAATATCTCTTGCTTTGGATCCTCTACCAATCATAAATGTTCTTTTATGAACCATAAATGTTATTTACTTTATTTTATTTTTTCTATCTTTTTAACCCCAGCAATTTTTTATTTTCGTACAGATAGAAATCTGCAGCCAAATCAGATTGAAAACAAGAGCAAGAAGTAGTTGATTTTGTCGGCTTTACTTTTTGCTCGAAGAGAAGAAAGAGGGAAAAGAAGATGATAAGTTCTTTTCACAGTTCCAAAATAACTTTATACAATTCCATTTATTATCAATTTACCAAAACATTCATATCTTCTTCTCTTGTCCTTAGGTTTAGCCTAGCCTAGCTTTCCCCATTGCACCCACAGCCACTAGCAGCAGGAGGAATCCCTGGTAGTTTGCTGCAAGGTCAGGTCGCCGACCTATGGCAAGCCTCCAGCGGTTCTCTACTATTGGTGGGTGCTGGTTCTTGTGGGAGGCAATTTAAATTTCTAAAAAAATGTTTGAATTGTTTTTGGAAAAGGACAATTAAACTACCACTCATCTCCAACAATAGACTTCCAAGAATGTTTGAATTTTCCATTTGATGATTGTAAAAAATATATAAGAATATATATGTATATACATGTGAATATGTTAAATAAACTTATAAAAAAAATACAGGAAATAAATAAAAATAAATTAGGAACCTATATCTTTAGATTTGATCTGCTCGTTGAACAATTTGTCTAAGGCCTGTATGATACCACAGTGTTCTTAAGACTATTTCCGTCCCATCAGTACGGGCGTTTTTCGACGGTTGTCTTCCAAGATACAACGGATTCTCGAGCTTTCAAACAAAGCACCTTCGAAGTTTTCCCTTCGAACTTTCAGAGTACCTTTGCTTTACCACACTATACGAGGAAAACTATTTTTCTCTATATTCTTTCCAAAAGTCACGTGAGGGAGTGAAAAAACCAAAACTCTTTCTCTTTTCTTTTCAAAATTCCTTTTTGTCTAAAATCATTCCTTTTTTCAAATTCCAAAACCATAATACATTAAAGCAAGCCCAATTAACACAACTAAAGCCTTTTAAAACCAAAATCATTCACACCAATCTATTGCAAATAAGTTACAATCCCCCACATGAATAATTTGACTACTTAGACTATGCAAGACTCTGATGGTAAAGTTCTGAAGTTGGAACCTACATAGGATAGGTAGATGTTACTTTTTGAATCTTCCCTTGTGAGACTATATCTTCATTATTGACTAATGGTAGATGCGATATATTTAAATCATTTCGTCGTTTGTGTAAATGATAACATAGTTCACACAGATTCCTTCCTGGTAAATTTTAGTTCTCACTGATGTGTTCAGTTGGGCCTTGAACACCTGTCTAGTTGTAACAGCCCAATCCACCCGCATGAAATATTGTCCGCTTTGGGCCCAGCCCGCACGGTTTTAAAAGGCCTCTCAAAGGAAAGGTATCCACATCCTCTTATAAGGCATGCTTCGTTCCCCTTTCCAACCGATGTGGGATCTCACAATCCACCCTCCTTGGGGCCCAACGTCCTCGCTGGCACACCGATCCGGGTCCGGCTCTGATACCATCTATAACAGCCCAGTCCAACCGTATGAGATATTGTCCGCTTTGGGCCCAGCCCACACGGTTTTAAAAGGCCTCTCAAGGGGAACAAAGCATGCCTTAAAAGAGGGTGTGGATACCTTTTCCTTGAGAGGCCTTTTAAAACCATGCGGGCTAGGCCCAAAGCGAATAATATCTCATGAGGGTGGATTGGGTTGTTACAGATGGTATCAGAGCAAGACCCGGATCGGTGTGCCAGCGAGGACGCTGGGACCCAAGGGGGGTGGATTGTGAGATCCCACATCGGTTGGAAAAGGGAACAAAGCATGCCTTATAAGAGGGTGTGGATACATTTCCCTTGAGAGGCCTTTTAAAACCGTTCCGGCTGGGCCCAAAGCGGACAATATCGCATGCAGGTGGACTGGGCTGTTACATAGTTCTACGAGAGTTTCTATAGACTTGCACCCTTAACAATTCTCCTTTGAAGTGGCCACTCTTCTCTCTCACATAAGTGTTTCCTATTTCCAATGCATCAGCATAACTATGCATAGATTACCACGCACACACTTGTAGGAATCATTAAAAGCATACTTTATGCTTAACCTCTTTCTATCACTTTCATCATAGGAATGGGTAGAGGATTAACCCCCCCACAGTGATCCATATTAGTTTTTACAATTGCGTTGTTCTATTGAACCTAGATCTTGAAATCTCCAGTCAACTAGGTTAGGTTTCCATTGTATCGACTTTACTCACCGGCTTCAATCTCATTCCCCTTAATGATTTCTCAACTAATTCTCTATTTAACCTTTTGGTTAGTGGATCCGCTATGTTATCTTTTGACTTTACATAGTCTATTGATATAATTTCAGTTGAGATTAATTGTTTAATGGAATTTTATCTACAATGAATACGTCTAGACTTTCCATTTTACATGACATTTTGTACCCTGCCAATCGCAAATTAACTATCACAATGTATACTTATTGCTGGCACAATTTTAGGCCACCTTGGAATATCCTCCAAGAATTGGCATAGCCATTCTACCTCTTCACCATATTTATCTAATATGATGAACTCAGATTCCATCGTGGATTGAGCTATCACAGTTTGTTTTGAGGACTTCCATATTACGGCTGCACCCGCTAATATGAATACATAGCCACTAGTGGACTTTGAATATTTTATATCTGATATCCAATTTGCATCACTGTACCTTTCTAATACAGCAGGATATCTAGAATAGTGCAGTCCGTATTCATGAGTATATCATAAGTACCTACTCTAACGATTCCTTTCCAATGATCATCATTTGGATTACTCATGTATCTACGCAGTCTACTTATAGCATAGGCTAAGGCTGGTCTTGTATAATTTATCAAGTACATCAAACTTTCAATCACCCTTGCGTATTCCACTTAAGATACACTCTCTCCTTTATTCTTGGATAAGTGTAAACTCACATCTATGGTGTTCTGGCTATATTAGTATCGTCTTTATTAAAACTAGTCAGTATTTTATCTACATAATGCGTTTGACTAAGAATGATTCCATTTAAAGTCCTCGTGATTTTCATTCCTAAAATTACATAAGCAAGCCCCATATCTTTCATGTCAAATCTAGATTTTAATATGGCTTTCGTAGTTTGGACTATATTGTCGTCACTACCCACAATGTTTATGTCATCTATATACAAATAAAGAATGACATATCCATTCTCTTTATCTTTTACATAAATACATTTGTCACACTCATTTACTTTAAACCCATCACTAAGCATGGCACTATCAATTTTTTTATGCCATTACTTCGGAGCTTGTTTAAGCCCATACAAAGACTTCACCAATCTAGAAACTTTCTTTTCTTGTCCTGGAGTGGAGAAACCCTTGGGTTGCTCCATGTAGATCTCTTCATCAAAATTTCCATTAAGAAAGGCTGTTTTCACATCCATTTGATGTGCCTCGAGATCCCATAATGCAGCGATTACCAATACCATTCTTATGGAATTTATTCTCATCACTGTAAGTATCAAAATAATCAAGTCCTTCTTGTTGTTTGTATCTCTTAATTACAAGACTTGCCTTGTATTTTTCTATTGTTCTATTGTTCTATTTGCTTTCATCTTCCTTTTAAAAATCCATTTGTAACTCAAAGGTTTACAACTTGGAAGAAAATCTATTAACTCCCAAGTATGATCTGCAAGAAAGAAGCTATCTCACTTTTCACAGCTTCTTTCCATAAATTCCCTTCAGGAGAATTTATAGCCTCTTGGAAACTTTAAGGTTCACTTTTTTACATATAAGTAAGAAAATCCAGACCGTAGGATTTTTCCGTTCTTACTCTTTTAGTATGTCTAAGCTTAACTTCAGTCTCAACATCAGTTTCTTGTTCATGATTACTTTCATTGATAGTATCATAAGTTTGTTTCGACGAACTCGGTCCTTCTTCCACTTTATACAGAAAAATATGTTCAAAAAATGATGCATTTTTTTATTCCATTATCGTATTTTTGTGTATATCAGGAATTTCTAACCTATACATGAGAAACCGATATGCACTACTATGTTGTGCATATCCTATGAAGATGCAATCAATTGTTTTAGTACTTATCTACACTCTCTTTGGAGTTGGTACCACAACTTTGGTTAGACACCCCCATACTCGTAAGTAATTATAGAAAGGTTGTCTTCCTTTCCATGATTCATAGGGTGTCTTTACTTGGTGTCAGGACCCGTCCAGAATTCCTTCCCCGGAACCCTAGACAGCCCTGATCCCAGGGAAACCCTACCGAACCCTCCAACGGAAAATCCGGCAGAGCCTCCCCTAAGGGATTTACTTACCACAAATTACCTGCACTGAAAACACACTTCTAACAACATCCCCTTATTCCTCCCACAGACTACAAATTGGTTCCACAAATTTCAGCACTTCAATAAAAATACAGTAATCCAGTGCAATACAAATACATAAATGTCCCATACAGTATACAGAGCTTTATGAAATACTACAAAGTATAGAATACAGCAAGAGTGAAAGAAATATTACAACTGCAGTAAAAGAAGAACAAGGTACTGCACGAACTAAAACAGCGAGGAAGATCAAGTCCGCTCCGAGTGAACACCGACAACCTGGTACCTAGAGGAACGGAATTTAAGAGTGTGAGATGCTAATCATCTCAGTGAGCGACCCTACTACTATACAATATAATACCACGGTAATAGGTATATAAATAATAATTATTTGGAAATAATATTTTCTCTCAAAACCCTTACAATTCTCTCAGTTGGAAAGGTTCCCCTTTTAAAACATTTTCACAAAACCGTTATTCATATTCCCCGAAAACCAAGACATCAAATAAATATCCGAACAGTAATAATTAATTTTAAATCCAATACAGTTTTAAAACATTTTATTTTTAAAACACAGTTCTGAAAATCATTTGATGCACCCACTATATACCAGTGGCGCCAACAGTACCCAGCGTCCCAAGGTACCGCAAGACAGGAGGTTATAGAAAGAAACCGGCATACGGTCGCATGGCGTCCCACTGCGCCGCTGCTAACCTGGTGTCCCGGCCATGGGGGGTGGCCACCCTCTCCGATGGCATCCACAGGACACCCTCATAATATCACCTGCGCGCTACTCACACCTACCTGCGCGCTAATCATATCCATGTGCACAATATCCATACCACATAATCAGAACACCAGTACGTGCACGGTGCATCTAAAAATCATAAAATCCACAAATTTAAATTATAAAACAAATTTCATATTTTTCATAAGTATAGCGGGCATAATCCATCCGCTTGAACCGGGAAATTCTCCACAATTTCTTTATAAACAATACCATAAGTTCCATGATTTTCAAATCCACCAATTCAAATATCCACATTTTTCCAAGTATAAATAATTCTCGAAATATGATAATCAAATCTCAAAATATTCCATGGGCATATTTTATAAAAATTGAAATCACCAACCTAACCAAATATTTTCCTTGAAATATTTGAAAATCAAATCGTGCCCAATTTACCATTAAAACCACACCAATTTCAAAATCCTCAAAACCATAAAATAATTTCACATGGCATAAATTGGTGAAATGCACATTTTCTTAAATCCGATAAATTCACAATAATTTCCACAATAAATCAAATAAATATTTGGCACATAAAAAAAATTAAATTCCAAATATTTAAATCACACATAATATATTCATCAATTAAATTCCCCAAAATTAATTTGAAGGTGGGTCACTCACCTGAAGCACGCAATTAACCCACGATCCACTACGGGATCAATTCTACGACTCACCGGTGCTCCTAGAACAAAATTCACAGACAGTCAAATAAATTAATATTTTAATCGAGTAAATAATACCCGGTACCCGGGGGGTCAAAACACAAACGATATCTAGAATTTACGAGTTATATACCGAATCGAAGCTCGAGTGATGCTGATCACAGATTCGGTCTCAATTTCCAAGGATCGTACCCGACGGGGTTTGAATTTCACCGGGAAGCTTTTCGGGTTTCGGCTCCACAATTCTCCCAAACCGTCGCGAATTGGCGGAAACGGATGCCGGATTCGGGTTCAGGAGGTCGAATACAGCAGACTGGAGCCGGCTGGAAAACTGGATACTCACCAAAACAGTACTTTCCGGCAAGCCGTCGCGGTCACCGGCAACCGTCGCCGGCGGCGGCGCGTGCGGTGGCTGTTGGTCGTGAAATTTTGCAAACTTGTAGATCGTGAGGAGAGCAATCCAACGGGACCGGCGGTGAGCAAAACGGAGGTCGGACAGCTGAGAAATCACCGTTTGAAGATTTCCGGCCCCTCGCCGAAAAACGCACCGATCCCGGCGCGTCGGTGGTCCGATGGCCGTGATTTTTGGTGGGTCAGCCGGACTTGAGGAGAGGATCAAGGCTAGCTGGCGCGTGTGGCCGGAAAAGGGTCGATTTGCGGTGGCCGGCGATGGAGGGGTAAAACTCGCCGCCGATCTTCGGAGGTCCGATCCGGGCGCGTCCGGCGGCCGTTCGCCATGAAATTTGGAGGTTTTGCCGGAAATGAGGAGGGGAAACTTTCTGTTCGGGGCATGTACAGTAACTCGGCCGGAACAGTTGAACAATTCCAGTGGCCGGCAGATCCTCTCTCTCTCTTTCTCTCTCCTCTCTCTCTTTCTCTCTCTTCCCCGAGAGTTTTAACAAATAAAAACCCCTGCGTGACACTGTTCATGCCATGTGGACCAATCAGAAGCTGACACGTGGCACCACTGTGCACTTAAGCCAGATATATTAAAATAATGCGGTATCCAGCGAATTTCAAACGTCCATAACTTTTTAACCAAACGTCCGATTTACGCGTGCCGCTAGTCTATGAACTCGTATCGACGAGTACTTTATGACCATACAAGAGTCAATATAAAATTACATCTCAAGAAAAAGTCAACTCCTGGCACCTTTTGGACAGTTTGAACTTCAACTTGTTTTGCCCATAACTTTCAAACCGTAGCTCCGTTTTCAACGTGCTACCAGTCTACGAACTTGTGCCAATGTGTACTTCGTAACGGTGCCTCAGTCAACCTAGAATTCTGACCGGGTCAAAAAGTCAACTTTTGACCCTTTGGTCAACGGTCAAAGTCAAAGTCAACGGTCACCTCGGTCAACGTGCAAAAATTCCGACATGGTTCGGGACGGGGTGTTACACTTGGTCCTTCCGGGGCACTTTACTTAAAAGGTTGTTTGCTGAACAAACAGTTTCCCCCCATAAGTTCTGAGGTATTCCAGAATTTATCAACATTGCATTCATTATTTCTTTCAAAGTTCTATTTTTCCGTTCAGCCACACTATTTGATTGTGGCGAATATGGTGGAGTAACTTTATGTATAATTCCATGTTGGGCACAATACTCTCCAAATTGAGTAACATACTTCCCACCACGATCACTTCTGATCACTTTAACTTTTCTGTTGAGTTGATTCTCAACTTCCATTTTATAAAGAATATATTTCTCTATTGCGTCATCCTTGCTCTTAAACAAATACACATAGCAATATTTTGTGCTATCATCAATAAAAGTGATTAAATATTTATTACCACCTCTAGTCGGTTCGAATTTTAAATCACATATATCGCTATGTATTAAATCCAAAGGTTCATTATTTCTTTCAATAGTTTGATACGATAATCTCGTTGATTTTTCCTCTACACAAGTTTTACATTTATGTTTGGAGTCAATTTCAAAGATTTTTCCTCTACACAAGTTTTATATTTTTATGTTTGGAGTCAATTTCAAACGTGGGATTATAATTCAAGTTAATTAATCTCCATAGAGAATTACAATTAACAAGACCTAGTAGTTGGTGGTGCATCTTCAGTCAGGAACGTCGCAAAGCCCTATGTAGCCAAGTAGAACAACATCTTTTATTGCCACCTCTTGAAATTTGCTCTATCGAACTTCTCAGGTCTCTCTACATAATTTGCAAGAGGAGGCACTTGAAACACAAGAGTCTGATTTAGCACTTGTTCAACGGGCACATCTCCACTTGTTATTTTCTATCTCAACAAACTAATTATAACTATTTCCAATAGGAGAACACAAAAGAAAAATGTGATTTTTTAGGGTTTCTATATACACCACAAAATGTCTGTATACACCAACAAAAATTACTGTATAAACCCATAAAATTATTGTATACAATCAAAAAATGGCTTTATGCACCCATTAACTAACATCATAAATTACACAATCATGACATCATCATTTAGTCACTGCCATGTGTCATTGTCACTGACGTAACGTTGGCACGTGGCACCACATGCCGATGTGCCACATTGCCATATCATCACCATGCTGACTTGTCATGCACCCTGTCATCATGGTGCTAACGTGTCACCACTGCCACATCATCACCTCGTTGATGTGGTAGACATCATGCTAATGTGGCACCACGATCACATCATCACAAGCTGATGTGGCTCTCCGACATGTCACAAAGGGTAAAACCACATGGCCTGTAATGGATTTAACACATGGTGCATTCTCTAACAGACATGTGTCATGCGACAAAGGCAACACGTGTCACCTGTAACAGGTAGATACGTGGCATCTCCTTAGCGCAACACATGGCTTGTGCCAGAGCCCAACACGTGTCACCTGTCATAGGTGGACAAGTGCCACTTTTGAGCCCACCGCACGTGGCACTACGACTAGGCAACATGTGGCCTCGCAACTGTGTGACACATGGCCTCGCCACCATGCGCTACATGACCTTGCCACTGTGCCCCATTCGTCGTCACCTCATGGTGAGCCCATAATCAATTGAGCTAGATTCTGGTCTAAGCTTGGGTCTGGGGTTGAACAGTAACCTGTTCTAACTATGACTAGGCTTTAGAACATGGCAAGGTCCATCATACTTTAAAATTCAAGCCCTCCAACCCAAAAGACTACCCATCCCCATTTCTTCGATCCATCTTCAACCTCAACTGGGTCGATTTTGACCCATTTTCCTAGTAAATGGGTTAGTCGCCCCGGTTTCAATATTTCAACCAGTTTTTACTGTTTCGGTGACTAAAAAAATGTCGGAAAAGCACCAAAAAATTCATAATATTATGGGCAAGCTAATTTCTGGAAAAACTTTTGATAAAACAAAAATTAATACATACTGACCTACAATATTATACACGGTTTCTTCAAAACATAATTTTTTTTTTTAACCGAAACACACAAAACTTAAAATAAAAAACATATACAGGAACACAACTCCACAAATACAAACAAATAAAATCATGGGCAAGTAAATTTTATGGGAATAAATTTTATACAAAAAACAAAAAGCATATACTCACAAAATTAAAGCCATGGGAAATTTTCCTTACTAAAAATACAGATCCAAAACATCTGAAAACCCATCCACACGTATATATACATATATAAACGGGATTAGTCGTAAGATTGTAAAAAAATATATAAGAATATATATGTATATACATGTGGATATGTTAAATAAAATTATAAACAAAATACAGGAAATAAATAAAAATAAATTAGGAACCTGTATCCTTGGATTTGATATGCTCTTTGAATAATCTGTCCGAGGCCTGTGTGGTACCACAGTGTCCCTAAGACTATTCCCATCCCATCGGTGTACGTGTTTTTTGACGGTCGTCTCCCAGAATACAATGGTTTCTCGAGCTCTCGGACACAACATCTTTGAAGCTTTCCCTTCGAACTTTTAGAGTATCTTTGCTTTACCACACTATGCAAGAAAAACTATTTTTCTCTATATTTTTTCCAATACTCACGTGAGGGAGTGAAAAAACCAAAACTCTTTCTCTTTTCTTTTTAAAACTCCTTTTTGTCTAAAACCATTCCTTTTTTCAAATTCCAAAATAGTAATACATTAAAGCAAGCCCAATTAGAGCAATTAAAGCCCATTGAAACCAAAATCATTCACACCAATTTATTGCAAATACGTTACAATGACAACACACATTTTCCCTCTGTAAACAATTATATCATCGTGATCAATGTTTTGATTACGTACAAGGTTAGGTCAAGATCTCCATTCATGGTGAAACCAAACATGTCAGGTTTAGTTTCTTCAACCCTTACCAAATATCTGTTCAAAGGAGGAGACCTCCTTGTTGAATGAAGATGAAGGGTTTGGGTTCTAAGACAAAAGAATCAATGGTAGTGTATAAGTTAGGAAATTTGAGAAGAGAAGGAGAAAGTAAGGATATTTTAGTAAATTAATAATATAGGGACTGTATAAAGTTAAATTAATAGTGCAACTAGAATTTCTCAAAGAAGATAGATATGAAGAAAACATTTCTTACTTGTATTTATTTTTTTTTCTTTTCTTTTTGTTTTCTTTGCTTCTTCTTCTTTTTCTTTTTTTTTTCCCCTGAAAATGGAGTTTTATAGACCAAAAGAGATAAGTAAAACAGAGAGTTTACCATAGGATGAGAGGCTAGCACTGAGGCCCCTCTCCTGATCCATAGTTATATATAACAAAAGAAGGCTCACAAAGTAAATAGGTATAAAACCTCCATCATATGAATATTTAAACCCATTGACATAAAAACATGAGCAACTTGGTTAGCAGACTTAAGGACTTATGAAAAGGAAGCCAAAGAAGAATTTAACAAAAGCTTTATGTCATACAAAAAAACCTTACCAATCCAATACAAGTCATATATTCCCTTGGAATTCAGCTTATCATACAAAAAAATCTCAACATCTCTATTGCAAATAATGAACTTTCACCGCTCATCCTTAGCTAACCCTAGAGCCTGGTAGATAGCACAGAGCTTTGCTACATCAAGGATATCAATTGCAACTTCTTTCGAAAGAATTTTGAGAACTGAACCTTTGTGGTTCCTAGCAAAAATACCAACCACAATAGGCTAATGGTTATAGAGGTTAGAGTTCACAAGCAAGCCAGGTCACAATTGGTTTATCGAGTTTAGCCCAACAATCCATAACACCCACCACATGTAGAGGATGGAGACCAACCAATAGGTCCAATGTATGTTTGCCATGACATAGGCTGAAGCATTATCTACTCCCATCAAAGCGAGAGGTACTCTGAATATTTTTGGTACTGATGCACTTGTTCTTATTGATTCAGGAGTAATACACATTCTTTTTCTCATGAGAATTTATCACCCTAGTTGAACTAACATTAATTCCTTTAGAGTGTCAACTAGAAATCTCAACACCTGTAGCAGAGTTTCTATAGCTTACACAAATGCTCAAAATGAGTCTTTTCTATACCAAGGGCCTAGTAGTAGAAGTAGATTTAATCTTGCTAAATCTCTACAGGCATGGATTGACTTGTTGCAAATCGTACTTCTGTAGACTATTACCAGAAAGAGAAGACTTTATGGTGACCAGGTTTACCAGAAATGGTATTCTATAGAGAACACTGGAGACACTCATCAGGTTTGATTTCTGCCTTTACTATAAAACATACACTTAATAAAGGGTGTAACAAGCTTTTTACTCACATGATCGATACATGAGTTAATTAAGATTAGAAGACATGTGCATAGTCAGAGACTCTTCAGATGTGTTTTCTGACGAACAACCAAGGTTACCTCCAAAAGAGAAATCGATTTCACTATCGACATGGTTTCGAGCACTCCTCCTATTTCTTTGTTGCCTTATCAGATGGCTTCGAAAAAATTAAAGGAATTTAAAGCACTATTGTAAGAACTAGTGGATAAAGAATTTATTAGGTCTAGTGTTTCACCTTAGGGAGCACCAGTTCTATTTGTAAAAAATAAGGATGGTAACTTAAGGCTATGTATCTACTACAAACAACTAAAACAAGGTTACTATCCCAAAAAAAAAATCCTTGGAATATGTTTGACCAACTTCATGGTGTAATGGTATTCTCTAAGATTAATTTAAGGTCTGGATACCATCAATTTAAGAATTAGGGAATCAAACATTCTTAAGACTACCTTAAGGACTTGATATGGGCATTATGAGTTTCTAATGATATCATTTGGACTTACCAATGCTCCAGCGGGCTTCATGGATTTAGTGAATTGAGTATTTCGCCCATACTTGTATCGTTTTATTATTGTGTTCATAGCTGACATTTTGGTTTATTCGAAAAGCACGGAAGAGCATGCGAAGCATTTGAAGAGAGTATTGCAAACTCTAAAGACAACGTCAACTATATGCTAAGTTTACCAAATGCAAACTTTGGCTAGATAGGGTGGGACACCTCGGACACATAATCTCTATAGATGGTACTTACATGGATCTCGAGAAAGTGAAAGCAACATTAAACTAGGGACACCCTATTACAGTGACCAAAATGTAGAGATTTTTTTATTTAGCAGGGTACTACATCTGTTTCATCAAAAGGTTTTCAAAGATAGCAAGACCACTCCACTATCTAACCTAAAAGGGAGTCAAGTTTGAGTGGACCAACAAGTGTGAAAAGAGCTTTTAGGAGTTAAAACGAAAGTTGACATCAACTCTTCTTTTAACTTTACCAAAAGGAAATAAGGGGTTCGAGGTTTACTATGATGCATCCCATCAAGGACTTGGCTATGTTATGATGTAGAATCGAAGGGTAGTTTCTTACGCTTCAAGGCAATTAAAGAAGCATAAGTTGAATTACCCTACACATGACTTAGAGCTCGCTGCAGTGGTGTTCATGTTAAAGACTTAGAAGCACTACCTATATAGAGCTACTTGTCAGATCTAAACCGACCATAAAAACCTCAAGCATATCTTCACTGAAAGATTTAAATATGAGATAAAAGAGGAGGATGGAGCTACGAAAGGATCATGATTTCATTATCGACTATCATCAGGGTAAGGCTAACATAGTAGCATATGCCTTCAATAGGAAAGCTACAAGATTCTTAGCCTATGTGCACTTTATTTAGCTTTCTCTACTGGTCAAATTAAAGAAGATAGGAGTTAAAATGCATATGCATCCTTCTGAGGTACTTCTAGTTAGTTTAAAACTATAACCAATGCTAGTTGACTGTATTCTAGAATCTAAATGGAAGACTCCAAGTTAAGAGTGATCAAAAGTAAAGTGAAAAAACGGCTTAATAAAGACTCTTCTATTAGGAGAGACAAGGCCCTAGTATATCGAAGTAGGCTTTATATTCTGGACATTAAGGAAATAAAAAGAGAATTTAGAAGAAGCCCACAATTCAATGTACAAGATGCATCCAAGAAGCATTAAGATATATCGAATGTTAATAAAGTAATATTAGCGGATTGGTATGAAGAGAGAAGTAAAATTCGTGTTGAAATGCTTAATTTGTTAGCAAGTGAAGGCAGAAAGATAAAAGATTTCAAGACAACCTCAACCTTTACCTATTCTTATGTGGAAATGGGAGTACATCACTATGAATTTCATATTTGAACTCCTTCCCACAGCTAAAATGTACAATGGTATATAAATGATCAAAGACCAACTTACTAAATTGGCACATTTTCTGCCAATGCATGAAAGGTTTTCCCCCAAAAAATTTGATACAAATATTTGTGAATCGTATAGTAAGTCTACATAAAGTGTCAAGGACCATCATATCTGACAAAGATCCATATTTCACTTTCAAGTTATGGAAAATTTTATAAATGTGCTTAGAGCCAAGTTAAATTTCAGCACTACTTTCCATCTGCATATAGATGGACAGTCCGAAAAAACAATTCAGACTTTAGAAGACATGCTGAGATCTTGCACTCTACAATTCAAAAGGAAGTAAAATGAGCATTACTGCAAGAAGAATTTGTCTACAAAAATAGTTATCAATTGAGCATCGAGATGTCTCCATATGAGGCCCTGTATGGAAAACAATGCAAGATCCCATTATGTTGAAGCTTCGAGGCTTTGGCAAAATTTGGTAAATGCGTTTAGAGCCAAGTTAAATTTCAGCATTTCTTTCCATCTGCATACAGATGGACAGTCAGAAAGAACAATTTAGAATTTAGAAGACATGCTGAGATCTTGCATTTTACAATTCAAAAGGAAGTGGGATGAGCATTTATTATGGGTGGAATTTTTTTACACAATAGTTATCAATCGAGTATCGGTATGTCTCCATATGAGGCCTTATATGGAAAAAAATGTAAAATCCCATTATTTTGGAGTGACGTAAGCAAATAAAAGCTTATTAAATATAAGAATTTGGTTAAGTCTAATTACTTACAAATGACCATGGATAAGGTTAAGATCATTCAAGATAAAAAATTAAAAGTAGCACAAGATCGACAGAAGAGTTATGCAGACTTGCGAAGAAAGGTTCTCAAATTTGAAGTTGGTGACTAGATATTTCTAAAATTATCCCCATGGAAAGGAGTTGTGCGTTTGGTAAGCAAGGGAAACTAAACCCTTGATATATAGGTTTGTACACGATAATTAAGAGAACTAGCCTAATGTGCGTACAAATCAGCTATATCAAACGAGTTGTTAGGAGGAGTACACAATGTGTTCCATGTTTCCATGCTGCATAAGTACATTGTTGATTCATCATAACTGTTAAAGGCACCAGAGATCGAGTTAAGAGAAGATCTATCCTATGTAGAACAGCCAATACAGATTTTAAATCAAGAGGAATGAGTGCTTTGCAACAAGACTCTACCCTTGGTTAAAGTTCTTTGGAGGATCATTTTGTCAAAGAGGCTACATAGGAACCTGAATATCAAATGCAATCTCAGTACCCATATCTGTTTCAGTGACATATAAAATTTTGTGGACGAAATTTTTGTAAGAATGGCAGATTGTAACACCCTGTACCAATTTGATTTTAACTAAGTTTGACTATTTAACCATTGTGGGTATTGGAGTTGACCTTTTACTTGTATAAGTTATGACTTTGACTTGTGTGCCATTATTTAGTGCTCGTCGATATGAGTCTGTAGACTGGTAATAAACTTAATTTGGAGCAACAATTAGATAGTTATAACCTTGTAAAGTTTATAATTGTTTTCGGGTAGGTTCTTTTGAAAATTACTTTTATATAGAAAAACGAAAAAGGGAAAATTTTAAAACATCTATTGATACATGCCATCTGTCAACATTCTAGTAGCTGAAATTAGGCCTTGTTCAAATAAGAGACCACCGGATTAAATTTTAAAAAGGGGGAAGAGAGTAAGGCCAACAAAGAGAGTGAGAGAGAGACAGACAGAAAGAGAGAGAGAGAGAAGAGAGAGCTAACCACCATTTGCGGCCAAATTGCGTACCTTTAGCCATTGTTTTTCTCAGCGTTCTTGCCATTGTGAAACCCACCAGCATCCAAAAGCTCTACAATTTTTCATGGTTAGTTCCAACTTAGTTTTTGACAATGGTGATAGTTGCCATTTTTCCTTTTTCCGATGAGTTTACGGCCCAATGACCATTTGTTGCAAGGTCCTTTTAGCCTAATTAAAGCTATTTGAAAGATAAAAAAAGATTAAGTTTGGGCCTAATCTATCCAGGAAAATTCTAGCCACCCCTAACAATGTTTCCAAGAGTTGAGTTCGAATTTGCAATCCTCATTCTTCAAGCTTCGTTTTGGTATATAGGTTGTAATTTCAGGTTAAGGTTTGTGTTTAACTCACCGAGCAAGCTGTATTTGTAAATACCCGAAAAACTCTGTGTTTTGAGATATATTTATATATATTTATATTCTTGGTATTATTTTAGGCACCCGAGTGAATTATGGAACGGATCCCGTGGATGAGCCCGAGTAAATCATATTTTAGGTGAGTGGTTTAATGAAATGATATTTTGGGATTAATGAAATATTCGTTGTATATATATTTTGCATTTAATGTGGATATCCATATTGAATATATTGGTATAAAATGTACTTTATGAAATTTAATTTATCTAATTTTATTTGCTATATTCATTTATAAATTTTATTTCATAATTTTTTTGAGATTATTCATGATTTGAGAATTTAATTATTAGTAATTGTATTTTTATGAGTTGTCATGCTTATTTACAATTTATTTTTATTTTGGTTTATGATTTGGAAAAGTTTTACGTAGTTGGAGGTGATCTGCTTTAGGAAGAAAAAAGGATTTTTGGAAAAAAAAATTGGAATATATATATATATATATGTGTGTGTGTGTGTGTGTATACCATATAGTACTAGTGTTTTATTATTATTATTATTATTATCACTGGTTAGCATTCAGATGCATTAGTCATCTTATGGGAACTAAGGTGAGACAGAATAAGCAAGTATTTTTTTATGAGAGCATTAACAGTTGTAAGATGGTAGTTTATTAGCATCGAGACGTATAGGCCGCCAAGATGTTCAACTGTAGATACCCCTTCTCCCTCCTTGTTTGTTATATGGTATTTGGGATGCTAAGTAACATCTGGCAACATTAAGTATATAATATAGTGCATAAGGTGTACTTTTGGATCTTTTTTTCGCTTTGAATAACTGTTATTTATTTACTTATTCATTTTATCTATTGATTAGTTTGATTTAATTTCTTTATTTTAAATCTTTTATTGTCTTTATTAAATTATTTATTTATTTATTTAAATGATTATTTTGGGATTTTTTTCAATATTATTTTATTTTATTTTTATTTTCTGTACATCTATTTTTATAATGTGTGAATATAAAATAATAGATTTTGTGAAAATGTTTTAAACAAAGGAACCTCTCAAAATGAGTGGAATTGTGAGGGTTTTGAAAAAAAAAATTATTTTCTAAAATATTTAATCTATTGCACTTGTATTATTATTGTTATTGTCATTATTATTATTATTATTATTATTATTATTATTAAATGTTACTACTATTTTTTATTATTTATTTTTCTATTATTTTTATTACATTTGTTACTTTTATTAATATTATTATTGCTATTAGTAGAATACTATTAGATGATTAGCATCTTATTAATTTTCTTTATTTTCTAATCCATTCTCCTAAGTTCAGGTAGATAGTGGACCATCATTTGAGCAGCAAGCATCATTTTCCAACCTCGCTCCGTCCATTGTGATTCATGTAGTATTTTTGACATTCCTTTCCATGATTCTCTATTATTATTGTGTTTCCTTTTTAATTTGTAATATTTATATCTTATTATTCCAATACGCTTTGATATAGGCTATAGACATGTAAAGATATTTATTATTTATATACTATAATTATTTTTGAAATGCTGTAAATTTGTGAAGATGGTAATAAATGGGGGAAATAAGGTGGATACATGTTTAGAAGTTTGTTTTCTATGTAGGAAAAATTTCAAAAAGTTTACTTTATATGGGAAATGCTATCTAATTTTTATATAATCTTTGGTAAGATTTCCCGTAGTCAGGCTCTACCAAGGGTTCTGATAAGGAATTTAGGAGGGTCCTAACAGTATATATATTTGACCATACTCGAATTAGATATTTAATATCAAGGTTAATGTCAAGATTTTCTTTTTCAATTATTCAATCTCATCAAAAGTTCAGATTTAAAATTATATTTATTAACTATCAAATTCCAACAAAATTCACTTTTCCTAAATAGGATTTTAGTATGTCATTAACATATATTTGACAACCTTTTGAGTTTTGCATTTTAGCGTTTTATGTGATACAAGGGCTAATAGTGAAAATTTTAACGTTAAAACAATCAGGTCATCCTATTAAGAGTCTAACAAGACGACCTGATGGTTTTAACATCAGATCTTTTTTTATTAGTCATTAGATTATATCAAAAGTTAAGATCCAAAATTTAAAAGAAAAAAATTGATCAAATTTAAAAATTGGACCTTGTCAGAATCCATAGATTAATAAATATAATTTGAAAATAGAAGTTTTAAAATTTTAATATTGAAAATTTTATTTAAACTTGACCATATATATATATATATGGGTGTGGTTTCTTATACAAAGATTTTTAAATAATGTTTTTGATAAATAATCATGGTTATTGAAATAGTTTAATTCAGTGGTGATTTTCAATTGGAAGTTAAAATTTTAAATTTATAACTGATTTTAACTTCTTATATCTTTGGTAATTTTCAATTGGAAGTTAAAAATTTTAAATTTATAACTGATTTTAACTTCTTATCTCTTATAAATTATAGAATTAATCATTTTAATAACCATAATTATTTGTCAAAAACATCAGTTAAAAATCTTACTGTAAGGAATTACCCCTATATGTATTAAATATAGTAATATTACAAATACTAAAATATTTGTTAAATTTATTTAGATATGTATTAAAATGCTATTGATTAGCATATTTATATGACTTAAATATAAATAATTGAGTCCTTAAATAATAAAATTAATTAAAAAATTAATTAAACATTACTTATTTTATCTACTTTATCTGTCACATTATACTACTACTACTACTTTATTATTATTATTATTATTATTATTATTATTATTTCAACACTACTACTACTACTACTACTACTACTAAAATTAATTAAAAAATTAATTAAACATTACTTATTTTATCTACTTTATCTGTCACATTATACTACTACTACTACTTTATTATTATTATTATTATTATTATTATTATTTCAACACTACTACTACTACTACTACTACTACTACTACTACTTTATTATTATTATTATTATTATTATTATTATTTCAACACCACTACTACTACTACTACTACTACTACTACTACTACTACTACTACTACTACTACTACTACTACTACTACTACTACTACTACTTTATCTGTCACATTATACTACTACTACTACTTTATTATTATTATTATTATTATTATTATTATTTCACTACTACTACTACTACTACTACTACTACTACTACTACTACTACTACTGGTGTTGCTCTTTTGGACCGTGAAAAGTCCTTGTCTTCTTCTTCTTTGTTTTTCGCTATTTAATTTTCCCTGTCTTTCAAGCAGTTGCGCTGGTCCACTAGCTGTCTCTCTTTCTCTGCCTTCTTCCTCCTTTGCAGGTGTTGGTTCAAATACATATCACAATAATTTTAAAAAAGATAGTGCTACAGCAACATCTCTCTCCCTTTGTTTTTTTCCTACCTTTATATTGACTACTTTGCCATTATACCTGTGACCTTCCCACTTTTGTGAAATCTATGTTACCAACATCAGCTGTGAAGTTTATTAACTCCTAAACGTTGTAATTATTTCGCTCTGTGATAAAAAATTTCTCTTTTCCAATTTATTTTATTAATTGTCCCACATAATTTAAAATATTTATAATTTCTGAAATTTTATTTTTTTATGTAGGTTGATAGAAGATAGGAGTTCAAAAAAACAAAAAAAAAAACAAAAAAAAAGGCAAAATTTTTGTGATTCCCATCAAAATTTTCTCTATTTCTCAAAAGCTTTCCAATTCATATATATCCATATGAACGCTTTTATATTTTGGTCAAAATTTACACAATATCTATCAATATTTCTGAATTTTCTACTTTTTTTTTAATTTTAAAAATATCTATTAAATTTAATATTTTTATCAAAAAAATTTAAATACTATTGACATTTAGTCAAGTTTAAATGATAGAGTACATTGTATTTTAACCTAAATTAATATTAAATGATATAGTATTTTTATTATTTTTTTTCATATTATACATCTAAAAATGAGAATAAGAAAGAAAATAATGGTTTTCAACCATTATGGTTTTCAACTATTAAGAAATTCCATATATGATATTGAGATGATGTTCATAAACCATTAATGATAGTTGTATTATATATTTTTAGTAATAAATAATTTTATTAGATATGTATTGTTTTTTTTTCATAATTTTTTATTCAATAATATTATATTTATATCCATGAGTGCTTATTTATAAATTTATTAATTAAGAAAATATAATATACAATTAATATTTTGTTCCATTTTTATAATTAAATTAATAATTATTGATTAAATACGTTAATTTTAAAGTTTCAATATTTTTTTCATTTTCTTATACACTTTTTATTTTTTAAGAAATTGTTATTAATATTTGATAATTTTTAATATTTACATAAATATTTTTGTATTCTAAATATTTAATATTTCTATTGATATCAATATTCAAAATTTGATTGCCCCTAAGCTTATCAAATTTTGACATTTTGTACTAAAAGTCTATTAATTTACAGGAACTCCCAAAAGTGCTTACCATTGGATTTTTGTCCTTATGGTCCTCCAAATTAAAGGTTGATTTAATTCTGTATGTGCAACTCCGTACACATTGAAAATTTTTGTCACTACATAAAAATAAAGTAAAATAAATAAGAATAATTTTAAAAAAAAAAAAAAGTAAGATTGAAACTAAAGGAAAATGTTTAATCTGGAAGTTTTTCTCAGATACAAGGAAATGATTCAATTCCAGAGCCAAAGATCATAATTCTCGAACGAGCAATCGAAAAGATTCTGGAGTATCCTCCGATTTAGGTATTGTTCCTCCAATGATTGTAGTACCAAGTACTTCTTAGCGAAGCTCTAATATGATCAGATTTATAAGTAAACGTCTCTTGTAAAATATGAGCAACAACAAATCCCTCTAGAGCCCAAACTTCCATTTCTCCTACCTGCTGCCCCCCTGCTTGGCCCTTCCTCTAAGTGGTTGTTGTGTAACAAGTGCATAATCAGTGGTGGATACAGAAATGAGGGGAGACCATTGTAAACACGTTTGCTTTTTTCCCAAAAAAAAAAAAGAAATTATAATAATTTATAATAAAATAAAAAATTTATTAGTGTTGAATTAGACATTCATTTAAGCTAAAAAGCAAAAATTAAATTTTGCAAGAAAATGAGTAAATACTAGATAAGAAATCATAAATTAAAGGGACCACGTATGCCTAAATTTTAGTAATTCCGCCAATGAAATATTTTTTTGCTGCACAACCAGTTTAAATGCTTGGAGCACTTATGACCGGGCATCTACTAAAATGACATGGCTTTAATTTCCTGTAAAGCATGCACAATGACCAGACAGGACATATATTACACGATATTTATGCACATGTCAATCTTTTTACCAGATAGGACATATATTACACGATATTCATGCACATGTCAATCTTTTTACATTGTCAAATAAATATGAAAGTGACAATATATATACATATAACGAGATATATATTGCACGATATTCATGCACATGTCAATCTTTTTACGTTGTCAAATAAATATGAAAGTGACAATATATATACATATAAGAAGATTCTATGATCCAGTCGGTCTTGAACATTTCTTTTCGGACAAAAAACATGAGAATTTTCCTAGCCGTTGATTAGAATTTACAGTCCAGATTAGATTTCATTTTTCCTCCCATTTCTTTCGTGTCCCATCCATCTCCTACCTCATTCGATACCATCTCCCACCATAAGCAGTTTTCGACAACCATCTCACACCCATCTCCTACCATGTTCGACAACTATCTCCCCATAAGCAATTTTCAACAGCCATCCCATATCCAAAATGGTGTTAATTGAGTAAACGAAAAAATTTTTGATCACAAAATGTTTGAGTTTCTTCCATTGAAAAACTAATCAACATGACTCTTTGACTTTGATGAATATATGAATGTATGTTGCTAAGGGGGCAATATGAAGTGTTTTGTAAATTAGCTTACATGTGAATATTTTATCTTACACTTAATTTACATGACAAATTATGATATGATTCTATATATTTTAATTGTTTTTGTTTGTACGTAACTATATAAAATAATTTACAATTTTGTAAAAATATTACGAGTTAATTTTGAAATATTATTTTGCTATGTAAATATTTATTTTAATTTTTTTATCTATTAATTATTTTACATGTAGCTCTATTGAACATCCAAATTTGACAAAATCAAAAGCACAGTTCAAAATTACCCCTAAAAAAAAAAAGAAAAAAGGGAAAAGGAGACGCTTTTCTAAAAAAGCGTCGCCAAAAAGGAAAAAAACTCAATGCTTTTCAAAAAAAGCATTGGCTATTATATAGGATTTTAGTGACGTTTTTCTAAAAAGCGTCACTAAATATTGACATAATAGCCGATGTTTTTTATAAAAGCGTCACTAAAAATCTATATAATAGCCAAAATTTTTGTTGAAAAACATTGACTTTTCTTCTTTTTGTCAACTCTTTTTCATAAAAGTGTCGCCTTTTTCTTTTTTTCTTTTTTGATAATTTTGAATGGTGCTTTTAATTTTGTCAAATTTGAATTGTCCAATAGAGCTTTATGCAAAATAATTGATAGACAACAAAATTAAAAATTTGCATAACAAAATAGTATTTCAAATAAATTAAATATTAACTCATGTAATATTTTTACAATTTTGTCAACTATTTTATGTAGTTATGTACTAACAAAAGCAATTAAAATATGCAAATCATAGCACAGTTTGTCATGTAAATAAAGTAAAAGATAAAATTTTCACATGTGATCTAATTTACAAAACACTTGAGATTGCCCCCCAGCAACATACATTCATATATTCATCAAAGTAAAAGAGTCATGTTGATTAGCTCTTCAATGAAAAAAACTCAAACATTTTTTGAGCAAAATGTTTTTTTGTTTTCTTGGTTTACACCATTTTTTCTTTAAGGTGTTGCAACAAATATACAGAAATTTTGGTTCTAAAAACTGCTTATGGTTGGAGAGAACAGGTGGGAAATGGGTATGTGATAACTACTGAAAACTGCTCACAAGGAGATGGGTGTCAAACACTGTGAGGGATGGGTGTGGGATAGCTGCCGAAAACTGCTCACGATGAGAGATGGTGTTGAACGCGATGGGAGATGGGAGATGGGTGTGGGATGGATATCGAAAACTACTCATGGTGGAAGGTGGTGTTAAACGCAATGGGATATGGGTGGGAAAGGAAAGAAATGGGAAGGAAAATAAAATCTAATTTGGACTGTCAATTCTAATCAACGGCCAAGAAAATTTTCATGTTTATGATTCGAATAAAACAGTCATGACCAACCCGACCATAGAAACTACATGGGAAAACGTTGAGAGTAATTGGGTGCAAATCAGTGGCGGATCCAGAAATGAGGGGAGACCATTGTAAACACATTTGTTTTTTCCCCCAAAAAAAAAATTATAATAAATAAAATAATAAATCTATTTGTGAAGTGAAAAGAATAATTTGTAATTTATATTTTCTATTCAATTATTAACGTAATAATATAAAATAATTTAGTATTAGAAATAACATTTGAAAAGACAGTTTGTTTAAAAAAAAAAAAAGATTTTACATATATTAATTAACTTAAAAACTAAAAGAAATTGATTTAACAAAAGATATTGTTAAAGCATTGTTAATAGTAAACATGGATTACTATTTATATTGCATAAAAATTGATATTATCTAAATTTTAAATTTGCTCTTTAATGATGATATATTTTAATGATGATATATAAAATATTACTTATGATTATTAATTAGTTACATATATTTATAAAGTTTTTTTTCTTTTTCGAAATAATTGATTTTTGAATATAAATTTTGTTTTAAGGAAAAAACTTTCACAATGACTTATCAAACCTTCAAAAATAAAAGATCATCTTAACAGTATTTATTTTTTTTTTACAACTCTAGTTGACAAAGTATTTAGACAATTTCATTGAAGAGGTTTATTTTAGTGGTTTTCTATTTTTTTAACGTAATAAAAAAATATAATAATAAACAGAACCATTGAAGATGTTTTCCTATATTTTTATTTTCAAATAAAGAAGTTGGTAGGCTTACATGTAAAATAAGTATTTTAATAATATTTAAGGATATAGTATTTAGTGTTGAATTAGACATTCATTTAAGCTAAAAAGCAAAAATTAAATTTTGTAAGAAAATGGGTAAATACTAGATAAGAAATCATAAAATAAAGGGACCACGTATGCCTAAATTTTACTAAATCCGCGAATGAAATATTGTTTTGCCGCACAACCAGTTTAAATGCTTGGAGTACTTATGAGCCGGCATCTACTAAAATGACTTGCTTTAATTTCCTGTAAAGCATGCAGCGATGCTAAAATACTTGAACTTTCTTAGCCATGACTTAGTTGCTAGGTAATTAAAACTAATTGCCATGGTTAAATTCAACTAAGTGGTTTAGCTAAATCAACTAATTATTGAAAGCAAATGTAATTGACTAAGCTACAATTTTACTCTGCATATATAGCCAAACAGTCCATAACATAAAGCCCTTTTTGGTTCTGTATTTTGATCTTTATCAAATTATTTTCTAAAATATAGCTTAATTTTAACGTATGCTTTTTGAGAGATTTTTTATTTTTATTTTTTTTATTTTGGGTAATTAGAGATGCTCTTATATAGTGGCGGATGTCCAATTTGAGACGGGCCCATTAAGTTACAAATTATATTTTTTGTAAATAACTTAAATTATCATGTTTAATAATGACACATAAAAAAATTTTATTAACAAAAAGGAGACATTATTTTTTAGGCAAAATTAAATTATCGAAGTAACAAAATCTATAAGAAGAAAGAAAAAGTTTAGCAATTAAGAAATAAAATTAACAAAAGAGAACAAAAAGACACTTAAATAATAAATTAATTATCAATATGTTAATCATGCATGTAAAAAAAAAAAAAATTAACGTAAACCTTTTAAGGAAAAAGGAAATTCAGAGAGGGCAATTCGTGGTATTTTTTGGTAACAAATGTTGGAAATATTAATTTTTGCTTTTTTGAAGAAAAATAGAAGTTGAGGGGGGGCTTGTCACATGGTGTGTGTATATATATGTGGAGCTTTCCGCATACCATACAAAGTTTTTTTACAAATAATTTAAACTCTTCAATTAATCTAATTCAATGGTACATATTTAAATTTTTTTTATTTCTTTTTATCAAAGATTAAAAAAATATATATCTCTTTTTTTGTGAGGAAAATACCCACTAAGTCAAGCTCATTTGACAAATATAGGAGAAGGTTCCCCATATAAAGATTTTTTATAAATATTTTTGTTAAATTATCCCCACCTTTAAATTTATCTAATCTAATGGTATTAATTTTTTCTTTTTAAAGCCCTTCAAAATTCTATGCTCAGATCCAAACAATTTTTATTTCAAGTAAAGCATAAATGATCTTTATTTGCTATGCACTAATTAACTCTTCCACTTACATTTCTCTCTTCTCGTTTATTTATTTTTCTATACAAAGAAAACATACTCCCACATGGTCAATAAGTGAGGTTTTTGTTTTCTAAAATGCTAAATGGACTAAATTAATCTCTATAATTTAATTTTGCAAGTAAATTGTTATAAATTTACATTTTAAAGATTATACGCAGAGATGGATAGAACAAGACCCAAAACAAAAAATAAAAAATAAATAAAAATAAAGGATCAATAAATATAAATAGTAATCATAGTTCAGGTGATAGCATAATATGCAGCATTCAGGTATCAGCTGAAATTGTTCAAGGTTTGAGGAAGTTTACCAAAAAAATATTTTTAAGAAATGGGGTTAAACAAGTGAGAAAACATTTATGATTTGTTTTATATATGGAAAAAATAAAGAAATAAGTAGAGAGAAATGTGTTTAAAAGAATGAATTTGTGCATAGTAAATAAATGTCATTTATGTTTACTTAAAATAAAAAGTGTTTGAATATAAGTATAAAAATTTTTAAGGGTTTTAAAGAGAACAAATTTATACCATTAGATAAAATAAATTAAAAGGTGAAGACTTTTGTCAAATATATTTATTAAAAGCCTTTATATAAGGAGCGCTCCCGGTTTTTGATTAAAATATTTAATAAATAATCTAAGCCTTTTAATTAATCTAGTTTAACGATCCATATTTATTATTTCAAAACCTTTAAATATTTCATATTCATATTCAAGTATCATTTATTGTGTATCTAAATTATTTATTTTTACTCTTGATTAAGTTTTAATGCTCTTTCACTCTCTCATTTAACTGCTAATCTCTAATTTTAGCATATAATTTTTTTTTTCTAACCAAGAAGAAAACATATACATATATGAAGAAGAATTTCATGGCTTTAATGATTTGTGGCATAAAAAATTATATGCTTTTCTCTTCTAATAAAAAAAATTGAGTTTAATGTATATAAGATAAGAAAACTATTTATATTGTCATGTAAAAAAATGTTACATATATGTTTTTTTATTGATATTATAAAGGATTCTTCAACTTCATCATTTAATTATTTAAATGCAAATAGTATATAGTAGATAGGTTTCAAGAATATAAAGATTTTTGTTTCAAAAAATTCAAAAAAAAAAAAGAGTAAAAAGAAAATCAAAAGACTGGGGATTGAGGAGAGAGGAATATGATCGAGATTGAGAAAAGAAAAATATTATTGTGGAAGCAATAACTAATTTAGATTAAAAAAAAAATGATTAGATATGACCAATATGTACCATTTAGGAGCTTGTTAGAAGACAAATATAAACTGCTATATTAAATAAATTAAAAAGCCTAGATTATTTGTCAAAGACATTTGTTAAGAACTTTGTATGGGGAATGCTCCCCTATATATATACACGTACAGTTCTAATCCAATTAGCATATCTTAATTTTATAAAGTCAAGATACATTTCAAATCGTTCAGAGCAAATTGATTATTTTTATTTCAACCTGACTTTTTTACATTGTATCATGATTGGATAATTATTTTATATACGTATATGTGTGAATTGAAAGGTTGTTCGATCATAATTTATTTAGTTCAGACATTGAAAACAAAAAAAGGTGGACCAAATCAATACCATAAATATAAAGATTAAAAGAATACATAATTTATAAAAATGTAAGTTGTAATCAATCGAAAACCAAAAAATTAGATCACTTTTTAAATGTAAGGATGGCCAGGCAAAGCGGGGCCAAGATGGCCTCTCATGTGCCCCATCACAAACCTTAAAATGTGCCTTATTCCAACCCCATTTCCCTACTTCATTTGAAGTGGGGCTGGGAAGGGATTCCTTGTTAAAAAATCAGGGTGGGATAGGATTCCCTATTTATATAAAATAATAATAATAATAAAATTTAATTCTTCAAATATATTTTTCATTTATTTCAAATAAAAAATATATTTATACAAATATATTATATAAATATAATGTTTATAAACCATACAATGTCAGGACCCTTTTAAAGTTATCTGTCGGAACTCTAGGATAACCTCGAATAAGGAAAACCCTACTAAAAATTTTACGAAAGATTCGGTAGCATCTCCCTTGTAAAATTTACTTCTCCAAATATTCTCCATACAGAAAACTCACTCTACAAGTATACATTCGCCTTATTTCTCTTCTCTTTACTACAATGCTTTTACAAGTTTATAGGACTTCAATAATAACAATGTAAAAATATAAATAATGAATTATAAGTGCCTTTTTAAGTGTCACAATCCCTTCTACAGTTTCCTACCTAGACTCCAAAGATGACCACGACTCTTTTCGAGTTTTGACTCAGAATAGGAAATACATATTTTTATAAAATTTATAGCCGTCAGTGCCTCCTACTTACTATAATTCCATATTTTTACAACACTTCATGAACATACCAATACATAGATGTAAATAAAAAAGATAATAATAATAATAATAACAATACGGATCATCGTGCATTCATGACATACCTAGCAATAATGGATACAATCATAGTGATGTTTGTAGTAGTAGTAGTAGTAGTAGTAATAATAATAATAACAACAAATAAAGACAACCTGGGTCCCATACCCTAAATTATATAACCTGCATTTCAATGCTTAGGGAAAATACATATGCGAGTTTGTACTGTTAAAAACCAATAAATTGTAACATACCCTTAAATAAAATAAATTACGTTAACATGGACATATATAAATAATACTTTAAAATTGAACAATTAAAGTCTTGACAATAATTCCAATAACATTACCACATCTCCAGAATCAACATACATACATATTTTCTTTGTATGTGTTTATATATATATATACACCTAAATATGAATATGTATATGGTCTCTCAAGGTACTTAATTAACCTATTTGTAGGCCACACACATACCTAAAGGCTGGAATACCTACTAAAGGCTGCAATATCTACTTGAAGGCTAATACACATGTCCGAAAGCTAATACACCAATCCAAAAGGCTGCAATACCTGTGTAAAAGCTAATACACATGCCTAAATGCTAACATACCTGCCCAAAGGCTACGATACTTGTCCGAAGGCTAATATATTTGCCCAAAGGCTAAGATTTCTGCCTAAAGGCTGACATGAATTTCTAGTACCGGTGTTGTATTAACTTTCACTCTATTGTAAAATGTTACACTTATATCCCTAAATCCATAAAGTCATCAATTCGGACAATTACAACAGTCATGCAATTGGCAACAATAACAACAATAATTATAATAATAATAATCATAATTAAATTAAATAGAACTAAAAGTGATAAATATATTACTTAAACAACACACTCATAGAGAAATATACCCGATGTATCATATGATATATCAATGTATGGTTCCATAATATCAGCTGCCTATAGGTATACTACTACCAATATGGTCAGGAGTGGTTACCTATAATGGTAATCCAACTGATCTCATAAGCAGCAAAATACAATCCTAAACTGTTCATGGGCCAAATCAGATCATTGCCTAGTGTGGTATGGTACACTTAACACATAACATAACATAATATATATACATATATATATATATATCGAAAGGATATCTAATGCACACCTATGCTGCCACTTGATAGAACAGAAAGAAGAAAAGAACATGCAGGTGGCCCTTTTAGCATCCCAAAGATGTCAATACTAAATAACTTACCATTCTATTGCAAAAGGGAGTCTGGCAAATGTCGTCACTATAAAAATACTTGTCTACCTTGGCTTACCTTAGTGCTTATAGGATGGCTAATGCTATCACTATAAAATACCTATCTACCATTTCTCACCACAGTGGATAAGGAATAACTACATATAGTCTGTGCACTAAAATCGATCATGTGTATATTGAGAATATGGTATTATATGGTATATTGATAGACCAACTAATCATGTATAAACATACAATTATGAAAACATCGACTTCTTATAATTACATTTTAAAACTGTAAATAAATATTTTAGATAAATAAATAAATAGCGAACAAATAAAAATAAGAAAAATAATAAAATTTAAACACAACAAATAATCTTACAAATTCCATAAAATCAACTGTAACTTTACACATTTAAGTACAAGCCAAAATTTAATAACCAATAATAAAAATTTTGAAAATCCAAATATAAAATTTTATGAAAATAGACCACATTAAAATCATCTTAATATTAAATACTTTTATAACTCTTAATTCTTAAAAATCAACATTTAATTAATAAATGAACAAGTAAATAGATGTATAATTAAACAAATAAATAAACAAGTAATCTAACAAAGTCATATACATTTAATTAATTATGTACACACACACACACACACACATAAGTAGACACATTTTAATAATATGTTGTTTTACCAAAATTAAAGTTAATGATAAACAATTCCACATGCAATCATAGGTTATAGGCAAAATTAAAGCATGGAAGCATTTAAAAAAAAAAACATATAAACTAATATGATACGAACCTAGATCCACTTGCTCCTAAGCTCATATTATATTAGTACGGATCGAAAATTAAGTTTAGATTCTAGTGATCACCTTAACCCCTAATCAACTTGTGACTAGAAATCTTAGTATATGATAAAGATGCCACAATAGGTGATGGATGTCCTATTGATAAGTCAAACTAAAACACATGATCTCTATTAAGTGTTTTTGGTATTCAAAGAAAACAAAGAGAATTTTTCTCATAATAATTTTTGAATAACAATCTAAACGCCTGTTCCATAAAAAAATAAGCTTTTAAATAGGCTAAAGTTACAAAACAATAAACCCTAAGCCTATTAGGTAAATTTAGCCATCATAGAAAGAAATTAGGAAAGTGACCAAATTTTCTAACATTTCCTAAACTAAATTGGACTAATTAATTCCTTAATTTTTGAAATAGGAATTAATTAATTTACAACTAAAATAATAAAATTCCAACTTTCCCAAAGTAATTTTTCTAGAAAATAAATAATTAAAAATCAAAATAAATGACTAATTTTCTAAAACAAAAGTCAAATTTCAGTTTAAGAAACTAGTTAATTAGTTTTACAACTAAGCTGTTTTAATCCAATCATCAGCTAGTTTAAGCTCCAAATCAGTTCTATATGCCATGTAGGATGCCAAATAGGATTAATATTGGTTCCCATACATTGCTCTTGATTGGAATAAGGAAAACTTGCTTGAGCCACAAGAAAGGTCAAAGCCAATGCCAAATTGGATGATTTTTGACCAAATGGAATCTTGTGCACAAATGTGATGCTTCTGCCTTAACATGATTTCATGGTCTCTTGGAGTGCTCAATCTCATTCATAAGTAAATATTAATTCCTTGCTACCTGGAATCCATAGATGCACTAAAATAGCTTATCAGGTCCATTTCTGCCTTTGTAACTTGGATACACAAGATGGGCTTTGGATCTTTGGGTATTGTCATGCCCTCTTGAGTTTGAATCACACCATGTATAAAGCTATCCAAGTTGTCCTTGAATCTCTTAGCTTGTGCTCTCGTGATTGGCCCCGTCTTCATTTGTATAGGATCAACACCCCAGTAAGTAGTCGGTTGTATGAGTACGGGCGGATTCTCATCATAATATGTTTTTAATTTTACAACCAACCTAATAAATAGTTTAATATTTAATAAAGTCCAAATTAATCTGGAAGAAAATGAAACCTTTCTCAATCCAATCTCATAAAATATTTACTCTTATATATGATAATTGTACTTATACGAATATATATATGAAAAAAAAAAGTACATTTACACATTTTATTGATATGAATACCAATTCCATCAATGCACATTAGTAAGCTGTGTAGAGAAGACCATAACATATTAAAATGCCCCTCCAATAGTATAAATCTTCAAGTCTATAAGTTCACTTAATTATATATATATATATATATATTACTCTAAAATAAAACTTAGAAAAGCATGCGACTAATAATACTGACATTCACCCATTCTCGCTCTACTACAGGGTCCAACGCAAGTTCCCTCAGATTCCTAACATGTACAAGGAATATTATAGATATCACATACATTCTTCAACAATACCAAAATGCATTAAATATTTTAAAATTTATATTCAATATTTCGGGTTCCCAAAGTTGAACACCAAAGGAGTCCAGCTATACAGTGACCCCGAATGGCCTATTACTTGAAAATTTGGGGTTTCTCCTATGTGTGCTCAATTTTTATGTAATTGAATATTTCATTAAACCCCATTATCATTCAGAACCTCTATGCAATAATTTTCTTGGGAAGAACTTCCACCATAAACCAATTTTGAAAGTAATTTCAAAGTTAGCTCAAAATGGTAAAATTTTAAATACTTAACCAAAATTAGCAAACTATATACCAAATGAAAGCTTATGAGAAAGGATTAAGGATACTTAGCTTAATTTAACAAAACCCACTGTCGAAAGTCGAAAAATATTCAGTTGACATAACTATCAAATGACTTAGAATTTGGAGGAACAAAGGCCATATTTAGAATCAGGGGCTTCAAAATAAAAGGGATAGAGGTAAAGGTTAGGCTGGGTTTGCCAGATAATGGTTGCTGCCAGCTTTTGAAGCCCGATTTGGGCATGTCGCCAACCCATCAAATGCAAAATCTAAAGGCCGCAGTCGCCGGTGATAGGGCTATGCCAGTGACCAATGCATGTCATCATTTGGTGGTTGGATAACAATCAATTATGTCCAATCCAAGAGAGAAAGAGAGAGAGAGAGAGAGAGAGAGAGAGAGAGGAAAAGAAAAGAAAAAGAAAAGCAAAATAAGTTGCCACGTATCACCTATAGATTGGTGACACATGGTACCCATCAGGGATGTTTTCAAATATCCCTTTACATCCTTTTTGATAAACTAACCAATAAAGTCAATTATAGAAAAATAAGTACAACTTTACATATCCATAATTTTTTAACCATAGGTCTAAATTAAGCGTGTTGTTAGCCTACAGACTCGCATCGATGAGTACTATATAATAGTACATAAGTCAAAATCAAAATCTATACAACTAAAAAGTTAACTTAGGCTCACTCAATTAGTCTGATTGTATTTTATTATAATCATAACTTTCTAATCTTAGCTCTGATTTTGGCATACTACTAATCTACGAATTTGGGTCAATGCGTAATTCACTGTGGTGCCTGGATCAAAGTGAAATTCTTGTTGTATGAAAAAGAAAAACAACTATGGAACCCACTTGGTCAACTCAGTCAAATTTTGTAAAAAATTCAAATTCAGAGTGTTTTCTTGGGTCAGAGTGTTACATAATATGATTAATATCATAAAAAAGTATAAAAATATATATATATATATATATATTTGAATAAAACAAAAAAATTATATATTTAAATAAATATGTATCTGTATATAGATATTTAAATATATATATATATATATATAGATATAAACAGGGCAGATACAGGGCATGGAGTATAATCCCCATCCCTGCCCTGTCCAGGGCCGGCTGAAGGCATAGGCCACTAAGGCATATGCCTAGGCCCCCCATTTTATTGGGGCCCAAAAAAAATATATTTTCTATATTATATATATATATATATTTATTAAATAAAATATTATTATTAATTTATTTTGGAAATATAAAAAGTTGGTTATTGTTAGGATTCTAAATTATCTTTAATTGATCATTTATTACTATAATTATTTATAATTATTTTTATCTTTGGAAAAGAACACTAATAAAATTTAATTGAAATTTTTTATATTCTATTTCTATAATTAATTAGATTGTAACGGTAAAAAAAAAAAAAGAAAAACACATATTAAATATTTATTCCTGTTTCTGCAGAGTTTATGCGTTTTTTTTTCTCTTGCTAACTTCCTTTATTCTCTTCTCATTCACTCATCTCTTCTTATTTACTCATCTTTTATAGTTGTTTAATCTTTGATACTCAATATACATAATTGCAATTCTAATCCAGAAGGCCCCAAAATTAAAAGTAAGCTTGTTGGTTTTTATTTATTTTAATGAATTTAAATTCATTCTCCTCATATTATATATATATATATATATATATATTATTTTATATGAATTCGTGATGTAGTTATTTACTAATCATTCTTATTGTGCTTATATATATATATATATATATAGCTCATGGTTTTGTTCTGTATTTTGTGTTTTTATTTTTATTTTATATCTTTTATTCAACTTAATTGATTAGATTTGAATCCTTACATGGTGTTTTTAATTTGGGCCAATTATTCTCCTAGATGCTTATTCTAATTAATCTAAATAAAAATTAATATTTGTTTGTTCTTTTATCACATTCATGCAAGTAACAGTATCAGACTTCAAAGTATCATCAAATTGAAAGTGCAAGGCATAAATAAGGTTTTATTGTTTCTTTAATTTAAGCATTTTAATTTTGATAAAATATTAGGGATCTATATTTTCTATTATTTGAATATAAATATGTCTGCTAGAAAATATGAGTCTGGATATGCCAAACGTATGAAAAAAAGAAAAACAGAAGAATTTATTCAATCTCAAAAAGGAGCACTTGATAGGTTTGTTACTAATACTAAAAATCAAAACTTAGAAAAACCAATTGAAAATTTAAATGAAAAAAACAATTGAATTTTCACTTGAAGATGATACTTTATTAGGACAAAAAGAAATATGTCAATAACTTTCTAATAATCATAAATCTATTCACCAAATATTAATATTAACGAAGAAGATAATAATAATTTAGAAGAAGATGAATTAGTTGATCAAGAAGATAAAAATTTTAATGATATTGATGAAACTATTGTTAAAAATATATATGATCCAACACAATGGGAAAACATAAATACAAATTTAATAGATTTATTGGTTGAAAAAGGTCCAATTAGAGAAACCAATTTATGTTTTCCACATGATGAAATTCTAAACACTTTTCTACTGTTCATTACATTCGAAAATTACCAAATGGAGAAAAAGAATTAGATAACGTATTTTTCTTTTCTTGTAAATTATTTAATCAAAAATCAACTACAATTCAATTAGTATACGAAGGATGTCAAGATTGGAAAAATCTTAGTGCCAAGTTTAAAAGTCATGAAACAAGAAGTGAACATATTATAAATATGAATATTTGGTTTGATGTTGAAATAAGATTACTTAAAAGTAAAACCATTGATCAAAATTTACAAGAAAAGCTAAACAAGGAAAAAGAGCATTGGAGGAACGTATTAGTAAGAATTATTGCTGTAGTTAAAAATCTTGCAAAAAATAATTTGCCATTTTGTGGCACAAATGAGAAGACTTATCAAGATAACAATGGAAATTTTTTAAGTTTAATTGAAATGATTGCAGAATTTGATCCTATAATGCAAGAACACCTTAAACATATTCAAAATGGTGAAATTCATAATCATTACCTTGGCTATAACATACAAAATGAGTTAATGAATATAATAGGATCAGAAATAAAAAATATTATAATTAAAAAAATAAAAGAAGCAAAATACTTTTCAGTTATACTTGATTGTACCCCAGATATAAGTCATCAAGAACAAATGTCTCTTATATTAAGATGTGTAGATATGTCAATAAATCCAATCAAAATAGAAGAGTATTTTTTAGAATTTTTAAAAGTGGATGATACATCAGGGAAAGGTCTTTTTGATATGCTTAATAGTTTAATAAAAAATTTTGAACTTGATATAAATGATATAAGAGGACAAGGATATGATAATGGGTCTAATATGAAAAGTAAACAACAAGGAGTACAAAAGAGATTGTTAGATATAAATTCTAGAGCTTTTTATACACCATGTGGTTGTCATAGTCTTAATTTAGTGCTTTGTGATATGGCTAATTCTTGTCCTAGTGCTATATCATTTTTTGGCATGACACAACGTATATACTCATTATTTTCTTCTTCTACAAAAAGATGGAAAATTTTGCAAGGCCATGTTTCTAATTTCACTCTTAAACCATTGTCACAAACACGCTGGGAAAGTCATCTTGAACGTGTTAAAGCAATAAAATATCAAGTTCCACAAATAATAGATGCTTTATATCAACTAGTAGAAGCTAGTAATGATCCTAAAACAAAAAATGAAGTGATTTCTTTAGCAACATATGAGATTGAAATTTTTGAATTTTTATTAGGTATGATTATTTGGTATGATATATTGTTTGTAGTTAACATTGTTAGTAAATTTTTACAATATAAAGATATGAATATTGCCATTGGATTAGATCAGCTAAAAGGTCCTTTTTCATTTTTTAATGACTATAGAGAAAATGGGTTCACATCTGCTATGATTTGTGCTAAAGAGATTGCTAATGAAATGAATGTAGAACCAAAATTTCGTGAAAAGCATGTAATTAGAAGAAAGAAAGAATTTGATGAGAATGAAACTAATGAGGTGAGACTTTCACCTGAAGAATCTTTTAAAATTAATTATTTCAACTATATAATTGATCATGCTATTTCTTCACTTCAAATTAGTTTTGAACAATTTAAGATATATGAAGATAATTTTAGTTTTTTGTATGATGTAGAAAAATTAAAATTGCTTGGTGATAATTTTCTAAAAGAAGAATGTTTGCAACTTGAAATATTTTTAAAACATGACATGTTATCTAATATTGATGGTTTAGATTTATTTTTAAAACTCAAAGTTTTAAAAGAAATAATAAATCCTGAATTAAAAACAGCACTTGAGATACTAAACTTTATAAAAAAATTAAATTATTTTCCTAATGCATGGATAGCTTATAAAATACTACTGACAATACCTATTAGTATAGCTTTAGCAGAAAGAAGTTTTTCAAAATTAAAATTAATAACATCTTATTTACGCTCAACAATGTCTCAAGAAAGATTAAATAATTTGGCAATTTTATCAATTGAAAATGATTTATTATCAAAACTTGAATATAAAAATTTAATTAGTAACTTTGCATCTCAAAAAGCTAGAAAATTAGATTTTATATAAAACTCTATTTTTTAAAAACTAATATTTAATTTTTAGAAAAAATATTAAGGCCCTAAATATTTTTCTCTGCCTAGGGCCTCAAAATTGCTTGAGACGCCCTGGCCCTGTGTAACACCCCGTCCCAAACTACAACGGAAATTTTCCAACTTTGACCATTGACCGTTGACTTTGACCGTTGATCGTTGACCAAAAGGGATTAGAAGTTGACTTTTTGTTCCGGTTGGAATTCTAGGTTGACTAAGGTACCGTTACCAAGTACACGTTGGCACGAGTTCGTAGACTAGTAGCACGTTGAAAACGGAGCTACGGTTTGAAAGTTATGAGCAAAACAAGTTGAGGTCCAAACTGTCCAAGGGGTGCCCGAGTTGACTTTTTATTCATGCAAAGTTGAGCTTTGACTCATGTATGGCTGCGAAGTACTAGTCTATACGAGTTCATAGACTAGTGACACGTCCGATTTGGACATGTGGTTTGAAAGTTATGGACCTGTAGAGTTTTTCAAATACTGTATTATTTTAATATTATTTTTAAACGTGTAATGATGTGCCATGTGTGACTTAATAAATGTGACCATGTGTCACCATGTTGAGATGCCACATGTCAACCATGTTTAATATCATATTATTTTATTATTGTTGTTTTATATAATAATATTATGTTTTTTTTTATATTATTTAATTATTTAATTTTTTTTTTCTTCTTTTTCTTTTTCTTTTCTTCTCCCCACGTGGGGAAAAAGGGGGGGGGGGGGGGGGGGGGGGGGGGGACACGGGGGGGGCATTTCTCTTTTCTTTCTTCTTCTCCTCCTTCTTTTCTCCCCCAGCGGGTCCACTTTCCTCCTCCCTCATCTCCGGCCGATTGATCACCATGCGGACGGCGGCAGGCCACACGCGCTGGACAGACCGGTGACCCACGACCTCGGTCACTCAATCTCTAGCCGGCGGGGTGGCTAACGCGCCGGGATCGACCTCCAACACCGGCGGCCGGTGTGTTTCTGGTTTGCCCGTTTTCCGGCAGCCATCGGTCGTGCAACCGGTCCTTTCCCACTAATTTGGACCCTCTGATTCCGATTCTGAGCTCCAATTAACTCAACTCCCGTTGATTTGCAAGATACGAAGGGATCATAACCGGCCGAAGCTTTCCGGCCAAATTCTGGCCATCGCCGGTGGAATTGGGGTCGATGGAGATCGTTAATGCAATCCTCGTTCCACAAGCTTCGATTCGGTATATTATTCGACAATTTTGGTTAACGTTTGTGTTTGACCCCCCGGGTACCGAGTATTATTTATCCGAATAAAATATTAATTTATTTGACTGTGCGTGAATTGTATTCTAGGAGCACGGATGAGTCGTGGAATTGATCCCATGGTGGATCATGGTTTAATTGCTTGCTCCAGGTGAGTGACCAACCTTTAAAAATGTTTTGGGGTAATTAATTATATTTATTTGGTATTTAATTGATATCTGCAATTATGCTCATGTGGTGGAATTTGAATATAATCGGGAAAAAAATATTATTTTATATATATATTTACTCATTGGTGCTAAACGGAATTTTGGGGTCATTAAGAAATTCCCGATTATTATTTTATTGTGATTAAATGGTATTTATTACACATGAGCAAGTATTTTCAGTAATTAATTGTGTCTGAATTTTATATTATTTTTGGGCATAATTGGTTTAAATATTTTGAGAAATTATTTGTTTAATTTGGTGGTTTAATTTTTATAATTATGCCCATGGTATATTATTTGTTGAACCTCGTGTTACGAGAAAAATTATTTGTTTATTCGTTATCGATGGTTTCGTACCGGGTTTGCTAAAGAAAAATATGTGGGATGGTAAATGTGAAAATTGGTATATTTCCCACGATAATTTTTAGAAAAACGGTACGGTTATAATTAATTTAGTAATTATTTTAGACGCACTCATACAATATTGGTGTTCTGGTATATATGTGGTTAGCGCGCAAGTATTATGTCTCCTGTGAGTTGCCATTGGACCGAGGGCAGGCAAGTCTTATATAGTGCACACAGCCGCCCCCCTCCTTGGCCGGGATGACGGTTTCAGCAGCGGTACTGTCGGGACGCCGAAGTGCCGTTTGCAAGTTTCTTTCTTTAATCTTCCCGCCAGTCGGTGCTCAGGACGCTGGGTATCGGAGGGCATCACTGGTATATGGTGTGGTGCGTCAAGTACAAATTTTTCGGATAGAAATTTCAAACCCCAAAGAGTACAAAAATTATTTATTATAATTTATTACATTTTAATTATATTTGGGGTATTTATTTATTTGTTGTTTATTAAATTATTTGATCCCTTGGTTTTTGGAAAATACGAATATCGGGTTTTGTGAAAATGTTTTAAAAGGGGAACATTTCCAACCGAGAGAATCGTAAGGGTTTTGAGAGAAAATATTACTCCAATTGTTATTATTATTTATTTATTTAATTGTTGATATTAATTAAATTCCTTTCAGTGCTATATTATTAATATTAAAGGTGTTCAGTAGATAGGGTCACTCACTGAGATGATTAGCATCTCACATTTTTAAATTCCGTTCCCCTAGGTCCAGGTTGGGAGACGTTGATTGTCCGGGGCGAGCCCAACGTCTCAGTTCGTTGCCGAAAGTCCAATAAGTACTTCTTCCCTTTTTCCTCTCCATCATGTATTATTTCTTTATCTGTCATTTTATTAATTCCACATTTATCTGTATAATGCTCTGTATGCTGTATTGGACGTATGGTTATTATTTATGCACTAAGTTGCTGTTATTCTTTGAAATGCTATAAATTTGTGGATACAAATTATAGTAATATGGGAAGAATAAGGGGATGTATATAGAAGTGTGTTTTCAATTCAGAAAATTTTTGGTTAGTCCTACCCTTAGGAGAGGTGCTGCCGGATTTTCCGTTGGAAGGTTCGGTGGTATTTCCCTGGGATCAGGGCTTGTCTAGGATTCCGAGGAAGAATTCTGAACGGGTCCTGACACCTGTCCTTAACCCAGGGCAGCTTGCCACAGTCCCCGCCTTGCTGCCCATTTAATTAGGCAATCTCCACCCCATTAGGGATGGATCACCGTGAGGATTGGGTTATATACGTTGTGTTACCATCCCTATTTAAATGCAATAATTTTAGAAATATTCTACATTAATAGTATATTCCTTTCGTTTAGATGGAGGCAGCTAGGCTTTGTCATTGGAAAATCCATGCATGGTTGAGACTCAATATATGTCATGTTGGGACTCAAACCTAAGGAGAAATTTTTAGGTACACAATGTGTACCACATTGGCTAACTTGGTACACATTGGTCATTAGAATGATGCGGCATTGATAGTTTTACACCATTTTAAAAGGTCCACATAAGAAATTGTAGACTTCTAACATATTTGGAGTCTTTTTGCTCTATTCCTCCTCTTTGTAACAAATAAAAAAATAATCCTTATGGTTTGAAAACTCAAACCCCTAATTTTATCGGATAAAAAATGCAGCTGCAAAGCAAATGGGTATCAAAGATCGTAAATTCATGAAACCCTACATTAAACTAATTCACATCAAGAAGTATACCAATTCCATATTTGATTTTGCTGAAAGTGCTTTTATTTTTTTAATTATATATGTATTGAATTTATTTGTAAGTGGAATTAGAAACGTCAAATGAGGAACTCAAAGGAGAAAGTATTTAGTACCCTAGATTTTTTTTTTTTATATGTATATAAATATATATACTTTTTGTTGCATCTTATAGACATTTCAAAAATAGGAAGAGAAGAGCTTGACACAATGGAGATTCTTTTTCCCTTTTTTTAAATTTCTGATAAAGAAGGTGAGGGGAGATGCGAGAAAAAAATAATAAATAAGAGAAAATGACTATAAGCAACATTAGAAGCCCCCGGTCCCTTATCTAGAATTTTTTTAAATGACGTGTAACTGTTGCAAACATGGCATCATATTAATTGCCAATGTATACCAAGTCAAAAGCCAGCTCGGTACACACTGTATACCTAAGAATTTCTTTGAACCTAAGGCATAGGAATGTATTTGGTGGTGGTTTTATATATATCTATCTATTTCTTCATGGAAATAGCTAGGTTTTGTCATTAGGAAATCCATGCGTGGTCCAAGTTGGAGATATGAGATGTTAGGACTCAGAACCTAAAACTTAGGTCAGGTTTGATATGCACAATGAATCCAAAAATAAAATAGCTATTCAACAACATTAGTTTTTCTTGGTTTAGTATACAATAAAACCTCTTTTTTGTCATACTATTAGGACGAAACTAATTTTACAACTATGAGAAAGATATAATTTTGAGGAGGTGTAGTTAAAAATCCTATTGTCTAACAAATCCTATAAAATTCTCAATCAATCAAGTTATACCTTCTCTTTATTAGGAAAGATACTGCAAATAGTTTAATTTAATATTTAAATATAATATTGAGGAAGATTTTATGGGAAATACAAAAAGTTTCATGCCAAGAAGCTTGAAATATGCTTGAGAAGCTAAAAATATTTTGGCTTCAACAAAGAGTATTCATGCTGACCAATTATTATATACCTATAAGTTCATTGATGCTGTAAAAATTCTACAAAGAAAATTAATGTCGTAACAACTCTAAAGAATAAGTTATTGTCCCAAACAATTTTGCATAAATATTTTATATCATGTTAAACCTTTAATGTAATGTATTTTATATTTTTTGTATTATATAGATAATTATTATAGGTGGTTGCAAAATTTCTTAAAATTGGATCTTAAAAACTTATTACAATCTAGAATTTATTCTTATTTATAACTGATCGAAGTTTAGACCAAAATTTTTTTATAACTTGATGAAGATTATTCTGTTATAGGGTATTATTATAACGATGTATTACTGTATTTTTAACTTAAGGAATAGCTATTAAAAAAAAATAGATAATCCTTCATTTGAAGGATTAACTATTCTTTTTTAAAACCTCAAAATTGTCATTTCCATATTCCAATCTAGATTAGTTTTAAATAGAGCATTACAATATTTGTAACAAATTTAAATTTAGATGGCATATACATTTTAAAAGTACATAGATAAAAGTAAAAGTTGACTTTTTTATTTATTTTAACCAAATTTGATATTTATAAAGATTAAACTTTGAATATAATTTTTTATTGTTTCCAAATATATAAATTGTAATTATAGTTCCGTTTCTTTTTTTCTTTTTTTAAAATTTTCATGGACATTTATTCCCCTTTTAATAGGAATAACCTTTCCATAAACCAAAGTGCCCTTGCGAATATATTTGGTGGTTTAGAGGTAAATCAAATCACTTCCTAAATATCAAGGCAAATAAAGAAGATATATCTAAACTTCTCAAATTACAAAATAATTAGGATTTTATAGTTCAATTTATTTAGATGATGTTTGGTTTGTGGAACCATTAAGAGAATGGAATTGTCATTCCATTGGAAGTCTTGTTCCTATGTTTGGTTGGACAAAATGTGCAAGGAATGGGGATTTCATTCCCTCCTTAAGCCTCATTTGAGAAGCATCAAAATTTTGAAAAAAAAAAAATACTAATTCTCTATAATTAATTTCTTAACAATCAATTGCCTAGAAATCAATTTCTTATAAATTATGCTTTGAAGCATTTGGTTTCTATTAGAATAGTTAGGATTTACAAGTAATTAATCAATTTGTATTTTAAAAATTTAGGACAAAATTGCCTATTACTAATATATATAAAACTAGTTTCTAAGGAAAATTTAAAATGACACTTTTTTTGGAAAATTTATTTTTTATCTTATTTTCCCATATTGTGAGATTTAGTTTCCACTAAGACCTATAATTTCTTCCTTTTAAAAATGATTCAAACATAGGAAAATTTTATTATTTAGAGAATTTTAAATTCTCACTAATTTCAATACTTCTCAAACATAGCCTTAACAATTTTACCAAGATAGTGGAATAAGATTCCTCAACGTAAGGGAGGAATCCTCCATTACATTATCTACCTTATACAAAAAGTACAATTTTACTATTAAACTCATACCCTTTAAAATTTAAACTCCTTTTTTTTCTCGAAATTTTCTATAAAACTTGTGAGCCTTGAAGGAAATAAGGTAAGAAAGAGTAAGATCAGTGAATAATATACTGAGGTAGATTATGACAACCAGAGTTTTATCAGTGTGATGCTGCTAAGGTATGTGTGGGCAAGTGCGAGGCACTAGCAGGCTACCTCATTGGCAAAGACCACTTAATTCAATCCCATATCACCCAAGTGTGAAACAATAATAGTTTAAATATAAAGTAGATATTTTTTTAACAACCAAGGCCTTTTCAAAGTAGTTGGTTTTAGGATTTGTAAAAACTTTGAAGTTAAACATACTACAATTGGAGTAATATTAGGATGGTGATCTTTTAGAAAATCTAAACAAAAGCCCATACCGTCTAAAGTGCAGTGGATAAAAAAGGGACAATATCAGTAAAGAGAGTGGGGCATTACAAATCAAAGCCTATACTCAACGAAAAATGTTCTAACAATGATGCTAGATCCCAAAGGAGTGTATTGTACTACTTGTGAGCCTAAAAGATGTAAGACAAGAAAAAGCTAGATTAGTTAATAATACATTGGGGTTGATTGTGACGACCAATGTCAGGACCTGTCCAAGATCTCTCACTGGAACCCCAGACAAATCCTAATCCTAGGGAAACTCTACCGGACCCTCCAATGGAAAATTCGACAGAACCTCCCCTAAGGGTTGGACTTACCCCAATTTTCTTGCACTGAAAATATACTTCTATATACACCACCTTATTCCTCCCACCTTGCTATGATTTAACTCCACAAATTTGCAGCACTTCAAATGAATAATAAAGAATCAATGCATAATCAATTAAATAATACTTCCAACATAGTATATAGAGCGTTAATAAAGTTCTAAGTATGATAATTAATACAACAGAGTAGAAAAAAAATTACATAATAAGAAATGAAGAAAAGAAGACTTCTCGGAGTTCCAGGAATGATCAAATTGTCAAGCTTGTCCTGATCAAACAATGTCTACCACCTGAGCCTAAGGAAATGAAATTTGAAAACATGAGATGCTAATCATATTAATGAGCGACCCAGTCTACTAACTACTAATAATTAAGGAATTTAGTAATAAGTAAATAAATAAATAATAAATAAATAAATAAATACATGAATAGTTTAGTAATAATGGTTGAAAATAATTTTTCTCTCAAAACCTTCACGGTCACTCAGTTGAAAATCTTCCCTTTTTAAAACATTTTCACAAAACCCGATGTTTTATGCTCCAAGATTCAAAAAATAATTAATCAACTAATTTACAAATAAAACACAACAAATTAAGAATCCAAAATTAGAATAAAAATAATAATAGAAATGAAAATAAACTTTTATAACAATTACCAAAGATTAATAACATATCATCAACAAATAATACCAAGATATCAATGAACTCATATTAAGACAATTCAGGCAGTAATCAAATAATTAGAATAACTCAATTAATTGAACAATTAAGTAAAGGAATAATTTAATCAAAATAAAACATCCATTTAAAATAAATGTTAAGAATAAAATAAAATGAAAGAAAATATAATATATTAGAATTGATTTCAAAATACCAAAACAATTTGAATAATAAATTCGTAAAATCATTTTTATAAAAAATTGCGTAACCTTTAAATTTAAATAATTAATAAAACACTATTAAATACATTTTAATTAAAACAGATTTTTAAAATATTTCATATTTGAAAATCATGTCGTGAAATCGTTTGATGCACACACTATATACCAGTGGCGCCAACGGTACCCAGCGTTCCGAGCATCGCCAGACAAGAGGTTAAAGAGAGAAACCGGCATACGGTAGCGTGGCGTCCCACCGTGCCGCTGCAAATAGGCGTCCTGGCCATGGTGGGGGGTGGCTACGGCCGATATCAACTTGCCGACCCTCGGTCCGATGGCAACCACAGGACAACCCATAAATCACCTGCGCACTACTCACACCCATCTGCGCGCTAATCATATCCATGTGCGCACTAATCATATCCACATATACAGAACACTAGTATGTGTGTGGTACATCTAAAAACTCATAAATCATAAAATCAATATTTGTATAAAATACTATTGGGTTTATTTTATCCATTTAAACCCATAAATTTTTCACATTTCTTTTTAAAATCATCATGATAAATCCATCACATAAGTTCCATAAATTTCAAATCCATCAACTCTCAATTCCATCAATACAAATATACGAATTTTTCCAATGGCATAAAGTCAAATCTTTAATATTCCAATGTATAAATATTCTTAAACATAATAATTCAAACCCATATCTTTCTCAAATCCTCAAAAATTAATTTAAATCAACATATCCTTTAAACCCACATAAACTTCATAAACAATTAAAATCCATAATTTCTCAATATATAATAAATTTAAAACAAATAATTTCCTTCAAATTCATACAATCAATCCATACCAAAGTAATATTACATAAATTCATATAGTATTAAAATCATACAATTATGCACAATAAATCTAATATAAACAAAACAATAAATTAAAAGAATTAAAACCACAATTCCTTTAAATTCACACTTTAAATTCACAAATATATTTTTGGCACCAAAACACACATTAAAATTATCATAAATTAACAATATAAAATTAAAGAATAATTTTATTAAATCACCAACACATAAAACATATTTTCCAAAAAAATCAATTAACACAAAATATATAATTAATCACCCAAAACAATTTTGAAGGTGGGTCACTTACCTCGCGAATGCAATCCAGCCAAGATCCTCCATAGGATCAATTCTACGACTCACACGTACTTCTAGAATAACAATATTACACAAGATTAAATAAATTAATATTTTATTCGAGTAAATAATATCCGGTATCCGGGGGAGCAAACACAAACTACAACCACTATTCGCAAATTATATATCGAAATGAAGCTTACAACATGAGGATTAAGGATTGAAGGACCTTCCTGTCAGGACCCGTCCAGAATTCCTCCCCGGAACCCTAGATAAGCCCTGATCCCAGGGAAATACCACCGAACCTTCCAACGGAAAATCCGGCAGCACCTCCCCTAAAGGTAGGACTTACCAAAAATTACCTGCACTGAAAACACACTTTTATATTCATCCCCTTATTCCTCCCACGATACTACAAATTGATTCCACAAATTTACAGCACTTCAAAGAATAACAGCAACTCAGTGCATAAATAATAACTACATGTCCAATACAGTATATAGAGCATTATACAAATAAATGTGGAATTTATACGATGACAGATAAAGAAGTAATACAAGATGGAGAGGAAAAGGGAAGAAATACTTCTTGGACTTTCGACAACGAACTGAGACGTCGGGCTCGCCCCGGACGATCAACGTCTCCCAACCTGGACCTAGGGGAACGGAATTTAAAAATGTGAGATGCTAATCATCTTAGTGAGTGACCCTATATACTGAACACCTTTAATAATATTAATATAATAAATAAAGAAATTTAATTAATACTAACAATTAAATAAATAAATAATAATAAACAATTGAAGTAATATTTTCTCTCAAAGCCCTCACTATTCACTCCGTTGGAAATGTTTCCCTTTTAAAACATTTTCACAAAACCCAATATTCATACCTCCTGAAAACCAAGGGATCAATTAATTTAATAAACAATAAATAAATACCCCAAATATAAAAAAAATGTAATAAATTATAATAAATAATTTTTGCACTCTTTGGGGTTTGAAATTTCTATCCGAAAAATTATACTTGACGCACCATACCATATACCAGTGATGCCCTCCGATACCCAGCATCCCGAGCACCGACTGGCGGGGAGATTAAAGAGAGAAACTTGCAAACGGCACTTCGGCATCCCGACAGTACCGCTGCTGAAACCGTCATCCTGGCCAAGGAAAGGGGCGGCTGATGCGCAATATATAAGACTTGCCTGTCCTCGGTCCAATGGCAACTCACGGGAGACATAATACTTGCACGCTAAACCACATATACATACACCAGAACACCAATACTGTATGAATGCGTTTAAAATAATTATTAAATCAACCGTACCGTTTTTCAAAATTACCGTGGGAAATATACCAATTTCACATTTACCATCCCACATATTTTCATTTAACAACCCAGTATGAAAACATCGATAACCAATAAAATAATAATTTTTCTCGTAACACGAGGTTCAACAAATAATATACCACGGGCATAATTATAAAATTTAAACCACCAATTAAACAAATAATTTTCTTAAAATATTCAAACCAATTATGCCCAAAAATAATATAAAATCCAGACACAATTAATTACTGAAAATACTTGCTCATGTGTAATAAATACAATTAAATCACAATAATAAAAATCGGGGATTTCTTAAAAACCCAAAAAATTCCATTTAGCACCAATAACATACACGTACGTATAAAATAATATTTTTCCATAATTATAATTAAATTTCACCACATGAGCATAATTGCAGATATCAATTAAACACCAATAAATATAATTAATTACCCCAAAACATTTTTAAAGGTGGGTCACTCACCTGGAGCACGCAATTAAACCATGATCCACCATGGGATCAATTCCACGACTCACCCGTGCTCCTAGAACACAATTCACACACAGTCAAATAAATTAATATTTTATTCGGGTAAATAATACCCAGTACCCGGGGGGTCAAACACAAACGTTAACCAAAATTGTCGAATAATATACCGAATCGAAGCTTGTGGAACGAGGATCGCATTACCGGTCTCCATCGATCCCAATTCCGCCGGCGGTGGCCTGAATTTCGCCGGAAAGCTTTGGCCGGTTATGATCCCTTCGTATCTTGCAAATCAACAGGAGTTGAGTTAATTGGAGCTCAGAATCGGAATCAGAGGGTCCAAATTAGTGGGAAAGGACCGGTTGCACGACCGATGGCTGCCGGAAAACGGGCAAACCAGCGACACACCAGACGCCGGCGTTGGAGGCCTATCCCGGTGAGTTAGCCACCCCACCGGCCGGAGATTGAGTGACCGAGGTCGTGGGTTGCCGGTCTGTCCAGCGCGTGTGGCCTGCTGCCGTCCGCACGGTGATCAATTGGCCGGAGATGAGGGAGGAGGAAAGTGGACCCGTAGGGGGAGAAAAGAAGAAGAAGGAGAAGAAGAAGAAAGAAAAGAGAAATTCCCCCCGTGTCCCCCTGCCCCCCCTCTCTTTTTTTCCCACGTGGGGAGAAGAAAAGAAAAAGAAAAAAGATAATAAAATAAAATTAAATAATTAAATAATATAAAAATAATATTATTATATACAATAATAATAAAATAATATGATATTAAGCACGGTTGACATGTGGCATCTCAACATGGTGACACATGGTCACATTTATTAAGTCACACGTAGCACATCGTTACACGTTTAAAAATAATATTAAAATAATACAGTATTTGGAAAAATCTACAGGTCTATATCTTCCAAACCACATGTCCAAATCGGACGTGCCGCTAGTCTACGGACTCGTATCGACGAGCACTTCACAACCATGCATGAGTCAAAGCTCAACATTGCATGAATAAAAAATCAACTCCGGCACCCCTTGGATAGTTTGGACCTCAACTTGTTTTGCTCATATCTTTCAAACCGTAGCTCCGTTTTCAATGTGCTACTAGTCTACGAACTCGTGCCAACGTGTACTTCGTAACGATACCTTAGTCAACCTAGAATTTCATCTGAGTCAAAAAGTCAACTTTTGACCCCTTGGTCAACGGTTAACGGTCAAAGTCAACGGTCAACGGTCAAAGTTGGAAAATTTCCATTGTACTTTGGGACGGGGTGTTACATTCCGGAGATTGGACCCGAGGTGGCTGAAATCTCGCCGGGAAGGTTTCGATTTTTAGGTTCTCAGCTCTCACAAACTACCATGAATTGGAGGAAACCGACCTTAGATCTGGGTTCAGAGGGTCGGAATTGGTGGGAAAAGGTGGGCGGTGCAACTGGAAACTAGTCGGAAAATCGATTTCCTGATGAGCTGCCGTGGTCACCAGAACCCATCACTGCCGGCGGCGCGTCCGATGGCCAGTGGTCGTGAGTTTTGGTGGGAGGGTAGATTGGGGAATGAGTGAATCAACGGGATTGGCGGTGAGGCAAACGGAGGTCTGGTTTGGGAGAAATCGGCCGAAGAAGGAAACAGATCGCTCACCGGAAAACACCCCGATCTGGGCTCGTCGCCGACGATCTGGCCGTGATTTTTGGCTGGCTGGCCGGTTTTGATGGGTGGGTCACGGTGGTCAAGTGCGTGTAATATTCTGGTGGTCGAAAATGGGTGAATGGCAGTTGGCCGGTCCTTCCCCTTTTTCTCTCTCTTTCTCTATCCTTCTTCTCCTTCTCTCTCCTCCCTCCCCTTCTCAACTAGTCAAAACGCCTGTGGGTGCCACTGTGCACTCATGGGTGGGTCCACTTTTTGTAACATGTGGCATCACTGTTCACACACATACAGATCCATGAATAGTAAATGCTATCTCGAAAAAACTTCACAAGTCCGTAACTTTCAAACCACATGTCCAAATCGGACGTACTGCTAGTCTATGAACTCGTATCGATGAGTACTTCACAACCATACATAAGTCAAAGCTCAACTTTGCACGAACAAAAAGTCAACTTCGACATCCCTTGGACAATTTACACCTCAACTTGTTTTGCTCATAACTTTCAAACGGTAGCCCCGATTTTGATGTGCTACTAGTCTAAAAATTCAGGATGACACGTACTTTGCAATGGTACCTCGGTCAATGCAAAATTTCACCCAAAACAAAAAGTCAAAATTTTAAACCTCTCGATCAATGGTCAGCCTTGGTCAATGTGCGAAAATTCCGACATACTTTGGGACGGGGTGTTACAACCAAGGTAAACTAGTGTGATGCCCTACTAGAGTAAATGTGGCTAGTGTGAGGCACTGGTGTCAGGACCCGTTCAGAATTCCTTCCCCGGAACCCTAGACAAGTCCTGATCCTAGGGAAATACCACCGAACCTTGCAAAGGAAAATCCGGCAGCACCTCCCCTAAGGGTAGGACTAACCAAAAATTTACTTGCACTGAAAACACACTTCTCAAAACATCCCCTTATTCCTCCCACAATACTACAAATTGATTCCACAAATTGCAGCACTTCAAAATAAAACAACAGTAGCAACCCAGTGCATAAATAAAAACTACACGTCCAATACAGTATACAGAGCGTTATACAACAAATGTGGAATTTATAAAATGACAGATAAGAAGTAATACATGATGGAAAGGAAAAAGGAAAGAAAAACTTCTTGAACCTTCGGCAACGAACTGAGGCGTTGGGCTCGTCCCGGACAATCAACGTCTCCAACCTAGACCTAGGGGAACGGAATTTAAGAGTGTGAGATGCTAATCATCTCAGTGAGTGACCCTATCTACTATACAATATAATATCACGGTAATAAGTATATAAATAATAATTAATTGGAAATAATAATTTCTCTCAAAACCCTTACAATTCTCTCAGTTGGAAAAGTTCCCATTTTAAAACCTTTTCACAAATCCTTTTGTTCGTATTCCCCGAAAACCAAGACATCAAATAAATACCAGAAATGGTAATAATTATATTTTTAATTCCAATACAGTTTCAAAACATTTTATTTTTAAAACACAGTTCTGAAAATCATTTGATGCACCCACTATATACCAGTGGCACTAACAGTACCCAGCGTCCTAAGGTACCGCCAGACAGGAGGTTATAGAAAGAAACCGGCATACGGTCGCATGGCGTCCCACTGCGCCGCTGCTAACCTGGTGTCCCGGCCAAGGAGGGGTGGCCTACCCTCATCCGATGGCAACCACAGGACAACCTCATAATATCAACCGCGCGCTACTCACACCCACCTGCGCGCTAATCACAACCGTGTGCACACTAACCATATCACATATAAACAGAACACCAGTACGTGCACGGTGCATCTAAAAATCATAAAATCCACAAATTTAATTTATATAATAAATTTCACATTTTTACATAAACACAGCGGGTATAGTCCATCCGCTTGAACCGGGAAATTCTCCACAATTTCTTTATAATCAATACCATAAATTCCATGATTTTCAAATCCACGAACTCCCGAATCCATCAATTCAAATATCCACATTTTCCCAATAGCATAAATAATTTTCGAAACATAATAATTAAATCTCATAATATTTCATGGGCATATTTTATAAAAATTGAAATCACCAACATGAGCAAATATTTTCCTTGAAATATTTGAAAATCAAATCATGCCCGATTTAATGTTAAAACCACAAGAATTTCATAATCCTTAAAACCATAATATAATTTGCACATGGCATAAATTTGTAAAATGCACCTTTTTTTAAATCCAATAAATTCACCAATAAATCCACAATAAATCACATAAATATTTGGCACATAGAAATTAAATTCCAAATATTTAAATCACACATAATATATTCACCAATTAAATTCCTAAAATTAAATTGAAGGTGGGTCACTCACCTGGAGCACGCAATTAAACCCATGATCCACCATGAGATCAATTCTACGACTCACCGGTGCTCCTAGAACAAAATTCACAGACAGTCAAATAAATTAATATTTTAATCGGTAAATAATACCCGGTACTCGGGGGGTCAAACACAAACTTTAACCAAAATAGGTGAATGATATACCGAATCAAAGCTCGTGGAACGAGGATTACCAATACGGTCTCCATCGACCCCAATTCCGCCGGAGGTGGCCGGAATTTGGTCGGGAAGCTTCGGCCGGTTTTGATCTTGAGGGATCTTTCAAACGGTGGGGATTTTGGGAAATCTAACCCCGGAAATGGACTCAGAGGGGTCAAAAATAGTGGGATAGAGGTATGAGATGGGCTGGGTTGGTCGGAAACGGCGAGAATCGCCTGAAAAATTTCACCTCGCCGCCGCGACTTCGCCGGCCCTATCTGGGCGCGTTCGGAGCGGCTGGCGGGGAAATTTGGTGGCTGAGTTCGCGAGGTGGTGGGCTACACCGGTGGCTGGCGCGTGTGGCACTCCGGCGACTGAAATCTGGCCAAACGCCGGTCAAACTGGGAGAGGGAGAGAGTCAAAGGAGAGAGAAAGGGAGAAAAAAAAAATTTCTGCGTATTTTGTCTCTCGGGCTCAGGGAAGAAGAAGGAAAAAAAGAAAAAAAAAAGAAAAAGAAGGGTGTTTTCCCACGTGGGGAAAAGAAGAAAAAGAAAAAGAAAAAGAAAAAAAAAAAGGAAAAGAAAAGAAAATAAAAGAAAATATATAAAAATAATTAAATAATAATATAACAATATTATTATTTAAAATAATAATAAAATAATTTGATTTTAAACATGGCTGACATGTGGCATTTTACCATGGTGACACATGGTCACCTTCAATAAGTCACACGTGGCACATCGTTACGCATTTAAAAATAATATTAAAATAATACAGTATTTGAAAAACTTTACAAGTCCATAACTTTCAAACCATATGTCCAAATCGGACGTGCCGCTAGTCTACGGACTCGTATCGACGAGCACTTCACAACCATGCATGAGTCAAAGCTCAACCTTGCATGAATAAAAAGTCAACTCCGGCACCCTTGGACAGTTTGGACCTCAACTTGTTTTGCCCATAACTTTCAAACCGTAGCTCCGTTTTCAACGTGCTACCAGTCTACGAACTCGTGCCAATGTGTACTTCGTAACGGTACCTCAGTCAACCTAGAATTCCAACCGGGTCAAAAAGTCAACTTTGACCCCTTGGTCAACGGTCAACAGTCAACCTCGGTCAATGTGCGAAAATTCCGACATGGTTCGGGACGGGGTGTTACAACCTTCCCTCCTTACAAAAATTTCGTCCTTGAAATTTCTTACATCGCTGAAGTCGGTCTTGGAAAAAAAACCATAACATAAAACAAATATGCACGCTTGTAATGGAGGTACGTACGACACCTTCTAAACGCTACGTAATCCATAATTCCAACTGTCGCCGACACTCTGCTACCAATACAAACCAGAGTGGTTGCCTATATTGGCCGTCCAATCCCCTAGACTCGTAGGCAACATGATTATGGGCTAGCTCTACATGGACCACATTGGTTCGCCGCCTCCGTATGGTGCAGTATAATATCAAACAATATAACATACAAATACATGTACGAACACAAATCAAAAATACTTGAATAAAACAACTTTAATTTCAAATACCACCTTGAAAAGCATTTAATTTTGATAATCGATCGGAAAAATATTTTGACACCCTCGAAGATTAGAGTTATTCAAACTCGGGCAATGAATTTACCTCGAGATAAAGGGAAAGAACGCTTTAAGACGGGTAAAACGAGAGATCAGACATGGATGGGATGCACAACAATGCACAGTCCCTTAGGAATACTAGAACCTAGAGCTCTGATACCAACTGTCAGGACCCGTCCAGAATTCCTTCCCCGGAACCCTAGACAAGCCCTGATCCCAGGGAAATACCACCGAACCTTCCAACGGAAAATCCGGCAGCACCTCCCCTAAGGGTAGGACTAACCAAAAATTTACCTGCACTGAAAACACACTTCTAAAAACATCCCCTTATTCCTCCCACAATACTACAAATTGATTCCACAAATTGCAGCACTTCAAAATAAAACAACAGTAGCAACCTAGTGCATAAATAAAAACTACACGTCCAATACAGTATACAGAGCGTTATACAACAAATGTGGAATTTATAAAATGACAGATAAGAAGTAATACATGATGGAAAGGAAAAAGGAAAGAAAAACTTCTTGAACCTTCGGCAACGAACTGAGGCGTTGGGCTCGTCCCGGACAATCAACGTCTCCAACCTGGACCTAGGGGAACAGAATTTAAGAGTATGAGATGCTAATCATCTCAGTGAGTGACCCTATCTACTATACAATATAATATCACGGTAATAAGTATATAAATAATAATTAATTGGAAATAATAATTTCTCTCAAAACCCTTACAATTCTCTCAGTTGGAAAAGTTCCCCTTTTAAAACCTTTTCACAAAACCCTTTGTTCGTATTCCCTGAAAACCAAGACATCAAATAAATACCAGAAATGGTAATAATTATATTTTTAATTCCAATACAGTTTCAAAACATTTTATTTTTAAAACACAGTTCTGAAAATCATTTGATGCACCCACTATATACCAGTGGCGCCAACAGTACCTAGCGTCCTAAGGTACCGCCAGACAGGAGGTTATAGAAAGAAACCGGCATATGGTCGCGTGGCGTCCCACTGCGCCGCTGCTAACCTCGTGTCCCGGCCAAGGTAGGGTGGCCTACCCTCATCCAATGGCAACCACAGGACAACCTCATAATATCAACCGCGCGCTACTCACACCCACCTGCGCGCTAATCACAACCGTGTGCACACTAACCATATCACATATAAACAGAACACCAGTACGTGCACGGTGCATCTAAAAATCATAAAATCCACAAATTTAATTTATATAACAAATTTCACATTTTTGCATAAACACAGCGAACCGGGAAATTCTCCACAATTTCTTTATAATCAATACCATAAATTCCATGATTTTCAAATCCACGAACTCCCGAATCCATCAATTCAAATATCCACATTTTCCCAATAGCATAAATAATTCTCGAAACATAATAATTAAATCTCATAATATTTCATGGGCATATTTTATAAAAATTGAAATCACCAACATGAGCAAATATTTTCCTTGAAATATTTGAAAATCAAATCATGCCCGATTTAATGTTAAAACCACAAGAATTTCATAATCCTTAAAACCATAATATAATTTGCACATGGCATAAATTTGTAAAATGCACCTTTTCTTAAATCCTATAAATTCACCAATAAATCCACAATAAATCACATAAATATTTGGCACATAGAAATTAAATTCCAAATATTTAAATCACACATAATATATTCACCAATTAAATTCCCAAAATTAAATTGAAGGTGGGTCACTCACCTGGAGCACGCAATTAAACCCATGATCCACCATGGGATCAATTCTACGACTCACCGGTGCTTTTAGAACAAAATTCACAGACAGTCAAATAAATTAATATTTTAATCGGGTAAATAATACCCGGTACTCGGGGGGTCAAACACAAATTTTAACCAAAATAGGCGAATGATATACCGAATCGAAGCTCGTGGAACGAGGATTACCAATCCGATCTCCATCAACCCCAATTCCGCCGGAGGTGGCCGGAATTTGGTCGGGAAGCTTCGGCCGGTTTTGATCTTAAGGGATCTTTCAAACGGTGGGGATTTTGGGCAATCTAACCTCGGAAATGGACTCAGAGGGGTCGAAAATAGTGGGATAAAGGTATGAGATGGGCTGGGTTGGTCGGAAACGGTGAGAATCGCCGGAAAAATTTCACCTCGCCGCCGCGACTTCGCCGGCTCGATCTGGGCGCGTCCGGCGGCGGCTGGCCGGGAAATTTGGTGGCTGAGTTCGCGAGGTGGCGGGCTACACCGGTGGCCGGTGCGTGTGGCACTCCGACGACTGAAATCCGGCCAAACGCCGGTCAAATAGGGAGAGGGAGAGAGTCAAAGGAGAGAGAAAGGGAGAAAAAAAAATTTCTACGTATTTTGTCTCTCGGGCTCGGGGAAGAAGAAGGAAAAAAAGAAAAAAAATGAAAAAGAAGGGTGTTTTCCCACGTGGGGAAAAGAAGAAAAAGAAAAGAAAAGAAAATAAAATATATAAAAATAATTAAATAATAATATAACAATATTATTAATTAAAATAATAATAAAATAATTTGATTTTAAACATGGCTGACATGTGGCATTTCACCATGGTGACACATGGTCACCTTCAGTAAGTCACACGTGGCATATCGTTACGCGTTTAAAAATAATATTAAAATAATACAGTATTTGAAAAACTTTACAGGTCCATAACTTTCAAACCATATGTCCAAATCGGACGTGCCGCTAGTCTACGGACTCGTATCGACGAGCACTTCACAACCATGCATGAGTCAAAGCTCAACCTTGCATAAATAAAAAGTCAACTCCGGCACCCCTTGGATAGTTTGGACCTCAACTTGTTTTGCCCATAACTTTCAAACCGTAGCTCCGTTTTCAACGTGCTACCAGTCTACGAACTCATGCCAATGTGTACTTCATAATGGTACCTCAGTCAGTCTAGAATTCCAACCGGATCAAAAAGTCAACTTTTGATCCCTTGGTCAACGGTCAACGGTCAACAGTCAACCTCGGTCAACGTGCGAAAATTCTGACATGGTTCGGGACGGGGTGTTACACTGGTATGCTACCTTACTGGTGAACGCTTGTTACAATCTAATCCCACAATATTCGCATATACAATTGTGATAGTTTAAATGTAAAGTAGGCATTCTCTTAACAATCGAGATATTTTCAAAGCTTTTAGATTCAGGATTTGTTAGAATTTTGAAGGTGAGCGTCCTCTAGTGGAAACAATCCTGTTGATACAAACCTAGAGTGACTTGCCTCTAAACCCATAACAAAGATTGATTTTGACCGTCTGAGTATAAGTTATCAATGGAAGATGTGAGATCCCACATCGGTTGGAAAGGAGAACGAAGCATGGCTTATAAGCGTGTAGATACCTTTCCCTTGTAGATGCGTTTTAAACCCGTGAGGGCTGGGTAGTAAGAGGATCCCCCAGGCCCAAAGCGGACAATATCTACATGCGGGTGGTCTGGGCTGTTACAGATGGTATCAGAGCCGGACCTGGATCGGTGTGCCAGCAAAGACGCTGGGCCGCAAGGGGGGAGGATTGTGAGATCCCACATCGGTTGAAAAAGGGAACGAAGCATGGCTTATAAGCATGTGGATATCTTTCTCTTGTAGACACGTTTTAAACCCATGAGGGCTGGGTCGTAAAAAGATTCTCCAGGCCCAAAGTGAACAATATCTACATGTAAGTGGTCTAGACTATTATAGAAAACCTCGACTTTTTACCTATATTTGAGGTAAGAACCTTGGTATGGTGAAAACACCACAATAGGGTGCAAAATAACCTATTGATAAATCAAATTTAAACTCCACAAACAAGGCTTGAAAAGTTCAATCTAGTTCTTAGAGAATCACTCTCACTTTGAATTAACATTGTAATCTCCTTTTGTTCATGACTTATGTACCTTTAAATAGGCAACTGTGGATGATCTCTTAGAAAGTCTGAACAAAATCTCATACTATCAGACGTATGGTGGGTAAACGGGGGATAATATCGATGGAGATAAAGTGGGGTGTTATATTTATGCTTTACTTTCTCTCTCTAAATTTTCTATCTCTATTCTCTGATGCACATCACACTTTCAACGATCCCTTTCAGCTGCCTCAAGGCCCAATTACTCGAAGTAGAGCCAAAAGATTCGAGGAGGCCTTCTTTGCATTCATGAAAGATCTTGATGTGTTTAAAGAGGAGGACATTACCAAACCCACTTTTGAGAATTCCAAGTTTAAGAACAACTATTTGACAGCCCAAGATCAAGTATTTTTGGTTTGGAAAGTAAGCCAAAATTAAAGGGGGACATTTTGGGCTTGGAGAATTATAAAATGGGCGTAAGGAAATTGCAAAATGGGCTGTTGTTGTGCTATTTTAAGAGACTAAGTATTTTAGAACGTCTGAGCTATGTAATTTGATGCTAGCTAGACCCAACTAGGTTAAATTAAGCATTTAATTTTATCTTGGTAACTTTGGACGTGTAATAACTATATAAGGTAATTCTAGCTGGTTTAAAATAAGTCAAAATAATCTTTAATGTTTTGTTTAGGGTTTCTAAAGAGTCTTAGACTCCATTTAAGGATTTTATTTTTCCATTTGTAAGTAGATTGGTTATCTTTGAATGAAATTTTATCTCATTGAGAATTGATTTTTCACTGTTATTTTTGGACCTCCAGGTTACTCACTTGAGAGTGTCTTTATACTTATGGTTTTTATCTTCCACAGATAAAGGGTCATAAGTCAATACCATAAGTTCCTGCCTCTAAATAGGTAGTGGGTCTTGGTTGGATATATTTTATTTTATTTTAATTTTTTTTTCCTTCTGTTTTTAAGTTCCTTGCAATTGTTTTTCATCCCATCTCCATATCCAATCACCATCTGGTTATTCACTTTCATTTCATTAACTCAAAATCATCATCTCACTACCATACACGCATCCGTGAGTGGATCATTCTCTCTTTAAATTTTCTCTCTCCACTTTCTCTTTCTAAATTTTCCATCTTATTATTTTCTCTCTTATAAATAAAAATGGAGAGAGAAGATGCTTAGAGAGAAAGTGGAATGAGAAAATATGCAAAAGAAAATGTAAAGAGAAACTAGGAAAAGAAAATGTAGAAAGAAAGTGGAGAAAAATTGTAGAAAGAGGAAGTAGAGAGATAATATAGAGATATAAAATGATAAAATAAAATATATAAAGAAAAAGTGAAGAGAAAGTGCAAAGAGAAAATGTAGATAAAAAGTTGAGAGAGAAATTGAAAAGATAAAATGTAGAAAGAGAAGGTAAAGAGAAATTGGAGAGAGTGAGTAGAGAGAAAATGGGGAGGAAAAGTAGAGAAAGAAAGTTAAGAGACAAAAGTTGAGAGAGAAAATAAAAATAGAAATATAGTGTGAAGGATATTTTTGTATACAAAATTTGTTGCTATCAATGATTCATGTGTTGATTATAATATTCAACCAAAACATTGGAATCCATTTCACCATTTTCATTCCATTCCATTACATCAAGGATTCTTGCAACCAAACATCACATTAGACTGTCAAAATCCAAATAGATTTGGGATCCTAATTATATTATTTATAGGCCTATATAAATGCCATAAGCCATCATTAAAAAAGATACATTGATTTTCATTCTACACACTTATTTTCTGGCTTTTCACAAGAATAAATTCCCTTTTCTGACTTGACAATTGGAAGGTCTTAGGTCAGTGCCCCCAAAGGACTTAACGATGTTTTTTCTTTTTGTTTTTTTAAGGGTTATAATTTCTTTGATGGTAAAGATGGGTGCACGAACTTGATTATTGATTTTTTGCATCAACAATTTGGCATGCCAAGTAGAGGTTTAGTCAAAATCTATTCCTCGATTTTTTAGGCATCCTATATCACTTGTTGAAAACCTCAAGCATGATTAAAAGCTTAAAACAATATATATATATATGACTTGTCGATTTTATTTTGCTTTCTTACTATAGTGGTGGTCTATAAATTGGAGACTATGCACACATGTTCAAGTTAAATCCATTTGGCCTATATTATTATGTAATAGCACGCACCAAGAAAACCAGAAAATTTGCAACTTTAACTGAGTTTGACCAACAGGATCGCACATGGGTCACAAGGTTGATTTTTTTTTTTATGATCAGGTTTTGGTTTTGACTAGCTTAAATATATTATTTGCATAGGGCATGCTAATAAGTGTTCATATACTAGTGATATGCCTAATTCTGATTTACAATTTAAAAGCTATAGATCTATGTAATTTGTACATGAGTATTTTACCAGTGTCTAAAACCAATGCCCTTTTTTTGTCTTTTTTGGACCTAGGTGTATATATACTCATAGGGATCTACGCTTGGGAAGAAATACCCATTTTGTCCTACAAAACACAGAAAACCTGTGACTAACACGCAAACCCGCCGGTCCACCAAATACCTCACCCATGCAGCTAAGGATTTCACCAAAATTGACCAAGTTTCAGCAAAAATTAAGCTACAAGTGCCCTACTTCCACCATGCCCATGGAATTGTTCAACCCACCAACATCTCATTGGAATATGGCCGGACGCACCTGGATCGACCATTTTTTGGGCAAGGCACAAGTTTTCTAATCATCGATTTTTTATTGGATTTTTGCCATTATGCCATTGGTCCCTCCCCTCATTTTGGACACCCTAATTTCAAATATGGCCTCCTTTTGCCTCAATTCTTCATCGTTTGAAAAATTTATGAACCTCAAGTTTGGCCAATATTCTATGTATATTTTATTATTTATTAGAATGCATATGATGTCTCTTATTTGTACACAACATCATTAATATATGCATACTTATATATAGATACATATAATGGATTTGTGCCTATATTTGCATAAAATTCATGCAATTTCTAGCATGAAATACTTCATTGTAAATGGGGCTACTCTCAGACTCCAATGAAGCATCCAAGAGTCCTATCATATTCGGTAGATATGAATTTAAATCACTCCCTAAATATTCAGCCAAGTAAGGAAGGTACATCTTGTCAGGACCCGTCCAGAATTCCTTCCCCGGAACCCTAGACAAGCCCTGATCCCAGGGAAACCCTACCGGACCCTCCAATGGAAAATCCGGCAGAGCCTCCCCTAAGGGATTTACTTACCACAAATTACCTGCACTGAAAACACACTTCTATACTCATCCCCTTATTCCTCCCGCAAACTACAAATTGATTCCACAAATTGCAGCACATCAAAATAAAACAACAGCAGCAACCCAGTGCATTAAAAACAACTACACGTCCAATACAGTATACAGAGCATTATACAGAAACATGTGAAATTTATAAAATGACAGATAAAGAAGCAATACAAGTTCAAGAGGAAAAAGGGAAGAAAAACTTCTTGAACCTTCGGCAACGAATTGAGACGTTGGGCTCGCCCCGGACAATCAACGTCTCCAACCTGGACCTAGGGGAACGGAATTTAAGAGTGTGAGATGCTAATCATCTCAGTGAGTGACCCTATCTACTATACACCTTTAATATTAATAATATAAAAATAAAAGAATTTAACTAACCAGTACCGAACAATTAAATAAATAAATAAATAAACAATTGAAGTAATACTTTCTCTCAAAACCCTCACTATTCACTCCGTTGGAAATGTTCCCCTTTTAAAAATACTTTCACAAAACCCGATGTACGTACTCCCCGAAAACCAAGGAACCAAATAAATTAATAAACAACAAATAAACAAATAAATACCCCAAATATAAATAACTGCAATAAATTATAATAAATAATTTTAGAACACCTTTGGGGTTTAAAACATTATTTGCAATTTACACCGACGCACCACACCATATACCGGTGATGCCCTCCGATACCCAGCGTCCTGAGCACCGACTGGCGGGGGGTTAAAGAGAGAAACCTGCAACGGTCACTTCGGCGTCCCGACACTACCGCTGCTAAAACCATCAACCGGGCCAAGGAGGGGGGCGGCTGTGCACAACAATAACCTTGCCTGCCCACGGTCCAATGGCAACTCACGGGTGAAGTAATAACCGCACGCTAAACCACATAATAACCGCGTGCTACCACGTGTCCATACACCATACACCAGAACACCAATATTGTATGAGTGCGTCTAAAAATAAACACTAACAACCAACCGTACCGTTTTTCAAAATTACCGTGGGAAATACATTAAATTACCACACTTACCATCCCACATATTTTTATTAAATAAACCGGTACGAAACAGCGATAACAACAAACCACAATTTTCTCGAAATACGAGATGCAACCATAAAAATACCGCGGGCATAATTTATAAAATTTAAACAAATATTTTCATAAAATATTAACCCAATTATGCCCGGAAAATTAATACTGAAACCACGTACAATTAATACCGAAACATACTTTGCTCATGCATAATAAATTAAACCACAATATAACCATAACCAAATTATACCACATGAGCATGATTTAAATACCAATTAAACATAATTAATTGCCCAAAAATGATGTAAAATCCAGACACAAACAATTACTGAAAATACTTGCTCATGTGTAATAAATACCATTTAATCACAATAAAATAATAATCGGGAATTTTCTAATGACCCCAAAATTTCATTTAGCACCAATGGGTAAATATATATATAAAATAATATTTTTCCCAATTGTATTTAAAATACACCACATGAGCACAAATTACAGATATCAATTTAATACCACATAAATACAATTAATTATCCCAAAAATATTTTTAAAGGTGGGTCACTCACCTGAAGCACGCAATTAACCCATGATCCACCACGGAATCAATTCTACGACTCACAGGTGCTCCTAGAACAAAATTCACAGACAGTCAAATAAATTAATATTTTATTCGGATAAATAATACCCGGTACCCGGGGGGTCAAACACAAACGTTAACCAAAATAGGCGAATGATATACCGAATCGAAGCTCGTGGGACGAGGATCACCAATCCGGTCTCCATCGACCCCAATTCCGCCGGAGGTGGCCGGAATTTGGTCGGGAAGCTTCGGCCGGTTTTGATCTTGAGGGATCTTTCAAACGATGGGGATTTTGGGCAATCTAACCCCGGAAATGGACTCAGAGGGGTCAAAAATAGTGGGATAGAGGTATGGGACGGGCTGGGTTGGTCGGAAACGGCGAGAATTGCCGGAAAAATTTCACCTCGCCGCCGTGACTTCGCCGGCCCGATCTGGGCGCGTCCGGCGGCGGCTGGTCGGGAAATTTGGTGGCTGAGGTCGCGAGGTGGTGGGCTTGGATGGTGGCCGGCGCGTGTGGCACTCCGGCGACTGCAATCCGGCGAAACGCCGGTCAAACAGGGAGAAGGAGAGAGTCAAAGGACAGAGAAAGAGAGAGAAAAAGCTGCGTTTTGTTTATCTGTCGGGCTCAGGGAAGAAGGGAAGGAAAAGGAAAGGAAAATAAAGAAAAAAGAAAAAAAGATAGAGTTTTCCCACGTGGGGAAAAGAAGAGAAAAAGAAAAAGAAAAAGAAAAGAAAAGAAAAGAAAATATATTAAAATAATTAAATAATAATATTATTATTTAAAATAATAATAAAAATAATTTGATTTTACACATGGTTGACATGTGGCACTTCACCATGGTGACACATGGTCACCTTCATTAAGTCACACGTGGCACCTCGTTACGCGTTTAAAAAATAATATTAAAATAATACAGTATTTGAAAAACTTTACAGATCGATAACTTTCAAACCAGATGTCCAAATCGGACGTGCCGCTAGTCTACGAACTCGTGCCAACGTGTACTTTGTAACGGTACCTCAGTCAACCCAGAATTCCAACCGGGTCAAAAAGTCAACTTTTGACCCCCTCGGTCAACGTGCAAAAATTTCCGACATGGTTCAGGACGGGGTGTTACACATCTAAACTTCTTAAATTACAAAGCAATTAGGATTTTGTCATCAAAATTGTTTAATTCCAAATAAATTGGAGATCCTAATTATATTATTTTTATATATAAATTATATTTATTTTATTATATACTTTTTTCTTACTTGAAAGTTAATTGTGAGCCTATATAAAGGCCAGAAGTCGTCATTTAAGGAATGCTAATTTTCCTTCTACAAGCCCATTTTCTTGCTGTTCATAGGAAGTCCAAATTCCCTCTACTAGCTTAACTATTGGAGGGTCTTTGATCGGTGCCATATTGCTGCCGCGAAGACCTTCTAACGGTGTTTTTTCTATTTTCCAGGCTCATAGTCTTTTCAATGGTGAAGGAGGGTGCATAGACTTGATTGTTGATTTTTTTGCATCAACAGATAGCGCTTTTACATATATTTTTCCATTTGTGGTAAAAATGATAAATTAGTACTTTCTGTATTAGGCAAACGAGAATCAACCAAATTAATATGGTCATTTTTGAAAATGATGCGTATGAGGTGCTTGTGGAATGTTAGCAACAAAATAATTATGTAAGCATGCAATATATAACATATATACAGTATTAGATATTTACCAAAAATATATATATTTAGAATTGAACTCACATTAAGACAACCTGATGATTTTACATCCACAGGAAGGGGAGAATTTAGTGCACCATAGAAACAAGTTACACACTCAAGAATTTCTCAGATAGGCAAAATTCCTATCTAGTCAAACCCCAATACAAATGAGTTCCAAATACTTACACATATCGAGTCTTTAAACTCCAGCCTATCTATCTGTCTCATACGTTATGTATTTCTCACAACCTATCACCTCTTTTACACTACAGTTACGAAGATATGATAAAAACGAAATACATAATAGATAAGCTATATACCAAACTCATTTAAATCGAACTTTTGGCTAAACATTATCCACATTTTGATTCACATCTCACACTAACAATAGGAAAAGTAATCAGCAAAATCTAGGTGCCATTTAGTAAACAAGTCCAATGGAAACTGTTGTATGCAATTTGGCATCAATTGCTTTACCAATATATGCTATAGAAAGAAAGGCAAGGCACTTGCAATGTTCACGTCGTTAAGTTTGTTTATGTTAGTTTTAGACTGTCTTGTTCATGATTGTAAATGTCTTCTTACAGGGAGTTCATTAAAGTCACATCCTTCTAAGCATGTGGGAAGCAGAGGTTCCAAGAATCAATATTTTTACTTTGAAAAATTAGCAGAGGCTTTAATTCTTCAACAACCCTGATCATATTATTTTGCAGTATTTAGGGCGTGCTATAATTTGTGGAGTGTCCTTATTCGTTGTTATTATTTTTCAGCTTGAATCTGGATCATGTTACCATAAAATTTGACTCTAACTTGCTTTTCTTCTACTGATAGGTCACTGTCTTGGTGTACTGCAAAAGGGTCACAACTTTGGACACACACCAATTGGCATCGGAGTTCAAAGTCAAGCTGATACCTTCATCTTGCTTCGCATGGCATTTGATTCACCCAAGGTAAGTCTAGTTGTTAGCAGTGATGCTTTGTTTTGATAAACGTGGATAATTTGGGTTTCTTAGTTAATTTTGCTGCGACTGCAGGTCCATCAACTGAAAAGAGACTTGCTTGAGGCCATATACTATCATGCACTAAAAGAGTGCTTGTGAGTTAGAAGCAAACGAAGGCCCTTACGAATCATATGAGGGCAAGAAAGGTATAGGAGTAATGATGTAGAATTTTGCCGTCTATTAGAGATTTTCGTTTCAAAAGTTATAAACATCTTACTGTTTTGATGAATGTTTAAACATTTTGACTAACACATCTAGGGTACAAGTGGATTGTGGAAGATTTTTGCCTTCATCTCATGCCATGAAATTATGTTTGTAAATTGTAATTTTCTTTTAAAAAAATGCTATAAAAACTTCATAATTCAAACGTGCCAATCTAATTTCTTTTTCACTAATGGGCATATTTAATTACACACTATGATTTGTCACTGAGAAATTTGTAGCTATAGATAAGATATTTTTGGGGTGTCGCAAGAAACAATATGTTCAACGACATTCCATGGCTGGAGTCTCCCTTCCAAAACAAGATCATCGTTCTTTCTCCACCCGTTCCAATATTTAGAAGTATAGTAAAGGTTTCCAGAGGCAGCAGTAGTGCAGTAGATTCATACGTTGTTAATCTTGCTAACGGCTTCAACTTTCTTGTTTCGATGCATGCTGGACTTCAACTTGCCCAGCCAACGTAAATGTTGTTTCTATGTCAGAGCTCCAACAGAAAGGGCCTGACAGGAGTTTGGTTGGTTGTAGAAGTGCTTCTTTGATGTTCAGTTAGACAGTTTCGTTGCACTACAGGTTCTTATATATGGAACAGCTACTAGAGAGATATGGTCTGATGAACAACTCTATATTCTTTGAGAACCAATTTCCATTGGCTTATAGCTATGCTTATTATGATAAAATGACATGTTTACTTGCTCTGGGAATCTTAGTTATGTAACCACTTTCTGTCCTTGAGATATATAATATACATAGAGAGAAAGCTTTATATATTCTCTCCTATGTTATGAACTTGTATGAGAGAAGACTAAATAATGCGATCCTTCTTATTCTATATCCTTGTGTATTTTACACCTTGTTTATGTTTGCTTCACTTATTTAAATCTGTTAGTAGTAACCAATGACCACTCTTTCCTCAACCAATGATCGAATCTATGTGACAATGATCTTATAATATTTGATACCTATTAATATAAATCCATTATAGAAAACTAGGAACTATGAAATATTTGGTGGATCTCTTTTCTCTTCTGATCTCTCCTTGGTCTTATATTGTTTATTGATTTGTTTGATTTCTTGGAAGCATGATCTTGAGAAGGACATAAAAACAGCGTGCAGGCCAAAGCTTTTAGACATATCGACCTTCCATTACTAGAGATTCTTCTCCTCCAGATTAGTTCTGATGTCTGTCATTTGTAATTGTGTTACGCTAACATTGCTTTTTGTGCAAAACTTGATATCGTATCGTAACTTTCGAGGTTGATTTGTGTCTAGCTTTGGCTTTTTTAGATATTAAAGGAGATCATGGTATTAAAATGCCATTAAATCTGAGTAGTTCGAGGCCATGTCGCGGGATACATACTAAGCTATGGCCAATTGATCAGGTTCATTCACTTTCTGAAATATGATTCCACGTCATGCATATAATACGTACCTTCAGATTATTTTCTTCATTTTCATACTAATCTCCAACAAAGGTTGATTCATAAAATATGGCGCGCCTATTTTCAGCCTATTGTAACTTTTGTCCGTAGAAATAGATTGCTTATGTAATAAGGATATCCTTTAGAATTAAGACTAGGATAGATTAATGAAAGAAGAAAGGATGAAATTTTTATGGATCAATGCACAAATTTAGGTTTTATTTTATTTTATTATTTTTGTTTTAATTTTTTTGGCATATTCGGTGTGTTGGCATATTCTGTGTTCTTGGGTCTTATAATGCTTTTTTTTGTATGAGTTATGTGAGATAGGTTAGTAGTAAATAGTAATCTCAAAAAAAAAAAAAAACAATTATGTTAGATGGAAAAATGTTATTAGTTAATTCTTTAATGTTTAATTAACACAATCAAGAGATATATTAATGACCATTGGCAGCTAAACAAAAAACAAAAAATGTTAAACAACATTAATATTAGTGTGTGGAATTTCTTTAATTTATATGTATCAACTTTCAACTTGATTAATTAATCTCATCTTCAAATTATATGTTCACTCTTGTTTCAAAGAATAAAATAAAATAAAAAATAAACTAAATGTTCTCTCATCTATTAGATTTTATATTTCGTTGTTATAATCATATATATATTCTTTCCTACCCCCCTGCGTATCAATTAGTTTTTCATTAATTAGACGAATCGTACTATTTCAGAATTTTTCACAATATTGCGTTCAAATTTTTTTTAGTACACATGAAATTAAATTTGGGATGTCAGTACTGTATAGGCCTTAATTAATAATTTTCCCCAATTAATGAACTGACAAAAAGCTCTCTCTCAATTAGCACTCAAAATTCAAAACATATTAATTGAAGTCATGATGATGCACCTTACTGCATGGATTAATTACACCCTCCTGCCAAGCACATAATTAAGAAAAAAAAAGTTTGAGAGTAATCGATGCTATTTTCTTATTATTGTTTGTCTTCTGAGAAAATTCTCAAAGACTTACAAAAAAACCATAGAAAAACAGCTAAGCTCCTCAACGTAGAGAGGCTTGCTCATACAGACAGAAAGAAAACCTGATCAATCAAAATAAGACAGCTGGCAACTAATTAACAAACTGTTAACCAACGAAGTGGAAACAGAAATTGAAACAGAAACTAGTTGACGTGGAGGCTGAGCTAGAATGATAAACTCCATACCCTCCCTCAAGTAGATTATTCTATGAATGTGATAGCTTGAACACCTTGACAAACAGAAAAACTCAAAGACCCTCCCTTCAAGCAAGAATCAGGAAGAAGCTTAGAGAAAGAAACTCAACAGATACCACACTAAGTTTATTTTGCAAGAAGAGAAAACAAGTAGTTCCCAAAGCTTTTGTGAAAATATCAACAGTTTGTTCTGCCATTGGAACATAACGAATTTCCAACTCTTGATTTAAAACTTTATGACAAACAAAGTAAATGTCAATCTCAATGTGTTTTTTACTACCATGAAAAACTAGATTTGAAGCGAGTGCTGCAGCACTAAGATTATCTGACCAGACAATAGGAGATGGTAATTCAAATTGTAACTTAGAAGCTAGATGAGATAACCAACTAAGTTCACAAGTGATATGAGCCAAGGCATGAAATCAGCTTCAGTACTAGAATAAGCAACAACAGACTGCTTCTTGGAACTCCAACTAACAAGGTTAGGACCAAGAAAAACGCAGTATCCATTACATGGTTGCTGATCACTAGGGTTGCTTGCCTGATCACTATCAACAAAACCACGAAAAACCAAACGATCAGTAGGAGCTTTTTTCTCTAAGAACAAACCATGATGCAGAGTCCCTCTGAGATACCGAAGAAGCTGTTTGCAAGCTTCCCAATGTATAGTACGAGGTGACTGTACAAATTGACACAACTTGTTGATAGAGAAAGCTATCTCCGGTTGAGTAATAGTGTGATATTGTAAAGCACCAACAGTACTCTGATATTGCTCACGTTCAAAAAGAATATCACCATAATATAAAGACAAATGTTTGTAAGACAGCATAGGAGTGGAGTAAGCTTTAGCTGTATCAATCTTGGTTTTAACAAGTAAATCTTAAATGTATTTTGTCTTAGACAAAAACATGCCACTATCTATCTTTTTTAATTCCAAACCAAGGAAGTAAGATAAATCTCCATTATCTTTGAGTGAAAACTCTCTATGAAGTTGAGTAATAAAAGTAGTAATGAATTCTAAACTTAAACCTATGATAACAAGATCATCCACATATACAAGAATGAGCACATGCACTATTGAGGTTTGAGAATGAAAAGAGAATTATCTGCCAACCATGCTAAAATAAAGCTATCTTAAGTTTATCAAACCACGCTCGAAGAGCTTGCTTGAGACCATACAAAGCTTATTTAACTTGCAAACATAATCAGGAAATTGGGCACTTATATATCCTTCAGGTTGTGTCATATACATTGTTTCTTGTAGATCACCATTTAAAAGCACATTATTGAAGTCCAATTGACGTATAGACCAATTATAGTATAAAGCACTTGAATAGTAGTGGGTTTGACCGCTGAACTGAAGATTTCAAAATAATCAAAATCTGGTTTTTGATGAAAATCTTTTTCCACAAGTCTTGCATTATAACTTTGAATAGAACCATCTGCATTATATTTGACTCAATACACCCATTTATTTCCAATAAATTTCATATTTGAAGAATAAGAAAATATAGTCCATGTATTATTATGAACAAGTGCATTATACTCAGCATCCATAGCACTTTTCATTATGGGTTTTGAAAAGTTTCCCTCACAGTATTGTTGTATTTGAACTTTTCTTGACTGATACATACACCTTGGGTTTTATAATACCACTTTTAGAACGAGTCTGCATAGTGCGCGTATTATGCAAAATAGGTAAGTCAACATAATTTTAATTTCAGAAGAAGTTGAGAATTCTGATTTTTGAGAATGGCAAACATCGCTGACCTTCAGTAGAAGCAATGGTAGATACAGAAATAAGATCATGATCAGAACTAGATTTTGAGAATGAAGATCTACTTAGCTCATGAGAGCTCTTTTGTGATGTTATAAACTGATTATGAGGAACTGTTGAACTAGACTCAAAAGAATTTGTAGGAATAAAGGATTGAGATGGAGATTAGAAAGTCCTAGTAATATTCTTACTTGAAGATGATATCTGAAAGTTTGTTGGAGTTGTGGGTGTAGTATATACTTTGAACTATTGTGTATTTGAATATTAATCGTAAGGACAGGAGAAAGAAATTTCAACATGTTGACTTTTTGAAATAGAATCTTCAGCAAAAGGGAAGTTAAACTTATCAAACTAAACACTTTGTGCAATATAAAGTCTTCCAGATGGATGTAGACATTTGTATCCCTTTTGTTCAGTTGACTAATCAACAAAACACACTTTGAAGTTCGAAACTGAAGCTTTTAATTTTGATATGGTCTCAATACGGGTAGCAAGTGTAACCAAAAACTTTAAGAAAACCACAGTCCAACACTTGATTATATAGCTTCTGAAAAGGACTTTTATAATCTAAAATCACTATGGAAGTTTTGTTAATCAAATAAATAGCATAACTAAATGCTTCACACCAGTTCTTTAGGGTCATATGAGCATGAGCCAACAAACTCAAACCTACCTCGGTATTATGTTGATGCTTCCTCTCTACTTTAACATTTTGAACATGAGTATGAAGACAAGGATGCCTAAAAAGAATTCCAAATTACTAAAGAGATGGAATAAAACTATGAAATTTGCACCCAAATTCGACTGTATGCATTTCAACTTTACACTAAATTGTCTCTCAACCATCCAATGAAAGTGAATAAAACATGACAAAGCATCAGACTTCAACTTTAAAGGATAAACCCGAGTGTATAAAGTATGATCATCAACAAAATGGCTAAATATTTATAACCATCTCTAGACAAACAAGGTGTTGGACCCCGCAGATCAGTATGCACCAAATCAAGTATTTTATGGTTAATATTAGAAAATGAAGGAAAGGATTCCCAGCATTGTTTACCAAAAGGACAGGTTTCACAGAAACAAAGAATCTCTTTATTAAAAGAAGATTTATTACAAAGGGTCAACACTTCTTGTAGTACTACAACTGAAGGATGTCTTAATTTCTGTTGTAAAACATCAAGATTGTCATCAACATTCTTATTACTGTTGACAGCAAGAGCATTATAAGGAACATCAGACAAATATATCTTTTAAACTGGAGGAAACAATAATAAAGTTATTCTTAAAAGGAAAACAACTACGAGGAGCATATTGATCAATATAAGACTTCATTTTAGAAAGAGCTTGAAATCCAAAATCTGCAATTTGTTGATTATATAAAGGCTCCTTATTGGAAATCACAGTAGCTTTGACTTGTTGACAGAGATAAAGCGTCTTTTGATTAGCAACTTCTTGAATCACAATAGAATTTGATCATGGCAACTCCAATTTGTATAGTCCAGCATAAATAAAAAATGCCTTTAAAAACAACCACTCCAAACTTCTTAGCATTAAGCAAGCAGTAGTTAGCATGAAATTCCACCACAATATTGTTATCACAAGTCAACCTTGAAATACTAATTAAGTTCTTAGCAATTGTAGGAACAATGAAACTATATTTGAAAAGTATTGAATAACCAAATTGACAAGTAATTATAGTATTATCAATGCCAACAATATCAATACCTTGACCATTTCCTATCAATAGTTTGTTCTTACCATTATAATCGAAGTGCTGGAGCAAATGATGCTTGTAGCTGCTACATGATTTGTAGGCCCACTGTCAAGATACTAGTTTGGGTCTCGAACCAAGAGAGGAGTGGTAAAAAGAGCTGAATGATTCTTAGAAGATTTATTATCTCTTGGCAGTCCAATATGTGAGGGTGAAACAGCCTGTGAAACTGATCCTGGGTAAGGATTCCACTGTGGCATGTTAGGAATCAAAATCTGACCAACTGATGGTACAAAACCAGGTAACATAAAGGCCAAATTTCTTATTTGATGCCCAAATTGATTGTTAAATGATGTACCATATTGAAAAGGTGATGATAACTCATAACCTCAAAACTGAAGCAAATTACTCATAGCAAATGGTGGTACTATGGAACCTGGCACAGAATGAGGTGATTTGCTACGTCTAAAATAGCAAACATCAACAGTGTGTCCCATTCGGTTACAAATTTGACATTAAGGCCTTCCATTTTTGTACTTATTTTGTTTTTAGACTTGAGGCAACAAAGTCATTTGAAGCAACAAAAGCATTTGTTGTAGTTACAGAGGAAGAAGATTTAATCGGTAACAAAATGGTATATCATTCAGAGGGTTTTTGTTAACCAAAAAGTGCTCTTGTGTAGCATTAAACACAGAGGTATAATTAGACACGGAACCTAAGGGTAAATCGTGAATTTTTTTATGTAACAGATTTGGCCCAACCAAATTCACATCAGAGCTTACAAGATTTAGTTCAAAATCCATCACACCAGCACAATTATGAACTTCAAGATGATTTTCATTGCAAAGAAAATGTTGTTTTACCTCCTCAAGACTTAAGGGTGTTGAATGTGTTTGCAAAATGACTATTAACATTTCATACTCTAGTCCAAGACCTCCTAAGTTGTAAGAAACAAGATTTTCTTCTAGAACCAAACCTCCTTCAGTTGCCATTTAATCAGCTATAGACTTCATCCTCAAGAAATATGAAATTATATTGTCCGATCCCTTTTCATATTCTGCAGCTGAATACGCATCAGTAGCAAGTTCTTCTTTGATTTGGAATCAAAACTCAGTTCAAGACCTCGCCAAATTCGACGAGAAGTTTTCAAATGTATCACCAATCTAGCAATAAAAGGCAAAATTGCTGCTACAATCCACTTTGAAGTAGTTGATCCTGTAGAATCCAAAGCTGCTATTTCGAAGAGTAACAATTAGGAATCTTATCTTCAATTTCCCACTTCAGGGCACCAATTTCTTACATAAACAGTGGTTCATATTTGAGTACAAATTTGTCCAGCTTATGGCCTCTAAGAATCAACAAGACTTGAAACTTCCAGATTAGAAGATTACCAGCATCAAGCTTAAGTGTTGTATTGGGAAACAGTGAAGCAGTAATGAGTGTGCACAAGATCGACCTCTGATGTACTAAGAGAAGTATTGTTGAAATCTACCATTGTTGAAGATATCTTGGTTGCCATTGATAAGATATCTTGGCTGCCATAATCAAGCAGAGGATGCGGAACTTGATCTGCCATTGTTTATTTTCCGAGAAAATTCTCAAAGACTTTCGAAAAGACCAAAGGAAAATAGCTAAGCTCTTCTACATATAGAGGCTTGTTCATACAGACACAAAGAAAACCAAAGCAATCAAAATAAAACAGCTGGCCAACTAATTAACAAACACTACTAACTAACTAACTAAGTATAAATAGAAATTGAAACAAAAACTAGCTGATGTGGAGGCTGAGCTAGAATAATAAACTCCAATACACATTCTAAATTAAGCTAGTTCTCTCCAAACACATTCTATATATACCTATATATATATATATATATAGATAAAGCATTGCTTTGGTCCCTAATTCCCCTCTTAACTTTTATTAAATCCAATATTGGCTATACATTCCACAATGAATACCCAAGTGCTTTTCGGCCTCATTCCACATTTCACCTTCATTTCCTTCCTCTTTGCCTGTAAACTATCTTCGTCTTCTTGAATTTTTCCTTGTTTGCCCATTTAAGTACCAGTGTGTATCTATATATATATATATATATATATAAGCAGAAAGCATTTAATATTTCACCATACTATGATATGGGATATATATTATAGGCTTTTTTATGGACAAGGTGGAGGTTTTCTTCTTATTCAACAATTTAGTTTTCATGTTTTGAGAGAAATATCTAATAATAATTTTCCAACCATGAACACCATAAACATGATTGAATATACAGTTGTTCCATACAATAGTAATACAAATTTTTCAAATGCTATGTTTCATTCCCATGCAGGCACTCCTGTAGCAACAATCAATGTGATTAACTATTGCCAACAATCCATGCCATCATGGCCACCAACTTCAGCCACGGCACAAACACACGTCAATTATTAACCAAATCAAGTGCAACCCATCGACATCCTAGCACCATCGATGGCATGAGTCTAGGCTTGAACGCTTTACTCAATTGATGCTTCCAGCACGTTTACCTGTGCCACTCAGGTAGGGTTGCTTGCAATGCAAGAAACAATATTTTCAGCAAAAATCCAACACTTTGGAGTCTCGATTCTCAAACATGCCCATTTTGCCCTATTGGGAGGTTCCGTGGGATTTTCCATTGCCAATACAAATAGTGCAATAGCAATAGATTCGTACATTGTTAGCCTTGCTGGTGGCTTCAACTTGCTCGTTTTGGTAATCCCCTTAAGGTTGTTATGGTCCATGTCAGACCTCCACTTGCCGACTGACATAAACATTGCTTGTCCAACATTGCTACGAGAGAGAGGACCAAATGGGAGTGTGATCTGTTGCAGGAATGCTTGTTGGGTGTTCATCCTGCCACAGTTTTGGTGTACCAGTCCTTATGGTAAGGTGGAGACATGTTTGCAGAAGAATTACTCTATACTTTTTGAGATTTTGTGTCCACTGGCTTATAACTATCCTTTTGATGATAATTGAGACATTTACTTGCTTTCGTAATCCTGATTTTTTTTTATCACTTTCTATCCTTGAATTACATAAATATATATATATATATATATCTATATATATATATATATAGAGAGAGAGAGAGAGAGAGAGAGAGAGAGAGATAAAGCAATACGTATGTTCTCTTGTGTTATGAAGTTTAAACTTCCGTATGAGAAGAATAAAAAAAATGGATGTACTTTATAACATAGACTTGTCTTTTATTTTTCTGCTCTTTATTTTAACATGTTTGGGTCTATGTTATTTTCTTATTCTTCTTTTTTTTCTTTTTTCTTTTTTCTGTTTTTCTTTTATGTGATATTTATATGATATTTAACTATTAAGGATTAAATTTCATTAAATCTTTTTTTTTAATGAAAATTTCATTAAGTTTGTCAAATTTGTTTTTATTTAACATTTACTAAATAAATTGTTTAGAATAAGGTAAATTTGTTAAAAATTTGACTTTGTTGTTTTTTGTTATGTCATTGGGATTAAATTAAAAAAAAAAAAAAGTGATATGTGAAGGAGATAATTTAAAATTTCTAGGAATATAAACGTATAGAAAATAACTTATTAAATAAATAGAGATATTTTAATGCGTCCACATTGCTGACCCACCTGTTAAATTTGACATTTCATATTTAAAATTCCACATCATTTTCTCCTTCACCTCTCTCTTCTACTCCGTCTTTTCTTTGTCTGGTAACTTTTCCACAAACAACAAACAACTTTTCTTTTCGTCACCATGGCCAACTGCATTAAATGATAAAGGCCAACTTTTCTTTTCGTCACCATGGCCAACTTTTCTGGTAACGTTACCATTATCATTAAACTTTTTTTTTTTTTTTTTTTACTTTCCTTTTTTTCTTCTTTGAAACATTTTTTTTTTTTTAAACGATTCTCTACCCCTGTTTTTCTCCCACATCCCCGTACCCTTTTTGTTTTTTTTTTTGGTTACTTATATAAAAGAAAGAAAATTTTTTTTCTTTGGAACGTATACAAATGGTTTTACAAAAACTAAAATTAATTTTATTAGCTTATGTATTATTTTAATTTATAATTGGTACAGTATTTCTTTTGACTTAATAAATTTCATCAACAATAAATTTAGTATCGAAAATGCATGCAATACAGTACTATAAAATATAAAATGATTATTTTATGTTTTTAATATGCTTCTTGACCAATAATTAGGAATGGTCTAGAATATGATAAAATATTAATTTAAAATTTGAACACAACACATACAACATCATGTACAAAAAATCATTATTGTATAAATCATACAAAAAAATTTTGGAAAAATCATTATGTGTAAATAAATAATTTCTTATTCCCAAAGAAAATAATAAATGCTTCAAAAATTAAGGATAAAATAATATAATAAAACACTTTAGTAGTCTCATGTAATGATTGTACTTGATGTCTCATAGTTCTCAATAAAAATTAAAGCACAAATATGATGTTATGATGTAATATTAAAGTAGTCTTAAAAGCCATTCTCTTCTTAATATTATAGTATGATTGAAGAATAGGATGAAGAAAAACAAATCATAAGTGCTCGAATTGAAGCATCAGTGAAGTCTAGATGGCTGCTCTTTTGCAACATAATAATAATAATAATAAGTATGTGATGTGGGAGAAGAAGAGTTAGGGAAATCGTTTTGGAGAAAAACAAAACCAACCAAAAAAAAAAAAAAAAAAAAAAAGGAAAAACGAAAAGCACCATAGTTTCAAAGGTTTAAAAGCAGATATTATATAATAAAAGTTTTTATTCACATAATATAAAACTAAAATCATGATCGTATATTATGTATAAATAAATGTAAAATCAAACAAAAATGTACTCTTAACACCACAACACAATAGAATATAGATGAAGAAAAAAAAAATCCTAAGCACGTCAAACCGTCATGTACCAATGGAGTTAAAGGCTGATTTACTATATATATATATATATATATATTATATTTATACAACTATAGCAATATGGAAGAAAAGTGGGTAGAGAATTGTTTCGGGCCAAAAAAAAAATATAAAAGTATAGGGTTTCACTAAAAATTGTTAATGATTTATTGGGGAAAAAAGAAAAGAAAAGGGAAACACGCTTTTTTGGAAAAAATAAATTAAAAAAAAAAAGAAAAAACAAAAGCTTTATCATTTAATGGAGTGAGCCATGGTGAAAAAGATAAGTTGTTTGTGGGAAAGTTATTAGATGCAGAAAAAATTGGAGAAACACTATTTTTGAATTGATTGGGAGAAAGGAAAAGAAATTAAACTTAGGAAAGGAAATTATTTGTTAATAGTTTTTATTTAGATTATTAATGAATAGAAGGGAAAAAACTATAAATATAATAAATATTTTTCATACAAAAATAATAAGAGTGATTTTAGAATATTAAAAAAGTTATTAATTTTTTGTCCGTCCATTTGTTGTGAATTTTTGGAGAAAAGCAAGCATGCTTAAAATAAAAAAAATAAAAAAATCAGTTCCTTTCATTTTCTTCTTTTTCCTTCATTTTCCACCTCATTTTAACTATCTAAATAAAGAATTTAGTTTCCATTTTAATAATAATAAAATTAGTAGAAATATAATTATTTTGAAAAAATAACTATTTTTTTGGTTTAGATTTTTATTTTAAAGTAGAAAAGTATATATCTAGAGAATTAAATTTTTACCTATGTGGGAAAATAAGTAAGAAAATTATTTATACCTATAAAGTTGCCATTTTAAAAATCCTAAAAAAAAGAATTTTAAGATTTTTTTAAAATACAAATTTGTTTTTAATTATTATATAATATTGATTTAATTATTTATAAGTTTCAACTTTTTTATTATTCATCAAATATAACAAAATAAAATTCAATTCCCAATAAATTAATTTTCTGAAAATTAAATTTTAAAAATTAATTTTTTATAAACTTTGACATTTTCAAAATTAAATTTCAAAAATCAATTTTTTTATAAATTTTGACACTTTTTAAATGTGTCTTTAAATCTTTTATTTTTTTATATTTTTTTTTATTCCATCAATCCAAATATAGTGTAAAAGAAAGAAATGGGGGATAAAAATAATATGAAATTTTAAATGATATGTCAAATTCCAACAAGTGGGAACAAAAATAAGGATATATAAAAGGACACTGAAGATCTAAATCCCATTTTTATTAATTAAAAAAAAAAAACAAAATAGGATTCACCTTTATTAATATAAAAACGAAATAATAAATTTAATTCAATTAAAATTATGGGTAACTATTTTAGCATTGCAAAAATTGAACATTTTCCATTCGAGTCATTAAATAGAAGAGAATGCCAACCTATATAATTTATATTAAGAGCGTCTCCAAGCAATGGCATCCCATTGCTATAATTATTTATGTCACTTATATATAGAATGTAAAAGAACTCTAAATTTATTCACCAAAAAAAAAAAAAAAACTCTAAATTTAATGGAAAATTATAATTTTGTTTTATTTTTTTTGAATAAAACTGAAACGATATTTAAAATCACAATGAACTTGAAATAAAATTGGAATTTAAACAAGAATGGTAATGACCAATGAAGGAAATCTAACTGGAACATTAAAGTTAGAAGATTAAAATTCTTGTAAAAAACAAAAAAAAGATTGCAAATGAGATGAATTTAAAATTAGTATATTATTATTTATCATTAAGAGTAATCATCTAATGTGCTCATGATAATTGTCAATTAAATAAACATGTTAGCTAAAAATTAAAAAATAAAAACTAAGCTGATAAATAGAATTTTTGAAAAAATCAATCTTCAAAATTCGAAAAAAAAAATTATAAACAATTAATATTTTACCATATCATTTTATATTTACAATTATAAATTTTTAAATTAAAATTTTCAATACAATATATTTCCATTAAAAAAGGAAAAGTCCAAAATTAAACACAATAAACCCAAAAACCAATAAAAGGGTCAAACTATTTGATGGCTCCTACTCATGAGAAACTTCAACATGGTAATCATCACAACATATCTCAATTTCTTTGATAAGGCCCTTCTTTTTTTCCCTTCCTCACAATAATAAAAAAGAAAGTGAAAAAAAGTGAAAACAATATTCCTTGTTTAGTTTTGAAGAAATCAAAACCTCGAATTTATCGACAAAATATTTACTTTTTACACTTTTTCTTTCTTTATTATTAATCAAAGCCACTTTTATTTCGGAATATTATCATATTTCTTCAAATTCAATAACAATAAAAAATTAAAAATTAAAAAAATTGTTTTTCAAATTTCATTGAACTGCCAAATAGGCCTTTGGAATGTCCTTTTGTAGTACGCTGATTTCTGGAAATCCCGTATTACGAAACCGAATCCAAAGACCTCAAAAAAGAAAGGTTTGTTCTTAAAGGCCGTGTTTGTTTGCCACTCTCACTCTCTCTTTTACTCGGCATGGCCAGGACTGCTTCTGGGTCCGCGGCGAGGCCGTCAATGGTGTCGACCATCAAAGCTTACTCACTGCCTCTGCTTCTATTCTTCGGAGCCCTTTTCTTCCAGCTTGTTCTTATTCCCAAATCTTTTCCTCCCTCTTACTACGACGGTTTGTTTTTCCATTACACTCAAAAGCTCTCTCTCTCTCTCTCTCTAATTTCTTTCTGTGTGGGTGATGTTCTAATAATGTTTTGTTTGGTTTGTGCTTTGCAGTTCTGGGTATAAAGAGGTATTCTTCTATAGAAGAAGTGAATGAAGCGTACAAAGAACTTTCGTCGAAGTGGTATTTTTTTTATTTTTTTTTAATTCTTCATTGCATATTTCATCATGTATGAACTTTTTGCCAATTGGGTATTTTTGTAACAAACACCGATATGTTAAAATGTTTTTTTTTTTTTTTTGAAATATTTGTTTTACTAATGATGGGATTCAGCGCAATTATATATATTTCACTTAGTGGGACATATACAAAATCAAGCATAAATTACGGCAACTTTAATGCACTTTCTGCTTAATCATAGAATTCAAAGGGGGGAAAGTCTTTTATGCTAAATTTTGCTCCATTAATTTGTGAAGTTCCTTTCCTTCCCTTCCCTTCTGTGAATTTTTTTTTGTCTCAGAATAGAGTTTATGGAAGTTTTACTTTTACAGAGTTCCAAACCTGAAGATGAATGTAGGTGTACAATGTTTTAAACATTAAAGAAATTTTCAAACCTATAAGCTATCAGGAAGGCATCTATTTAATCATGAGAGGAAGAAGGGAGTAAAGCTATTAGGCAGTAGCATATTGCCTTGAATTCTAAATTTTCATTTGATTGTGTCACTAGAAGTTTTGTGAATAATGTTTACTTACTTTTTTCAAATTGATATGGAAGTTGTCTCTCTCAAAAGGTTGGAAGGGAATTAATGACTCTTGTTGACATCTTTTTGAGTGTTTATAAGCATGCCATTTAATTTTGTAATTTAACCAGGAAATTTGATCTTTCAGGAATTCAGAGGTGGATGTTCCTATTACTATTGATTTATTAAAGGTATGTAAATGATTTCTTTGTGTTCTGGGGTTTATTTATTGTTATTATCTTGCATGTGGGCTGAACTGAAGGTAAAAACACTATAAGAGTGTCAAATAAAGGGGTGATTCATTAGAGTGTCCTCAATGGATTCTGAGCTGTAATTCGTTTTAACTCTATTGAATTTGACACATATCATACAGTGAGAAAGGGCACATTTGAAGGCTGGTTTATCAAACTGTTTACATGTTAACCATATGTTTTTGAAGTGTCTATGAGCTTTATCTCCAAGGACTAACATATAAACCCAAAAATATGATTTTGTCTAGATGCGGAGTAAGCCGTAGGGGTTTTCTACTTATTGTTAATGGGGAAAATTCTTTTGAAAATAATATAAAATTCCTTTTATTAAAAGGAAAAGAGACGAAGAATAATGGTTTTAATTAGGATTTTTGTAATAGATACTTGAACTTAATGAAGCAAAGTTGCAACGATATCAAAATTGTTGTACTATTTCCCAGCCTGGTGTTTAATTCTCTCTCTGATACTGTTATTTTCATAATGCATGGGGATGATTTGCAGATCCAGTATGCTTATGAATTGCTGACAAATCCATTATGGAAAAGGAACTATGATTTATTTGGTCTCGATGAGCAATCAGTGAGTTGTTTACTTCCAGATGTTTAATATGGGAGTTCTATTTTTTGTAGTATGTAGCACCACCCTCTTTTTTTCTCTAATATGTGCGAGCTCTACACTGTTATTGATTGTTTGATTTCTTCATTGTAGCATGTGCTTGACAAGGCCAACCAACAGTATACGGGCCAAAGTTTTTCAAAAATGGACCTTCCATTACTAGATTCTTCTATTCCTGGTTAGTTGATATGGTTGTCACTTGTAATTGCTTTACACTAGCATTGCTTTCTATGGTAAGATTGATTATCATATTGTTGCATCAACAATTTTCAAGTCTGACGCGTGTGCATCCTTGGCTTTCAGATACCGGAGATCACAGTCTTAATGTCATTACCTCTGAGGATTTTAAAGCCATGTTTCAGGATACTAAGCCATGGCTAATTCAGGTCCATTAACTTCCTGAAACATGCTGCCATGTCATGAATATAATGCTTTTAGTTTCTTTTCCTCATTTTCATCCTAATCCCCAACAAAGGTTTATTCGGTGAAGCCAGATTTTCATATCTGTTCTTTATGAAGCATGGCATGTTATGTTTAATTTTTCAGCAGCTGGGTTCAAATGCATAAAATTTATAATAATTTTTCTCTGTAGAAATGGACCTTAGTTGGAAACTAGTTTTGATCTGTATTTGAAAATCTTGGATTCTGTAAAGATATGACTTTACATTAAATGTCCAGTATCCCTGTGTTCTATCCAATATGTTGGTATTTTCAGTTCTTAGTATTAAAAGTGTGGGAAACTATGTCAATTTGATTTATAATTTTTGGTATTTATGTTGTGAAATGATACTTACTTCTAAATGATATGGTTTTTATTTTTATTTTAATGTTTTATTTTATTTAAGGTTAACTCTATTGTCTATGTTCATCTTTCAGTTGCTGAAGGTAAAACAAAATATTGTGTCATCACCTACTTTTGGCTAGAATTTGTATGATACTGCTGTCTTTTGAAGTATATGGTTCAGATCTTATTTCAAATAGGAGTTTTTTGTTGTTTTTCATATTATGTTATTCTGTAATTCGAGTTTATTTTAGTTCTTCCTGTTTTTTACTCATTGACTGTGTATTAAATGAAATTTGGATCAGTTGTACTCATCTGGAAGCAAGCGCTCTGCTCAATTTTCTGATGTCTGGAAAAGAAATGGTATGTTCATATGCTAGTGTCAGTTTGTTTTCCTTATTTACATCTAGAAAGATTAAATTCTTAGTATCTAATATTTGACATGGTCAAGTTTTGTTCACAAAGTTTGGTATTAGCTACCCTTCTCAACCATTTTGCTTTCCACTTCTTCCAGGGGCATATCCTTTTTTGGCAGAAAAAAAGTTTCTTTCAAGTATTGAATGTTATAATTAATCATGGGCATCTGTTCTAAATTATAATTTGCATTCATTATCGACCAGTCTCTGCTTTCTATCTCTTTCTGTTCTAATTTCAAAAGTTTAATTTTAATATAGTATTTTTAATCTGTTAATTCTTATATATATCGTTTTGTAGTGAAATGTTTTTTCCCCTAGTTTTAGTGTTATAATGTTAGTGTTTTATATATAGTATATGTGGTGCTTTCATTTGCATCTATTCTCAAATTATTCATACTTGCAATGAAGCTGTTTTATGTGATGCCTCCAATAATTATATACTATTTATTACTCCTAATTTTTAAATATATTGAGATATTATAGTAATCTAAACAAAAGTTGGAACATAGTAAAAGAATTTATGGGGAATTCTATATAGGACATGGGTCAAATCATCAGTGAGGTACGTAGATTTTGATGAAAAATTGATTTTACTATTAAAGTTGCTTCACATTCCAAGTTTGTCATTCTTAGTTTTTGTTTATAAGAGAGGATGAAAAAGTCATATCTAGAAATAGTTGAAATGGGAATGCATTTCTGCTTAAGTATGATAGTCATCTATATGATAGTCTTTAATTCTGATCTGAAGCACGATTGTTGCTTGAGGAATATGTTCATTAATTATGCTTTCTTTTTCACTCTTTTAAGCTGCTTTGTTGGAGGGAGTTGCAAATACTGCTTCAGTGGAACTTGGAGATCTTCAACTTGTGGCATACCTTGCTGAGAAGAAACCATCAGGGCATCCTTTCTTCAGAAATGGTAAGTTAAACGCTAACTTAGTATCTTTACAGACTACCACTAAGGGAAGCTTGTCTTCTCGCTCAGCTGTAATGTCTTGGAATCTTTCTCCTGTAAAATGAAAGTCATGGGGCGTAGTAGGTGCAGAACATCATACTTGAAAACTGTATGATAATAGTAGTCATAAAATTGCTTCAAGTTCTATCATGATTAATATAGACACTTCTGTACCGCACTAAGAACTCGTCTCTTTATCTCTTGCTTACTTCTAGCATGCTGCTTACCCTTCACTAATGTTGTCAAATCGTGAATCGAAACGTGAATCGTTTTGTTAAAATTGTGAAACGTGTATCGTAAGATACACTCAAGAATTTTGAATCGGCACAATGTATCGTCACTTTACTGTTGCATATCACATCTTATATTATATATATAGTTACATTGCATATCACATCTTATTTTATTATTTATTTAAAATAATAAAAAGGATTTTTATTGCATTTGCACGTGGGTCTTGAAAGAATATATCACATCTTAGTAAATAATAAAATAAAGATTTTTATTCCACTTGCACGTGGGTCTTGAAAGAAATCCTATGTTATAAATTTATTGTTTGTTCTCTTTAACTAATTAAAATTAAAAAGAAAAGAAATAAAATAATAATAAAATTTCTTTCATCTCTACCATTATCGACTTGAGAAGTGTATAATAATAATAATCAATGTTATTTTATTTTTTCTCTTTGACCAATGAAATTTAAATAAATAAATAAATAAATAAAATAATAATAAATTTCTTTCATCTCTACCATTATCATCTTCGTCTTCTTCTCCACTTCTCTAGACTCGAGGGCATCGTTTTCTTCTCCATTTTTTCAATAAATCATCATCTTCTCCATCTTCACCACTTATTTAGTAGATCATCATCGTCTTCTTCTCCACTTCTCCAATAGACTTCTAAAGCATTTTGCAATTAGAGGATTAAAATCAATTGAAGAGCAGGCAACAAGATCAGAAGGTTTGAAATCGGTGAATCGGCTATTCAATTGAATCGTACGATTCACCTGCAAATCGATTCAAACAAACGATTTGTATCGCTTGACATCCATCTCGATACAAATCGGACGTTTCGTATCATGAATTGTTCGTTTTTTAACAAGAATGCCCTTCACCACTTTATTCATCCGCATGCCATATACCCTTCCTTAGAAATTAACCTTTTGAAAAGCATCTTAGTTGGAGTGTGTTTTGAACACTTTATACATCTCTTCAGGTTTTAAATCTTGTCTGTTCTTGCACTTTTTTTGATCCTGTGATACTTTTTAGAAACTTCTCACACCTAACAAATTATCATATATTGGTTAAAAACTTTAATGTTATTGTTCAATTGGTTCTTTTCTAATTTGTAATTATCACATTTCCTATCCATGAGCATTATAACTATTGTTCCAGGATTAAGGGGCTGCAAAACTAGTAGATTATTGTAGGCATGATGGTGGATTTTCAGGGATGAAATGTCCTTTTTTTCTTTTCTTTTTTTTTTTTTTTTTTCCCTTTTTTAATAATTAAAAAAGAAATTTACTTTTCTTTGTAGTGTGTGTGTATCCATTACTTCACATACCTTTAACTATTGTGTCTTAAACACTGAATCTTATTGTACACAAGCACCCCTTCTTTTTTATTGTGTCTAATTGCATTTAAGCGTGTACAGGCATTCCCTCTCTTGTTGCTTTTCCCCCAGGGTGTAAAAACGCTGATTGTCTTATTAGGTGAGTATCTCAGGTTTATATTGCATATTCAAAGCGGTGGAAATTTAATTTTATAGAACTTGAGTAATGCTATGGAATTTCAAAGATTTTTTATTATTGGCTTCATATAGTCGCAAGTTGCGTTTTTCTTTACCTTGCTTGGTAAGCTTCAAGAAGTCATGTTTCCCTAGTGAAGGAGAGGGAGCTTCTAATTTGGTTCTTTGTGTTAGGTATAATGGAGAGCTCTCAGTTGATGCAATTACAGATTGGTTTGCAACGACTATACTCAGTTTACCTCGAATTTTTTACTACACAAAAGAATCATTGGTAATTTATTTTATCTTATTTTCTCTTCATTCTTCTTTGAGATACCTGCACCCCCCACCAAAAAAAAAAAAAAAAAAAAAAAAAAAAAAAAAAAAGAAAAGAAAAGAAAAAAGTGTAAATTTCCTTATAGGGGAAGGTCTGAGACTTCATTTCTTTAACACACCTGTTCCTTAAAAAAAATAAAAAATCCTTCTGGGAAAACTAAATGAAGGGGAAGGTCAGAAAACCCCAAGTGGCCCAATTTGTCAGAAAAATATAATACTTATTCTAATTGAGATTCTGTTAGTGCATCGTCAGAAGGTTTTTTCATTTATTTTGTAATTGTGTTTTCGATCTTTGTTAAACTCATATATTAGTATTATCTTACCGCTTTTGCTTTTGTTTTCTCTTTCTTTAATTTATATCTTAGCCTACCTCAAATATATATGATTCATACTTTCACTTCAGGGACCAAACTTTCTGGCTAAAGCCAGCCCTCATAAGGTACAATCTGAGTTTCAATTTATCACTTATATTTCTATAGATTCATATGATGCATTTTAGTTCTTGTTCTTGGAATCTTCTAATACATATGCATTTGACATTGAGAGTATGGTTGTCAAAATGTGTATCGTTTTGATAAAAAAGTGTATCGTGTATTGTAACGTATCGTGTATCGTTAAATTAAAACATAATATATTTATATATATATATATATAATATTTAAAAAGTTCTTAACATATCATAGAAATATATCATCTGTTTCGTGCATCGGTGATGTCGGAAGCATAACGTTCCTGTATCATTTCGATACAGTGAAATTTCCGATATGGCATGTGGTATGTTATTTTGATTTGAGACGATACGTATCGTGTATTGTACAATACTAATAGCTATGATTGAGAGAAACTAAGAGGCATTAATAATAGGATTTAGTAGACCCCCATTTGTTGAGGGAGGTGATGGTCACAATATTAGCAACTTTCTCCACAACTTTGATTTGAGCACCAAATTCAGTCTTAGAATTATTTGACATTCAAATAAATACTAATTTTGTATAATGTAAATTATTCAACTAAAGATAGGGTACCTACACCTGAAGTAGCAAAAACATGGAGAAGTAAAAATTACAGATAAAGGGATGAGGAAGAGAGGAAAAAAGACGGATATTAGAAGAGATGGATGTGCATCGCAAGTTCCATTCAAGGATAAAACTTAAAACATTTCCATAACTATTTTATTCATATGCTCTGTTGCTCTTCAGTTGGAGAGTGATGTTGCTTAGCAGAGCAAGCGTTCATATATAAATATACATGCATATGCAATATATATACTGTTTCAAGTTGCCACTTGCCACTGCTGTAAAATTCTCGTTTTTCCTACTGTAATAGTCATGGACCATGCATTTTAGTAGAAAAACATAAATACATGCATGTAGTCATAAAAGTTGTCTCTCTTTCTCTTCAGTTTGTTACTTGTAGAGTTTTAATTCTTAATTATTTCATGCTTCTTGGTCATAGGTTAAAGTCATTTTCTTCTCAAAATCAGGGGAGCGTGCTTCTCCATTTGTACGCCAATCAGTAAAAAATTATTGGGATCATGCTTCTTTTGCATTTGTGCTATGGCGAGAAGAGGAATCTTCTGTTTGGTTTAATGCGTGAGTCATTTCGTAGGATGCTACTTTAGCTTTCTATTCTTCTATATTGGATAAAAAATCTATTGATATTGGATCATTGGGAAATTTGTCAATGACAACAGGTTTGAGGTGGAATCTGCACCTGCTATAGTAATTTTAAAAGATCCAGGTGTCAAACCTCTTGTTCACCATGGTACTCAACTCTGTTAACTATTTCCTCTGTAATAAATTAATAATTTGGTGAAAGTTCAGTAATTTCTTATTTAAAAAAAAAAAAGAAAAAAAAAGAAAGAAAGTGCAAGCTCTGTTATAAGCAAAGTTGTTGATTTATGTTGCAGGTGCAGTTAACAATTCACAGTTTCTAAATATTATGGAACATAATAAGCTACAAGGTAGGCGGTTGTCTAACCATCATTTTAATAGTTTGGCTTCCATCTAATTGTATTCGGATCATTTCTGAATTCTGCTTTATTACATTGCATTTGTTAAGAAATTGTCTGACCTGTAGTAACTTTGTCTATTGCTATTTCTTTCCTCTCAGATGCTGTAGGCACATAATAATTTTTAATGATATAGATGCAGCAATTTGACTGCTATGTTTTGGCTTTTTACTTATTTCAATCGATATGTTGTGCCTCCAAACTCTGCTTTGATACCTGTTTGAATTGATACTCAACTTCAAGAAGACTTAACAATGAGCACAAATAACTAAATAAATAAAAGTTTCTATCATTGTGACTGCAAAAGAAATTAAAGTTCCCAGAAATTGTAGATTTTGATGCCAAGTAGATGAAGTTTTTCCTAGCAACATTGATAATTGAAAAGGACGAGGAGCAGTAAGGATCAAGATAGTCCTCCCTTCTTTGCTGCTTCCTAAAAATGGAATAGTCTTTTTCTTTGATACATTTTTATACATCTTGTGGAAAAAAATAGCCCTAAGAAATAATCCATGGACTTCTAAATGATCTTCTAGTCATGATAATAGAATCCACATTATAATGCATTTTAATGTACACATCCCATTACAATTACAGCAGTGGTGTGTTTTTATATCTATGATTGAACTTTATTTTTTATTCTATTTACATTTTCAGGCATGTGTCAAATTTACTGTTCATTTTCCATTTAGTAGTGAAATCTGAAGTGACATATAAACTTTCAAATTTCTCTTTTACGATGACAATTGTATGTTAATTAGATGGCCTGTTTTACTCAAGCTGATGCCACCAGGTGACAAAGCTAATGTTATATATATTTTATCAAATTAAGCTACATGATGTAGATTGACATTTCAATACACATTAGTATATAATTTGATGTAGAGCTTCATATGCATCATTTACCACCGTGCATCATCTACCACTCCTTGGTATCTAGGTGCCACTAATTAGAAACAAAATGGTAAAAACTGTAAAATACCAAATGGTAAAGTGCAGAGGGCGTTTGCAATGAACTTGTTTATTGTTAGGATGGCTGAACTCCATGGGTGGGTAGTTCCCAACAAAATCAATCATTTGAGCTGGTGGCAGTTGGTGGTACATGTGTTTGTTCTCCCATCTGATGACTTAAAATGATCTTTTGTTCATGTTTACTTTAGCTTATAAAGTATTGCTAAATTATGAAGCTCAAAAGGATTGAAAAGTGTCCTATGAGATAAATTTTTAGGTTCAAGGAGGGAGAGGCCCTTTTTCATATATTTAAGCTTATGTTCACAGAGCTTCCTCAACTAAGGAGTACAACATCAATGGAATTGGGTTGTGATGCCCGTGGCTATTCTCGTGCTGGATATGATACCACTACTTGGTACTGTGCTATTCTGGCAGGAAGGCATGGCCCAGAACTCAATAAAATGCGTGAAGTAAGCTTCTTTCCTATGCTTATGTTTTAGACTTTACCCTTTATTATTTAGTCTGTGAATTTTAGCATTTTTATGCTTGAATAATTTTACTAAAGATTTCTTTGGAGATCAAGTGAAATGAAAAATATCGCATGGCATCTCATATAATAATTTCATTTTGCAAGCGATGTGAATTACATAAGTTCATAGACCATGCGCAGGGTCCAACAAGTATTATCAGATAAGACTGAGTCAAGTACAGTGGATGGAGATGAATCTGTAACTACAGCATTGGTTGTGTTCAAAGCTAAACGACTGACATTTGCTTGGCTTGATGGGGAAGCTCAAAAGGTGATATTTTTTTGTTAGTGACGTGTTGTTCTTATTGAACAATGTCTTTATGTAACAAATTGTTGCATCTTTGAACTGTATCTTGTTCTGAGCCAGTTAAATTTTTATTTTTCAGAGATATTGTTTCTTCTATCTCAATTCTGAGACCAGCTACGAAACCTGTGGACCAAGGAGAGATATTACTGATGTAGCTCAACTATTTATTGTGCGTTACAAAAGGAATTCTACCGAAGAGAATCGGAAGCCTGAGACAAAAAGAAACAGCATATGGGATGCATTACAAGAACAGGAACTGGATTCTGCAGCACAGCTTGTGGCAAGGTACAATGGTTCAGCTGAATCTCCAGAGGTACAAACTCGAGTTTTTCCTAATATTCCAGAGTGCTTTAGTTAGCGGCCTTGAATAGTGTGTTTACCAAATTTCTTCTCAACTAAAATTACAATCCTTATTAGGAAATACAAAGATCTTCCTCTGTTTTCCAAGAATTATAATAATTACATATCTTTCTGCTACTCATTAATTTCAAATGTTTTAAATGTTGCACGTACAGTTCTTTAACTTAAACAAAATTTTAATCTTTGGGTAATGGAAGTAGCAATCTTGAATTTATAATTAGTTTTGAGAACGGATATTACAATAAATAATCCGTAATTCATTTTAGAAATTTAAGATGGAAAGATAGGGAAGAAGATTATAGCTACATTTCAAAATTTCCAACATTTTGGAACTGGGAGGTAATTTCATCGCAGTGCGTCATTAGTTTTTCCTAAAAAACCAAGAAGGTTAGTGTATTGTTTTCCACACCTTTTCCTTGTGTAGCTGGGCTGCCTCACCTTTTTTATTTTTATTTTGTATAAATTTATTATTATTATTATTATTAGTATTTATATTATTTGCTTCCTGCAGATTATTAAATGGATATCTCAAATAATCAAGGATGGTGACTCCAGAGATCTTCCCCATTATGTAAACTACTTGCTTGAATGCTTGTGCATATTTTGTAGACAAGTTTTTGGGAGCTTGCTTTTGTATGTACTTCCTTTTTTCAGTCCCTTTAGCGGTCACTAGTCTGGGCTTTAAATTGGTATGGTTTTAGGAACCAGTCGGGATATGATTATAACTTCTCTCACCTTCTCAATCTATTTCTAATGTAGAGAACAAAAACTCCCGATTTAGTTCCTGAGGATGCGGACCCTATTTGGATCAAAAGTTTGCAAAGCATTACTACACTGTCTTCAGTGAAGCAGCGTTTTCATGGTATTATGATAAGAATCTCTGACCACATTGGAGATCCAAGAATTGGCCCCATCTTGCTTCTGGGAGCATTGATGTCTTTTGGTGCCATCTGGCTGCGGAGGAGTCAACCAACTCTTCAATCTAATCCACAGAGTCAACCCAATACTGGGGTAAGTATGGTCATCCTCAGGCATATGGTTGTTAGTGTCAGTGTTATTCAATACATGACATACCATTGTGTTGCAAGTTGCAAGTTTGCAACACTTGTTTGGATACACGATGTGTTTTATGAGAAGGTTGTTAATTGATGTTGCTGAAAATGAAATTTTTAATTAAAATATGAAACATTTGATTGTTTTAGGGAGTAGCTATGCTCAACTCAAGCAACTCCTACAGTTTTTTTGCATGACTAATTTCGTGAGAATTATAGCTAACAACATTAAATAAGTGGACTGATTCAGTAGAAAAATATATTTTAGAGGGGGTAGTAAGATAATTTTTTGGGGTGATTTATGGGGTAGAGCAGAAAACATGGTAGTTATATTCATGTTTAAGATTAAGCGCAGGAACCAAAAGTTATCGTATGGCTACATTCTTGAATGTCTTATCAAATTTGCTATCCTCTTTCCCTTGTTATTATTATTATTATATTATTATTATTACTACTATTTTCTATGATAATCCTGTATCACAAATCTAAATTCATGAATGCAGCAATCTTATTTGTAATCCTTGCAAATCTAAACCTTCCCAAATAGCAGCATCATTTTTGTAACCTCTTTTTTTAGTATTTATTATCTTTATGGTTCTGATGTATACTCAAAAGTTAGTAACCTGTTGCATATGCATATCATTACAGGATGCAAGTAGGCTACAGAAGAGAGATCGAATAAGAACCGGGTCAAATAAAGAACCTCGTCCTTCTTCCATCACAGACCGCGAACCAAAAGATGCTTACCAGATGCCATTTACGGATTCAGATTCTGAGTAGCAGATTCAGTTTTTGGAGTTGATGAATCCAGAAACCAAACATCAAAAACGCTTGTTTATAGAGATTTCACAAATACTAATATATAATTATTGGAAGGCATGATTTTTTTTTTTTTTTTGGGGTAATATTATTGAAAGGCATGATTGTTTGCTTATAATGTGTTAGATAATGTACTTTCTATATCCCTGTTGGTTGTTCAATCTAATTGCATGTCTTTGTAGAGAATCAAGTACAGCAGCGGTACCTAATCACCAGTACAATGTTCAAATATCATAGTTAGTTAAATATGGAATCATATAAATATGTAAATGTTATGTGCATGTATTAATTATTCTGTTTATTTAAAAATGCGAAAAAAAAGAAAAAAGAAAAATCGGCTGAAAAATATGTAAATGGAACGAAAAATATGGATATTTAATATATATTAAAATTAGTTTGATGTATTTTAATATGATAAAATATTAATCATTTGATGTATTTTAAGAGATCAAAAATAGTAAATAATTGAAAGAATAATAAAAAAAAAATAAATCTATTTTTATACACTTTTTTATGTTGTTGCAAAAGAGAAAAAAATAATTGAAATTATTAATTTTTTCAAAATACCTTCCTTTTTTTTTATTTTTTTTCCTTTTTTGTTGTTGGTACTTGTATATTATGGCTATATACTTAATACATATTTTAAACATTTCTCTTCCACAAATTGCATATTTTTCCATGCAAATGAAATCAAAATGAAAAATATTAATTTTTTTAAAAAATATGTAGGCATGCACATTATACACGCACTATTGGTATTACTAATTTACTAATTAGGCCAAATATCGCGTATCTAATCAACACTCATGATATAAACATGAAGTGTAGGTCCTACAACATTATTTACATGAGGTTCGTTTGATTAGATTTTTCTGTCCAACAATTGCATGTAAGATTTTTTATTTTATTTTTTAAGTCCAAATGCTTTTTTCAATTCACAATAATGTCAATATTTATCAAATTTGTTAATCAAATAATGTAGTCAATCAAGTATTAAAATTTAATCGGATTTGTTTTCTATTTACTTATCTATATTTATGTTATATTAATATTTTATTGATAATATATAATAGCATGTCATTTTGTAAATGTGTTTAGTAAAAACTTTAGTACCTATAGCACAGAGTGTTTTAAATTGAGTAATAATAATGCTATAGGTAACAAAATGTTTATTAAATTTATTTACCAGATAAAATATATTAAAATATTATTGATTATCATATTTATATAGTCTAAATATAAAAAAGTAAACCTTAAATGGATAAGTGAATTAAAAAAAAAAAAATTAAATGCTATCACATCATTGTGTATATAAATTTAGTGAACATTTGATAAACTAGCATACTGATCAAGCAAAAGTATGTCATTTTGTAAATGTGTTTGTAAATAATTTGGTGCCTATAGCATGAAGGATTTTTAAATCAAGTAAAGGTAATTAGACTCTTGAAATTAATGTTTATGCAAATTTTAAATAGTCAAAACATGTTTGTAAAGTATAAATGTCCCAAATTTTTATAATTTCCAAAATTTTTGTTTCAAACCATTTTTATAAAACTATTTCAAAATTAGAACTTTAAAATTCAAAGTAAAAGTATTTTAAAAGATAAAGAAAGAAAAGAGATAGTTTGATTTTTGAATTAATGTTTATATAAATTTAAAATTGTCAAAACTTGTTTATAAGGTTATACATGTTAATGTAGGTTTCTTGGTTATATATACCTTCAATTGTAACACCCCGTCCCGAATCGCACCGGAATCCGTGCACGTTGACCGAGGTTGACCGTTGACCGTTGACCGAAGGGGTCAAAGTTGACTTTTTGACTCGGTGGGAATTTCGAGTTGACCAGGGTACCGTGGCGAAGTGCATGACGCCCTGAGTTCGTAGACTAGTAGCACGTCGAAAACGGAGCTACGGTTTGAAAGTTATGGGCAAAACAAGTTGAAGTGTAAACTGTCTAAAAGGTGCCGGGAGTTGACTTTTTCTTGTGATGTAATTATGAGTTGACTCTTGTATGGTTGTAAAGTACTCGTCGATACGAGTTCATAGACTAGCGGCACGCTTAAATCGGACATCCGGTTAAAAAGTTATGGACGTTTGAAGTTTACCGGATACCGTATTATTTTAATATTTTTTTTGGGTCGGTGAACAGTGAAATGCCACGTGTCAGTTTCTGATTGGTCCACGTGGCATGAACAGTGTCATGCAGGGGTTTTATTTGTTAAAACACTCGGGGAAGAGAGAGAAAGAGAGAGAAGAGAGAGAAAGAGAGAGAGGAGAGAGAAAGAGCCACCGCCGGCCACCGGATTTTGTCACTGTTCCGGCCGAGTTACTGTACACGCGCCGGACAGAAAGCTTGCCCACCTCATTTCCGGCAAAACCTCCAAATTTCACGGCGAACGGCCGCCGGACGCGCCCGGATCGGACGTCCGAAGTTTGGCGGCGATTTTTCCCCTCCACCGCCGGCCACCGCGAATCGGCACTATTCCGGCCTATAAACAGTACACGCGCCTGACAGCCTTGATCCTCTCCTCAAGTCCGGCCTACCCACCAAAAATCACGACCATCGGACCACCGACGCGCCGGGATCGGAGCGTTTTCCGGCGAGGGGTCAAAAATCTTCAAACGGTGATTTCTCCGCCGTCCGACCTCCGTTTTGCTCACCGTCGGTCCCGTTGGATTGCTCTCCTCACGATCTACAAATCTGCAAAATTTCACAGCAAACGGCCACCGTCGGAAATTACTGTTCCGGCGACGGTTGCCGGTGACGTGGCGGCCGCCGGAAATCACTGTTCCGGCGAGTACCCCGAAAATTCCGGCCAGCTCCAGTCCGCAGTGTTCGACCTCCTGAACCCAAATCCGACTTCCGTTTCCACCAATTCGCGACGGTTTGGGAGAATTGCAAAGCCGAAACCCGAAAAGCTTCCCGATAAAATTCCGACCCCGTCGGGTACGATCATCGGAAATTAAGACCGGATCTGTGATTAGCATCACTCGAGCTTCGATTCGGTATATAATTCGTAAATTTTAGTTATCGTTTGGTGTTCGCTCCCCGGGTACCCATTTAGGGATTACCCGAATAAAATATTAATATTTGTGGTTTTGGTACTGTGGATGTTTTAGGTGCACGTGCAAGTAGCGGAGTCAATCCTACGGAGGATCTTGATTGAGATACGTGCACAAGGTGAGTGACCCACCTTCAAATTAATTTTGGGGAATTTAATTGATGAATATATTATGTGTGAATTAAATATTTGGAATTTAATTTCTATGTGCCAAATATTTATTGGATTTATTGTAGAATTATTTATGAATTTATTGGATTTAAGAAAATGCGAATTCTACAAATTTATGCCGTGTGGAATTATTTTATGGTTTTGAGGATTTTGAAATTGGTGTGGTTTTAATGGTAAATTGGGCACGATTTGATTTTCAAATATTTCAAGGAAAATATTTGGTTATGTTGGTGATTTCAATTTTTATGAAATATGCCCATAAAATATTATGGGATTTGATTATGATATTTCGAGAAATTATTTATGCTTGGAAAAAAAATGTGGATATTTGAATTGATGGATTTGGGAGTTGGTGGATTTGAAAATCATGGGATTTATGGTATTAATTATAAGGAAATTGTGGAGAATTTCCCGGTTCAAGCGGATGGATTATGCCCGCTATGTTTATGAAAAATGTGAAATTTGTTTTATAATTTAAATTGTGGATTTTATGATTTTTAGATGCACCGTGCACGTACTGGTGTTCTGATTATGTGATATGGTATATGTGATATGGATATTGTGCACACGGATATGATTAGCGCGCAGGTGGGTGTGAGTAGCGCGCGGTTGATATTATGAGGGTGTCCTGTGGATGCCATCGGAGAGGGCGGCCACCCCCCATTGGCCGGGACACCAGGTTAGCAGCGGCGCAGTGGGACGCCACGCGACCGTATGCCGGTTTCTTTCTATAACCTCCTGTCTGGCGGTACCTTGGGACGCTGGGTACTGTTGGCGCCACTGGTATATAGTGGGTGCATCAAATGATTTTCAGAACTGTGTTTTAAAAATAAAATGTTTGGAAACTGAATTGGAATTAAAAATATAATTGTTACCGCTTCTGGTATTTAATTGATGTCTTGGTTTTCGGGAAATATGAATAAAGGGTTTTGTGAAAATGTTTTAAAAGGGGAACCTTTCCAACTGAGAGAATTGTAAGGGTTTGAGAGACATTATTATTTCCAAATAATTATTATTTATATACCTATTACCGTGGTATGATAGTGTAGAGTAGTAGGGTCGCTCACTGAGATGATTAGCATCTCACACTCTTAAATTCCGTTCCTCTAGGTACCAGGTTGTCGGTGTTCACTCGGAGCGGACTTGATCTTCCTCGCTGTATTTGTTCGCGCAGTACCTTGTTCTTCTTTTACTGCAGTTGTAATATTTCGTTCACTTTTGCTGTATTCTGTATTTTGTAGTACTTCATAAAGCTCTGTATACTGTATGGGACACTTATGTATTTGTATTGCACTGGATTACTGTATTTTTATTTTGGAGTGCTGAAATTTGTGGAACCAGTTCGTCGTACTGTGGGAGGAATAAGGGAACAATTATAGAAGTGTGTTTTCAGTGCAGGAAATTTTGTGGTAAGTCCATCCCTTAGGGGAGGTTCTGCCGGATCTTCCACAGAAGGGTCCGGTAGGGTTTCCCTGGGATCAGGGCTTGTCTAGGGTTCCGGTGGGGAACTTTGGACGGGTCCTGACAGTTGGTATCAGAGCATAGGTTCTTGTAATCCTTAGGGACTGTGCATTGCTGTACAGCCCATCCGTAAATTCCTTCCTTTTGTAATCGTGCTTAAGTGTCCCTGTTTCTAAACTCTTGTTTGTTTCTTCAGTAATCGACTACGATGAGTCGGCGGGACACACGTAGAACTCGGGAACGCTCGGCTGAGAGTTCCAGGAGTCGATCAAGCCTTAGAGATCTGGTCTCTCAGCTAACTAGAGCCTTAGGAGGTTCAAGCTCTAGTAACCGATCCGTGGATCAGGCTCGACGTTTAGGAGCCGTGGAGTTCGACGGAAGCCAAGGTCCAGCTGCAGCCTTGAAGTGGCTATCCAGCATGGAGAAAATCTTGGAAGAGGGGATGCAGTGCCCCGATGAGGATATGGTGAGGATTTCTGGGTTCATGTTAGAGGGAGACGCCCGGAAGTGGTGGCAAATGGAGAAGACCCGCAGAAGGCATACGTGGGACCAGTTCAAGATTGCCTTCTCTACTGAGTTCTGTCCTCCTGCCTACCGTGAGGCGAGAAGGAGAGAGTTCGAGGGACTGCGCCAGGGAAACATGACGGTGACAGAGTACGAGAGGAGGTTCCGGGAGCTGTCAGAGTTCTGCATGCACTTGATTCCCGACGATCACGCGAAGAAGGTGAGGTTCATAGACGGGTTGAACGAGAGCATCGGCTACACCCTTTCTGGGTCAGTACACCCCACCTATCAGTCCGCCAGGGATGCAGCGCTCGAGCTAGAGAGACAGGCGGAGATACACAGACCCTCGAGGCGCAGACCGTTCGAAGGTTCGTATAGCGGGGTACCTCGACAGGGGGCATCTAAGAAGAGTCATAGTTCAGGCTCAGACAGTGGTGGGTTCAGCCCTCGAGGCAGATTTCAGAGGAGAGGCGGCTATCGTATGCCCCAACCAGCGCGCCATTCCATCAGCGGCGGCACGAGCTCATATCAGCACTCTGGGTTTAGCCCCAAGCCATTCTGCAGACGTTGCAATAGAGCACACCATGGGATTTGCCAGTTTGAGGGTGTGTGCTTTCAGTGTGGACAGGCGGGACATATTAAGAGAAATTGCCCTTATGGAGAGGCGGGAGTGTTAGGGGTGAGCCCACCATCACATCAGGCCAGTGGATCGCGGGGTCAGAGTTCCCGAGGGAGTTATGCAGTAGGAGGTTCATCGGGATCAGTCCCACAGCCTGTTGGACCGAGCAGGGGTAGAGGACGGAGGCCCCAGCAGACAGGGCAGGGTCGAGTGTTTGCGATGACGCAGCAGGAGGCCCTAGCTACACCGGACGTCGTGGCAGGTACGTTGAATATATTTGGTAATGATGCATTAGTACTTATAGACCCGGGAGCAACACATTCATTCATCTCCAAGGAATTCGTCACTCGGGTCGGTATGACCCCTACTCCTTTAGAATGTCTAGTAGAGATAGCCACTCCTGCAGGAGAATCCTTGTGGCCTAGCCAGTTAATCAAGGAATGTTTCTTCTGCATCGAAGATCAAGTGATGGAGGCGGACTTGATCCTGTTGGATCTGTCCGGACTTGATGTAATTTTGGGCATGGATTGGTTGGCAAGGAACCATGCATCTGTAGACTGTTTCAGCAAGGAAGTTACATTCAGGAGGCCAGGGTTGCCAGAAGTAGTATTCCGTGGAGGAGTTGGAAGGCCCTTACCGAGGTTGATATCTACCCTTACCGCCAAGAAGCTACTGAATAAAGGTTGCCAGGGGTATTTGGCTCATGTGATAGATACCCGAGTAAGTGGGGTCAGGTTGGAAGACATGCCCGTTGTGAGGGATTTCCCGGACGTGTTTCCTGAGGAGTTACCAGGATTGCCTCCGGAAAGGGAAGTTGACTTTCCCATTGAATTGATTCCAGGCACCGTGCCTATTTCTCTACCACCGTATCGGATGGCTCCAGCGGAGTTAAGGGAGCTAAAGGTCCAGTTGCAAGATTTGGTAGATAAGGGGTTTATTAGACCAAGTATATCGCCGTGGGGAGCCCCAGTTTTGTTTGTAAAGAAAAAGGATGGTAGTCTAAGGCTGTGTATAGACTACCGACAACTTAATAAGGTCACCATTCCTAATCGCTATCCGTTGCCAAGGATAGATGATCTATTCGACCAACTCCAAGGTGCCAAGGTGTTCTCCAAGATCGACTTGAGGTCGGGATACCATCAGTTAAGGATCCGAGAGTCGGACATTCCTAAGACTGCCTTTAGGACGAGGTACGGACATTATGAATTCCTAGTGATGTCGTTCGGACTCACCAACGCCCCAGCAGCTTTCATGGACTTGATGAATAGGGTGTTTCGTCCGTACTTGGATCATTTTGTCATTGTATTTATCGATGACATTCTGATCTATTCAAGGAGCCAAGAAGAGCACGTGAGGCATTTGAAGAGAGTGCTCCAAACTCTAAGGCAGCATCAGCTATATGCTAAATTAGACAAGTGTGAATTCTGGTTAAATCAAGTGGGTTTTCTCGGACATATCGTGTCGGCAGAAGGTATCTATGTGGACCCTGATAAGGTAAAGGCAGTGTTGAGTTGGGAGCGCCCTACCACTGTGAGGGAGGTACGAAGTTTTCTTGGATTAGCGGGTTACTACCGTCGTTTTATTGAAGGGTTTTCAAGGACTGCCGGGCCGCTTCATAGATTGACCCGAAAGAATGTTGAATTTAGTTGGACGGACAGGTGTGAACAGAGTTTTCAAATAGCTATGATTGAGAGAAACTAAGAGGCATTAATAATAGGATTTAGTAGACCCCCATTTGTTGAGGGAGGTGATGGTCACAATATTAGCAACTTTCTCCACAACTTTGATTTGAGCACCAAATTCAGTCTTAGAATTATTTGACATTCAAATAAATACTAATTTTGTATAATGTAAATTATTCAACTAAAGATAGGGTACCTACACCTGAAGTAGCAAAAACATGGAGAAGTAAAAATTACAGATAAAGGGATGAGGAAGAGAGGAAAAAAGACGGATATTAGAAGAGATGGATGTGCATCGCAAGTTCCATTCAAGGATAAAACTTAAAACATTTCCATAACTATTTTATTCATATGCTCTGTTGCTCTTCAGTTGGAGAGTGATGTTGCTTAGCAGAGCAAGCGTTCATATATAAATATACATGCATATGCAATATATATACTGTTTCAAGTTGCCACTTGCCACTGCTGTAAAATTCTCGTTTTTCCTACTGTAATAGTCATGGACCATGCATTTTAGTAGAAAAACATAAATACATGCATGTAGTCATAAAAGTTGTCTCTCTTTCTCTTCAGTTTGTTACTTGTAGAGTTTTAATTCTTAATTATTTCATGCTTCTTGGTCATAGGTTAAAGTCATTTTCTTCTCAAAATCAGGGGAGCGTGCTTCTCCATTTGTACGCCAATCAGTAAAAAATTATTGGGATCATGCTTCTTTTGCATTTGTGCTATGGCGAGAAGAGGAATCTTCTGTTTGGTTTAATGCGTGAGTCATTTCGTAGGATGCTACTTTAGCTTTCTATTCTTCTATATTGGATAAAAAATCTATTGATATTGGATCATTGGGAAATTTGTCAATGACAACAGGTTTGAGGTGGAATCTGCACCTGCTATAGTAATTTTAAAAGATCCAGGTGTCAAACCTCTTGTTCACCATGGTACTCAACTCTGTTAACTATTTCCTCTGTAATAAATTAATAATTTGGTGAAAGTTCAGTAATTTCTTATTTAAAAAAAAAAAAGAAAAAAAAAGAAAGAAAGTGCAAGCTCTGTTATAAGCAAAGTTGTTGATTTATGTTGCAGGTGCAGTTAACAATTCACAGTTTCTAAATATTATGGAACATAATAAGCTACAAGGTAGGCGGTTGTCTAACCATCATTTTAATAGTTTGGCTTCCATCTAATTGTATTCGGATCATTTCTGAATTCTGCTTTATTACATTGCATTTGTTAAGAAATTGTCTGACCTGTAGTAACTTTGTCTATTGCTATTTCTTTCCTCTCAGATGCTGTAGGCACATAATAATTTTTAATGATATAGATGCAGCAATTTGACTGCTATGTTTTGGCTTTTTACTTATTTCAATCGATATGTTGTGCCTCCAAACTCTGCTTTGATACCTGTTTGAATTGATACTCAACTTCAAGAAGACTTAACAATGAGCACAAATAACTAAATAAATAAAAGTTTCTATCATTGTGACTGCAAAAGAAATTAAAGTTCCCAGAAATTGTAGATTTTGATGCCAAGTAGATGAAGTTTTTCCTAGCAACATTGATAATTGAAAAGGACGAGGAGCAGTAAGGATCAAGATAGTCCTCCCTTCTTTGCTGCTTCCTAAAAATGGAATAGTCTTTTTCTTTGATACATTTTTATACATCTTGTGGAAAAAAATAGCCCTAAGAAATAATCCATGGACTTCTAAATGATCTTCTAGTCATGATAATAGAATCCACATTATAATGCATTTTAATGTACACATCCCATTACAATTACAGCAGTGGTGTGTTTTTATATCTATGATTGAACTTTATTTTTTATTCTATTTACATTTTCAGGCATGTGTCAAATTTACTGTTCATTTTCCATTTAGTAGTGAAATCTGAAGTGACATATAAACTTTCAAATTTCTCTTTTACGATGACAATTGTATGTTAATTAGATGGCCTGTTTTACTCAAGCTGATGCCACCAGGTGACAAAGCTAATGTTATATATATTTTATCAAATTAAGCTACATGATGTAGATTGACATTTCAATACACATTAGTATATAATTTGATGTAGAGCTTCATATGCATCATTTACCACCGTGCATCATCTACCACTCCTTGGTATCTAGGTGCCACTAATTAGAAACAAAATGGTAAAAACTGTAAAATACCAAATGGTAAAGTGCAGAGGGCGTTTGCAATGAACTTGTTTATTGTTAGGATGGCTGAACTCCATGGGTGGGTAGTTCCCAACAAAATCAATCATTTGAGCTGGTGGCAGTTGGTGGTACATGTGTTTGTTCTCCCATCTGATGACTTAAAATGATCTTTTGTTCATGTTTACTTTAGCTTATAAAGTATTGCTAAATTATGAAGCTCAAAAGGATTGAAAAGTGTCCTATGAGATAAATTTTTAGGTTCAAGGAGGGAGAGGCCCTTTTTCATATATTTAAGCTTATGTTCACAGAGCTTCCTCAACTAAGGAGTACAACATCAATGGAATTGGGTTGTGATGCCCGTGGCTATTCTCGTGCTGGATATGATACCACTACTTGGTACTGTGCTATTCTGGCAGGAAGGCATGGCCCAGAACTCAATAAAATGCGTGAAGTAAGCTTCTTTCCTATGCTTATGTTTTAGACTTTACCCTTTATTATTTAGTCTGTGAATTTTAGCATTTTTATGCTTGAATAATTTTACTAAAGATTTCTTTGGAGATCAAGTGAAATGAAAAATATCGCATGGCATCTCATATAATAATTTCATTTTGCAAGCGATGTGAATTACATAAGTTCATAGACCATGCGCAGGGTCCAACAAGTATTATCAGATAAGACTGAGTCAAGTACAGTGGATGGAGATGAATCTGTAACTACAGCATTGGTTGTGTTCAAAGCTAAACGACTGACATTTGCTTGGCTTGATGGGGAAGCTCAAAAGGTGATATTTTTTTGTTAGTGACGTGTTGTTCTTATTGAACAATGTCTTTATGTAACAAATTGTTGCATCTTTGAACTGTATCTTGTTCTGAGCCAGTTAAATTTTTATTTTTCAGAGATATTGTTTCTTCTATCTCAATTCTGAGACCAGCTACGAAACCTGTGGACCAAGGAGAGATATTACTGATGTAGCTCAACTATTTATTGTGCGTTACAAAAGGAATTCTACCGAAGAGAATCGGAAGCCTGAGACAAAAAGAAACAGCATATGGGATGCATTACAAGAACAGGAACTGGATTCTGCAGCACAGCTTGTGGCAAGGTACAATGGTTCAGCTGAATCTCCAGAGGTACAAACTCGAGTTTTTCCTAATATTCCAGAGTGCTTTAGTTAGCGGCCTTGAATAGTGTGTTTACCTAATTTCTTCTCAACTAAAATTACAATCCTTATTAGGAAATACAAAGATCTTCCTCTGTTTTCCAAGAATTATAATAATTACATATCTTTCTGCTACTCATTAATTTCAAATGTTTTAAATGTTGCACGTACAGTTCTTTAACTTAAACAAAATTTTAATCTTTGGGTAATGGAAGTAGCAATCTTGAATTTATAATTAGTTTTGAGAACGGATATTACAATAAATAATCCGTAATTCATTTTAGAAATTTAAGATGGAAAGATAGGGAAGAAGATTATAGCTACATTTCAAAATTTCCAACATTTTGGAACTGGGAGGTAATTTCATCGCAGTGCGTCATTAGTTTTTCCTAAAAAACCAAGAAGGTTAGTGTATTGTTTTCCACACCTTTTCCTTGTGTAGCTGGGCTGCCTCACCTTTTTTATTTTTATTTTGTATAAATTTATTATTATTATTATTATTAGTATTTATATTATTTGCTTCCTGCAGATTATTAAATGGATATCTCAAATAATCAAGGATGGTGACTCCAGAGATCTTCCCCATTATGTAAACTACTTGCTTGAATGCTTGTGCATATTTTGTAGACAAGTTTTTGGGAGCTTGCTTTTGTATGTACTTCCTTTTTTCAGTCCCTTTAGCGGTCACTAGTCTGGGCTTTAAATTGGTATGGTTTTAGGAACCAGTCGGGATATGATTATAACTTCTCTCACCTTCTCAATCTATTTCTAATGTAGAGAACAAAAACTCCCGATTTAGTTCCTGAGGATGCGGACCCTATTTGGATCAAAAGTTTGCAAAGCATTACTACACTGTCTTCAGTGAAGCAGCGTTTTCATGGTATTATGATAAGAATCTCTGACCACATTGGAGATCCAAGAATTGGCCCCATCTTGCTTCTGGGAGCATTGATGTCTTTTGGTGCCATCTGGCTGCGGAGGAGTCAACCAACTCTTCAATCTAATCCACAGAGTCAACCCAATACTGGGGTAAGTATGGTCATCCTCAGGCATATGGTTGTTAGTGTCAGTGTTATTCAATACATGACATACCATTGTGTTGCAAGTTGCAAGTTTGCAACACTTGTTTGGATACACGATGTGTTTTATGAGAAGGTTGTTAATTGATGTTGCTGAAAATGAAATTTTTAATTAAAATATGAAACATTTGATTGTTTTAGGGAGTAGCTATGCTCAACTCAAGCAACTCCTACAGTTTTTTTGCATGACTAATTTCGTGAGAATTATAGCTAACAACATTAAATAAGTGGACTGATTCAGTAGAAAAATATATTTTAGAGGGGGTAGTAAGATAATTTTTTGGGGTGATTTATGGGGTAGAGCAGAAAACATGGTAGTTATATTCATGTTTAAGATTAAGCGCAGGAACCAAAAGTTATCGTATGGCTACATTCTTGAATGTCTTATCAAATTTGCTATCCTCTTTCCCTTGTTATTATTATTATTATATTATTATTATTACTACTATTTTCTATGATAATCCTGTATCACAAATCTAAATTCATGAATGCAGCAATCTTATTTGTAATCCTTGCAAATCTAAACCTTCCCAAATAGCAGCATCATTTTTGTAACCTCTTTTTTTAGTATTTATTATCTTTATGGTTCTGATGTATACTCAAAAGTTAGTAACCTGTTGCATATGCATATCATTACAGGATGCAAGTAGGCTACAGAAGAGAGATCGAATAAGAACCGGGTCAAATAAAGAACCTCGTCCTTCTTCCATCACAGACCGCGAACCAAAAGATGCTTACCAGATGCCATTTACGGATTCAGATTCTGAGTAGCAGATTCAGTTTTTGGAGTTGATGAATCCAGAAACCAAACATCAAAAACGCTTGTTTATAGAGATTTCACAAATACTAATATATAATTATTGGAAGGCATGATTTTTTTTTTTTTTTTGGGGTAATATTATTGAAAGGCATGATTGTTTGCTTATAATGTGTTAGATAATGTACTTTCTATATCCCTGTTGGTTGTTCAATCTAATTGCATGTCTTTGTAGAGAATCAAGTACAGCAGCGGTACCTAATCACCAGTACAATGTTCAAATATCATAGTTAGTTAAATATGGAATCATATAAATATGTAAATGTTATGTGCATGTATTAATTATTCTGTTTATTTAAAAATGCGAAAAAAAAGAAAAAAGAAAAATCGGCTGAAAAATATGTAAATGGAACGAAAAATATGGATATTTAATATATATTAAAATTAGTTTGATGTATTTTAATATGATAAAATATTAATCATTTGATGTATTTTAAGAGATCAAAAATAGTAAATAATTGAAAGAATAATAAAAAAAAAATAAATCTATTTTTATACACTTTTTTATGTTGTTGCAAAAGAGAAAAAAATAATTGAAATTATTAATTTTTTCAAAATACCTTCCTTTTTTTTTATTTTTTTTCCTTTTTTGTTGTTGGTACTTGTATATTATGGCTATATACTTAATACATATTTTAAACATTTCTCTTCCACAAATTGCATATTTTTCCATGCAAATGAAATCAAAATGAAAAATATTAATTTTTTTAAAAAATATGTAGGCATGCACATTATACACGCACTATTGGTATTACTAATTTACTAATTAGGCCAAATATCGCGTATCTAATCAACACTCATGATATAAACATGAAGTGTAGGTCCTACAACATTATTTACATGAGGTTCGTTTGATTAGATTTTTCTGTCCAACAATTGCATGTAAGATTTTTTATTTTATTTTTTAAGTCCAAATGCTTTTTTCAATTCACAATAATGTCAATATTTATCAAATTTGTTAATCAAATAATGTAGTCAATCAAGTATTAAAATTTAATCGGATTTGTTTTCTATTTACTTATCTATATTTATGTTATATTAATATTTTATTGATAATATATAATAGCATGTCATTTTGTAAATGTGTTTAGTAAAAACTTTAGTACCTATAGCACAGAGTGTTTTAAATTGAGTAATAATAATGCTATAGGTAACAAAATGTTTATTAAATTTATTTACCAGATAAAATATATTAAAATATTATTGATTATCATATTTATATAGTCTAAATATAAAAAAGTAAACCTTAAATGGATAAGTGAATTAAAAAAAAAAAAATTAAATGCTATCACATCATTGTGTATATAAATTTAGTGAACATTTGATAAACTAGCATACTGATCAAGCAAAAGTATGTCATTTTGTAAATGTGTTTGTAAATAATTTGGTGCCTATAGCATGAAGGATTTTTAAATCAAGTAAAGGTAATTAGACTCTTGAAATTAATGTTTATGCAAATTTTAAATAGTCAAAACATGTTTGTAAAGTATAAATGTCCCAAATTTTTATAATTTCCAAAATTTTTGTTTCAAACCATTTTTATAAAACTATTTCAAAATTAGAACTTTAAAATTCAAAGTAAAAGTATTTTAAAAGATAAAGAAAGAAAAGAGATAGTTTGATTTTTGAATTAATGTTTATATAAATTTAAAATTGTCAAAACTTGTTTATAAGGTTATACATGTTAATGTAGGTTTCTTGGTTATATATACCTTCAATAGTAAGAGAAATTAATGTTTTCACCAATAAAGTTGACTTTCTGTAGTCTTCTTAACAATAACCTAGCTAATCGATTGTACATAATTAATAAAGTTGGATGAAAATAAACATTTTTTAAACTTCTTCTTATTATTATTTTTTATATTGGAGGTGGGATTCTTAATTTTTTTTTTTCACTTAAAACATATTATATATATATATATATATATTTCACATCAAAATATTCTAATTTTTTAAAATAAGGATATACACTTATCCTCCAATTTTGTCTGTATTTTAATAAAAAATTAAGACATTCTAACTTGATAAAGCTTTTATATAAAATCATCAGGATTTTTTATATTAATCTTTGTATTGCAGCTAAAATTTAAAAAGGCATATATAATTAACATTTTAATAACCTAATTATTAAAGTTAATAACAACAACTTAATTTTGAGTGGCTTTTCTTTTACACAACATCCATATATGCAATATGTCATTAATTACACCGTCAATATGTAAAAGGAGAATTCTTATATTAAGACGTATTCATGATTTTCTTATCAAAATTTCACTATTTAGCATTTGGATTATTTCAAAAGTTGATATGTAAATTATTTTTTAGATTTAAACGAGCATAAATAAGATTCAATTTGTCCTCTTGATTTTAGACAACCAAACATTTTAAAATCTTAGTCCTTAAAACAAGCTCAAAGACTAAAAATAAAAATATTGATTTTTTCATAAAAATATTCTGAGGAAACTAATTGATACATATATATATATATATATATATGATATAATAAGATATATGTCTACCAGTGCTGTTACAACGCTGGTTACTCTAATTAATAGCTATACCTACTTACATATATTACATTTAAGGAATGTTGTATGCAAGAAAAAATTGAGAATAAAAAATTGAAAAAAAAAGTTGTCCTGCCATCATTTTTTGGGACTAAGGTCTAAGTTTGAATAATCCCCTACTCTCAATGCATATGAAAGAAATTAAAAAAAAAAAATAGAAAAATAAAAGAAATCAACCACCTTAGTTGGTATTTTGACAGGGTAATTAGTAATGAGTTCTAGAAAATAAATTATTGTCAGATCGGTTAGTTAGAACTCACACAATATACAATTTAATTCCATAAAAGCAATTAATATACACCAACATCTTAGTTGGCATTGCAAATAACATGCTACGCTTATCTTTTTTAACAATTGGGCAAATATAATTTTAGCCCCCCTTTTTGGATTTTTTTTTTTTTTGGCATAAATACTTTTTAATTTTGTTGAAAATTTTCACTATACATGTATAGTTTATCATTATTCATTTTTGTTTCACATAAATCAGTCTAGGAAAACTTTGACATGTGTCGTTTTAGGTGTTTTTAGAAGTCAAGCTCTTAGTTATTTAAAAGACCAAAAAAAAAAAAAAAACATTTTATATATTTGATTTAACAAATTGAAACTTTTAATCTGTTTATTTATTTGTAATAATCCATTTATTATTTAAATTTATTTCAAATAGCAATCGATTATGAATGGACATACTGTGAAAATTAAGAAATGGGTAGCCATGTTATATCTAGCTAGCTCCATCTGACAAAGATCCCTATCTTTACTATCTTTAAAAACAAATAAATAAAATAAAATAAAATAAACCTCTACTTGATTACTTCTATATATATGTAGACGTTCAATCCAAAACCAAAAAATAAAGATTGTTCGATTGATTAAGGCAAAAGAATGAGTGTCAACCTAGCTATGAGTCAATCTCATAATAAATGGCCAACTTTTTCTCCGCAACCAATCGCCAAATCAATAATCCCATCTCCAAAGTTCTTCATGTCCTCTGCTCTTCACTTTAGCACCAAGTATACTTTCTTTCATCTCATATCTCTCTTAATCATATTCATTTATTTCTAATGTATGCCATTTATATATATATATATATATATAGTCTCTATGCCATATATATATATATATATATATATATGTATAAAGTCAGTTTGTCATTAGATTTTCATAATGGATTTTCTATCATGATTTCACTAATTAGTTTTTACATCATTTTCAATTTTTTTAAAAGTTGAAATTTAAAAATATATTTAAAATTTTATATAAGTTTAGTAAAATATTAAAATTTTAGAATTTTAAAGTAAATAATGTATAAATTCATATAAATTTCAAATATATCTTTAAATTTTAATCATTAAAAAGATCTAATAGCTGATAAATAAAATATTAATAAAAAATCTATTAGTATGTTATGATGAAATTTAATTATCTATATATAAATATAATATTTTATCTATTATCTATCTTTATATAAGCAAATGCTAAAGATTCCACAAATTCCAAGATTTTAGATTTTGGTTTTGGATGTAAATATGTAAATGTTATGTACATGTATTAATGAAATTTAATCATCTATATATAAATATAATATTTTATCTATTATCTATCTTTATATAAGCAAATGCTCAAGATTCCACAAATTCCAAGATTTTAGATTTTGGTTTTGGATATAAATATGTACATGTTATATACATGTATTAATTATTTTATTTAATTAAAAACGCAAAAAAAAAAAAAAAAATCGGCTGAAAAATATGGATATTTAATATATATTAAAATTAGTTTTTTTTAATATATATGGTAAAATATCAATCATTTGATGTATTTTAAAAGATCAAAAATAGTAAATAATTAAAAGAATAAACTAAAAAAATAAAATAAATCTTTTTTTATACATTTTTTTATGTTGTTGTAAAAGAGAAAAAAATAAGTTAAATTGTTAATTTTTTAAAAAAATACCCTTTTTTTTTTCTTTTTCTTGTATATTATGGCTATACACTTAATACATATTTTAAACATTTCTCTTCCACAATTGCATATTTTTCCATGCAAATGAAATCAAAATGAAAAACATTAAGTTTTTTAAAAAATATGTAGGTATGCACATTATACACGCACTATTGGTAAATTTACTAATTTACTAATTAGGCCATATATCGCGTATCTAATCAACACATGAAGTATAGGTCCTACAACATTATTTACATGAGGTTCGTTTGATTAGATTTTTCTGTCCAACAATTGCATGTAAGATTTTTTATTTTTTAAGTCCAAATGCTTTTTTCAATTCACAATTAATAATGCTATCAAATTTGTTAATCAAATAATATGGTAAATCAAGTATTAAAATTTAAATCAGATTTGTTTTCTATTTATTTATCCATATTTATATTATATTAATATTTTATTGATAATATATTAATAGCATGTCATTTTGTAAAGGTGTTTGATAAAAAATTTAATACCTATAACTCATTGTATTTTAAATCAAGTAATAATAATGCTATAGGTAATAAAATGTTCACTAAATTTATTTACCAAATAAAATATGTTAAAATATTATTAGTTATCATATTTATATAGCCTAATTATAAAAAGGTAAACCCTTAAATAGATAAGTGAATTAAAAAAAAATTAAATGCTGTCACATCATTTTGTAAATAAATTTAGTGAACATTTGGTAAACTAGCATTTTGATCAAGTAAATGATGCGAATGCAAATCCACCCGAACCCGCTGGGGGACCCGATACAGATGAAGACCAGACCAATCACTAGAGCTCAAGCTAAGAGGTTTAGGGATCACCTTGCTGCCTTTATCCAGGGCATAATCCATTCTCAAGAGGGCATGTCTATTCCCGAAGAATCAAGACCTGTTTTGAGCATACAAGTGGTGGAAGCCGATACGGGCTCGGGTAATGGTTTCGATACTTTTTAGGAGTCCGGGCAACATGAATTGGTTCCAATGCTTCATGGATTCAATACGTATCTCTAGGAGGATATGGAATTAAGTTAAGGCAGCTTCAAAACCATTCAAAAGAGGGGTGTGTGCATAAGGAGGAATTTGGCTGGATTTTTGCTGTTTTCTTGCTGGTTTTACTATATTTTGCTAAGTTGGCTTTTTCTCTTTCTTCCAAGCAAGGGAAATGTGTGAGGCTTCATGGTCAGATTATTTGGCATCCTAAAAAGCATATTGAAACTAATTTGGAGCTCCAATTGGTCAAAGAGTGGTCAAAATCAACTTAGTCAAAAGCTAGTATTTTAATTTCCTAATTTGATTCTACTTTTTGTTTTAGAAAATTACCATTACTTTTTAGTTTTTATTTATTCATTTGCTGGAAAAATAAGTTTAAGAAAGTTATTATTTTATTATTTTCATTGTAAATTAATTAATTTCTAATTCAAAATAAAGGAATTAATTAATCCAAATTAGATTAGGAAAGGAATGAGAACTTCGGCCACCATAGGAAACCACTTTGTATGGTCAGTTTTCCCTTTTGATTTTAGGGTTTTATTTTGTGACTTTATAGCCTATTTAAACGCTTATTTTTCAATAAGAATCAAGCTTGAATTTTATACAGAAATTAATTTGTGAGATTAAATTCTCTTTGAACACCTAAAATACCATTAGAGAGTGAGTGTTTTAGTTTGACTTTTCAATAGGAATTCCATCACCTATTGTAGCATCTTTGATATCCCAAGGTTTCTAATCACAGGTTGGTTAGTGTAACACCTTGTCCCAAACCACATCGGAATTCGTGCACGTTGACCGAGGTTGATCATTGACCGAGTGGGTCAAAAGTTGACTTTTTATTCCAGTTGAAATTTTAAGTTGACCAGGGTTTCATGGCGAAGTGCATGATGTCCCGAGTTCGTAGACTAGTAGCACGTCGAAAACGGAGCTACGGTTTGAAAGTTATGGGCAAAACAAGTCGTGGTGCAAACTGTCCAAAAGGTGCTGGGAGTTGACTTTTTATCGTTGTATAATTTTTCTTTGACTTTTGTATGGTTGTAAAGTACTTGTTGATACAAGTTCATAGACTAGCAGCACGCTTAAATCGGACATCTGGTTAAAAAGTTATAGGCGTATGAAGTTTGTCGGTACCGTAATATTTTATTATATCTGGCTTAAGTGCACAGTAATGCCACGTGTCGACACCTGATTGGTCCACGTGGGTGAACAGTATCATCCATGGTGGCTTTTATTTGGCAAAAATGACAGGAAAGAGAGAGAAAGAGAGAGAGGAGAGAGAGAGGGAGAGAGAAAAACTACCGACCGCCGGAATCGTCACATTTTCCGGCCGATCCTTGCTGCACGCGCCGGCCAGATGGGACCCCCTCCCCATTTCTGGCCAAACCCTAAAATCTTAGGACCGTCGGTCGCCGGACGTGCCCAGATCGAGCCGGCGAAGCTCGATGGCGATTTTCCCCTCCACCGCCGGCCACCGCCGTTTGACCCATTTTCGGCCATTTTCAGGCCACACGCGCCAGCCACCCCTCACCACTTCCTCATTTCCGGCCAGCGCACCAAATTTCACGGCCACCGGACCTCCGACGCACCGGGATCGGAGCATTTTTCCGGCGAGGCGCCGAAAACCTTCAAACCCCGATTTCTTCGCCGTCCGGCCTCCATTTGCCTCATCGCCGGTCCCGTTGGAACCCTCTCCCCTTGATCTACAAAAGCCCCAAAAATCTCAGCCATCGGCCACCGCACGCGCCGCCGCAGGCGACGGTTGCCGGTGACCGCGGCGGCTCACCGAAAATCATTGTTCCGGCGAGTACCCAATTGCACCGCCGGTCCCTCTCTACTGATTCCGGCCCCCTGAATCCAAATCCGGGGTCCTTTTTCGGCAATTCGCGACGGATTGAGAGGATCGAAGAGTTGAATCCTGAAAGCTTTCCGACGAGATTCCGGCCACCACCGGTCCGATATCCGGGAAGTAAAACCGGATTTGTAATCCTCGTCGCTCAAGCTTCGATTCGGTATATTACTCGTCAACTTTGGTTGTCGTTTGTGTTCGCTCCCCTGGTACCCATTTGGGAGTTACCTAATTAAAATATTAATATTTTTGGTTTGGTATATTGTGGATGTTTTAGGTACACGTGTGAGTAGTGGAATCGATCCTGCGGAGGATCTTGATTGAAATACGTGCTTAAGGTGAGTGACCCACCTTCAAATTAATTTCGGGAATTAAATTTGTGAATATTTGGTGTGAATTGAATATTTGAAATTTATATTCTATGTGTCAAATGTTTAATTGATTTATTGTGGAAATTATTGGTGGATTTATTTTGATTAAAGAAAATATGCATCATATAAATTTATGCCTTGTGAAAATTATTTTATGGTATTGAGAATTGTGGAATTCAATTATATATGAAATTCTTGTGGTTTTAACATTATTTTGGGCATGATTTGATTTTCAAATATTTCAAGGAAAATATTTGTTTATGTTGGTGACTTCAATTTTTTATAAGTATGCCCATGGAATGTTATGTGATTTAATTTATTATATTTCAAAAATATTTATACTATTGGAAAAATTTGAATATTTAATTTGGTGGATTTGAGAGCTGGTGGATTTGAAAATTTCGGTATTTATGCGATGAATTTATGACGATGATTATAAAAGGAATTGTGGGAAATTTACGGGTTTAATTGGATGGAATAAACCCATTATGTTATGGACAATTTGAGATTTTGAGATATAAAATAAATATGTGGATTTTATGATTTTTAGATGCACTATACACGTACTGTTGTTCTGTTTATATGTGATATGGTTAGTGTGCACACGGATGTGATTAGCGCGCAGGTGGGTGTGAGTAACGCGTAGGTGATTTTGTGGGGTTGTCCTGTGTTTGCCGTCGGATGAGGGTAGGCCGCCCCTCCATGGCCGGGACACCTGTTTGCAGCGGCGCTGTGGGATGCCAAGCGACCGTATGCCGGTTTCTCTCTATAACCTCCTGTCTGGTGGTACCTTGGAACACTGGGTTTCAGAACTGGGATTTTAAAATAAATATTTTGAAATTGTATTGGAATTAAGAATATAATTAATACTGTTTTTGGTATTTATTTGAATGGGGATTTTAAATTGGTTTAATTTTCCCTTTACTTAATTATTCAATAAATTAAATTCTTTTAATTATAAATTTTGGATGCTTGACTTATTATATTTTATTTGATATTTAGTGGATAAATTGATGTCTTGGTTTTCGGGGATTACGAATAAAGGGTTTTGTGAAAATGTTTTAAAAGGGAAACTTTTCCAACTGAGAGAATTGTAAGGGTTTTGAGAGAAATTATTATTTCCAATTAATTATTATTTATCTACTTAATTATCGTGGTATTATAATTGTATAGTACATAGGGTCACTCACTGAGATGATTAGCATCTCATATTTTTAAATTCCGTTCCTCTAGGTACCAGGTTGTGTCGGTATTCATCCGGAGCGGACTTGATCTTGATCACTGTCTTAGTTCGAGAAGTACCCTCTTCTTCATTTATTGAAATTGTAATATTTCTTTCATCCATGTTGTATTCTATACTTAGTAGTACTTCATGAAGCTCTGTATACTGTCTCGGACATTTATGTATTATTTATGTACTGAGTTATTGTTATTCTTTTGGAGTGCTGTAAATTTGTGGAATCAACTTGTAGTATTGTGGGAGGAATATAGAAGTGTTTTTTCAGTGCAGGAAATTGTGGTAAGTCCAACCCTTAGAGGAGGTTCTGTCGGATTTTCCATTGGACGGTCTGGTAGGGTTTCCCTGGGATCAGGGGTTGTCTAGGGTTCCAGTGAGGAATTTTGGATGGGTCCTGACAGTTAGGGATTGAAGTGACCACTAAAACTTGAACATAATTAGATCCAGGCTAATATAATACAGTTTTAGGAGTATGTCGTCCTAGTTTCGTATCATTTGGTATCAAAGTCAAATTTTGTTCAGGTTTGATCTATTTTTATTTGATTTGTTTGTTGTTGTTTTATTCTGAAATTTTAGCATTAGGCTAAGGTTGCATCCATCCCATACATGTTTTGTATCTTAAAAAAAAAAAAAAAATATTCATTCCTAGTTGAATTAGGATTTCCTAGTTTTATCGTATTTTTGTTTCCTAGTTTGTTGGTTATCTTTCATTATTATTCTTGTTAATTTTGGTTCTTGTTAAATTTTATTTGCTGTTTTAGTCTTAAATATTTGCATTCATATATTCAAAAAAAAAAAAAAAAAGAAGAAGAAGGGTTTGCGGCAACATATAAAAAAAAAAAAAAAAACTGCACTTTGTCTTTGTTGGAGGCCACGAGTTTGGTGGATTTTTGGTGTGGAATTGCAAATTTTGGTGCTGATCTAATGTAGTTATTTTATGTTCTTTGAGTTAAAAAAAAATAAAAGAAGGAAAAGTCGAATAAAAAAAAAAACTTTCGGTTTGTTGAATTTGGTGTTTGCTGGAAATTTCTTTGAACTGCTGCATTGTTGACTCTTTGTTACATATTTGGAGTTGTTGGAGAATTATTTTTGCTGCTGGATATTTGGATTTTGGGTGCTTAAATTATTTGGATAAAATTAGATAAAGGAATTGATACAAAACTTGAATTACAAGAACAACAACCAACACTATTCTATATTTTTATTCGATTTGATTCTTGTTTAAGTTTGAAATTTCTTTCCTAAATTTTATTCTTGAATCCTTAATCTCTTACCATCTGGTCCAGTCCTTAAAAATTCAAAATTTTCTCATTGATTTGCCTTATTTTGCCTAGAAAAGCCGAAAACTAGGATTTGTTAAATTCATCGGTATTGCTTACTTTTTGCTGCTGTTTTGTTGATAAGTTTAATTAAAACATACTTGTGATCTAATTGATGTTTTGGGGGTGTTTTAATTAGAACTTTGAGATAATTCATTGAGTGGAAAAAGACAAGAGTGTGTGAGCTTAAAAAAGGGTAAAAACCAAAAACTAGTGTGAAAACATGAGTATCGAGACCTTGTTTGAGTGAAACACATGAGGGAGTGAATTTGGTGAGGTCTTATTTTATTTTTGTATTATTTATACTAACATGGCAGATTCAAGGGTGAGAAGAGGAGATCCACCTTTACGAATTAATGAAGAAGAGTCCGTAGCATTCCATGGCGATTCCCGAGCTTCAGGGAATGGTGAGCAAACGGACATGAGGGTTGTCTTGGAGCAACTACAGTGGATGAATACTCAATTTGACCGTTTAAATCAAATGATAGACAGGTTAGAAACATCCCAAGGATTGTCGAATATAAGGTTAGATGCTCATGGAGGACGAGGTCGAGGTCGAGGTTGAGGAGGCCAAGGGTGACCAAGAGAGGAATTCGGGGAAGCAACTTTGGAGATGACTTGGATGAGGGGTTTGATGAAATTTTTGAATCTTAAGAAAGGCCAATCTGTGGGAGACAAGCAAGGAATGAAGATGATGATATAGGGAATATCAAGGTAAACATTCCACCTTTCATGGGAAAAAGTGATCCGGAGGCATATTTGGAATGCGAGGAGAGAATAGAGATGATTTTTGATTGTCATAATTATTCAGAGGCCAAGAAGGTGAAGTTGGCAGTAATGGAGTTTGATCATTATGCATTGCAATGGTGGACCAATGAGCAAAACACCTGAAGGAGAGTTGGCGATGACTTGATCACTACATGATGACAAATGAAAGGAGTCATGAGGAAGCGATTTGTACCATCACATTATCATAGGTTGCTGCATCAAAGGCTTCAATCCCTATCTCAAGGAAGTAGGTCCGTAGAGGATTATTAAAGGAGATGGAGATGCTTATGATGAGGTTAAACATGAATGCGGATAGAGAAGCAACCATGGCAAGATTCCTTGGTGGCTTGAATCGTGAGATAGCCAACCAACTAGAATTGCAACAATATGTGGAATTGGAGGAGATGTTACATGTGGCTATTAAATTGAAGCATCAATTCAAGAGGAGTGGTGTAGGCTCACGGTTTGGAGGAGTTTCCATTAGCGGAAGATCAATTCCAAGTGGCTGACGAAACAATCCAACCTATGGAAGCAAGCCAAAGCTGAAGGTGGGAGAAGAAAGCACAAATCGGCCAAGAAAAGAACTTAAGGCCGAATCTGTCCAAGCACATAAAAATGAGGTAAAATATGATCCTAAACCTTCAAGATCAAGAGAAATTATTTGTTTTAAGTGCTAAGGATGAGGACACATCACTAGCCAATGCCCGAAAAGAAGGATCATGGTGTTAAAAGGCAATGGTGAGTTAAAGTCAGAAAGTAAAGAAAGTAAGTGTGAAACCGAGCAAGAGGAGGAGGAGGAAGAGCTTGAAGGTGAAACCAAAACTTTGAATGCTTCCCATGTTGAATTAAGCTTGGTTTCTAGGAGAGTGCCTGTAACGGCCCAGTCCACCCGCATCAAAATATTGTCCGTTTTGGGGTATTTCAGGCCGTAGCCCCCCTCACGGTTTTAAAAGGCCTCTTGAAGGGAAAGGTATCCACACGCTTATAAGCCATGCTTCGTTCCCCTTTCCAACCGATGTGGGATGTTACAATCCTCCCCCCTTGGGGCCCAGTGTCCTCGCTGGCACACCGATCAGGGTACTGGCTCTGATACCACTGTAACGGCCCAGTCCACCCGCATCAAGATATTGTCCGCTTTGGGGTATTCCAGGCCGTAGGCCCCCTCATGGTTTTAAAAGGCCTCTTGAAGGGAAAGGTATCCACACGCTTATAAGCCATGCTTCGTTCCCCTTTCCAACCGATGTGAGATGTTATAGTGCCGGCTGCATACAAAGATGAAGATGAATTTCAAAGAGAGAACATCTTCCACACCCACTGTGAGATCCAAGGTAAGATTTGTAGCATGATTATTGATAATGGAAGTTGTTGTAACATTGTGGTTGATAAATTAGGCTTAAAAACTATTAAACATCTAGAACCATATAGATTACAATGGCTAAATGATAGTGGTGAGATGAAAGTAAATAAATAAGCAAAAGTAAAATTCATCATTGATAAATATGTGGATGTGGTTTTGTGTGATGTTGTGCCTATGCATGCGGGACATATTTTACTTGGTAGGCCTTGGCAATTTGATAGAGATGCTATTCATTATGGTAGAGAGAATAGTATTGTTTTTAGATTTAAAGGTAAAAAGGTCAAGATGCAGGCATTAACTCCTAAAGAGGTGTACAAAGATCAAATTCAAATACAACAAAGGAGGATAGGCGAACAACTCAAGGAATAGTATGGCCCCCTTGGCAACAACACCCATCCAAGGAGTCCAAGCCGCGTAAGACCAACCAGGTAAGTGTTCTAAAACCCAACTTGAGTGGAAAAACCAAGAGAAGGCCGAAATTGGAATGAAAAAAAATGAGAAACCCAAGAGCTATAGCAAGAAACCTGTGAGTGAGGAAAAGTATGTTATGGCTAAGAGAGAGAGAGAGAGAGAGAGAGGGAGAGAGAGAAAGAAAGGAAAATGTGGTTGCCGATGCATTATCACGAAGGTATGTTCTCTTTTCTACCTTAGATTCTAGATTGCTTAGTTTTGAACAATTAAAGGAACTTTATGAGGATGATAATGACTTTGGAGAAATATTTAGAATCTGTTTGAAACATGGATTTAATAAATTTTACATATTTGAGGGCATTTGTTTAAGGAAAACAAACTTTGTGTGCCTAATTGTAGCATTAGGGAGTTATTAGTTCGGAAAGGTCATGGGGGTGATTTAATGGGACCCTTTGGTGTTTTTAAAATTTTATCCTTTCTGCAAGAACATTTTTATTGGCTTAACATGAAGAGAGATGTTGAGAGAATATATGAAAGGTGCTTGAAATGCTGAAAGACCAAGTCCACGTTGAAGCCGCATAGACTATACCATCCTTTGCCAATTCCTTCTCATCCTTGGGTAGATTTGTCTATGGATTTTATTCTTGATTTGCCTAGGTCAAGGATAGGTAAGGATTCAATTTTTTTTGTTGTGGATAGATTTTCTAAGATGGCACATTTGATTGCATGTAATAAAACTGATGATGCATCTAATGTTGCTAATTTATTTTTCAAAGAAATTGTGAGGTTACATGGAATGGCTAGGACTGTTGTTTCAGACAGGGTTGCTAAGTTCTTAAGTTATTTTTGGAAAACTTTGTGGGCCAAGTTAGGTACTAACCTGTTGTTTTCAACTACTTATCATCCAAAAACTAATGGACAAACCTAAGTAGAAATAGGACTTTGTATGCATTGTTGAGAGCATTAATTAGTAAAAATTTGAGAACTTGGGAAGATTGTTTGTCATATGTTGAATTTTCTTATAATAGGTCTTTACATTCAACAACTAAATTTACTCCTTTTGACATTGTTTATGGTTTTAATCCTTTGACTCTATTAGATCTAACACCTTTACCTTTAAGTGAACGTGCTAATCTAGATAACAAACAAAAATTTGATTTTGTAAAGCAGATTCATGAGAAGACTAAGGCAAATATTGAACGGAGGATTAAGCAATATGCAAGAAATGCTAACCAAGGCTGAAAACAGGTTGTCTTTGAACGTGGGGATTGAGGAAGGAGAGTTTTCTCGAACAATGGAAATCAAAATTGATGCCTAGAGGAGATGAACCTTTTCAAGTTTTGGAGCAGATAAATGACAATGCCTACAAATTTGATTTACAGGGTGAGTATAATGTTAGTGCTACATTCAATGTTGCTAATTTGTATCCTTTTATTGCAGGTGATGACTTTGATTTGAGGGCAAATCCTTTTCAAGAGGAGGGGAATGATGCGAATGCGAATCCACCCTAGCCCCCACAACAGACAACCCGCTAGGTATCGACCCGATACGGATGAAGATAGGGCCAATCACTAGAGCTTAAGCTAAGAGGTTTAGGGATCACCTTGCTGCCTTTATCCAGGGCATATTCCATTCTCAACAGGGCATGTCTATTCTCAAAGAGCTAAGACCTGTTTGAGCATACAAGTGGTGGTAGTCAATACGGGCCCAGGTAACAGTTTTGGTACTTTTTTGGAGTCTAGGCAGCATGAATTGGTTCCAATGCTTCATGGATTCAATACATATGTCTAAGAGGATAAGGAATCAAGTAAAGGCAGCTTCAAAACCATTCAAAAGAGGGGTGTGCACATAAGCAGGAATTTGGCCGGTTTTTTGCTGTTTTCTTGCTGACTTTACTATATTTTGCTGAGTTGGCTTTTTCTCTTTCTTCCAAGCAAGGGAAACGTGTGGGACTTCATGGTCAGCTTATTTGGCATCTTAAAAAGCATATTGAAGCTGATTTGGAGCTTCAATTGGTCAAAGAGTGGTCAAAGTCAACTTAGTCAAAAAGCTAGTATTTTAGTTTCCTAATTTGATTCTACTTTTTGTTTTAGGAAATTACCATTACTTTTTGGTTTTTCTTTATTCATTTGCTGGAAAAATATTATTTTATTATTTTTATTGTAAATTAATTAATTCCTAATTCAAAATAAATAAATTAATTAATCCAAATTAAATTAGGAAAGGAGTGAGAATTTCGGCCACCATAGGAAACCACTTTGTATGGCCAGTTTTCCCTTTTGATTTTAGGGTTTTATTTTGTGACTTTGTAGCCTATTTAAAGGCTTATTTTTCAATAAGAATCAAGTTTGAATTTTATACAAAAATTAATTTGTGAGATTGAATTCTCTTTGTTCTCTTTGAACACTTAAAATACCATTAGAAAGTAAGTGTTTTAGTTTGATTTATTAATAGGACTTCCATCACCTATTGTGGAGTTTTCGATATACCAAGGTTTCTAGTCACAGGTTGGTTAGGGGTTGAAGTCATCATTAAAACTTGAACATAATTAGATCCAGACTAATATAATACGGATTTAGGAGCAGATCGTTCTAGATTCATATCAGTAAAAGTATGTCATTTTGTAATGTGTTTTGTAAATAATTTGGTGCCTATAGCACTAAGTATTTTTAAATCAAGTAAAGGTAATTAGACTCTTGAAATTAATGTTTATACAAATTTTAAATAGTAAAAACTTGTTTGTAAGGTACAAATGTCCCAAATTTTTATAATTTCCACAAGTTTTGTTTCAAACCATTTTTATAAAACTATTTCAAAATTTAGAACTTTAAAATTCAAAGTATTTTAAAAAATAAAGAAAGAAAAGAGATATATAGTTTGATTCTTGGAATTAATGTTTATATAAATTTAAAATTGTCAAAACTTATTTATCAGGTTATACATGTTAATGTTGGTTTCTTGGTTATATACCTTCAATAGTAAGAGAAGTTAATGTTTTCACCAAAAAAGTTGACTTTCTGTAGTCTCCTTAACAATAACCTAGCTAATCGATTGTACATTTTTTAAACTTCTTATTATTATTTTTTATATTGGAGGTGGGATTCTTATTTTTTTCACTTAAAACATTATATATATATATATATATAAGGATACACACCTATCCTCCAACTTTGTGTCTATATTTAATAAGAAATTAAGATATTCTAACTTGATAAAACTTTTATATAAAATCATCAGGATCTTTTTTATTAATCTTTGTATTGCTGCTAAAATTTAAAAAGGCATATATAATTAACGTTGTAATAACCTAATTATTGAAGTTAATAACAACAACTTAATTTTGATTGACTTTTCTTTTACACAATGTGCATCTATGCAATATGTCATTAATTACACCGTCAATATGTAAAAAGAGAATTCTTATATTAACACATCCTCATGATTTTTTTTATCAAAATTTCACTATTTAGCTGTTGGATTATTTGAAAAGTTGATATGTAAATTATTTTTTAGATTTAAATGAGCACAAATAAGATTCAATTTGTCCTCCTGATTTTAATACATCATCCCAACTCACTTAAACAACCTGACATTTTTAAATCTTAGACAACCAAACATTTTAAATCTTAGTCCTTAAAACAAGCTCAATGACTAAAAATAAAAATTTTGATTTTTTCATAAAAATATTATGATAAGAAACTAATTGATATATATATATATATATATCTATATATATAGTAGTTCTATGCTGTGGACCACATCTAAGCCGATGCTTTTTGGAAAAGCCAATATTTTTTTCTAAAAAACCAAAAAACGTTGGCTTAGGTGTGATCCGCATGTAGACCGATTAGCATAATAGAATTTTCCTATATATATATATATATATATATGATATAATAAGTTATACGTCTACTTACATATATTACATTTAAGGAATGTTGTATACAAGAAAAAATTGAGAATAAAAAAAAAAAAAAAAAGTTGTCCTGCCATCATTTTTTCGGACTAAGGTCTAAGTTTGAATAATCCCCTACTCTCAATAGATATGAAAGAAATAAAAATAAATAAAATAGAAAAATAAAAGAAATCAAGCACCTTTGTTGGTATTTTGACAGGGTAATTAGTAACGAGTTCTAGAAAATAAATTATTGTCAGATCGGTTGGTTAGAACTCACACAATAATTCCAGAAAAGCAAATTATTCATACACGCCAACATCTTAGTGGGTATTTCAAATAACATGCCACGCTCATCTTTTTTACAAGTGGGCAAATATAATTTTAGCTCCCCTTTTTGTAATTTTATTTTATTTTATTTATTTATTATTATTATTATTTTTGGCATAAGTACGTTTTTATTTTGTTGAAAATTTTCACTATATATATTGTTTATCATCCTTCATTTTTGTTTCACTCAAATCTGTCTAGGAAAATTTTGACATGTGTCGTTTTAGGTGTTTTTAGATGTCAAACTATTAGTTATTTAAAAGAAAAAAAAAACCATTTTATATATTTGATTTAACAAAATGAAACTTTTAATCTTTTTATTTATTTCCATTTATTATTTAAATTTATTTCAAATAGCAAGCAATTATGAATGGACATACTGTGAAAATTAAGAAATGGGTGTCCATGTTGTATATCTAGCTAAGTCGCTGTGACAAAGACCCCTATCTTTAATATCTTTAAAAATAAATATATAAAATAAAATAAACTTGTACTCGATTACTTCTATATATATGTAGAGTGAAGGCGTGTCGGTTCCATCCAAAACCAAAAGAGAAAGATTATTCCATTGATTAAGGCAAAGGAATGAGTGTCAAACTAGCTATGAGTCAATCTCTTAATAAATGGCCAACTTTTTCTCCGCAACCAATCGTCACATCAATAATCCCATCTCCAAAGTTCTTCATGTCCTCCGCTCTTCACTTTAGCACCAAGTATACTTTCTTTCATCTCGTATCTGTCTTAATCATATTCATTTATATCTAATCTATGTCATATATATATATATATAGTGTCTATGCGAGATATATATATATATATATATAGTCAGTCTATCATTAAATTGTCATAATGGATTTTCTATCATGATTTCACTAATTAGTTTTTACATCTTTTTCAATTTTTTTAAAAATTGAGATTTTAAAAATATATTTAAAATTTTATATAAGTTTAATAAAATATTAAAATTTTAAGATCTTAAAGTAAATAATGTATAAACTTATATAAATTTTAAATATATCTTTAAATTTTAGTTATCGAAAAAATCTAATAGTTGATAAATAAAATATTGATAAAAAATCTACTAGGATACTCTAATGAAATTTAATCATCTATATATAAATACAATATTTTATCTATTATCTATCTTTATATAAGCAAATGCTAAAGATTCCACAAATTCCAAGATTTTAGATTTAAGTTTGAAAAAAAAATAAAATTGTCAGTGCATCAAAGCAAATATTCTACTTTTTTTATTTTTATTTTTTTGGGTCAAAATTACTGTGGAGGGGAGGAAGATGTCCAAACCTAGAATCTCGAAGTGTATCTATCCTCGGGGGTTTTGTAGGGGCATACGAGTACATTCTTCATTAGCTCATGATAGTGGCAATGTGCACAAGAAAAACAAGCATATTTTTCATTGTGCATGTAATTAGCGGTATATATAATTAGTTGATTAAGTATGTTGCTAATTTGGTTGAATATATTATGTTTTATAGGGAGGCAGAAATTGAGAAAGACCTTAACCAACATAAGTCCTCGAGGTCCAAAGAGAAATGATCTTGTAGCTCTAGCTCCACCAAAGGAAAATTTCGATGAAATTTTCAAGTCCATGGAAGGTTAGGCTAGGGAAAATATTTTACCATTGTTGAAACCAGCCAAGGAATGTTGGCAACCTCAAGATTTCCTTCCAGACGCTTCATCAGATGGCTTCCATGACCAACTCAAGACAACTTCAAGAAAGAACTAAGGAAATACCTGACGAATACTTTGTGGTCCTTATTAGGAATATGATCACTGAAGAAGCACCACCGAGCTACCATTCACGCATAAATGGAATGGAGATATTCCATGACAAGACCGGGGTTGATGAAACTCCTTGGGCTATTTGGGCAAGAGGCTTGAGTGCTGAAGAAAACAGGCATGGTGATCTCCTTAACAAGTATCTCTATCTCTCTGGTCGAGTTGATATGAAGCAAGTTGAGACTACCATTCAATATCTTATTGCTGCTGGACTGGTAAGTATTACAGTTTATATACCTCTTTGTAAGCTTGCTTATAACGTAACAATAAAATTATTTTCATATTTCATGCACTAATTAGCTGATACTATGATCCCTCAACACACACACACACACACACGAATTTTTCTTTTTTTTTTTCGCTAGAAAATTTTTTAAAAAATATATGTTGCTCAAAAAATTATAAATCCAATTCCATAATGTTGTACCCATTTTTCTAAGCATCCCTGCAAAAAATCTCATCAAAATTCGATGTCTTGCACTAATTAGCTGATACTATGATCCCTCAACACACACACACACACACACACGCACACACAGACACACACACATGGGCGCACAAGCACAAGCGCACACACACGCGCGCGCACACACATACACACACACACATACACTTTACCCAACGCTGCATCCCAAAACATATTTTGGATGTGGTCGGACAACATATCTGAGATTCTGTTGCCCTGTTAGAATGGAATTATATTATATTATACATAATTGCTAAATTTTAAAATTGTCTACCTATATATAGGATGTGGGCATGGTAAATAATCCATACCTATGGACCATATACATGTCCTTCCAAGAAAGGCAAACGGCTATAATTCATGGAAACACAGCCTGGCTGGCCAGGCAGCATGGAGATGCAACTCTTGCCCAAATATGTGGGACTATTGCTGCCGACGAGAAGCGCCATGAAAGTGCTTATACCAAAATGGCCGGGAAGCTTTTCGAGCTAGATCCGAATGGGATGCTCATTGCCTTAGCATATATGATGAGAAGGAGAATCGAGATGCCTTCTCATTTAATATATGATGGGTGTGATGATCATCTCTGCAAGCATTTGACCCAAGTTGTCACACGCACGGGGGTGTTTAATTTGTCCGAACATAAAGCCATGTTGGAGCATTTGGTGAGTAAATGGAAAGTTGAGAAGCCCACTAGGCTTTCTAGTGAAGGGCGAGAAGCTCATGATTATGTTTGTGGGTTAGTTCAGAGGATTACAAGGTTGGAAGAAATAGGTCTCTCTAAGGCTACCAAAGAAGCTCCCACGGTCTCTTTCAGTTGGATTTTCAATAGAAAAGCCTAGCTCATGGATTTTACGATATATATATAAATATATATATATATATATATATAATAAGCCTTTTGCATACAATTTATGTCAGGACCCGTCCAAGATTTCTCCTTGAAACCCTAGACAAGCCTTGATTCCAGGAAAATACCACCGAACCTTCCAACAGAAAATCCTACAGCACCTCCCCTAAGGGTAGGACTAACCAAAAATTTCCTGCACTGAAAACACACTTCTAAAATTCATCCCCTTATTCCTCCCACAATACTACAAATTGATTCCACAAATTTACAGCACTTCAAAGAATAACAGCAACTCAATGCATAAATAATAACTACACGTCCAATACAATATACAGAGCATTATACAATAAATGTGGAATTAATACAATGACAGATAAGGAAGCAATACAAGATGGAGAGGAAAGAGGGAAGAAGACTCTCGGCAATGAACTGGGACGTCGGGCTCGCCCCGGACGATCAACGTCTCCCAACCTGGACCTAGGGGAACGAAATTTAAAAACATGAGATGCTAATCATCTCAGTGAATGACCCTATCTACTGAACACCTTTTATATTAATAACATAACAAATAAAGAAATTTAATTAATATCAACAATTAAATAAATAAATAATAATAACAATTGAAGTAATATTTTCTCTCAAAACCCTCACTATTCACTCTTTTGGAAATGTTCCCCTTTTAAAACATTTTCACAAAACCCGATATTCGTATTTCCCGAAAACCAAGGGATCAATTAATTTAATAAACAAGATATAAATACCCCAAATATAAATAAAATATAATAAGTAATTTTTTGAACACTTTGGGGTTTGAAATTTCTATCCGAAAGTTTATACTTGACGCATCATACCATATACCAGTGATGCCCTTCGATACCCAGCGTCCCGAGCACCGACTGGCGGGAGATTAAAGAGAGAAACTTGCATACGGCACTTCGGCGTCCCGACAGTACCGCTGCTGAAACCGTCATCCCGGCCAAGGAGGGGGGTGGCTGATGCGCAATATATAAGACTTGCCTGCCCTCGGTCCAATGGCAACTCACGGGAGACATAATACTTGTGCGCTAACCACATATACACCGGAACACCAATACTATATGAGTGTGTCTAAAATAATTATTAATTTAATTATTACCGTACCGATTTTCGAAAAATTACCGTGGAAAATATACCAGTTTTCATATTTACCATCCCCCATATTTTCCTTTAACATACACGGTACGAAACCATCGATAACAATATAAAAATAATTTTTCTCGTAACACGAGGTCCAACAAATAATATTCCACCGACATAATTATAAAATTTAAACCACCAATTAAACAAATAATTTCCTTAAAATATTTAAACCAATTATGCCCAAAAAATAATATAAAAATCCAGACACAATTAATTTACGAAAATAGCTTGCTCATGTGTAATAAATACAATTAAATCACAATAATAAAAATCAGGGATTTCTTAATAACCCAAAAATTCCATTTAGCACCAATAAACATACACATACTTATAAAATAATATTTTTCCATAATTATAATTAAATTTCACCACATGAGCATAATTGCAGATATCAATTAAACACCAAATATATATAATTAATTACCCCAAAACATTTTTAAAGGTGGGTCACTCACCTGGAGCACGCAATTAACCTAAGATCCTCCATGGGATCAATTCCATGACTCACCCGTGCTCCTAGAACAACAACATTACACATCTCAAATAAATTAGTATTTTATTCGGGTAAATAATACCCGGTACCCCGGGGGTCTAACACAAACGTTAACCAAAATTGACAAATTATATGTCTATGGAAAGCTTGTGAGATGAGGATCACATTACCGACCTCCATTGAGTTCAATTCGACCAGCGGTGGCCGAAATTTGGCCGGAAAGCTTCGGCCGATTTTGATCCCTTCGTATCTTGCAAATCAACAGGAGTTGAGTTAATTGGAGCTCAGAATCGGAATCAGAGGGTCCAAATTAGTGGGAAAGGACCGGTTGCACGACCGGTGGCTGCCGAAAAACCGGCAAACCAGCGACACACCGGCCGCTTGCGTTGGAGGCCGATCCCGGCGCGTCCACTGACCATTCGGCAGAAGATTTGGCCGCCGGTGTCACCCAGCCACGGACTTTCATGTCGGCCGGTGCGTGGATCCTTCCGGTGGCCGGTGAGAACAAAAACGGTGAGGCCGAGAGGGAGGAAGGAAAGGAAAAGAAGAAGAAAGAAGAAGAAAGAAGAAGAAGAAGAAGAGGCTCGGGTGTTTTCCCACGTGGGTGGGGGAAAAGAAAAAAAAGAAAAAAGAAAAGAAAAAGAAAAAGAAATAAAAAGAAATAAATTAAAAATAATTAAATAATATTAAAAATAATATTATTACATAAAATAACAATAAAATAATATGATATTAAACACAATTGACATGTGACATCTCAACATGGTGACACATGGTCATATTTATTAAGTCACACGTGGCACATCGTTACACGTTTAAAAATAATTAAAATAATACAGTATTTGAAAAACTCTACAGGTCCATAACTTTCAACCCACATGTCCAAATCGGACGTGCCGCTAGTCTACGGACTCATATCGACGAGTACTTCACAACCATGCATGAGTCAAAGCTCAACTTTGCATGAATAAAAAATCAACTCCGGCATCCCTTGGACAGTTTGGACCTCAACTTGTTTTGCTCATAACTTTCAAACCGCATCTCCGTTTTCAACGTGCTACTAGTCTACGAACGCGTGCCAACGTGTACTTCGTAACGGTACCTCAGTCAACCTACAATTCCATCCAAATCAAAAAGTCAACTTTTGACCTCTTCGGTCAACGATCAAAGTCAACGGTCAATGGTCAACCTCGATCAAAATTGAAAAACTTCCGTTGTACTTTGGGACGGGGTGTTACAATTTATCTCCTTATGGCTTAACAAGATATTAGCTATATAATATTTATATAACAAATTGTGTGCGTGTTTTTTGTTTTAAGCCCTAATATTAAATAGTATATTATTTGAGATATATCCTATAATATATTGTTTGATGATATGAAGGATATAAACATTTATTATTGTAAAATTATATATTTATTTATTATATATGTCTACGGGATTGCCATTTAAAAGATGCCTATGTCGGCTTATGTGCCAAGTAGTACCATCATCAAATCCAACCTTTATCAGTGTGTAATAATTAAGCATTCGTTACATCGACCTTCTTTATTTGGTATTTCTAATAAGAGATCTATTAGCCTATATATAAAAGTTCAAATGTCTTTCTCCTATTCCTTTTTGAGGTTTATCTATTTAATACTCCTTCAATTTGTACTTTTATTTTTATTTTTATTTTTTGGTAATATTTCCTTGAATTTATACTTTTGGGGATACAAAACATAGTTATGTGTTTCAGCCACAACAAAAAAAAAAAAAAAAAAAAAAAAAAACATAGTTATGTGGGAAGCCAGTGCTACTGCCACGGGTGGAGAAAATCTTGCATGAGTCAGTGCTACCACATCAGATCATATCTTTCCCACTAATTTGTTGCCATCTGTTCAATCACTTACCACCTCGTGAAGACATTTGCCTTATTAAATACATTATCCAGCTCACCATTTTTCTATTGAAAAAGTAAAATTTTAATTAAAAATATTTATTCGTAACGTTTCTTATTTCAGTCTTTGGCTTTCCTCCATGGTTAGTTAGAGCTGCAGCTTGAAAATATCTCTTCTTCTGGAGTCATCTTGCTGGTAATTCAACCCAGAAAGCATTACTAAAACTTTGGTTTGGTGAAGGGGATTCATTTTTAGCTTTGTTGCTTCTCTTGTAGAAGTTTCTTCTTCAACTTAATTGATAATTTCTGTTTGTCTAATCTCAAATTTAATTGATAACTTTTTTGTAAAAGCAATAAAACAAGATCATAATCTCTAGAGCAGACTATTCGCGCAGATACAATCAAATTTAAAATCATCTAAAATAGAAACTCCAAAAAAATAAAAAACAAAAAAAAAATTCCCAAATCCTGTAAATCCGAAAAGAAATTTATAAAAATAAAAACAAAGGAAAATACAGACCAGCTACGTAATCTGTGGACCAAGGAGAGATATGACTGATGGAGCTCGATTATTTATTGTGCGTTACAAAAGGAATTCTACCAAAGAGAATCCGAAGCTTACAAGAACAGGAACTGGATTCTGCAGCACAGCTTGTGGCAAGGTACAATGGTTCAGCTGAATCTCCAGAGGTACAAACTCTTATCTTCTGAGTTTTTCCTAATCTTCCAGAGTGCTTTAGTTAGCGGCCTTGAATAATGTGTTTACATTATTTCTTCTCAACTAAAATTACAATCCTTATTAGTGAAATACAAAGATCTTCCTCTGTTTTCCAAGAATTATAATATTACATATCTTTCTTCTACTCATTAATTTCAAATTTTTTGAATGTTGCACGTACAGTTCTTTAACTTTGACAAAATTTTAATCCTTGGGTAATGGAAGTAGCAATCTTGAATTTATAATTAGTTTTGAGAACGGATATTACAATAAATAATCAGTAATTCATTTTAGAAATATAAGATGGAAAGATAGAGAAGAAGATTATAGCCAAATTTCAATATTTCCAACATTTGGAACTGGGATGTAATTTCCATAGCAGTGCGTCATTAGTTTTTCCTAAAAAATAAAGAAGCTTGGTGCATTGTTTTCCACACCTTTTCCTTGTACAGCCGGGCTGCCTCACCTTTTTATTTTTATTTTTATTTTTTTATAAATTTATTAGTATTATTATTATTATTATTGTTATTTTTTGCTTCCTGCAGATTATTAAATGGATATCTCAAATAATCAAGGATGGTGACTCCAGAGATCTTCCCCATTATGTAAACTACTTGCTTGTATGCTTGGGCATATTTTGTAGACAAGTTTTTTGGAGCTTGCTTTTGTATGTACTTCCTTTCTTAAGTCCCTTTAGCGGTCTAGTGCGGTCACTTGTCTGGGCTTTAAATTTGTATGGTTTTAGGAACCAGTCGGGATATGATTATGACCTTTCTCACCTTCTCATTCTAATGTAGAGAACAAAAACTCCCGACTTAGTTCCTGAGGATGCGGACCCGATTTGGATCAAAAGTTTGCAAAGCATTACTACACCATCTGCAGTGAAGCAGCGTTTTAATGGCATTATGATAAGAATCTCTGACCACATTGGAGATCCAAGCATTGGCCCCATCTTGCTTCTGGGGAAGCATTGATGTCTTTTGGTACCATCTGGCTCCATAGGAGTCAACCAACCGTGGGGGTCCAGCCTTTTCTCCTAAAGGCCTATGTCCATTAGGGTTTTAAATATTAGAAAGCATTATAAATGCTTAATTTCAGTCTTGTATTAAATAACACATATTAGAAACAACACAAGTTTATTGAAACTGTGAAAGAGAATTTTAAAAAACTTTGTTTGTGTATAAATTTCATAGTAAATAATACATCTTTTTTTTATTTAAATTTTCATACTTTTTCCTTCTTTTTGTTTTTGTGTTGGTTTGTGTGCTTTTCGTGATCAAAAGATCATAACACCAACTCTTCAATCTAATCCACCGAGTCAACCCAATACTGGGGTAAATATGGTCATCCTCTGGCATATGGTTGTTAGTGTCAGTGTTATTCATTACATGACATATCATTTCAAACCAAAAAAAAAAAAAAAAAAAAAAAAAAAATAGCTAGTAAACCCTAGGTGTGTTGCAAATTGCAAATTTGCAACACTTCTTCGGATACACGATATGTTTTATGAGAAGGTTGATAATTGATGTTGCTGAAAATGAAATGATTAATTAAAATATGAAACATTTGATTGTTTAGAGAGTAGCTATGCTCAACTCAAGCAACTCCTATAGGTTTTTTGCATGACTAATTTCACGTGATAATAGCTAACAAATTAAATAAGTGGACCGATTTAATGGAAAAATATAGTTTAGAGGGGGTAGTAAGAAATTTTTTTTTTTTTTTTTGGGGTGTTTTATGGGGTAGAGCAGAAAACATGGTTGTTATATTCATGTTTAAGATTAAGCGCAGGCACCGAAAGTTATCGTATGGCTACATTCTTAAATGTCGTCAAATTTTTTATCCTCTTTCCCTTATTATTATTATTATTATTATTTATTATTATTATTATTTTAATGAATTCATGAATTCAACAATCTTATTTGTGATCCTTGCATACCTAAACCTTCCCAAATAGCATATTATCTGATGTATACTCAAAGTTAGTAACCTGTTGCATATACATTATCATTACAGGATGCAAATAGGCTGCGGAAGAGAGATCGAATAAGAACCGTGTCAAATAATGAACCTCGTCCTTCTTCCATCACCAACAGCGAACCAAAAGATGCTTATCAGATGCCATTTACGGATTCAGATTCTGAGTAGATTCAGTCTTTGGAGTTGATGAATCCCGAAACCAAACATCAAAACGCTTGTTTACAGAGATTTCTCAAATACTAATATATAATTATTGAAAGGCATGATTGTTTGCTTATGTGTTAGATGATGTACTTTCTATACCCCTGTTGTTTGTTCAATCTAATTGCATGTCTTAATAGATAATCAAGTACAGCAGCTGGACCTAATCACCGGGACAATGTCCAAATATCATAGATAGTTAAATATGGAAATGACAAAAATATGTATCGTTATGTACACGTATTAATTATTTTGTTTATTTGAAAATGCAAAAAAAAAAAAAAATAAATAATAATAATAATAAAATAAAATTCGGCCAAAAAATACAAAAATGGAACGTTCATTAATTTGATAAATATTTATATAATACATTATATAAATTATAATTTATAAAATACGAAATGAAAAATATGGATATTTAATACATATTAAAATTAGTTTTTTTTTATATATATGATAAAAATATAAATATTAGTAAGATAATAATCATTTGATGTATTTAAAAAGTAAAAAAATGATTAAATGAAAAAAATAAAAAAAATAAAAAAAATATTTTTGCATACATGTTTTTATGTTGTAAAAGAGAAAAAAAAATAATCGAAATTATAATTTTTCCAAAAATACGTGTAACTTGTATACTACGGCTATATGTTTAATATAATTTTAAACTTTTCCTTTCCAAAAATTATATATTTTCCGTATATATGAAATCGTATGAACAACAAATTTTTTTTCAAAAATATGTATGTATGCGTAATTTTTTTAAAAATATGTATGTATGCTTGTTATATGTGTACTATCCGTAAATTTACCAAGTAGGCCAAATATTTCGTATCTAATAAACACGAAGTATAGTGTCTTACAACATTATTTACATGAGCTTCGTTTGATTAGTTTTTTGGTCCAACAATTGCATGTAAGATTCTTTTATTTTATTTTTATTTTTTAAATCCAAATTTTTTTATTAAATAATGTGGTAAATCATGTGATAACATTTAATTGGATTTTTTTTATTATTTACTTATCTATATTTATGTTATATTAATATTTCATCGATAATATATTAATAACATATCATTTCGTAAATATTTTAGTAAACAATTTGGTGCCTACAACATTAAGTATTTTAAATCAAGTAATAGTAACGCTATAGATATCAAAATATTCACTAAATTTATTTATCAAATAAAATATGTTAAAATATTATTTGTTGTCATATTCATATAATATAAATATAAAAAAATGAATTCTTAAATAGATAAGGGAATTCCGTTGGTAGAGAGCTACTACCCCTGCCAATAGAGCATGGGTTCGAGTCATTGGGTGAGGGCCCTAAGGGACAGCAAAAAAAATAAAAAATAAAAAATAAAAAAATAGATAAGTGAATTGAAAAAAATTAATTAAATATTACTACATTATTTCATAAATAAATTTAATAAACATTTGGTAAGCCTAGTATTATTGCTCAAGTAAAGACATGTCACTTCAAGGTAATTAGACTCTTGAAATTAATGTTTATGTGAGTTTTAAATTGTCAAAACTTATTTATAAGGTACAAATATCTCAAATTTTTATTTCAAACCATTTTTACGAAACAATTTTAAAATTTAGAACTTTAAAATTTAAAATAAAAGTATTTTAAATAAATAATTAAAAAAAGAAGAGATAGTTTGATTTTTGGAATTAATGTTTATATAAATTTAAAATTGTCAAAACTTGTTTATCAGGTTATACATGTTAACATAGGTTTCTTGGTAATATACCTTCAATAGTAAGAGAAATAATTGTTTTTGCCAAAAATATTGACTTTCTGTAGTCTCCTTAAGAATAACATAACTAATCGATTGTGCATCCTTAATAAAGTTAGATGAAAATAAACATGTTTTTAACTTCTTATTTTTTTGATATTGAAAGTGGGATTATTATATTTTATACTTAAAACATATTATATACATGTGTATATATATATATATATATATAGAATCATTTTATGGTCAGGACAGTCTTGACCAAAATGGTGTAGCCTAAAAATATGAGGAAATACCCAGCCATTGGATTTCAACTTATCCAATGAATGACTTAGATACTTCCATATCACACATGAGAAAATTGCAACTTCAAACAAATTTCCTTCAACCTTCCCGCTTTAAAATATCATTTCCTGTCCCGCGTGCACCATTGTTTCACATAGACCTCATCATTTCAAAATTTCCAAACAAAATCCACCATCTCTTGCCGTTTCAAAATTCCCAAATAATATCCACCATCTCTCACCGTTTCAAAATTTTCAAATAAAATCCATCATCCACCATCTCTCACTGTTTTGAAGTTCGCAAATAAAATCTACCATCTCTTGCTTGTAGTACCGTTCAACCCTAGATATTCTTCTATTGCTTCAATTGCCCATGCCTTCTTTTTGACAATCCCAAATCCATTTAGGGCTTGGGTTAAAGGTTAGTATTTTTGAGTCATTGGAATTTTTTTTTTTTTTTTGTGAGCCTTTGGTTTTTTTTTTTTTTTTCTTTAAGTGTGAACAAAAAATCCAAGAAAATAAAAAAACAATGACATCGGTGACTTGCAAAACGTCACCGGCTTAGGTACCAAACAAGTGGGCATTTTCCTTCAAATTAAGAGCTACTCTTTCTCAGTGGTCCAGAGTAATCTCCATGTGGATAAGAGTAAAGTATCGGTGTTCACTGTATCGCTGCCCAAAGCAGAAAGGGTGTCTATGGCCTTGATAATTGAGTCTCGTTTGATTGGGTTCTTTTGGATCTTGAGGTCCCGATCTGGATCGAATATGAGGTTGAGGAGTTCCTGCTTGGAGAATTTCGATTGAGCTGTGAGGGACGAGCAAGTAATCTTAGAGGAGTCTGAGTGGTGGGGTTTCGGAGAACAAGAATTGAGGTGGTGGTGTTGTCGGTTGAATTGAATACTGGAAAGAAAGAGCTTTGAGGACATAGAGTTATGGAAACTTTTGAGTTTCATGATGTCATTGATTTTATATACTAGAAATGGTTGGCTGTCTCTTTCAGCGGAAACCCACAAATTATTTTTGCCAGAATATCATCAGGCAATTCACTGATTATATCATGTTCCCCTTTCTTGTTTTTGTAACACCCCGTCCCGAACCATGTCGGAAATTTTTGCACGTTAACCGAGGTTGATCGTTGACCGTTGACCGAAGTGGTCAAAAGTTGACTTTTTGATCCAGTTGGAATTCTGGGTTGACTGAGGTACCGTTACGAAGTACACGTTGGCACGCGTTCGTAGACTGGTAGCACGTTGAAAACGGAGCTACGGTTTGAAAGGTATGAGCAAAACAAGTTTAAGTCCAAACTGTCCAAGGGGTGCCGGAGTTGACTTTTTATTCATGCAAGGTTGAGCTTTGACTCATGCATGGTTGTGAAGTGCTCGTCGATACGAGTCCGTAAACTAGCGGCACGTCCGATTTGGACATGTGGTTTGAAAGTTATGGACATGTAAAGTTTTTCAAATACCGTATTATTTTATTATTATTTTTACACGCGTAACGATGTGCCACGTGTGACTTAATGAAGGTGACCATGTGTCACCATGGTGAAATGCCACATGTCAACCATGTGAAAAATCAAATTATTTTATTATTTTTGAATAATAATATTATTATTAATATTATTTAATTATTTTTTTTATTTTTATTTCTTTTTCTTTTCCTTTTTCTTTTCTTTTTCTTTTTCTTTTTCTTTTCTTTTCCCCACGTGGGAAAACACCATTCTTTCTTTTTTCTTTTTCTTTTCTTTTTTCCTTTTCTTCCTTCTTCTTCCCCGAACACCAAACACACACAGTGTTTTTGTTTTCTCTCCTGCCCGTCTCTCTCTCTCCCCCGTGTTTTTGAATTCCAGCCACCCATACTGTACACGCGCCGGCCAGTGATGTGCGGAAGGAGGAGGCGAGTTCGGCCGCCAAGTTTCACGGCCAGCCGCCACCGGACGCGCGCCGATCGGGCCGGAGAAGCCGCCGGCCGTCGGATTTTCTCTCTCCTCTTTTCTTGTGTTTTCGGGCCAGCCCACTCCCAATTGAGCCTCCTATCCCCCTATTTTGGGTCCCCTGAGTTCAAAAATGGCCTCCAATCCCAAAAATTCGAAGCGGTTTGCGAGATATGAGGGATTGAAAACCGGCAGAAACTTCCCGACCAAATTCCGGCCACCTCCGGCGGAGTTGGGGTCGATGGAGACCGGATTGGTGATCCTCGTCCCACGAGCTTCGATTCGGTATATCATTCGACCATTTTGGTTAAAGTTTGTGTTTGAGCCCCCGGGTACCGGGTATTATTTACCCGAATAAAATATTAATTTATTTGACTGTCTGTGAATTTTGTTCTAGGAGCACTAGTGAGTCGTGAAATTGATCCCGTGGTGGATCATGGGTTAATTGCGTGCTCCAGGTAAGTGACCCACCTTTAAAAATATTTTCGGGGTAATTAATTGTATTTATGTGGTATTAATTTGGTATCTGTAAAATTGTGCTCATGTGGTGTATTTTAAATATAATCGGGAAAAATATTATTTTATATATATATGTACCATTGGTAATAAATGGAAATTTTGGGATCATTAAGAAATTCCCGATTATTATTTTATGGTGATTTAATTATGAATTATATTGTTGTTTAATTTATTATGCATGAGCAAAGTGAATTTTGGTGGTATTTGTACATGGTTTTAAATTTGATTTTCCGGGCATAATTGGGTTAAATATTTTATGAAAATATTTTGTTAAATTTTATAAATTATGCCTGCGGTATTTTTATGGTTGCATCTCGTATTTCGAGGTAAATTGTGGTTTGTTGATTATCGCTGTTTCGTACCGGGTGGTTTAAATAAAAATATGTGGGATGGTGTTTTGTAAAAATATGGTATACTTTCCACGGTGGTTTTTGGAAAAACGGTACGGTTGGTTACTTATGTTTATTTTTAGACGCACTCATACAGTATTGGTGTTCTAGTGTATGGTGTATGGACACGTGGTAGCACGCGGTTATTATATGGTTTAGCGTGCGGTTATTACTTCACCCGTGAGTTGCCATTGGACCGTGGGCAGGCAAGGTTATTGTTGTGCACAGCCGCCCCCCTCCTTGGCCGGGTGATGGTTTTTAGCAGTCGGTACTGTCGGGACGCCAAAGTGACCACTGCAGGTTTCTCTTTTTAACCTCCCTCCAGTCGGTGCTCGGGACGCTGGGTATCGGAAGGCATCACCGGTATATGGTGTGGTGCGTCGGTGTAAATTGTAAATAATGTTTTAAACCCCAAAGGTGTTCTAAAATTATTTATTATAATTTATTGCAGTTTATTTATATTTGGGGTATTTATTTAATTAATTAATTAATTATTTATTTGTTTATTTGTTGTTTATTAATTTATTTGGTTCCTTGGTTTTTGGGAAGTACGTATAAGGGTTTTGTGAAAATGTTTTAAAAGGGGAACTTTTCCAACTGAGAGAATTGTAAGGGTTTTGAGAGAAATTATTATTTTCCAATTAATTGTTATCTATCTACTGTATTACCATGGTATTATATTGTATAGTAGATAGGGTCACTCACTGAGATGATTAGCATCTCACACTCTTAAATTCCGTTCCCCTAGGTCCAGGTTGGAGACGTTGATTGTCCGGGCGAGCCCAACGTCTCAGTTCGTTGCCGAAGGTTCAAGAAGTTTTTCTTCCCTTTTTCCTCTCTGTCTTGTATTGTTTCTTTATCTGTTATTTTTATAAATTACACATGTATTTGTATAATGCTCTGTATACTGTATTGGATGTGTAGTTGATCTTTATGCACTGGGTTGCTGTTGTTGTTTTATTTTGAAGTGCTGCAATTTGTGGAATCAATTTGTAATCTGTGGGAGGAATAAGGGGATGTTTTTAGAAGTATGTTTTCAGTGCAGGTAAATTTGTGGTAAGTAAATCCCTTAGGGAAGACTCTGCCGGATTTTCCGTTGGAGTGTTCGATAGGGTTTCCCTGCGATCAGGGCTGTCTAGGGTTTCGGGGAAGGAATTCTGGACGGGTCCTGACAGTTTTTCTATATATAATAACAATCCAATCCAAATAAGAAAAAAAAAAAAAAAGATGAGCACTAAACATACAAATGCTAAAAGTAAAAATTTTTAAAAAAAAAATTGAACAATGTTCTTTTCACCTTGTTCTGAGATTTACAACGGTGAAACTGTTTCTCCATCTATATGATAAAATTAACAAAAATAAAAAATAAAAGAAGGATAAACCAACCCTTTTTGATAAAAAAGCGTAGGCTTTTGTATTTTCAATTTTTTTTTTTTTGTTTGGTTTTCTGGTTGACAAAGTTAGATTATGTTTTAATAATTTGGATTTTTGGTATTTTTATTTTTTTGTGTTTTTTGTTTGGAGATTTAATTTTTAATAAAACTAACCAAAAAATAAAACAAAATTAACAAAAAAACAAATTAAAAAAATAGGATAAGCCAATGCTTTTTCATCAAAAAGAGTTGGCTTTTGCATTTTTAATTTTTTTATTTAGTTTTTTGTTTTGACAAAGTTAGATTATGTTTTGATAATTTTAAATTTTTGGTATTTTAATTTTTTGTGTTTTTTGTTTGGACATTTAATTTAAAAAAAAATTAACGAAAAAAAGAACAAAATTAGCAAAATAACAAAATTAAAAAAAAAAAATAAGCCAACACTTTTTCATCAAAAAGTGTTGGCGTTAGTTCAAATATTAAAAAAAAAAAAAAATTCTGTTATAACTTTTAGTAGTTCTTCTATAACGGTGTGCAGAGACTAGCGTCTCAGATGCTAGAGAAAAAAATTATATGTACGGTATTATAAATGTATTATATTTATATATATATATATATATATATATTTTTAATATTATATATATATACATATATTTTATGTAAGTATTATATTAATATTATATGATTGATCATAAATGGCATATTGACATTTTTAATGATTTATTTATCATTAATACTAATTGATTATTTATCAATAACTTCAAATCATTTATCATTTATTAATACATTACTTTAGTTCAGTCCATTTCTTTTGCAGCACCAATGCACTTCAATCCATATTCACCCAAAAAAGATGTAGTCTGATCCATTTCTTCATGCTCCTTTTTGACGTGGCCTAATCTACCAAACTTTGAAGCAGTAATTTAGTAATCTTTTATATTTGAACAAAAGCCAACGTGTTTTTTATGAAAAAGTGTTGGCTTATCCTATTTTTATTTTATTTTATTTTTTGTTTAATTTTGTTTTGTTTTTTCGTTAATTTTGTTAAAAATTAAATTCCAAACAAAAAATATAAAAAAATAAAAATATCAAAAATTCAAGATTATCAAAACATAATTCAACCTTGTCAAAACAGAAAACCAAACAAAAAAAATTGAAAATACAAAAGCCAACGTTTTTTATGAAAAAGCAACGGCTTATCCTATTTTTTTAAATTTTGTTTTATTTTTTGGATAATTTTGTTAAAAATTAAATGTCCAAACAAAAAGTACAAAAAATAAAAATATAAAAAATCTAATATTATCAAAACATAATCCAACTTTGTTAAAATAGAAAACCCCAAAAAAAAAAAAAAAATACAAAAGCCAACGCACTTTCATAAAAAAACATTGGCTTTTGTGATAAGTCAACATTATTTCATAAAAAAGCGTTGGCTTTTATATTTTCAATTTTTTTTTTTTGGGTTTTCTGTTGGCTTTTATATTTTCAATTTTTTGTTTTTTTGGTTTTCTGTTTTGACAACGTTGAATTATGTTTTAATAATCTTGGATTTTTGATATTTTTATTTTTTGATATTTTTTGTTTAGACATTTAATTTTTGACAAATTTAAATAAGAAAGAAAAGAATTAACCAAAAAATAGGATAAGTTAATGCTTTTTGATGAAAAAGTGTTGGTTTTTATTCAAATATTAAAAAAAAATAAAAAAAAATTCTCTTATAACTTTTAGAAATATTATATATATATATATATATATTTCCGGTATAAGAAATATATGATATGTACGGTATAAGAAATATATTATATATATATAATTTTAATTTTTTTTATGTAAGTATTATATTAATATTATATGATTGATCATAAATAGCATATTGACATTTTTAATGATTTATTTATCGTTAAAACTAATTGATTATTTATCAATAATTTCAAATCATTTATCATCATTTATCATTTATTAATAGATTAATTTAGTTCAGTCCATTTCTTTTGCAGTACCAATGTAATTCAATCCATATTCACCAAAAAAAGATGTAGCCTAATCCATTTCGTCATGCTCCTTTTTGACAAAAAACAGTTGGCTTATCCTTTTTTTTTTTTTTTAATTTTGTTTTATTTTTTGGTTAATTTGGTTACAAATTAAATGTCCCAAAAAAAAACAAAAAAAAAATATCAAACAGTCAAGATTATCAAAACATAATTTAACTTTACTATCAAAACATAATTTAACTTTGTCAAAACAGAAAACCAAATATAAAAAAAAAATTGAAAATATAAAAGCCAACGCTTTTTGATGAAAAAGCGTTGGCTTATCCTATTCTTTTTTTTTTTTAATTTTGTTTTTTTTTGTTAATTTTTATGGGTATTTTATTAAAAATTAAATGTCCAAACAAAAAACACAAAAAAATAAAAATACTAAAAATCCAAGATTATCAAAACATAATTCAACTTTGTCAAAACAGAAAACCAAACAAAAAATAAAAAAAAAAATGAAAATACACAAGCCAACGTTTTTTGATGAACAAGCATTGGCTTATCCTATTTTTCTTAATTTTGTTTTTTTGTTAATTTTGTTCAATTTTTTGGTTAACTTTATTAAAAATTAAATGTCCAAACAAAAAACACAAAAAAATAAAAATACCAAAAATTCAATATTATCAAAACATAATCCAACTTGGTCAAAACAGAAAACAAAAAAAAGAAAAAAAAGAAAAAGAAAATTGAATACAAAAGCCAATGCGTTTTGATAAAAAAGTGTTGGCTTATCCTATTTTTTTTTAATTTGTTTTTTTGGTTAATTTTGTTAAAAATTAATTGTTCAAACAAAAAACACAAAAAAATAAAAATACCAAAAATCAAAGAATTTCAAAATGAAATCCAACTTTATCAAAACAGAAAACTAAACCAAAAAAAAAAAAAATTGAAAATCCAAAAGCCTACGCCTTTTGATGAAAAAGCATTGGCTTATCGTTTTTTTTTTTTTAATTTTATCGGATAGATGGAGAAACGGCTTCAACATTGTGAATCTCAGAAAAAGGTAAAAAAGAACATTGTTAATTTTTTTTAAATTTTTACTTTTTGTATTTGTATGTTTGGTTCTCATCTTTTTTTTTTTTTTTTGGGGATTGGATTGTTATTATATATATATATATATATAAACAAGAGAGAGGATGATAGAATCAGTGAATTGCCTGATGATATTCTGGCAAAAACAGTTTGTGGGTTTCCACTGAAAGAGGCAGCTAAACATTATGTTTCAACCCAAAAATAAAAAATAAAAAAATAAAAGAAGGGAACACTTCTAGTATATAAAACCAACGACATCATGAAACTCAAAAGCTTCCATAACTCTATGTTCTCAAAGCTTCTTCTTTCCAATATTCAATTCAACCCACAACACCACCACCTCAATTCTTGTTTTCCGAAATCCCACCACTCTGACTCCTCTAAGATTACCTGCTTGTCACTCAAAGCTCAATTAAAACTCCCAAGCAGAAAGTCCTCAACCTCATATTCGATCAAGATCGAGGCCTCAAGACCTAAAAGAACCCAGCCAAACGAGACTCGATTATCAAGGCCATATACGCCCTTTTTGCTCTGGGCAGTGATACAGTCACCATTGAGACTTCGCTTTTGGCCACATGGAGATTACTCTGGACCACCGAGAAAGAGCAGCTCTTAATCTGAAGGAAAATGCCCACTTGTTTGGTACCTAAGCCAATGATGTTTTGCAGGTCATTGATGTCATTGTTTTTTTATTTTTTGGGGTAAAAAAAAAAAAAGAAAAAACCAATGGCTCATAAATACTAACCTTTAACCCAAGCTCTAAATGGATTTGGGATTGTCAAAAATAAGGCTTAGACGGTGGAAGCAATAGAAGAATATCTGGGGCTGGAACGATGGTGCAAGTGGGAGATAGTGGATTTTATTTGAAAATTTTGAGAGATAGTGGATTTTATTTGAGAATTTTGAAATGGTGAGGTCTATGTGAAACAGTGGTGCGTGGGGGAAAGAAAATGTTATTTTAAAGCGGGAAGGTTGAAAGAAATTTTTTTGAAGTTGCAATTGTCTCATATGTGACAGCGAAGTATCTAAGCCGTTCATTGGATAAGTTGAAATCTAATTACTGGATATTTTTTCGTGTTTTTGGACCGTATTATTTTGGTCAGGATCGACCTGATCATAAAAGGACTATATATATATACATAAAAATTTACTAATTTTATCAAAATAAGCATATATACCTATCCTCCAAGTTTGTATCTATATTTTAATAAAATAAGATATTCTAACTTGATCAAATTTTTATATAAAATCATCATGATTTTTTTATTAGTTTTTATATCACAACTAAAATTAAAAAAGACATATATAATTAATGTTGTAATAACTTAATTATTCAAGTTAATAACAAAACTTAATTTTGAGTGACTTTTCTTCTACACAACCCATATGCATATATGCAATAATAACAAAACTTAATTTTGAGTGACTTTTCTTCTACACAACCCATATGTATATATGCAATATGTCATTCATTACACCATCAATATACAAAAGAACAATTCCAATATCAAGATGTTCTTATAGTTTTTCCATTAAAATTTCACTTTTTTAGTAGTTGAATCATTCATTACACCATCAATATACAAAAAAACAATTCTAATATCAAGATGTTCTTATAGTTTTTCCATTAAAATTTCAGTTTTTTAGTAGTTGAATTATTTAAAGATATGTGAAACTACTTTTTAAATTTAAATGAGCCCAAACAAAATTCACTTTATCATCCTGATTTTAGCACATTATCTCAACTCACTTAAACAACCTAGCATGTTTAAATCTTAGACAATCAAACATTTTAAAATCTTAGTCTTGAATCAATACAAAAATTAAAAATAAAAATCCTGATTTTTTTTAATAAGGATTGTTCTTATAGGAAACAAATTGATATATATAATAAAATAATATATATATATATATATATATCAGTGCTGTCACAACACTGGTCACTCTAATTAATAGAACACTGGTCACTCTAATTAATAGCTATACCAACTACTTACATTTAACGAATTTTTTATACAAGAAAAAATTAAGAGTAAAAAAAATTGTCCTGCCGATCATTTTTTGGGACTAAGTTTGAAATAATCCCCTATTCTCAATATATATGAAAGAAATAAAAAAATAAATAAAACAGAAAAATAAAAGAAATAAAAGAAATCTACCACCTTAGTAGGCATCCTGACTAGAAAATAAATTATTGTCAGATCGGTTGGTTAGAACTCACACAATGTACCATTTAATTCCACAAAAGCAAATTATTAATATACACCAACATCTTAGTTGGTATTGCAAATAACATGCCACGCTCATCTTTTTTACAAGTGGGCAAATATAATTTTAGCTCCTCTTTTTGTAATTTTTTTTTTCCTTGCATAAATACGTTTTTGTTTTGTTGAAAATTTTCACTATATATATTATTTATCATCCTTCATTTTTGTTTCACTCAAATCTGTCAAGGCAAACTTTGACATGTGTCGTTTTAGGTGTTTTTAGAAGTCAAACTATTAGTTATTTTAAAGACCAAAAAAAAAAAAAAACATTTTATATATTTGATTTAACAAAATGAAACTTTTAATCTTTTTATTTATTTCCATTTATTATTTAAATTTATTTCAAATAGCAAGCATTTATGAATGGACATACTGTGAAAATTAAGAAATGGGTGTCCATGTTATACATCTAGCTAGCTAAGTCGCTCTGACAAAGACCCCTATCTTTAATATCTTTAAAAACAAATAAATAAAATAAAATAAACTTGTACTCGATTACTTCTATATATAGGTAGAGTGAAGGCGTGTTGGTTCCATCCAAACCCAAAAGAGAAAGATTCTTCGATTGATTCAGGCAAAAGATTGAGTGTCAAACTAGCTATGAGTCAATCTCTTAATAAATGGCCAACTTTTTCTGCGCAACCAATCGCCACATCAATAATCCCATCTCCAAAGTTCTTCATGTGCTCCGCGCTTCCCTTTAGCACCAAGTATGCGTTCTTTCATCTTATACCTCTCTTAATCATATTCATTTATTTTTAATCTATGCCTTATATATATATATATATATAGTCAGTCTATCATTAGACTATTATAATGGATTTTACATTATAATTTTATTAATTGGTCCTTGCATCTTTTTATATTTTGTAAAAATTGATATTTTGTAAAAATTGATATTTAAAGATGTATTTGAAATTTTATATAAATATAATAAAATATTAAAATTTTAAGATTTAAAATAAATAATATCTAAACTCATATAAAATTTAAATATATTATTAAATTTTAGTTATTGAAAAGATCTAATAGCTCATAAATAGGACAATGATAGAAAATCCATATTACTATGCTCTAATAAAATTTAATCCTCTACATGTAAAAATAATATTTTATCTATTATCTGTCTCTGTACAGGGAAATGCTAAAGATTCCACAAATTCCAAGATTTTGGATTTAAGTTAAAAAAAAAAAAGAAAAAAAACACAAAAAATTGTCAGTGCATCAAAGCAAATATTCTACCTTTTTTTTTGGGGTCAAAATTACTATTGAGAGAGGAAGAAGATGTGCACACCTAGAATCTCGAAGTGAATGTATCCTCGGTGGTTTTGTAGGATCAAGCCTACGAGTACATTCTTCATAGCTCATGATAGTGGCAATGTGCACAAGAAAAACAAGCATATTTTTCTTTGTGCATATAATTAGAGATATATAATTAGTTGATTGAGTATGATGCTAATTTGGTTGAATATATTATGTTTTACAGGGAGGTAGAAATTTTGAGAAAGACCTTAACCAACATTAGTCCTCAAGGTCCAAAGAGAAATGATCTCGTAGCTCAAGCTCCACCAAAGGAAAATTTCGATGAAATTTTCAAGTCCATGGAAGGTTGGGCTAGGGACAACATTTTACCATTGTTGAAACCAGCCAAAGAATGTTGGCAGCCTCAAGATTTCCTTCCAGACGCTTCATCAGATGGCTTCCATGACCAACTCAGACAACTTCAAGAAAGAACTAAGGAAATACCCGACGAATACTTTGTGGTCCTTGTTGGGAATATGATCACTGAAGAAGCACTTCCGAGCTACCATTCGCGTATAAACGGAACGGAGATCTTCCACGACAAGACCGGGGTTGATGACACTCCTTGGGCTATTTGGGCAAGAGGCTGGAGTGCTGAAGAAAACAGGCATGGTGATCTCCTTAACAGGTATCTTTATCTCTCTGGCCGAGTTGATATGAAGCAAGTTGAGACTACTATTCAATATCTTATTGCTGCTGGAATGGTAAGTACTACAGTTTATATACCTCTTTGTCAGCTTGCTTATAATGTAACAATTAAATTATTTTCATATTTGAGGCACTAATTAGCTGATACTATGATCCGTCAAAACACACACACACACACACACATATATATTTATGATTTTGATTAAATTTAAAATATTCTGACTTTATTAGCATCCGGATACAATGCCTATCCATATGTAATAAGACGTATAATCCTTATTATTCACCACATGCTATCTCTTGGCGGAAACAGTCTACATAGCCAATCTCTAGGTGGAAAGAGATAGCATATAATTAATTCATCCATATTTATTGCAATCAAGATGAATAATGCGATTAGAACTATAAGTATGTACATATATATATATATATATATATAGTTATTCTCACATTAGGATATACAGTTATTTGCATATCAGGATATCATGATTTTTTTCATACAGGGTTTATTGAAATAAGTATATTGCAAATATTCTCCAATTTGGAAAACTCTAACATTATTAAATTAGGAATTCTTAAATAGCATTGCCACAACTTATTTTAAGTTTTTAGATTTAAATTTAAATAATAACTGATAATTCAACCAACTGATAAGTATTTGCTAATTAAACATTTAGTTCTAACTGAATCAAAGACTCCCTATTAAGAGACATACTCCATAATGGTATAATAGATATCCATATATATAAATAGAGGTTATTTGCATTTCTAATCCTCCAAATTCAGGGTATTTGACAATTTATATCTATTTTTTTATTTATAATTTTGTCATAATTAAGAAACAAACGAGATCAAAATACTTTTATATAATTTGATAGGAAAATATTCTACTAGATGATGTAGTATATATGGTATGCTAACCGACGCTGCATCCCAAAACATATTATCGGATGTGATCGGGCAATATATCTTAGATTCTGTTGCGGAGAATGGAATTATATTATATTATATATAATTGCTAAATTTTAAAATTGTCTACCTATGTATAGGATGTGGGCATTGCAAATAATCCATACCTATGGACCATTTACACATCCTTCCAAGAAAGGCAAACGGCTATAATTCATGGGAACACAGCTAGGCTGGCCAAGCAGCATGGGGATGTAAATCTTGCCCAAATATGTGGGACTATTGCTGCCGACGAGAAGCGCCATGAACGTGCTTATACCAAAATGGCTGGGAAGCTTTTTGAGCTAGATCCGAATGGGATGCTCATAGCCTTAGCATACATGATGAGGAGGAGAATCGAGATGCCTTCTCATTTAATGTATGATGGGTTTGATGATCATCTTTACAAGCATTTAACCCAAGTTGTGACACGTATAGGGGTGTATAATTTGTCCGAACACAAAGCCATGTTGAAGCATTTGATGAGTAAATGGAAAGTTGAGAAGCTCACTGGGCTTTCCAGTGAAGGGCGAGAAGCTCAAGATTATGTTTGTGGGTTAGTTCAGAGGATTACAAGGCTGGAAGAAATAGCTCCGACTAAGGCTACCAAAGAAGCTCCCACGGTCTCTTTCAGTTGGATTTTCAATAGAAAGGCTTAGCTCATGGATTTTGCGATATATATATATATATATATATATAATAAGCCTCTTGCATACAATTGATCTCCTTATGGCTTAACGAGAAGATATTAGCTGTATAATATTTATATAACAAATTATGTGTTTGTTTTCTATTTTAAGCCCTAATATTAAATAATATATTATGTGAAACGTATCCTATGATATATTGTTTGATGACGTGAAGGATATAAATGGTTATTATTGCAAAATTATATATTTATTTACTATATATGTCTACGGGATTGCCATTTAAAAGATGCCTATGTCGGCTTATGTGCCAAGTGGTACCATCACCAAATCCAACCTAAAATGTTAGGCTTGAATTGAAATAGCAATTATCAGTACGTGTGTGTAATAATTAAGCATTCGTTATATAGGCCTTCTTTATTTGGTGTTTCTAATAAGAGATTTATTAATCTATATATAAAAGTTCAAATGTCTTGCTCCTATTCCTTTTTGAGTTTTATCTATTTAATACTCCTTGACTTTGTTTTTTTTTTTTGGGATAATATTTCCTTGAATTTGTACTTTTGGAACTACAAAACATAGTTATGTGGGACGTGAGTGTTATTGCCACGAGAAGAAGAAATTCTTGCATGGGTCAGTGCTACCACATCAGATCATACCTTTCCCACTAATTTGTTGCCATCTGTTCAGTCACTTACCACCTGGTGAAGACATTTGCCTTATTAAATACATTATCCAGCTCACCATTTTTCTATTGAAAAAAATAAAATTATAATTAAAAATATTTATTCGTAACGTTTCTTATTCCAGAGTCTCTGGTTTTCCTCCATGGTTAGTTAGAGCTGCAGCTTGAAAATATCTCTTCTTCTAGAGTCATCTTGCTGGTCGTTCAACCCAGAAAGCATTACTAAAACTTTGGTTTGGTAGAGGGGATTTTTTTTATTTATTTATTTATTTTTTTTAGCTTTGTTGCTTTTCTTGGAGAAGTTTCTTCTTCTACTTAATTGATAATTTCTGTTTGTCTAATCTCAAATTTAATTGATAATTTTTTGTAAAAGCAATAAAATAAGATTATAATATCTAGAGCAGAGTATTCACCTAGATACAATTAAATTTAAAATCACCAAAAATAGAAACTCAAAAAAAAAAAATATCCCAAATCTTGTAAATCCGAAAAAAAAATAATATAAAAAAAGGAAAATACAAACCCCAAAGCTTAAGAAAATGTCGAAGTAAAAAGAAGCTGATCACTTTCAGAAACCTCAAGAAAAGCCTTGGAAATCTGGAATATGAACCACACATTATGCGCTCTATTCGACGTACCAGATTTTAGATAATACCCTCTATTTTCTTGGTCATTCAACCCAGAAATCTGGAAGACCGGATTTTATTTTGGAGACCCAAACTTTATACCCTCTCTTCTCTTCCTCCGGTCTCTGGTTTCTCGAAGGAAGGTTTACATGCTTGAGGCCGTACAAACCCAGAAGCAAAATTCTTCTTTGTTTGGTTTCGGTATTCCATTTTTGTTATTGTTTTCGGCAGTTGCTAGAGTGATTGCACTATTAGTGATGCTGAACACTATAAAATGTCCTTTGGGTGCAACTTTTTTTTTTAATAAATTTTACCTTTTTAGAAATAAAAAAATGATGAGTTGGATAATGTTAAATTCTACAAGGCAAATGTTTAACAGATGGTAATAAATTAGTTGGAGTGGTATCATATAATGTGGTAACAATTAACACCAACTCATGCAAGATTTTGCCCACGAGAAGAAACACCCTTCCACAGGCACTAAATGAAATATTTTACAAAGTTTCAATTTTAGAAAGCGTCTAAAATTGAAAACGTCTTATTGTTTTGATTTCCATATTTGCCTTTTAGCTTTTTGAACGTCTTCCACGCAGCTGCCAAACTTAATCCTTTTGTCATATATATATATATATATAAACATCGGTATGTATCCTGTTCTTGCCTATTAAAATTATTTAATATATTTTTTTGCTTTACATCAATACTAAAAACTGAAAGACAGAATATTAGATCATATGGGTTTTGTATTTATGAAGTTTAGATTTATTCTTATATTTAAATCCATTTCTTTCATATATTGGTGTATTTTTGTTTTTGTTTCGTCTATTATCATCTAATCAAGTAATGAAAAAGCTAAAAAGACTAGGTTTTATGTATTTTTGTTTTCTAAAAAGTAATTGTAATGTGATCACTTGTAGAAGTTATCAGTAAAGGTTCAGGAAAAAAAACAAAAAAGATAATATTTATTATATTTTAATCAAAGAAGTAAATATGGTATTTATTATATCTAATAAAAAAAGTAAATATTGAGTTAATTATACCTTTCGAGAATTCATTAAAAACAAAAAAGGGCAACACTTAATGTAACACCCCGTCCCGAACCATGTCGGAAATTTTTGCACGTTGACTGAAGTTGACCGTTGACCGTTGACCGAATGGGTCAAAAGTTGACTTTTTGACTCGGTTGGAATTCTAGGTTGACTGAGGTACCGTTACGGAGTACACGTTGGTACGAGTTCGTAGAGTGGTAGCACGTTGAAAACGGAGCTACGGTTTGAAAGTTATGAGCAAAACAAGTTGAGGTCCAAACTGTCCAAGGGGTGCCGGAGTTGACTTTTTATTCGTGCAAGGTTGAGCTTTGACTCATGCATGGTTGTGAAGTGCTCGTCGATACGAGTCCGTAGACTAGCGGCACGTTCGATTTGGACATGTGGTTTGAAAGTTATGGACCTGTAAAGTTTTTCAAATACTGCATTATTTTAATATTATTTTTGAACGCGTAACGATGTGCCACGTGTGACTAAATACGTGTGACCATGTGTCACCATGGTGAAATGCCACATGTCAACCATGTGTTAAAATCAAATTATTTTTATTATTATTTTAAATAATAATATTTTTATTTAATTAGTTTGAATTTATTTGTTTTATTTTCCCTTTTCTTTTTCTTTTTCTTTTTCTTTTTCTTTTATTTTCCCCACGTGGGAAAACACCATTTCTTTTTTTCTTTTTCTTTTCTTTTTTCCTTTTTTTTCCTTCTTCTTCCCCGAGCCCGAGAGACCAAAAACACACAGCTTTTTCTCTCTCTTTCTCTCTCCTTTGACTCTCTCCCTCTCCCTGTTTGACCGGCGTTTCGCCAGATTTCAATCCCCGGAATGCTACACGCACCGGCCACCAAGGAAGCCCAGCCCGCCGCGAACTCAGCCACCAAATTTCCTGGCCTGTCGCGGCCGGACACGCCCAGATCGGGCCGGTGAAGTCGGCGGCGGCCAGTTGTGTTTTTCTGGCGATTCTCGCCGTTTCCGACCAACCCAGCCCGTCCCATACCTCTATCCCACTATTTTCAACCCCTCTGAGTCCATTTCCGGGGTTAGTTTGCCCAAAATCCCCACCGTTTGAAAGATCCCTCAAAATCAAAACCGGCCGAGGCTTCCCGACCAAATTCCGGCCACCTCCGGCGGAATTGGGGTCGATGGAGACCGAATTGGTGATCCTCGTCCCACGAGCTTCGATTCGGTATATTATTCGACCATTTTGGTTAACGTTTGTGTTTGACCCCCCGGGTACCGGGTATTATTTACCCGAATAAAATATTAATTTATTTGTCTGTCTGTGAATTTTGTTCTAGGAGCACCGGTGAGTCGTAGAATTGATCCCGTGGTGGATCATGGTTTAATTGCGTGCTCCAGGTGAGTGACCCACCTTTAAAAATATTTTTGGGGTAATTATATATATTTATGTGGTGTTAAATTGATATCTGTAAATTGTGCTCATGTGGTGTATTTCAAATACAATCGGGAAAAATATTATTTTATATATATATTTACCCAATGGTGCTAAATGAAATTTTGGGGTCATTAGAAAATTCCCGATTATTATTTTATTGTGATTAAATTGTATTTATTACATATGAGCAAGTATTTTCAGTAATTAATTGCGTCTGGATTTTATATCATTTTTGGGCAATTAATTATGTTTATTTGGTATTTAATTTGGTATTTAAATTATGCTCATGTGGTGTGATTTAAGTGTGGTTTTATTTTGGTTTAATTTATTTATTATGCATGAGCAAAGTGAATTTTGGTAGTATTTGTACGTGGTTTTAAATTTGATTTTTCGGGCATAATTGGGTTAAATATTTTACGAAAATATTTATTTAAATTTTATAAATTATGCCCGTAGTATTTTTATGGTTGCATCTCGTACTTCGAGGAAACTGTGGTTTGTTGGTTATCAATGTTTCGTACCGGGTTATTAAATAAAATATGTGGGATGGTGTTTTGTGAAAATTTGGTATACTTCCCACGGTGGTTTTTGGAAAAACGGTACGGTTGGTTAATAATGTTTATTTTTAGACGCACTCATACAGTATTGGTGTTCTGGTGTATGGTGTATGGACACGTGGTAGCACGCGGTTATTATGTGGTTTAGCGTGCGGTTATTACTTCACCCGTGAGTTGCCATTGGACCGTGGGCAGGCAAGGTTATTGTTGCGCACAGCCGCCCCCCTCCTTGGCCGGGTGATGGTTTTAGCAGTGGTACTGTCGGGACGCCGAAGTGACCGTTGCAGGTTTTTCTCTTTAACCCCCCCCCCCCCCCGCCATTCGGTGCTCGGGACGCTGGGTATCGGAGGGCATCACCGGTATATGGTGTGGTGCGTCGGTGTAAATTGCAAATAATGTTTTAAACCCCAAAGGTGTTCTAAAATTATTTATTATAATTTATTGCAGTTTATTTATATTTGGGGTATTCATTTGTTTATTTGTTGTTTATTAATTTGTTTGGTTCCTTGGTTTTTGGGAAATACGTACAAGGGTTTTGTGAAAATGTTTTAAAAAGGGAAACTTTTCCAACTGAGAGAATTGTAAGGGTTTTGAGAGAAATTATTATTTTCCAATTAATTATTATCTATCTACTGTATTACTGTGGTATTATATTGTATAGTAGATAGAGTCACTCACTCAGATGATTAGCATCTCACACTCTTAAATTCCGTTCCCCTAGGTCCAGGTTGGAGACATTGATTGTCCGGGGCGAGCCCAACGTCTCAGTTCGTTGCCGAAGGTTCAAGAAGTTTTTCTTCCCTTTTTCCTCTTGAACTTGTATTGTTTCCTTATCTGTCATTTTATAAATTTCACATTTGTTGTATAATGCTCTGTATACTGTATTGGACGTGTAGTTGTTCTTTATTGCACTGGGTTGCTGCTGTTGTTTTTTTTTTTTTTTTTTTTTTTGAAGTGCTGCAATTTGTGGAATCAATTTGTAGTAATGTGGGAGGAATAAGGGGATATTTTTAGAAGTGTGTTTTCAGTGCAGGTAGTTTGTGGTAAGTAAATCCCTTAGGGGAGGCTCTGTCGGATTTTCCGTTGGAGGGTCCGGTAGGATTTCCCTGGGATCAGGGCTTGTCTAGGGTTCCGGGGAAGGAATTCTGGACGGGTCCTGACACTTAATTACAAAATTTTTCTCCATACAACGAAATTTATAACTAAAAAAAGAGCAACATTTATAATATTTGCCAATGTCACATTAACATGCTTCATTCAATTACAATAATCTTGACTGTTACAGTTCTTTGGTAGAACCACAGTATCAATTACAATTTCTGAATTTTCACTTAGATTTTGTCACAAATGTCCTAAAAATTATGGTGCCAAATAATCACCTCATGTTTTGCCCAAAACTGTGATGAGTTTTTCAATTTGTCACTCAATATTTTAGAAACACCCGTCCAATTAAGTTCAGATTCATACAAGTAATTGTCACTATTCATGAATAATGCAAAATGAAGTGTTTTGGCCTCTAGTTCTCTGAAGACATATAGAAAATGTAATTAAAATATTTAAAAAATTGCAAAATGCAACTATTTTTGCCTCCACCTTCTAAACAATGCATTTTTGACATCATAGCAGGTCCAAAATATTTCTAAGTAAAATTGTCTTCATCTTCTCTAAACACTCGCACGCACACCCCAAGTACTGCAATCACTAATATTCCTTCTCCCTTAACACCATCCATTGCTCTCTTACTCCATTGCTTTCCTACCTTCACTTTTGTTTTGCTTCTACTATTCTACTCTGATGCACAACCATTAAATGGCAGATTAAGCCCTAAATGATTGTGCCCACACTAGCCACACTACAAAAAAAAGAAAAAAAAAAGAAAAAAAAGGAATTAGCAACTAAGCAGTCATTGATGAAAAAATAATGGTTACTGTATGGATAAAACAGTGACCGATATTTAGTCACAGAAACGATAGTAACAGATACATGGAGAATTTTGGTTGACCTTTTATGGTGACTACAAACTTGATCACAAATATTAATTTTCATTGACCAAAAACTATTTGGTAGTTAAAAAAGCAGGGCGGGAAGCTTTCCTGCATTTTTTTTTTTTGGCGGGAACAAGAAGTTTCAACAACCAACCTCTGTTGGTCGCTCAAAGTATTTATTAAGGACCAATATATTGATCACTAATAATATAAGCTAAATTTTTTTTAAGGAAAAATAGCAAATAATGTTAGTACAAGGTATTCCACAACCAAATTATTTTGGGTCATCAAATGTTATATTTGTGACTGAAATATTGGTCATTAAAGAGAATTTATAATAATATAATATAAAAATATAAATTTTATAATAGGTTTACTTTAATGTTGTTAGCGACCAATTATGTTTGGTGAGTAAATGCAATGGCGGGAAACCATCCGTGTGATTTTCCATTTTGGTGCGAAGTGAGAACCTTGACTAAATGTAAGAAAAAGAAACATGAAATTCGTAATTTAATGGTTTGAGCTACCATGTCAGTGGCTATTAAATAGGTCCAAACGGTGTTAATAATAATATTAATAAAATAATCCACAATGACCAAGTTTTTATTTGCAAAAATAATTTTTGAAGTTTAAAAATCTTTAGATCTTATACAAAATATTGAAAATTTAATTTTCATATAAAACCATGTCTACAAATTGAATTAAATGCTTATAAAAAATATTGAAATTTTAATTTTCTTATAAAACCATATCTACACATTGAATTAAATGCTACAATTTGACCCAAAACATTTTAATTAAAAATATCAAAATGATAGCCAACAATAATAAAACATTTTAATTTTCAGCAATAAATTATTAAATAACAACAACAAAAGATTTAGTATCTTACAAATGATTTTAAAAATAAATTTTTTCAATTAATAAGTGATGCAGAGATTTTCTAAAAATTTTCCATTTGACAATTTTAAAGTAATTGTTCAATTTTTTTTCCTTCATTCCCTATATTATATTTTTTAAGTAATCATTTTTAAAAATAAATATTTACTTTCAAAAAAACAGTTTTTATAATTTTTTTTAGATTTTATTATATATATAGTCCCTAACCTATATCAAGCTGCATTTTGCTTCCTTCTAATTTGTACATAAGTACTTACTTGACAATTTTTTCAATATTTTTGGATGAAATTCATTATGCACTAATGATAGTAGGCAATAGAGTTTAGGGTAAAATGATAAGAAAAAAATTTAAAATCAAAGTGTGAATCATGGTATACTGAACCACCTTGTATACTTGATTAAATTTGTGTGAAGTAATTATATTAACCACTGTCCACACATATACTTTTAGTTAATAATTGATACTCTATATATAATTAATAACATTATTATATGAATATTTTATATTGAAGCATTTATCATATAAAATATCAAAATTGACTTTTCTTTAAAAAAAAAAATTTAAATATTTACAACCAAATTTCAAATATATCCTTTTTAGGTGAAAAGCTAAAACCAATGGATAGTTTGATAACAATCCATATAGACCCATAGATCATTTTATTTATTTTTTGCATTTTTGGTTACAATCCCCATAAAACCATTTTTGGATGGATGGTCCCCATAAAACCCTTTAGATGATAAAACTGCACCAGCCCTATTTCCTTTCTAAAACTCTCTCCAAGAGTTGTACAGCTCCTTTTGGATTGTCTCACCTCTCTGACCTTTTCATTGCTTCTATGACTGCTTGGATTGGCATCTCTCTCAAGTTCCATCTAAGGTGTGTTTCCTCTTCCAATTTCTCTCTGTGCCTTTTCTTTTCTTTGTTTCTTCATTTTTCTCTAAGTTGCTCATTCCATGAAATGTAGGTGAAGGATGGGTTAGTTCTTTGTTATGTATGAAAAAGAGTCAATCGGATTTAATAAGCTGATAAAGGAAGGATTGAAGGATTTTTTAGGGATGTGAGAGGAAGCAAATCTGCTCTTGGTAAAAGACATCTATAACTTCTTCTTCTTCTTTTTCCCTCTATGTTTGCTGTGGTGTTTTCTTAGAGATAGATATATTGAGTGAGAGGAGTCTCTCTTCCTCTATGTTATTTATTTTTGGCAGTGTGGTTGATATTTTCAAACACTAAAGTTCTAGAATTTTTGCCACGTGTTGATACATAATTGCATTTTTATCTTTTTTCCTATGTTCTTAACATAATGTAATGAGTCTTCATGGATTGGAATTTTCTTGAACTGCTTTGTTGCTTTTGAAAAAAACACAAGCATCGTAATTTGGTTGATTGAGATTTTTTGTTTTTGAGAGATATTGAAGCAAAATGTAAAAAAGAAAAAAAAAGGGTAACCGAAAATGGGAAAAAAAACTTGAGGTAAAGAAGTAAATATGGTTGTCCAACCTATAAACAAATAAGATAGTTTCTAGATTTTTACTATATTTTGGTTTTTTGGATTGGGACTTTTAAGAACTTCTAAATTGCTGAATGTTGAATAATGGACTCTGTAACCTATCTAATAATAAACCCATAACATAGCAAAAATCTAAATGAATATCAATATATAATATTATTGCATATTGGGAATTGAATGGAGAAATCAAATTAGAATAACTACTCTTGAATATATATAACTAATTGTCTGATTATTGTTTATGACCACCTTGTGTAGGCATGGTGCATAATTTGTGGAGATTGGAATACTTATGGCATCCTCCATCTATATAAATGTATATACATATATAAATATGTGGGTATGAGAAATAGAATAAAATGGGACTATAACATTTCCATAGGATTAGTGGTGATTGATTCATTTATGCATATATACATGTATGTATATAGATACGTATAACAAAAGAATTGAATGATTAAGATTATTGACAATATCAATCCCTTAGATATAGTATTGATATTATTTTTTATGCTTGTAGGATGGTAATATAGGGGAAACAAAAATTGCCAAAATATTACTTTAAATATGCCACCTAAGAGATTAAGATATGTACCAGGAAGAGAGACTTTGGTTCCTCAGAGGTCTCTAGGACGACTCCAACACAAAGAGAGACTTTGGTCCATAGGAGGAAACCATCACAAAGAGAGAATTTGGTTTCTAGGAGGTCTTCTAGGACGAAAGCATCATCTAGAAGGACTCCATCGCCTATGGAGACATCGTCCCCTAGAGGTTGACAACATATGCAAACACCAGATCATTCAACAACACCAATGCCTAGTGAGACATTAATACCTAATGGTCCAAAGTATGTGGCAACACCAATTCCAAACATTACATCATCTAGAGGTTATTCTACTATAAATCGTATAGATGAAAGTACTGAAGATACACCTGTATTAATACGAACCTAGGACGACCTGCTCCTAAACCCGTGTTATATTAGCTCGGATCTAATTATGTTCAAGTTCTAATGGTCACCTTGACCCCTAATCAACTTGTGATTAGAAACCTTGGTATATAATAAAGATGCCACAATAGGTGATGGAAGCCCTATTGATAAGTCAAACTAAAACACTCATTCACTAATGGTGTTTTAGATGTTCAAAAGAACAAAGAGAATTCCATCTCACAAATAATTTTCTGTATAAAATTTAAGCTTGATTTCTAATTGAAAATAAGCCTTTAAATAGGCTTTGAATGAACAAAATAAAACCCTAAAAGGATTAGGAAATTTTGGCCAAAATAGAATCCTATTAGGAAATTGCCTAATTTCACATCCTTTCTTAATCTAATTTGGATTAATTAATTCTCTTATTTTGAATTAGGAATTAATTAATTTACAATGAAAATAATAAAATAATAACTTTCCTAAAATTATTTTTCCAGAAAATAAATATATAAAAACCAAAAGTAAGGTAATTTCCTAAAACAAAAAGTAGAAATCAAATTAGGAAACTAGAATACTAGCTTTTGACTAAGTTGACTTTGACCAATCTTTAACCAATTTGAACTCCAAATCAGCTCCTATATGCTTTGTAGGATGCCAAATAAGATTATTATGGAGTCCCACATTTTGCCCTTGCTTGGGGGAAAGAGAAAGAGCCAACTCAACAAAATACAGTAAAGCCAGCAAATAATACAGCAAACCCCCGGCCATTTTCTCTCTCATGCGCACACCTCTTAAATGACCAGCAAAGCTTCGGTCTTGACCAGTTCCCATGACTTCTTAGTGATATCAAGTGAATTCAAGAAGATTCGAACCCATTTTCTGCTGCCTGGCATCCATAAATGCACCAATATCGGCTTTCACCAATTGTATGCGCAAAACCGGCCTTATATCTTCGGGTATGGACAAGCCCTTTTGAGAATGAATTACCCACGATTAACACCCCAACGGGTTGTCAATTGTGCAGGTTTGAGTAGATTCACATCATTCCCCTCCTTTTGAAAATGATTTGTCCTCAAATCAAGATCATCACCTGCAGCAAAAAGAGATAAATCAGCAACATTAAATACGGCACTAACATTATACTCACCTATTAAATCAAGTTTATAAGTATTCTCGTTAATCCACTCAAAAACTTGAAAAGGTACATCCACGCGCGGCATAAACTTTAACTTTCTTTATTTTTGAAACCTCTCCTTTCGTAAATGCAACCAAACCAAATCTCCTGGCTCAAAAACTATCACAACAAAATCTAAAAATACATGCTCATTATGGAAAAAATTACATTTTTTAAAATTAGCAAATAATCTCTTCCAAATTTTCAAATTTCCACAAAGTAAAGCTTTCAAAAAGGCAGATAAAGTTCTATACAACAAAAATATTTTTAAATAAGCATCTTTATAATTCATAACCAGCAATGGTTTCTTACTCAAGATGGCTTTATTAACATCCCAAAACTCAAATAAATAAATTTTTTTTTCTTTCTTTTCTTTCTTTTCCTTTCTCACTCACGGTTTCATTGAATTTTGCATCAATCTCGGCTTTTTCTCCAAGTTTCTCACACTCGGGTTTGTTAAAATTTATCCACTCAACCTGGGTTTTAGAGGACTTACCTTGGACAGCAAGATCACATTTCCCCTCTTGAATGGATGGTGGAACCTTTGGTGCCATACTAGCCTTCTTTTTTAGCCTCTCGGTTTCCTTCCTTTGTTGTATTTGTAGTTGGTCTTTAAAAGCCTCCTTCGGAGTCAATGTCTCTAGCTTGACCTTTTTACCTTTAAACCTAAAAATAATACAATTCTCTCGACCATAATGAGTAGTATCTTTATCAAATTACCATGGTCTACCTAATGGAATATGTCCAGCATGCATAGGCACAACATTACACAAAACAACATCCACATATTTATCTATGCTAAATTTTACTTTGACTTGTTTATTTACTTTCATCTCACCACTATCTTTAAGCCATTGTAATCTATTAGTTTTTGGATGTTTAATATTTGGTAAGCCTAATTTATTAACCACAATGTTACTAATTACATTTGTACAACTCCCACTATCAATTATCATACTACAAATTTTACCTTGAATTTTACATCGGGTGTGAAAGATGTTCTCTCTTGGAATTTGGTCCTCATCTTTGTATAGGGTTAGAACCCTCTTTGCTACTAGACTCAAATCAGCCCTAGATGCCTTGAGAGTTTTGGATTCATCATGCCCATCGTCTCCAACTTCTTCACCATCAATTTCGGTTTCAACATCACTTTCTTCACTTTCAAATTCTAGGTCGCCATTACCTTTCAATACCATGATCCTCCTATTCCGGTATTGACTAGCAATGTGTCCTCTTCCCTGGCACTTAAAACACACAACATCACAAGTTCTAGAAGGTTTAGGATAAGATTTTACCTCATTCTTTGGTGCCTTTGGACTCCCTTTTTGGCTGATTTGAACTTTCTTCACCTAGTTTCGGTACTGGATTTGAATCATAGATGGATTGCTTCTCCAAGCACTTGGATTTGACCCCCCGCTGTTTGTAACTCCTCCAAACCATGAGCTTATGCCCCTCCTCTTGAATTGATGTTCTAATTTAATAGCCACATACAACATCTCCTCCAATTCCACATATTGTTGCAATTCTAGTTGATTAGCTATTTCACAATTCAAACCACTAAGAAACCTTGCCATGGTTGCTTTTCTATCCTCATTCATACTTAATCTCATCATAAGCATCCTCATCTCCTTGCAATAATCCTCCACGGACCTAGTTTCTTAAGATAAAGATTGAAGTCTTTGATGCAGCAACCTATGATAGTGTGATGGTACGAACCACTTCCTCATAGCTTCTTTCATTTGTCGCCATGTAAGATAAAGTCATCACCAACTTTCCTTCAGGTGTTTTTCTCATTGGTCCACCATTGGAGTGCATAATGACCAAATTCCATTGCTGCCAATTTTACATTCATAGCCTCCAAATAGTTGTGGTAATCGAAAATCGTCTCCATACGCTCCTCCCATTCAAAGTAAGCCTCCAGATCACTTTTCTCCATGAAAGGTGGTATGTTTACCTTGATGTTTCCAAGATCATCATCTACCTCCTCTCTCCTATGCCTTCCATGGCCTAGCCTCTTTTGGATAGCAAGTGTTTCATCCATTCCTTCCTTAAAATCATCTCCAAAATTTTACTCTTCGAACTCCTCTCTAGGTCATCTATGGCCTCCTCGACCTTGAACTCAACCTCCATGGAACTCTTGCCTCAAATTTGGTCCACCATGAGATGTTTCTACTATGACCATCCTTTGACTTATGTGGTCAAATTGAGCATTCATCCACTATAATTGTTCCAAGACAGCCCCCACGTCCGTTTGCTCACCATTCCCCGTAGCGCGTGAATCACCATGGAATCCTACGGATTCTTCTTCATTGATTCTTAGTGGTGGATCTCCTCTCCTCAACCTTGAATCTGCCATATTAGTATAAATAATGCAAAAATAAAATATATTCTCACCAGAAATCACTCCCTCATGGGTTTCACTTAATCGAAGTCTCGACACTCGTGTTTTCATACTAGTTTCGGCTTTTACCCTCTTTTAAGCTCACACACTCTTGCATTTTTTCACTCAATGAATTATCTCAAAGTTCTAATTAAAACACCCGCAAAATAGCAATTAGATCATAAGTATGTTTTAATTTAACTTATCAACAAAACAGTAGCAAAAGCAAGCAATATTGAATGAATTGGCAAAATCTAGTTTTCGGCTTTTCTAGGCAAAATAAGGCAAATTAACAAGGAAAATTTTGGAATCAATAAGAACTGGACCAGATGGTAAGAAATTAAGGATTCAAGAATAAAAGTTTAGAAAAAGAGTTTCAAACACGAACAAGAATCAATTCGGACAAAATTAAAGAATAGTGTTGGTTGTTGTTCTTGTAATTCAAGTTTTGTATCAAACCCTTTAACTAATTTTAATCCAAATAATTTAAGCACCAAAAATTCAAATATCTAGCAACAAAAATAATTCTCCAGAAACTCCAAATATTGAATAAATAATCAATAAAACAGCAGCTCCAAGAAATTTACAGCAACAAATCTCAACACCAAATTCAACAAACCGAAATTTTTTTTTTCTCTACTTTTTTTTTTTTACTCACATAACATAAGACAACTGCAGTAGCAAGAATCAGCACCAAAATTGCAATCCCAACACCAAACAATCACCAAACCTGTGACCTCCAAAACAAAATACAAATTGTGCAGTTTATATATATATATATATATATCTGTTCGGCTTTTCTTTTTTTCTTTTTTTTTTGAATATATGAATGCAAATATTTAAGACTAAAACAGCAAAGAAAAATCAACAAAAACCAAAATTAACAAGAACAATAATGACAGACAACCAACAAATAGGAAGCAAAAATACGGTAAAATAAGGAAATCCTAATTACTAGGAATGGGTTTTTTTTTCTTTTTTTTTTCTTTTATGATGCTGAACGTGTATAGGATGGATGTAATATTAACCTAATGCTAAAATTGCAGATTAAGACAAAAACAAATAAATTAAATAAAGATAGATGAAACCTGAACAAAATTCGGCTCTGATACCAAATGATACGAACCTAGGACGACCTGCGCCTAAACCCGTATTATATTAGCCCAGATCTAATTATGTTCAAGTTATAATGGTCACCTTGATCCCTAACTAACTTGTGATTAGAAACCTTGGTATATAATAACGATGCCACAACAGGTGATGGAAGGTCTATTAATAAGTCAAACTAAAACACTCATTCACTAATGGTGTTTTAGGTGTTGAAATGAACAAAAAGAATTCCATCTCACAAATAATTTTCTGTATAAAATTCAAGCTTGATTTTTCATTGAAAATAAGCCTCTAAATATGCTTTGAATGAACGAAATAAAATCCTAAAAGGATTAGAAAATTTTGACTGACATAGAATCTAATTAGGAAATTGCCTAATTTCACACCCTTTTCTAATCTAATTTGGATTAATTAATTCCTTATTTTGAATTAGAAATTAATTAATTTAAAATGAAAATAATAAAATAATAAATTTCCTCAACTTATTTGTCCATCAAATAAATAAATAAAAACCAAAAGTAAGGTAATTTCCTAAAACAAAAAGTAGAAATCAAATTAGGAAACTAGAATACTAGCTTTTTGACTAAGTTGACTTTGACCAATTTGAACTCCAAATCAGCTTCTATATGCTTTTTAGGATGCCAAATAAGATTATTATGGAGTCCTACTCGTTTTCCTTGCTTGAAGGAAAGAGAAAGAGCCAACTCAGCAAAATACAATAAAGCCAGCAAATAACACAGCAAAACCCGGCCGTTTTCTCTCTTATGTGCACATCTTTTAAATGACTAGCAAAGCTTCAGTCTTGACCAGCTCCTATGACTTCTTAGTGATATCAAGTGAATTTAAGAAGATTTGAACCCATTTCCCACTACCCGGAATCCATAAATGTATCAAAACCGCTACCTGGGTCCGTATTAGCTTTCAGCAATTGTATGCTCAAAATAGGCCTTGTATATTCGGGTATGGACATGCCCTTTTGAGAATGAATTACCCTCTGGATAAAGGAAGCAGGGTTGTCCTTAAACCTTTTAGCTTGAGCCCTAGTGATTAGCCCGGTCTTCATCCGTATCGGGTCAGCACTCCAGCGGGTTGTCGGTTGTGCGGGTGCGGAGGGATTTCCATCACGTATCCACTGGTATATTCGTGATCTATCATATATATTATGTAAATTTATAATCTATATTAGATAGTATTATTAATTAACATTATTTCACTTTGTAGGTCTAACGAAGAAAAATACACGTGGCATTACTCGAGGATTGGAAATTCTTAAAACAATGGCATCCAATACTAAACTTCGTGTCCAAGTAAGTAACGGGGATATGCATGCATATGGTGACCATTGTTCTCCCTTTGCCAATTAGATCGGTACTGCTGTGCATAACTTTGTTTCACCAAGATTGAAGGGATTGAATTATGCTTCTAATGATGAAAGGAAAATTGTCTACAAATATATTGCTATGAGTAAAACTTAGACTCATATCATTAATATACCATATCAGTATTATAATAACTAAGAAGGTTTTATTTTCCTTCTGTGTATAAGGATCGGTTTGACATTGATCTGAATGATCCTCAATGGATAGAGATTGTTGAGAGGCATTCTCGTGATAGGTACAAAGGCAATAGGATTTATTGCAACAATCATTTCAAGCTGTGTAAGATGCAAGGCAAAGACCCATTGCAATGTAGACCAAAAAGACTATGATGTCAAGAAGATTGGGAGTGGTTGTGTACTCATTTTGAGAGTCTAGAATTTTTGGTGAGTTAAAACTATTTAAACTGTTTCAATTTTTTTTTTTAAATTCATGTTTATAGCTCTATGATATTCTAAACCATTAATTTTATATATGTAGAAACGTTCTAAACAAGCCAATATAATAGGGCAAAAAGGCTATACAATAATCATGTTGGATCAAGATCGTTTATTGCAACAAGGGTAGCACTGGTTTCACATTCTTCAGAAATTACTTTAGTTATATTTGAGAATGGATTATTCTTTCTTTATTATTTTTCCATATTATGGTAAATTGTCGGTTCATAAAGTGCTTGGTAACTGAAATTGCCAATTGCATTAATATCTTTGGTATCTTAGTGTTTACTTAGCAATTTTAAGGATAAACCTCTTGCTCATGCATCTTAGTTCTATTGAAATTTGGTTGTCATTAGATGCTTTTGGATTTTTACTAGTTTTGGTCCTTTGACAGTTTATAATATATGTCATGCATCTATAGTAGAATTGGGTTTGAACTTAGAATTCCATGGCTTTAATGACTATTTAGTTTCATTGCCATGATAAAAAGGCCAAAAAGTCAATAGTATCAGCTAAAAGGGACATTTACTATTACTACTTTTGTTATTCCTACAAACCGTTTATACTTCAACTTTGTTGATATTGGATTTCTACTGCCTTGTAGTTATAGTTCTTTGTGATTTTTTTATTTGTTGTTACCTTTGTTTGTAAGCTGTTTCTAAGCTATCAATCCTGATGATTCATTGGAATGTTGAATTGAAGTTGGAGATTATGATTATAATGTTATATAAGTGTCTATTTATACATATATATACATACAGAAGGTTTAGTCCCAAATACAAAGGTGACTTTCCCTTTGTTTAAGTACACAAGTAAAATTATCTTTCTTTTTATTTTGTAATCATCTCCAAATGAACCAATTAGTGAGATTGAGTTATTCAAGAGAATACACTGGACAAAAAAAAAAAAAAAGATGAAATAATGTTATAGCTGAATCAAGATATGTAAGTTTTAGTTATCACTCCTTAGCTGGTTTAACATAGTTGTAATATCATATAATGACATTTTTATACCTTTCATGTTGTTAGAATGATATGGTTCAGCTACAAGAAGCACAAACGTAGCAGAAACAAGATGATGCTTCTCTTGATGATACTGCTGCAGCGATTTTTTGACAGAATCTGACATTCGTGAAGAGGTCCTAGGTAGAAATGCTATATTTGTTTCTGGTGTTGGACTAGCTCCAAAAAAGAGCTACATCAGGCAACTTAACTAACCTACCCCTCAGTTGGCTATACAATTTGAAGATTACAATGTTGAGGTAAAAAGACTTGCATAAGTTGTGGATCAATAGGCACAACTCATTGCCAAACTTTCTGCATTATTGGATGTGAATCAGCATCCTTCAAGTTCCAGCCAGCTGCCACCTCCGTCATCACCGCCACCGCCACTACCTATTGCAACGATGACTTGATGTTATGATTTCTGCTTGTGATATACATAGTATTAAAATTCACCTATACGTAGTTTTTTGATAGTATACATAGTTAGAATGCAAAATATTTGCATCCAAAGGTGAATTTTTGGTACTATGCATGGTTATAGACATTTGCAATCACAAGTCTTTTGCAAAGCATGTACAGTCACAAGTGCATTGTGACATTATAGGTAATGTTCAAAACATTAGAAATCAAGTTTTGTATATGTATATATAGGCGCCTTTTGATACACTATTTTATGTTTGTAGTGTAATTATATAAATGTATGCAATGACAATTATGTGTAGGCAAGGACACTACTTTATAGTCCTATAATTATGACATGGATTTTGACTGAATTTGATACTATGCCCTCTCCATGGCAGTACAACATTTAACTACAATGTTTTAAAGGTTTATAAGGTTAAACGAACTTGAGGACAAAAATGCAAACTTAAATAAGTAAATTAAGGATAAAAAATGCAAAATGAAAAATAGTTTGTGGGATTCCATCTCTCCCCTGCATGATTTTAATTTTGTTTCTTTGTTATTTTTTGTTTTACATTTTATTGTTTTCAATAACAAGAATGAACATAATGAGAAAAAAAAAAAAGCTTGTTTATATTAATGTTGTTTAAACTCGAGAGGAGCCAAGTTGCATTTTCTTTATTTTGCACTAGTTTACTTTTTTTTTGTTTTTTTCACTAACTTTGCTATTATACTTATTTTTGAAGTAACTTATTTTTAACTGTTCACGGGCAAAATTATATGTATACACAACTATATATATATATATATATATTTTTTCCTTTTGTGCCTCAATGAATGCTTAACTTTTGACTATGAATTTATAACAAATGTGTTGTGAATTATTAATTGGTTCTATGCCAGCAAAAACACTTTTAATGTAATTGATTATTATTTGTCAAATATTTTTGTTTTACTTAATATTGTTATCATTTTTTGTTTTCGCAAATTAGTGACACGATTATTACTGACATAACATAATAATTATTTATGATTAAATATTTTTTATTTTAATAATTAATTATAAAATTTGCAAATTCTTACTCCCTTAATGATTAATTGTGAAATTTATATTTATAAGTTGTTGGAAGATATTATAATAGTACAAATAGTTTGATGGAAAACGTCTAACATTCATGGTCTTAGTGTAATTTTCTAACATCAAATTATAACAAACCGTATTACAAACTTTAAGGGTTTAGATGTATTATAGCATTGTTTTTATAAGTAACTATATGTATATAAGAGAATGTATTGTGTACAAATTAGGGTTCGACACATATCAGTGATCCTTAACTATTATTAGCTAATGGTAAATAATCACTTATTTATATTAAAATAGATAGTAAAAATAATTATTTTTCAAAATTATAATGTATTTAAAATAAAACAGTTTTCAACTATTGAATGATCCTTCAATTGCCAGTGCGATTTGTCAAACATATTTGTCAAATATGTTTTATAGAATCGGACCCCATATATATATATATATATATAGTCCGCAATTTATTTGAGATACTATATATAAAATATGTGTTTATAGTTGGACATTAGATTTAACATAATAACAAAAATCTATATGGTCAGCAAACTGTATAGAATCACAAACACTTTGGTTTTTTAGTACAATCACTAAAACTGGTTATTTTCTATTTAATTATTATGATTTTAATCCCTTTTTTTTTTTCTCAAGGAACATTTGTTATATTATTATAGTTTTTATCATACAAAGAAATATGTTATTTACATATTAATCTACAAAGATACTTGTATATTTATATATATGTAACACCCCGCCCCAAAGTACAATGGAAATTTTCCAACTTTGATAAAGGTTGACCGTTGACCATTGACTTTGTATTTGACCATTGACCGAAGGGGTCAAAAGCTGACTTTTTGACTCGGATGGAATTCTAGGTTAACTGAGGTACCATTACAAAGTACACGTTGGCATGAGTTCGTAGACTAGTAGCACGTTGAAAACGGAGCTACGGTTTGAAAGTTACGAGCAAAACAAGTTGGAGTCCAAATTGTCCAAGGGATGCCAGAGTTGACTTTTTATTCATGCAAAGTTGAGCTTTGACTCATGTATGGTTGTGAAGTACTCATCGATATGAGTCTGTAGACTAGGGGCACGTCTGATTTGGACATGTGGTTTGAAAGTTGTGGACCTATAGAGTTTTTCAAATACTGTATTATTTTAATATTATTTTTTAAACGTGTAACAATGTGCCACGTGTGACTTAATAAATGTGACCATGAGTCACCATGTTGAGATGCCACATGTTAACCATGCTTAATACCATATTATTTTATTATTGTTATTTTATATAATAATATTATTTAATTATTTTATTATATTTTCTTTTTCTTTCTTTTTCTTTTCTTTTTTTCTTTTTTTCTTTTCCCCCACGTGGGAAAACACCCCCCCCAAGCCTTCTTCTTTCATCTTCTTCTTCCTCCTTCTTCCTTTCCTTTCCTTCTTCCTCTCGGGCCGTCGCCGTTTCTTCGTTTCCGGCCACCACTTTGCTACATGCGCCGGCCAGAGATGAGCGGGGGATGAAGGCGAGCTCGGCTGCAAAATTTCACAGCCACCGGTCGCCGGACGCCCCCAGATCGGACCGGAGAAGCCGCCGGCCAGAAATTTTCTCTCTCCTCTTTTCTTGTGTTTTCCGGCCAACCCAGCTCGACCCATACCTCTATCCCACCATTTTGGACCCCTCTAAGTCCATCTCCGGGGTTAGATTGCCCAAACTCCCCATCGTTTGAGAGATTCCTCAAGTTTAAACTAGGCCGAAGATTTTCGGCCAAATTCCAACCACCACCAATTGAATTGAGCTCAACGGAGGTAAGTAATGTGATCCTCATCTCACAAGCTTTCCATAGACATATAATTTGTCAATTTTGGTTAACGTTTGTGTTTAATCCCCCGGGTACCGGGTATTATTTATCCGAATAAAATATTAATTTATTTGAGATGTGTAATGTTGTTGTTCTAGAGCACGGGTGAGTCGTGGAATTGATCCCATGGAGGATCTTGGATTAATTGCGTGCTCTAGGTGAGTGACCCACCTTTAAAAATATTTTTGGGGTAATTAATTATATTTAATTGGTGTTTAATTGATATTTGGAATTATGCTCATGTGGTGCAATTTAATTATAATTGTGAAAAATTATTATTTTATAAGTACATATATGTTTTTTGATACTAAACGTAAATTTTGGGTTATTCAGAAACCCCGATTTTTATTTTATTGTGGTTTAATTTTATTTATTACGCATGAGCAAGGTATTTTCAGTAATAAATCGTATGTGGTTTTAATATTATTTTTGGGCATAATTGGTTTAAATATTTTAAGGAAATTATTCGTTTAATTGGTGGTTTAAATTTTATAATTATGCCCGTGAAATATCATTTGATGGATTTTGTGATTCGAGAAAAATTATTTTTATATTGTTATCGATGATTTCGTATCGGGTATGTTAAAGGAAAATATGTGGGATGGTGAAATTGAAAACTGGTATATTTCCCACGATAAGTTTTGGAAAATCGGTACGGTAATAATTAATTTAATAATCATTTTAGACGCACTCATACAGTATTGGTGTTCCAGCGTATATGTGGTTAGCGCGCAAGTTATTATGTTTCCCGTGAGTTGCCATTGGACCGAGGGCAGGCAAGTTTTATAGTGCACATAGCCGCCCCCCTCCTTGGTCGGGATGACGGTTTCAGCAGCGGTACTGTCGGGACGCCGAAGTGCCGTATGTAAGTTTCTCTCTTTAATCTCCCCGCCAGTCGGTGCTCGGGACGCTGGGTATTGGGGGGCATCACTGGTATATGGTGTGATGCGTCAAGTATAAATTTTTGGATAGAAATTTCAAACCCCAAAGTGTTCAAAAATTATTTATTATATTTTATTACATTTTATTTATATTTGGGGTATTTATCTATTGATTATTAAATTAATTGATTCCTTGGTTTTTGGGAAATACGACCAATCGGGTTTTGTGAAAATGTTTTAAAAGGGGAACATTTCCAACGGAGTGAATAGTGAGGGTTTTGAGAGAAAGTATTACTTTCAAATGATTATTATTTATTTATTTATTTAATTGTTTGGTATTGAGTAATTAAATTCCTTTTATTGTTATGTTATTAATATTAAAAGTGTTCGGTAGATAGGGTCACTCACTGAGATGATTAGCATCTCATATTTTTTAAATTCCGTTCCCCTAGGTCCAGGTTGGGAGACTTTGTTCGTCCAGGGCGAGCCCGATGTCTCGGTTCATTGCCGAAGTATTTCTTCCCTTTTTCCTCTTCATCTTGTATTGCTTCCTTATCTGTCATTTTATTAATTCCACATTTATTTGTATAATGCTCTGTATACTGTATTGAACATTTAATTATTAATTATGCACTGATTTACTGTTATTCCTTTGGAGTGCTGTAAATTTGTGGAATCAACTTGTAGTAATGTGGGAGGAATAAAGGGATGAATATAGAAGCGTGTTTTCAGTGCAGGAAATTTGTGGTAAGTCCAACCCTTAGGGGAGGTTCTGCCGGATTTTCCATTGGAGAGTCCGATAGGGTTTCGGTGAGGAATTTTGGACGGGTCCTGACATATATATATATATATATATACATATCTATATATTTTATCATTAGGTGTTTAAATTCAAACCCATGATCATGGTATCAAATAACTGCAAATGGAAATAAACTTTTCTGATACTTAACCACATTATAAATATATTTCCTAATAATTTAAAACTGATTAATTACGATGGACAAAATACATTTTTCACTTTCCATACATATAGCATTCATTGTTATTTAACTTATATATATATGGACATTGTTTTATAGAAAATGTATATTACAATATTTGTCATATGAATATTAAATTTTTATATGGTTAATTCTTAGGTTCATATGATTTGGACAAAAGAAATAAAAAGAAAAAGAAAGACAAGTGGTCATGTTGTGCGCATAGCCCCTTTTTGGATGCATCTGAAGCTACCTTGACTTGATTCATGACCTCTTATACATATGTATTGAATCCATGAAGCATTGGAACCATTTCATGCTACCTGGACTCCATAAATACACCAAAACTGCTATCCGGGTCCATATTGACTTCCACCACTTGTATGCTCAAAATAGGTCTTGGATATTCGGGTATGGACCAGCTCTTTTGAGAATTAACTACTCCCTATATAAATCCTCTCAGGTTGTCCTTAAACATCTTAGCTTGAGCCCTAGTGATCGGCCTGGTCTTCATCCGTATCGGGCCAGCACTTCAGCGGGTTCTAAGTTGTTCGAGTTCGAGTGGATTCTCATCACAACCTTTGAACTTGTTAGGGAAACTTCAATTTGTTGAACTGAAATATGATGATTACAAAAAAACTCGTTGGTACATCCTTTATAACTGTTGTGAGTTGCAACTATATATTGAGTAAGAACCAAATTTATGTATTGTTAGTTGAAGTTCAAAATAAGTAAATTATAAATCCATACTTCTAATAAAATTACATTTTTGCAGTGAGCACACCCAATTATTGTAAAATAGGGGTGTCACAAGTATTCTACAAGCACAAGAAAAGGAATTTCCACAATGGTTTGACAAACGGGTACGCATTTATTAGTTATGGAAGGTAAAATTCAAGCTTGATATGTAAGTATTGTTAATTAATTAAAATTACATTTTCATAGATAAAATATTTGAGTAGATGTAAATATCCAATCGTAAATGATGAGTTGTACTCACTAACATGTGGTCCTGATTATGGAATAAGATCATATAATGGATGTGTAGTAAATGGAATTTGATATCGCACAAAACTTCGTGATGATAGGCGTGTCACTCAAAATTGTGGAATTTGGGTTGTAGGTGATCATGATGGTGAATCTTGTGACTTTTATAGGGTAATAGAAGACATTCTTGTGTTAGACTATAGGTCCAAACACTTTGTTGTACTTTTTAGATGTGCATGGTTTGATACAAATGTGAAAAAGAAAAAGATGATCACAGAGTTTCAAATTACAAGCATTAATGTCACTTCATATTGGTATAAGAATGACCATTGTGTCCTTGCCTCAAAAGCTAAACAAGTATTTTATGTAGATGATTATAAGATGGGTCAACTTTGGAAAGTGGTTCGAAAGGTGCATCACCGTCATCTATGGGATTTTCTAGACCGATTAGATGAAGTTGATGATCATGGTGATTCATTTGAAGTTGATGAGGTTGATGCTTATCAAGAAAGTGATTTAATGTACATTCAAATTTTATTTGAATCAATTGATATTGATCATTTTAATTGTGCAGATATTGAACCAATGGAAATTGATTTGAAGAGTGTAACAAATTATGAAGATGCAGATAGCAAGGCAGAGAGTGAAGATTTTGAATATGCAGATAGTAGTGTAGAGAGTGAAGATTATGAAGATGCAGATAGTGGCACAGAGAGTGAAGATAATAGGGAGTACAATGTGGAAACTGACAATGATAGTGAAGATGAGTTGTTAAGTAATGGTGAAACCGATAAGGATATCGACTCATCTGCATAAATAACTATTTTTTTTCTTTCCTTTTTTCATTTTCCTATGTAATGATTTCCGTTCATGTTAAAGATGATCATGCTCCATTTCAAAGTAATTTAATATAACTATATGTTGCCTTTCTAATATAGCTTACTAGAATATATATATATATATATGTATATATTAAGTCCAGAATGTTCATATTGTCATCTAATAATTCTTTTTTTGTTTTTATTGTCATCACTTTACATATACTCTTATTTTTTAAAGTTTTATCACACTATGATTATATTGCACCATGTTATCACCTTAGACATATTAGAAAGTTCCATCACTTTGCATGTACTAATACTTGTACTGTTGTATTTTTGTAATGATTTCTATTCATCATGCTGTTGTATTTGTCTAATAATTTCTATTCGTGTTTATGGTGATCATGCTCCATTTTACTAGGTTAATATGACCTTTGCTATCTTTTGAATGTGGTTTATTTGCATATATTAATTACTTATATTTATATTCTCACTTAATAATTTCTTTATATTTATGTTATCATCAATTTCAATATACTTTTATTTTTTAAAACAGGGGTGTCATCATAATAAAATATATTGCACAATCTTATCATCTTGGACAAGCACCTAATGAGAAGAGAACATTTTTTTTTTTTGTTGCAATTGATTACCTCTACAGTGCAGATCATGATCCTAATAAGATATTTCTTAAAATGAATTAGGAGGATTAGATATATATATATATATATATATATATATGTTTTTATTCTAATTCATGATAGTATTTAGAGTAACAGTGATTCTATTTCCTTCAGTATTTTACCTTTGCATGTTATTTTTAGATTGAGAATGTATATTTGTGTAGAGTTTGTTTTGTTTGAAAATTAATTATGTATTTTCTGGTTGAATTTATGCTCAATCATGAATGCTATTGGCTTAATAAAAAATGTTTTATTGGTAAAATTATTATTGCATTTTTTAGAGTTTATCTTTTTTTCCTAAATTTTATTATTGCCTCTATTTGTCAAATATTCACAAATGAATTTAGTGTTCTTGGAGAATTTCAATGGAAGTGAAGGATATTTATTATAGAATACTATTGGAGCTGAATCAGTTATGCACATTTTTTTCCCCAATATCAATCAATTAGTAATTTGTTTCTAATTTGTTTCATTTGTATTTTGTCTTCAATCTTTTTAATGTTTTTTTATATTTAAGAATGAGATGGTATGATTACAATAAACATGTGTGGATATAGTTTATGGTACGACTATAATAAGCATGGATATTGGTGCATGTTTTTCAAATTACATTGTAGCGTCTCACAAGTATAAATTATATTGTTTGCTTTATTCATGTTATATGTAGATGCTTTTTCTTCTTTAATATTTTGTGTTTGCAATGTAAATATAGTGTGATATCAATTTCATGTGTGTAATGAAATTTATAATAATATAATCAGTTTTATACTTATTGGTTAAACATATAATTGAAATTATATAATATTATTAATATTTATTAACATGCATAAGCATAATTCACTACCAATCTTGCTGAAATTATATTTCACCAACCAATTCATTGGATACGAAAATAAAGGTTTACAGAAACCCAATATTGGTATTTGATAATACCATTTCTATAAATGAATTTGGTTGCTGAAACATCTTCTTACTTCGTTAATCATTATTGACCAATTCTCAGTCACTAAAAAAGGGATACAGTGACTAACATTTTGGTTATTAAAATGCATTTCAAATTGGCAATGATTATTATTAACCACAATATTTGTTAGTGAAAAGTTTCTCAATGACCAAATAATAGTTACAGAGTAATAAATTTTGCCACCAAGTGCAACTAGCCACTGTACCAACAATGTAAGTGACCACAAAAATGTGTCACTAATACACTATTTAAGGACCAAACAATTAGTCGTCGAAACTAATTTTATGCGACCAAATGACATTACCGCTAAAACCATTTTTTGCAACCAACTACGTGGTTATTCAACAACTCTTTCAATGACTAGAACATTTTGTCATTGAAGATGGTTTTTAATGACCACTATTTTGGCCACGAAGATTTTAATAATTGGTCCCATAACATTTTTTGGTTACCAAGTTATAAGTTTTTGATGACCAAAGTATATGCTTAAAGTGACCATAAATAGTCACCAACACAGCATTGAGTGACCAAATATTGGTTACTCATATTTTATTATTGGTTGGTAAAAGCTGAAAATTGGTGTCCTTTCTATTATTCAAGGAGTTTTAAAGACTAATTTATGGTCACAGACTCCTTAAACACTGGTCACTAAAACCTCAAAAGATTTAGGAACCAACATTTATTGGTCGTGAAATAGAATCTGTTACGACGTTTAAGCGACCACGTGGTGACCATGGTTTTTGGGTCTCTAAAAATCATTGGTGACCAAAATAGGATGTTTTGCAACCAAATTAATGGTTGTTAAAAGGCTTTTGTTTTTTTAATGCCAGTAACAGTGCCAACATCGAGCCTCAAATCTCGTTGTGCAGGATAGCATCACACTACCCCACCAACTCCATCTTCTCATTTCACTCTCAGCTCCATCTTCCTAACCCCATTATCCGAACATAAATCCCTTTTGAACAAACCCAGATCACTCCGATCTAACCTGGAAGTCATCAACTCCTGGGAACTCATGGTTAGAGTCAACGCTAATAGTTTCCGGTTCTACTCAATCCCACCTCCTAACCCATTCCCCATTAGAGACCCAATTGCCGCAGCCGTTGATAAATAGAAGTTGAACCCCAATCAGAATCTCAAGCTAATAAACAATGATGTATTAAGACCACCTTTGAAGATGCATTTACTGCATCTGGATCGTTTAAGAATATATGCTTGTTTAGGGGTGAAAACAAAGTGGTCGTCTATGAAGACATTGTGAGGTGCTCGAAGTTGTGGCAGTTAAAGCCACTTTTGTCTTATCCTTATTAATGAAGCTGTTGACAGGTCAAAGGAGGTGGAAGAATGCAGTCTTTCTAGCTATATTGATAGCTTGCACGTATAGGTGTAAAAATGACAGCTTGCAAGAGGAATTCAGTTTTAATTTCTTCTCTTCGTTACTGCCATACTACACCGCCAATTTTACCACCTCCAGCACCTATATATACATACTTCAATTCCGCATTCCATTTTGAAGAAAGTTGATCCCACGTTTTGAAAAGAAAGATATAGAAGCAAAGGGAGAGAAAGAAAACATTAGAGAGAGAATTAAGAAAGGGTTTCTCCTAAATATTTGTGTCTTTCCTTTGTAAAAGAGAGTGTGTGTTTTCTAATATTCTAAGAGAGTGGATAATGTCAATTGCGCTCTCCTTATTTTAGAGAGAAATTATTTTATTCTTTTGCTATAATAAAATCCTCCTACAATTGTCAATTATTTTGTGTATATTTTATTTGAGTATTTTTACACACAAATTTCTCATTTTAATAATTTCTATTTCAGCTGTAACTATGTGCCACACACCAAAATTTCCTAGCAGTGGTATCAGAGTCTGTTCATATGCATCTTCAACAATGACGGCGAAGTACAAAATAGAAAAGTTCAAAGGGAATAATTTCTCATTGTGGGGAATGAGAATAAAAGCAGTTTTAAGAAAAGATAACTACTCGGTGGAAATTGAAGAAAGGCCCACGGTGGAAATAAAAGCAGTTTAGATCATACTTGGTACGAATTTCATTTTTTGTAGTGTACTTTGCTTTCTAATGCTTCTTTCACATTAATACTGATTTCATTTTTTGTAGTGTACTTTGCTTTCTAATGCTTCTTTCACATTAATACATGCCCTTTTGTGGATCACCATCTGGAACTCTATTACTATATTGATGGAGATATTTTAAGGATTGCTGGGATATGTGATATATTTTTTTGGCACAGCAAAAGATTTGCTGTATTTGTTTATTCCTGTCAGTCACTTACTTCATTGATCTTTGTAGATGACTTTTGCTTTACAGTGATTGCTTTATTGAGGTCCTTATGTATCTTTGATATCTTGACAGTTTTGCTACTAGTTCAACCACCAAAGATGACACACTACATTGTTCATGAGCACTATATTGATGTGGAGCCTCCAATCCTTAACAGAGTGAAGGTTAGATTGTCGTGCTACTAATATTGCAATTGTTATGAGTTCTAAGATAAAATATTATTGAAGCACATTTTTCATATTTTTTTTCTTACTTTAGGTTAAACTGTTTGGTTGAGACTATGATATATACTCATTTCCTTTTCTATCCATTGGAAATCTATAAGATATCACTTTATGGTACTTGCTCAATTTCACAAAACCATTTTGCATTTTCTTTTATGTTTATTATTATTCATTTTAATCATTTAGGTATTTATCTACTGCATATTTGGGAATGTAGGGCTCTTTGAGTGTTAAAAAGAAGCTCATGTGGTACTTTCAGAGGATAGAAGGCATTCAAGGAGAATGATGCAGCATTACAACATCAAGATGATTTAGAGACCATCCAAACACAATCCCTATTTTTTTTTTTCCTCATTTTAGTTTAAGCTTATTGTATTTAGGCACTTCCGTTTGTTGTATTTAGTGGTGGAAGTTTAATTTAAAAGATATTTGGTGGTAATAATAGATTATTAATTGTATATAAATTGCATCATTTCAGTTTTTAAAAAAATTTAGTGCTAAAATAATTAATTAGTGGATCTAATAAAAAAATATTTTATTAAATAACAATTGGTGTAGTATCATTTGTTACAAAAAAGGTTTAACACTAAATTAAAAAGATAGTTTCTATGAGAATTTAAATAAGTTAATCATGGTTAACTTTGGGTATGTCAGTGTCTGTTCAATGATGTAACAAATCACTTAGTGTCACTCAAATTGTAATAATAGGTTATTGTGACAAGCCATTATAAATGTCGTAGATCATACAGTATCAACTTTAAGTTGTAACTGAAATATTTTTGTGTTAAGACATTAGTTGTAACTGTAAATAATAGTGTCCAATATCAAAATGTCAGAATTACATACAGTGACTATAATTATGTAACTAAATTTAGATTCTTGATTGTATGGTAGAATGCAATTAGTAATAATATACCATATATTGTGACAATTTTATGACTTATATAGTGACATTTTCGTCTTAGCTAATGTGATCTAAACAATGACAATATGCCTTTGGTCACAAATGTGTACCTTTGCAGTTACAAACAATATTAGTTGACACTGATTCCTTATTTTCGATTCCTCATTAGTGTCACATTTTTTGTGTCAACGTTGTTATGCACGATTGTTGTTACCATACATAAAATTGTGACAAAAAACAAGCATACAATGGCAAAAATACTACCTAAATGTTGTCCCTTTTTTTGTAGTGATATTACTCTCCATAGGTAATTTGTTAAGGACATAGACTAACAAATTTGAGTGACACTAATTTCTATGCTTATACTTTGGTGAGGGACTATAATAAGTTATTTAGTGGTTTTTTGTTTTATTATACATTTAATGGTTTAGAATCAAACATGGCTTGGAGGAGTATCCAACAGTGGACTTTTCCACATATTGTTGCAATTCTAGTTGATTGGCTATATCACAATTCAAACCACCAAGGAACCTTGCCATGGTTGCTTCTCTATCCTCATACATTTTTATTAAATTTCTTTCTATGATTATGACATTTAATTGAAAATCAAATGTTTTTTGAAGTAGGGAAACAAACTAGATTGTGGTTTCCTGAGGATGTTTTCTATGTACTCTTAGAGAACCTGGTAAGTCATCTATTTGGACCTGCTGCTCTTTGGATACTGTATAATAAACCCAAATTAAATATCCAAACAAAAAACACAAAAAAATAAAAATACCAAAAATCCAAGATTATCAAAACATAATCCAACATTGTCAAAACAGAAAACCAAAAAAAAAAAAAAGAAAAGAAAAGAAAAATGAATACAAAAGCTAACGCTTTTTGATAAAAAAGTGTTGGCTTATCCTATTTTTTAAAATTTTTTTGGGGTTAATTTTGTTAAAAATTAAATGTCCAAACAAAAAACACAAAAAAAATAAAAATACCAAAAATAAAAAATTATCAAAACATAATCCAATTTTATTAAAACAGAAAACTAAACAAAAAAAATAAATTGAAAATCCAAAAGCCCATGCCTTTTGATGAAAAAGCGTTGGCTTATCCTTTTTTTTTTTTTTTAATTTTATCGGATAGATGGAGAAACGGTTTCAACATTGTGAATCTCAGAAAAAAGTGAAAAAGAACATTGTTAAATTTTTTTTTAATTTTTACTTTTCGTATTTGTATGCTTGGTGCTCATCTTTTTTTTTTTTTTGATTGGATTGTTATTATATATATATAAAAACAAGAGAGAGGATGATAGAATCAGTGAATTGCCTGATGATATTCTGGCGAAAGTAATTTGTGGGTTTCCGCTGAAAGAGGCAGCCAATCATTATGTTTCAACCCAAAAAATAAAAAATAGAAAAATAAAAGAAGGGAACGCTTCTAGTGTATAAAATCAACGACATCATGAAACTCAAAGCTTCCATAACTCTATGTTCTCCGAGCTTCTTCTTTCTAGTATTCAATTCGACCCACAACACCACCACCTCTATTCTTGTTTTCCGAAACCCCACCACTCTGACTCCTCTAAGATTACCTGCTCGTCACTCAAAGCTCAATCAAAACTCTCCAAGCAAAAACTCCTCAACCTTATATTCGATCAAGATGGAGGCCTTAAGACCTAAAAGAACCCAGCCAAACGAGACTCGATCATCAAGGCCATAGATGCTCTTTTTGCTCTGGACAGCGATACAGTCACCACTGAGACTTCACTTTTTGTAACACCCCGTCCCAAACCACATCGGAATTCTTGCATGTTGACCGAGATTGACCGTTGACCGAGTGGGTCAAAAGTTGACTTTTTGTTCTAGTTGAAATTTCTAGTTGACAGTGGTACCATGGCGAAGTGCATGATGCCCCGAGTTCGTAGGCTAGTAGCACGTCAAAAATGGAGCTACAGTTTGGAAGTTATGGGCAAAACAAGTCGAGGTGCAAACTATCCAAAAGGTGCTTGGAGTTGACTTTTTATAGTTGTATAATTTTGTTTTGACTTTCATATGGTTGTAAAGTACTCATCGATACGAGTTCATAGACTAGCGGCACGCTTAAATTGGACATCTGGTTAAAAAGTTATGGACATGTGAAGTTTTCCAAATACCGTAATATTTTATTATATCTGGCTTAAGTGCACAGTGATGCCACGTGTCGACACCTGAGTGGTCCATGTGGGTGAACAGTGTCACCCATGGTGGAGAGAGAAAGAAAGAGAGAAAGAAAGAGAGGAGAGAGAGAATCGCCGGCCACCGGAGTTGTCAAATTTTTCGGCTGATTCTTGCCACACTGTAACACCCCGTCCTGAACCATGTCGGAATTTTTGCACGTTGACTGAGGTTGACTATTGACCGTTGACCCAAGGGGTCAAAAGTTGACTTTTTGACCCAATTAGAATTCTAGGTTGACTGAGGTACCATTACGAAGTACACGTTGGCACGAGTTCGTAGACTAGTAGCACGTTGAAAACGGAGCTACGGTTTGAAAGTTATGAGCAAAACAAGTTGAGGTCCAAACTGTCCAAGGGGTGCCGGAGTTGACTTTTTATTCATGCAAGGTTGAGCTTTGACTCATGCATGGTTGTGAAGTGCTCGTCGATACGAGTCCGTAGACTAGCGGCACGTCCGATTTGGACATGTGGTTTGAAAGTTATGGACCTGTAGAATTTTTCAAATGCTGTATTATTTTAATATTATTTTTAAACGCGTAACGATGTGCCACGTGTGACTTAATGAAGGTGATCATGTGTCACCATGTTGAGAAGCCACATGTCAACCATGTGTAAAATCATATTATTTTATTATTATTTTAAATAATAAAATTATTATTTAATTATTTAATTATTTAATTATTTTTATTTTATTTATTTTATTTTCTTTCCTTTTTCTTTTTCTTTTTCTTTTCTTTTTTTTCTTTTTTTTTCTTTCCCCACGTGGGAAAAAAGGGCCGGGGGGCCCGATCCTCTCCTTCTTCTTCTTCTTCTTCTTCTTTCTTTTTTTTTCTTTCTTTCTTTCTTTCTTTCTTCCCTCCCACCGACCATCTCTCTCTCTCCCTGCTGCACTTTTTCCGGCCACTGGAACCACTCACGTGCCAGCCGACATGAAAGCCCGCAGCTGGGTGACACCGGCAGCCAAATTTCCGGCCGAATGGCCAGCGGACGCGCCGGGATCGGCCTCCAACACCGGCGGCCCGTGTGTCGCTGGTTTGGCCATTTTCCGGCAGCCACCGGTCGTGCAACCGGTCCTTTCCCACTAATTTGGACCCTCTGAGTCCGATTCTGAGCTCCAATTAACTCAACTCCCATCGATTTGCAAGATAAGAGGAATTAAAAACCGGCCGAAGCTTTCCGACCAAATTCCGGATTGGTAATCCTCGTCGCTCAAGCTTCAATTCGGTATATAATTTGTCAATTTTGGATAACGTTTGTGTTTGACCCCCCGGGGTACCGGGTATTATTTACCCGAATAAAATATTAATTTATTTGACTGTCTGTGAATTTTGTTCTAGGAGCACCGGTGAGTCGTGGAATTGATCCCATGGTGGATCATGGTTTAATTGTGTGCTCCAGGTGAGTGACCCACCTTTAAAAATATTTTTGGGGCAATTAATTGTATTTATGTGGTATTAAATTGATATCTGTAATTGGTGCTCATGTGGCGTATTTTAAATATAATCGGGAAAAAATATTATTTTATATATATATATTTACCCATTGGTGCTAAATGAAATTTTGGGGTCATTAAGAAATTCCCGATTATTATTTTATGGTGATTAAATGGTATTTATTACACATGAGCAAGTATTTTCAGTAATTGATAGTGTCTAGATTTTATATCATTTTTTAGGCAATTAATTATGTTTAATTGGTATTTAAATCATGCTCATGTGGTACAATTTGGTTATGGTTTTATTGTGGTTTAATTTATTTATTATGCATGAGCAAAGTATATTTCCGTATTAATCGTACGTGGATTTATGTATTATTTTTTGGGCATAATTGGGTTAAATATTTTACGAAAATATTTGTTTGAATTTTATAAATTAAGCCCGCGGTATTTTTATTGTTGAACCTCGTACTTCGAAAAATTGTGGTTTATTGTTATCGATGTTTCGTACCGAGTTATTAAATAAAAATATGTGGGATGGTAAGTATGAGAATTTAATATATTTCCCACGGTAATTTTGGAAAACGGTACGGTTGGTTAATAATAATTATTTTAGAAGCACTCATACAGTATTGGTGTTCTGGTGTATGGACACGTGGTAGCGCGCAAGTATTATGTGGTTTAGCGCGCAAGTATTATTTCTCCCGTGGTTGCCATTGGACTGGGCAGACAAGTTTGATATTGGCCACAGCCGCCCCTCCATTGGCCGGGATGATGGTTTCAGCAGCGGTACTGTCGGGACGCCAAAGTGCCGTTTGCAAGTTTCTCTCTTTAATCTCCCCGCCAGTCGGTGCTCAGGACGCTGGGTATCGGAGGGCATCACTAGTATATGGTGTGGTGCGTCAAGTGTAAATTTCAGATAAAGTTTCAAACCCCAAAGGTGTTCAAAAATTATTTATTAGAATTTATTACCATTTGAATTATATATTGGGTTATTTATTATTTATTGTTTATCAAATGGTTTGATCCCTTGGTTTTCGGGAAGTACGAATATCGGGTTTTGTGAAAATGTTTTAAAAGGGGAACATTTCCAACGGAATGAATAGTGAGGGTTTTGAGAGAAATTGCTACTTCAAATGTTTATTTATTTATTTATTTAATTGTTCGGAATTGATTAATTAAATCCTTTTAATTGGTATATTATTATATTAAAGGTGTACAGTAGATAGGGTCACTCACTGAGATGATTAGCATCTCACACTCTTAAATTCCGTTCCCCTAGGTTCAGGTTGGAGACGTTGATTGTCCAGGGCGAGCCCAACATCTCAGTTTGTTGCCGAAGGTTCAAGAAGTATTTCTTCCCTTTTTCCTCTCCATCCTGTATTATTTCTTTACCTGTCCTTATATAAATTCTATATTTATCTGTATAATGCTCTGTATACTGTATTGGACGTGTTGTGATTATTTATGCATTGAGTTGCTGTTATTATTTGAAGTGCTGAAATTTGTGGAATCAATCTGTAGTAACGTGGGAGGAATAAGGGGATGTTTTTAGAAATGTGTTTTCAGTGCAGGTAATTTTTGCTTAGTCCTACCCTTAGGGGAGGTGCTGCCGGATTTTCCATTGGAAGGTTCGGTGGTATTTCCCTAGGATCAGGGCTTGTCTAGGGTTCCGAGGAAGGAATTCTGGACGGGTCCTGACACACACGCACCGGCCAGATGGGAGCGTCTCTCCATTCCCGACCAAACCCCAAAATTTCATGGCCAACCGACCGGCGACGCGCCCGGATAAAGGCTTTTTTCGGCGGCGGCACCGAATCCTTCAATCGCCGAGATCTCCACATTACGGCCTCTGTTGTTGTCACCGCCGGTACCATTGGAACCCTCTCCCTCTTATCTACAAAACCCCCAAAAATCTCAGCCACCAGCCACCACACGCACCGGCGGCCGCGACAGTTGCCGGTGACCGCACGGCTCGCTGGAGAAATCCATGTTCCGGCGAGTACCCGGTCCCGTCTTCGGTCCCTCTCCACTAATTCTGACCCCCTGAATCCAAATCCGGTGTCATTTTCCTCCAATTCGCGATGGTTTGAGAGAATCGAAGAGTTGAATCCCGAAAGCTTTCTGGCGTAATTCCGGCCACCTCGGGTCCGATCTCCTGAAAGCAAGGCCGGATCCGTGATCCTCGTCACTCAAGCTTCGATTCGGTATATTACTCGTCAATTTTGGTTGTCGTTTATGTTCGCTCCCCGGGTACCCATTTGGGTGTTACCCGATTAAAATATTAATATATTTGGTTTGGTGTATTGTGGATATTTTAGGTGCACGTGTGGGTAGTGGAGTTGATCCTGCGGAGGATCTTCATTGATATACATGCTTAAGGTGAATGACCCACCTTTAAAAATATATTGGGGTAATTAATTATATTTATTTGGTGTTAAATTGATATCTGGAATTTTGCTCATGTGGTGGAAATTTAATTATAATTGTAGAAAAATATTATTTTATAAGTACGTATATGTTTATTGGTGCTAAACGGAATTTTGGGTTATTAAGAAATTCCCGATTATTATTTTATTGTGATTTAATTTTATTTATTATGCATGAGCAAGGTATTTTCTGTAATAATCGTGTCTGGATTTTACTATTATTTTTGGACATAATTGGTTTAAATATTTTAAGGAAATTATTTGGTTTAATTGGTGGTTTAAATTTTATAATTATGTCTGTGGAATATTATTTGTTGAACCTCGCATTACGAGTAAAATTATTTGTATATCATTATCGATGGTTTCGTATGGAAAATGTTAAAAGAAAATGTGGGATGGTGAATTTGAAAACTGGTATAAAATCCACGGTGTTTTTGGAAAATCGGTACGGTAGTAAGAAATTTAATAATTATTTTAGACGCACTCATACAGTATTGGTGTTCTGGTTGTATATGTGGTTAGCGCGTAAGTTATTATGTCTCCCGTGAGTTGCCATTGGACCGAGGGCAGGCAAGTTTTATACAGTGCACATAGCCACCCCCCTCCGTGGCTGGGATGAAGGTTTCAGCAGCCGTACTGTTGGGACGCCGAAGTACCGTATGCAAGTTTCTCTCTTTAATCTTCCCGCCAGTTGGTGCTCGGGACGCTGGGTATCGGAGGGCTTCACTGGTATATGGTGTGGTGCGTTAAGTATAAATTTTCGGATAGAAATTTCAAACCCCAAAGTGTTCAAAAATTATTTATTATATTTTATTACATTTTATTTATATTTGGGGTATTTATCTAGTGTTCACTAAATTAATTGATCTCTTCATTTTCAGGAAATACGAATATCGGGTTTTGTGAAAATGTTTTAAAAAGGGAACATTTCCAACGGAGTGAATAGTAAGGGTTTTGAGATAAAGTATTATTTTCAAATGTTTATTATTTATTATTTATCTAATTGTTGGTATTAATTAAGTTCCTTTATTTGTTATATTATTAATATTAAAAGTGTTCAGTAGATAGGGTCACTCACTAAGATGATTAGCATCTCATTTTGTTTTTTAAATTCCGTTCCCTTAGGTGCAAGGGGGTAGACGTTCTTCCGGGGTGAACCTACTCTCCGTCGCTGTCTTAGTTCGCGAAGTACTTTTGTCTTCATTTATTTCAGTTGTAATATTTCTTTCATCCTTGTTGTATTCTATACCTAATAGTACTTCATGAAGCTCTGTATACTGTCTCGGACATTTATGTATTAATTATGCACTGGATTACTGTTATTCATTTGGAGTGCTGTAAATTTATGGAATCAACTTGTAGTATTGTGGGAGGAATAAGGGGATGAATATAGAAGTGTGTTTTTAGTGCAGGAAATTTGTGGTAAGTCCAACCATTAGGGGAGGTTCTGCCGGATTTTTCATTGGAGGGTCCGGTAGGGTTTCCCTGTGATCAGGGCTTGTCTAGAGTTCCGGTGAGAAATTTTGGACAGGTCCTGACAGTTGGTATTAGAGCATAGGTTCTTATAATCCTAAGGGACTGTGCATTGCTATACAGCCCATCCGTAAAATTCTCCCTTTTTGTAATCGTGCTTAAGTGTCTCTGTTTCTAAACTCTTGTTTGTTTCTTCAGAATTTGCTACGATGCGTAGGCGGGATGCACGTAGTACTCGGGAACACTCGGCTGAGAGTTCTGGATATCGATCGAGCTTTAGGCAACTTGTCTTTCAACTAACTCGAGCCTTAGGGAGTTCAAGCTCTAGTAATCAATCCATGGATCAGGCTCGACAATTGGGAGCCGTGAATTTCGATGGAAGCCAAGGCCTAGTTGCAGCCATGAATTGGCTATCCAACATGGAGAAAATCCTAGAAGAGGGGATGCAGTGCCTCGACGAAGATATGGTGAGGATCTCCGGTTTCATGTTAGAAGGAGACGCCCGGAAGTGGTGGAAAGTAGAAACGACTTGTAGAAGGCATACATGGGATCAGTTTAAGGTTCCCTTCACTACCGAATATTGCTTTCCTGCCTACCGTGAGGCAAGAAGGAGAGAGTTCGAGGAGCTGCGACAGGGGAACATGACTGTGTCCGAGTACGAGAGAAGGTTTCGGGAACTATCCTAATTCTGCATGCACATGATTCCCGATGATCATGCAAAGAAGGTGAGGTTCATAGATGGCTTGAACGAGAACATAGCCCTCACCCTTGCTGGATCAGTGCATCCTACCCATCAGTCCGCTAGGCATGCAGCGTTGGAGCTAGAGAGACAGGTGGAGATGCGCAAACCCTCGAGGCGTAGATCATTCGAAGGTTCATATAGTGGGGCACCTAGTCAGGAAGCATCCAAGAAGAGCCATAGTTCAGGCTCATCGGGTAGTGGTGGACCGAGCCCACGAGGCAGATTTCAGCGGAGAGGCAATTATCGTATGCCCCAGACAGCTCGCCATTCGATCAATGGGGATACAGGCTCATATCAGTAGGCACACTTTGGTCCTACGCGGACTTTTCCAATTTGCTGCAAGAGAAAGTATTCGGGGTAGTGCCAGATGGATGGTATATGTTTTCAGTGTGGGCAGCCAGGCCACATAAGGAGGGAGTGCCCTTATGGTAGTGGCAGTATGCTAGGTGTAGGTCGAGCACAGCATACTGGTGTATTTCAGGGTCAGAGTTCCCAGGGGAGTCAATGTAACACCCCGTCCCGAACCATGTCGGAAATTTTTGCACGTTGACCGAGGTTGACCATTGACCGTTGACTGAAGGGGTCAAAAGTTGACTTTTTGACCCGATTGGAATTCTAGGTTGACTGAGGTACCGTTACGAAGTACACGTTAGCACGAGTTCGTAGACTGGTAGCACGTTGAAAACGGAACTACGGTTTGAAAGTTATGAGCAAAACAAGTTGAGGTCCAAACTGTCCAAGGGTGTCGGAGTTGACTTTTTTATTCATGCTGTCAGGACCCGTCCAGAATTCCTTCCCCGGAACCCTAGACAGCCTTGATCCCAGGGAAACCCTACCGAACCTTCCAACGGAAAATCCGGTAGAGCCTCCCCTAAGGGATTTACTTACCACAAAATTCCTTGCACTGAAAACACACTTCTAAAATTATCCCCTTATTCCTCCCACAGTACTACAAATCGATTCCACAAATTGCAGCACTTAAAAAAATAAATACAGTAATCCAGTGCAAAATAAATACAACAAGAGTGAAAGAAATATTACAACTGCAATAAAAGAATAACAGGGTACTGCCGAACTAAAACAGCAAGGAAGATCAAGTCCGCTCCGAGTGAACACCGACAACCTGGTACCTAGAGGAACGGAATTTAAGAGTGTGAGATGCTAATCATCTCAGTGAGCGACCCTACTACTATACCATATAATATCACAGTAATAAGTATAAATAATAATTATTTGGAAATAATATTTTCTCTCAAAACCCTTACAATTCTCTCAGTTGGAAAGGTTCCCCTTTTAAAACAATTTCACAAAACCCTTTATCCATATTCCCCGAAAACCAAGACATCAATTAAATACCAGAAGCGGTAACAATTATATTTTTAATTCCAATTCAGTTTCCAAACATTTTATTTTTAAAACACTGTTCTGAAAATCATTTGATGCACCCACTATATACCAGTGGCGCCAACAGTACCCAGCGTCCCAAGGTACCGCCAGATAGGAGGTTATAGAAAGAAACCGGCATACGGTCGCGTGGCGTCCCACTGCGCCGCTGCTAACCTGGTGTCCCGGCCAAAGGGGGGTGGCCGCCCTCTCCGATGGCATCCACAGGACACCCTCATAATATCAACCGCGCGCTACTCACACCCACCTGCGCGCTAATCACAACCGTGTGCACACTAACCATATCACATATACCATATCACATAATCAGAACACCAGTACGTGCACGGTGCATCTAAAAATTATAAAATCCATAAATTTAAATCATAAAACAAATTTCACATTTTTCATAAGCATAGCGGGCATAATCCATCCGCTTGAACCGGGAATTTTCCCACAATTTCTTTGTAATCAATGCCATAAATTCCATGATTTTCAAATCCACCAACTCCCAATCCATCAATTCAAATATCCACATTTTTTCCAAGCATAAATAATTTCTCGAAATATCATAATCAAATCCCATAATATTTTATGGGCATATTTCATAAAAATTGAAATCACCAACATAACCAAATATTTTCCTTGAAATATTTGAAAATCGAATCGTGCCCAATTTACCATTAAAACCACACCAATTTCAAAATCCTCAAAACCATAAAATAATTCCACATGGCATAAATTGGTGAAATACACATTTTCTTAAATCCGATAAATTCACAAATAATTCCACAATAATTCAAATAAATATTTGGCACATAGAAATTAAATTCCAATTATTTAAATCACACATTATATATTCACCAATTAAATTCCCAAAATTAATTTGAAGGTGGGTCACTCACCTGGAGCACGCAATTAACCCATGATCCACTACGGGATCAATTCTACGACTCACCGGTGCTCCTAGAACAAAATTCACAGACAGTCAAATAAATTAATATTTTATTCGGGTAAATAATACCCGGTACCCGGGGGGTCAAAACACAAACGATATCTAGAATTTACGAGTTATATACCGAATCGAAGCTCGAGTGATGCTAATCACAGATCCGGTCTTAATTTTCGATGATCGTACCCGACGGGGTTTGAATTTCGTCGGGAAGCTTTTCGGGTTTCGGCTTCGCAATTCTCCCAAACCGTCGCGAATTGGCGGAAACGGAAGTCGGATTTGGGTTCAGGAGGTCGAACACTGCGGACTGGAGCTGGCCGGAATTTTCGGGTACTCGCCGGAACAGTAATTTCCGGCGGGCCACCACGTCACCGGCAACCGTCGCCGGAACAGTATTTTCCGGCGGTGGCCGTTTGCTGTGAAATTTTGCAGATTTGTAGATCGTGAGGAGAGCAATCCAACGGGACCGACGGTGAGCAAAACGGAGGTCGGACGGCGGAGAAATCACCGTTTGAAGATTTTCGACCCCTCGCCGGAAAACGCTCCGATCCCGGCGCGTCGGTGGTCCGATGGCCGTGATTTTTGGTGGGTAGGCCGGACTTGAGGAGAGGATGATGGGTGTATGGCGCGTGTACTGTATATCGGCCGGAATAGTGCCGATTCGCGGTGGCCGGCGGTGGAGGGGGAAAAATCGCCGCCAAACTTCGGACGTCCGATCCGGGCGCGTCCGGCGGCCGTTCGCCTTGAAATTTGGAGGTTTTGCCGGAAATGAGGTGGGCAATCTGGCTGGCCGGCGTGTGTACAGTAACTAGGCCGGAAAAACGTGAAAATGACCGGCGGCCGGCGGGTCCTCTCTCTCTCTTTCTCTCTCCTCTCTCTCTTTCTCTCTCTTCTCTCTCTTTCTCTCTCTTCCCCGAGAGTTTTTTCAAAATTAAAACCCTGCGTGACACTGTTCATGCCACGTGGACCACTCAGAAGCTGACACGTGGCATTTCACTGTTCACGACCCAAAAACATTAAAATAATACGGTATCCGGTAAACTTCAAACGTCCATAACTTTTTAACCACATGTCCGATTTAAGCATGCCGCTAGTCTATGAACTCGTATCGACGAGTACTTTACAACCATACAAGAGTCAACTCACAATTACATCACAAGAAAAAGTCAACTCCCGGCACCTTTTAGACAGTTTACACTTCAACTTGTTTTGCCCATAACTTTCAAACCGTAGCTCCGTTTTCGACGTGCTACTAGTCTACAAACTCAGGGCGTCATGCACTTCGCCACGGTACCCTGGTCAACTCGAAATTCCCACCGAGTCAAAAAGTCAACGTTTGACCCCTTTGGTCAACGGTCAACGTGCACGGATTCCGGTGCGATTCGGGACGGGGTGTTACACATGCAAAGTTGAGATTTCACTTATGCATGGTTGTTAAGTGCTCGTCGATACGAGTCCGTAGACTAGTGGCACGTCCGATTTGGACATGTGGTTTGAAAGTTATGGACCTGTAAAGTTTTTCAAATACCATATTATTTTAATATTATTTGTAAACGCGTAACGATGTGCCACGTGTGACTGAATGAAGGTGACCATGTGTCACCATGTTGAGAAGCCAGATGTCAACCATGTGTAAAATCAAATTATTTTTATTATTATTTTAAATAATAATATTATTATTAATATTATTTAATTATTTTAAAATTTATTCTTTTTTTTTTATTTTATTTTCTTTTTCTTTTTCTTTTTCTTTTTTTTTCTTTCCCCCACGTGGGAAAAAAGGCCACAAGGCCCGATCCTGTTCCTCTCCTTCTTCTTCTTCTTCTTCTTCTTTCTTGCTTTCTTTCTTTCTTTCTTTCTCTCCCGACTGTCTCTCTCTCTCTCTCCTTGCTGCACCTTTTCCAGCCACCCATACAGTACACGCACCGGCCACCGTCCAAGCCCACACGCCGGCGAGCTCACCAGCCAAATTTGGCTGCCGGCTGGCCGGCGACGCGCCCAGATCGGGCCGGGGAAGTCGCGGCCGCCGGTTAACTTTTTCCGGCGATTTCGCCGTATTCCGGCCAGTCCAGTCCAAATTAAACCCCCTCTCCCCTTATTTTGGGTCCTCTGAGTCCAAATATGGCCTCCAATCTCAAAAATTCGAAGCGGTTTGCGAGATATGAGGAATTGAAAACCGGTCGAAGCTTTCCGGCCAAATTCCGGCCACCTCCGGCGGAATTGGGGTCGATGGAGATCGGATTTGTAATCTTCGTCGCTCAAGCTTCGATTCGGTATATTATTCGTCTATTTTGGTTAACGTTTGTGTTTGACCCCCCTACCGGGTATTATTTACCCGATTAAAATATTAATTTATTTGATTGTGTGTGAAATGTGTTCTAGGAGGACCGGTGAGTTGTGGAATTGATCCCATAGTGGATCGTGGTTTAATTGCGTGCTCCAGGTGAGTGACCCACCTTCAAATAAATTTGGGGAATTTAATTGGCGAATATTATGTGTGATTTAAATATTTGGAATTTAATTTCTATGTGCCAAATATTTATTGGATTTATTGTGAAATTATTAGTGCATTTTATTTTGATTAAAGGAAATATGCCTTATATAAATTTATGCCATGTGGAATTATTTTATGGTTTGAGAATTTTGAAATTCTTGTGGTTTTAACATTAAATCGGGCATGATTTGATTTTCAAATATTTCAAGAAAAATATTTGTTTATGTTGGTGGTTTCAATTTTTATAAAATATGCCCATGGAATATCATGAGATTTAATTATTATATTTCGAGAATTATTTATGCTTGGGAAAATGTGGATATTTGAATTGATGGATTTAGGAGTTGGTGGATTTGAAAATCATGGAATTTATGGTATTGATTATAAATAAATTGTGGAGAATTTCCCGGTTCAAGCGGATGGAATATACCCGCTGTCAGGACCCGTCCAGAATTCCTCCTCCGGAACCCTAGACAGCCCTGATCCCAGGGAAACCCTACCGAACCCTCCAATGGAAAATCCGGCAGAGCCTCCCCTAAGGGATTTACTTACCACAAACTTACCTGCACTGAAAATACACTTCAAAAATATCCCCTTATTCCTCCCACAATACTACAAATTGATTCCACAAATTTCAGCACTTCAAAATAAATACAGTAATCCAGTGCAAAATAAATACAAACAGAGTGAAAGAAATAGTACAACTGCAATAAAGAAGAACAGGGTACTTCACGAAGTAAAACAGCGATGAAGATCGAGTCCGCTCCGAATGAACACCGACAACCTGGTACCTAGAGGAACGGAATTTAAGAGTGTGAGATGCTAATCATCTCAGTGAGCGACCCTACTACTATACCATATATTATCACAGTAATAAGTATAAATAATAATTATTTGGAAATAATATTTTCTCTCAAAACCCTTACAATTCTCTCAGTTGGAAAGGTTCCCCTTTTAAAACAATTCCACAAAACCCTTTATCCATATTCCTCGAAAACCAAGACATCAATTAAATACCAGAAGCGGTAACAATTATATTTTTAATTCCAATTCAGTTTCCAAACATTTTATTTTTAAAACACAGTTCTGAAAATCATTTGATGCACCCACTATATACCAGTGGCGCCAACAGTACCCAGCGTCCCAAGGTACCGCCAGACAGGAGGTTATAGAAAGAAACCGGCATACGGTCGCGTGGCGTCCCACTGCGCCGCTGCTAACCTGGTGTCCCGGCCAATGGGGGGTGGCCACCCTCTCCGATGGCATCCACAGGACACCCTCATAATATCACCTGCGCGCTACTCACACCCACCTGCGCGCTAATCATATCCGTGTGCACAATATCCATATCACATATACCATATCAAATAATCAGAACACCAGTACGTGCACGGTGCATCTAAAAATCATAAAATCCACAATTTAAATTATAAAACAAATTTCACATTTTTCATAAACATAGCGGGCATAATCCATCCGCTTGAACCGGGAAATTCTCCACAATTTCCTTATAATTAATACCATAAATCCCATGATTTTCAAATCCACCAACTCCCAAATCCATCAATTCAAATATCCACATTTTTTCCAAGCATAAATAATTTCTCGAAATATCATAATCAAATCCCATAATATTTTATGGGCATATTTTATAAAAATTGAAATCACCAATATAACCAAATATTTTTCTTGAAATATTTGAAAATCAAATCGTGCCCAATTTACCATTAAAACCACACCAATTTCAAAATCCTCAAAACCATAAAATAATTCCACATGGCATAAATTGTAGAATTCGCATTTTCTTAAATCCAATAAATTCATAAATAATTCTACAATAAATTCAATAAATATTTGGCACATAGAAATTAAATTCCAAATATTTAATTCACACATAATATATTCATCAATTAAATTCCCCAAAATTAATTTGAAGGTGGGTCACTCACCTGGAGCACGCAATTAACCCATGATCCACTACGGGATCAATTCTACGACTCACCGGTGCTCCTAGAACAAAATTCACAGACAGTCAAATAAATTAATATTTTATTCGGGTAAATAATACCCGGTACCCGGGGGGTCAAAACACAAACGATATCTAGAATTTACGAGTTATATACCGAATCGAAGCTCGAGTGATGCTAATCACAGATCCGGTCTTAATTTTCGATGATCGTACCCGACGGGGTCGGAATTTTATCGGGAAGCTTTTCGGGTTTCGGCTCTGCAATTCTCCCAAACCGTCGCGAATTGGTGGAAACGGAAGTCGGATTTGGGTTCAGGAGGGCGAACACTGCGGACTGGAGCTGGCCGGAATTTTCGGGTACTTGACGGAACAGTAATTTCCGGCGGGCCTCCACGTCACCGGCAACCGTCGCCGGAACAGTAATTTCCGACGGTGGCCGTTTGCTGTGAAATTTTGCAGATTTGTAGATCGTGAGGAGAGCAATCCAACGGGACCGACGGTGAGCAAAACGGAGGTCGGACGGCGGAGAAATCACCGTTTGAAGATTTTCGACCCCTCGCCGGAAAACGCTCCGATCCCGGCGCGTCGGTGGTCCGATGGCCGTGATTTTTGGTGGGTAGGCCGGACTTGAGGAGAGGATGCTGGGTGTATGGCGCGTGTACTGTATATCGGCCGAAATAGTGCCGATTCGCGGTGGCCGGCGGTGGAGGTGGAAAAATCGCCGCCAAACTTCGGACGTCCGATCCGGGCGCGTCCGGCGGCCGTTCGCCGTGAAATTTGGAGGTTTTGCCGGAAATGAGGTGGGCAATCTGGCTGGCCGGCGCGTGTACAGTAACTAGGCCGGAAAAACATGAAAATGACCGGCGGCCGGCGGGTCCTCTCTCTCTCTTTCTCTCTCCTCTCTCTCTTTCTCTCTCTTCTCTCTCTTTCTCTCTCTTCCCCGAGAGTTTTTTCAAAATTAAAACCCTGCGTGACACTGTTCATGCCACGTGGACCACTCAGAAGCTGACACGTGGCATTTCACTGTTCACGACCCAAAAACATTAAAATAATACGGTATCCGGTAAACTTCAAACGTCCATAACTTTTTAACCACATGTCCGATTTAAGCGTGCCGCTAGTCTATGAACTCGTATCGACGAGTACTTTACAACCATACAAGAGTCAACTCACAATTACATCACAAGAAAAAGTCAACTCCCGGCACCTTTTAGACAGTTTACACTTCAACTTGTTTTGCCCATAACTTTCAAACCGTAGCTCCGTTTTCGACGTGCTACTAGTCTACGAACTCAGGGCGTCATGCACTTCGCCACGGTACCCTGGTCAACTCGAAATTCCCACCGAGTCAAAAAGTCAACTTTTGACCCCTTTGGTCAACGGTCAACGTCGGTCAACGTGCACGGATTCCGGTGCGATTTGGGACGGGGTGTTACAGCCTTCCCCCCTTACAAAAATTTCGTCCTCGAAATTTCCGCACGTCACTGGAACAAATGAGGATTCTGATCACGCACCTGCGCTTCGGGCTCCCACATCGCTTCCTCGACTTAGTGGTTCCTTGCCAACCAATCCATGCCCAAAACTTACTTCAAGTCCGGATAGATCCAACAGGATCAGGTCCGCTTCCATCACTTGATCTTCGATGCAGAAGAAACATTCCTTGATTAACTGGCTAGGCCACAAGGATTCTCCTGTAAAATCGTCGGGCGTAGTCCGGGCTCCCTACTGCGTCATAGCAAACACCCGGCCTTGACTTGTCTGCTAGGGTCTCCTTCCTCTACCTCGACTCGATCCTGTAGACGGCTGAACTGATCCCGAAGAAACTCCTACTGGCTGACTCCCCTGGGAACTCTGTCCTGGAAATACCCCTGTATGCTGTGTCCGTCGACCTGCTTCTAGCACACTGCCACTACCATAAGGGCAATCCCTCCTTATGTGACCTGGCTGCCCACACCGAAAGCATAACCAATCCATCTGACATTGCCCAGAATGATTCCCCCTACAAAGTGGACAAATCCGCGGAGAACTAATGCGTGACTGCTGATACAAGCTTGCATCCACACTGATTGAATGGCGAGCTGGCTGGGGCATGCGATAACTATCTCTCCTCTGGAATCTGCCTCGTGGGCTTAACCCATCACTGTCTGAGCCTGAGCTATGGCCTTTCTTAGCTGCCCCCTGTCGAGGTACTCCGCTATACGAACCTTCGAAAGATCTGCGCCTTGAGGGTCTGTGTATCTCCTCCTGTCTCTCTAGCTCGAGCGCTGCATCCCTGGCGGACTGATAGGTGGGATGTACTGATCCAGAAAGGGTGTAGCTGATACTCTCTTTCAATCCGTCTATGAACCTCACCTTCTTCGTGTGATCGTCGGGAATTAGGTGCATGTAGAATTCTGATAGTTCTCGGAATCTCCTCTCGTACTCTGTCACCGTCATGTTCCCCTGTCGTAGTTCCTCGAACTCTCTCCTTCTTGCTTCACGGTAGGCAGGAGGACAAAACTCAGTAGAGAAGGCCATCTTGAACTGATCCCACGTATGCCTTGCACGAACAACTGGGCTAACTTCTCGGGTGAAAAACGTTCTCGCACCGGTAGGAAGTGTGCCGACTTGGTGAGACGATCAATGATTACCCAAATGCCGTCGTACCTTCTAGGTGTGGAAGGAAGCTTGAATACGAAGTCCATGTTGAGTTCTTCCCACTTCCACACGGGAATCGGTAAAGGTTGGAGTAGTCCCGAAGGCTTCTGTCTTTCTGCTTTCACTTGTTGACAAAGCAAACACTTTGATACGAAGTCTGCCACTTCTCTCTTCATACCAATCCACCAATAATGTCATCTTGGTCATAATCGAACGCTAACCATAAAGTGCTTCTGAAGCATGCATCCTTAAACCAACAACCAACTCTCGTAACTCGATCAGCAATTCAAAAGGTAAGATTAGAACTTAAGTCTAATTTCCTCAAATACTGGTATCACCAAGTTAAGGTTGAGATTAATTCACTTGTCCTTGATTACCCTCCTAGTACTTACAATTATAAAACCCTTGCTCCTCATTGATTAACCAATAGTCTTAACCTCGACAAACATCCATCTTTCTTTTAACTAAATTCATCAAGGTCATGAATAAAATTCTCAACATCCAAATATCATTCTTGAAAACCCTAAGTTTCCCTTATTTCAAATAAATTCCATGAATCCACACCTCAAGCAATAAGAAATTTAAATCTTAATTCTAGCATCACCACCAATACTATGAACAAATCACTAGATCCTTAACCCAATAAAGTATTCCACACTTCTTAAATTCTAACTCCGTCCCAAAAATCATACTCCTTATCATTGTAAATTATCACCAACAATATCAACCACCTTGAATCGATAAAGCACCACCAATACGAACCTTAAATCTCCAAGGAAATAAGATATCAAGATCTTAGCTTCTAGAATGAAAATAACCATGCTTAATCATCTAACCATGCCTAAGGAATCATCCTCATCTCATTAACCTCATCAACCACCAAGTAGAACTTTAGTCGCTATCCGGAGCTTGCTTGATTCTCTAAACGCTATCGTACCTTCTCTTTGTGAATGATAGTTTAAGCACGAAATCCATGTTTACATCTCCCTACTTTTACTTATCGGTGACCTAAGTACCTTTATTCGGATCTTGCAACTTCCTTTATCGTGCCAAACCACCATGTCATCCAGTGAGCATTCCATACGTCTTGGTACCCTTGGGGTGTATCGCATACATTGAATCACGTGCTTCCTTTAAGATCTCCTTTTTGAACTCAACGATACCCTGCTTTGGATTCTTAATTGGCGATACTTAACCTTAAGTCGCTTTTGGAAAAACCATAACATAAAACAAATAATAAAATATATTTTTCAAATATACCTAACTTGCATAGGCAATTGTTAAAACTCCACATTGAAATTCATATCTTAAAATCCATAGCATAAAATAAAATATGCACGCTTGTAATGGAGGTACGTACAACACCTTCTACATGTTACGTAATCCATGATTCCAACTGTCGCCGACACTCTGCTACCAATACAAACCAGGGTGGTTGCCTATATTGGCCGTCCAATTCCCCGGGCTCGTAGGCAACATGATCATGGGGCTAGCTCTACATGGACCACATTGGTTCGCCGCCTCCATATGGTGCAGTATAATATCAAACAATATAACATACAGATACATGTATGAACACAAACCAAAAATACTTGAATAAAACACCTTTAATTTCAAATACCACTTTGAAAAGTATTTAATTTTGATAATCGATCGGAAAAATATTTTTGACGCCTTGAAATCGATCGATCGACACACATCCTTAGACAATCATCTTTCTCCTCCATGAACGAAACGGATACCATTCACGATGATAAGCTTGACCTTCAAAAAGAAAAGGCATCCTCGACCATCGACTAGGCCATAGGAATTTCCCGTTGGGCTAGATGATCCTAATTGACACCCTCGAAGATTAGAGTTATTCAAACTCGGGCAACGAATTTACTTCGAGACAAACAGAAAGAACGCTTCCACGCGGGTAAAACGAGAGATTAGACACGGATGGGACACACAACAATGCACAGTCCCTTAGGATTACAAGAACCTATGCTCTGATACCAACTGTCAGGACCCGTCCAGAATTCCTCCTCCGGAACCCTAGACAGCCCTGATCCCAGGGAAAACCTACCGAACCCTCCAATGGAAAATCCGGCAGAGCCTCCCCTAAGGGATTTACTTACCACAAACTTACCTGCACTGAAAATACACTTCAAAAATATCCCCTTATTCCTCCCACAATACTACAAATTGATTCCACAAATTTCAGCACTTCAAAATAAATACAGTAATCCAGTGCAAAATAAATACAAACAGAGTGAAAGAAATAGTACAACTGCAATAAAGAAGAACAGGGTACTTCACGAAGTAAAACAGCGATGAAGATCGAGTCCGCTCCGAATGAACACCGACAACCTGGTACCTAGAGGAACGGAATTTAAGAGTGTGAGATGCTAATCATCTCAGTGAGCGACCCTACTACTATACCATATATTATCACAGTAATAAGTATAAATAATAATTATTTGGAAATAATATTTTCTCTCAAAACCCTTACAATTCTCTCAGTTGGAAAGGTTCCCCTTTTAAAACAATTCCACAAAACCCTTTATCCATATTCCCCGAAAACCAAGACATCAATTAAATACCAGAAGCGGTAACAATTATATTTTTAATTCCAATTCAGTTTCCAAACATTTTATTTTTAAAACACAGTTCTGAAAATCATTTGATGCACCCACTATATACCAGTGGCGCCAACAGTACCCAGCGTCCCAAGGTACCGCCAAACAGGAGGTTATAGAAAGAAACCGGCATACGGTCGCGTGGCGTCCCACTGCGCCGCTGCTAACCTGGTGTCCCGGCCAATGGGGGGTGGCCACCCTCTCCGATGGCATCCACAGGACACCCTCATAATATCACCTGCGCGCTACTCACACCCACCTGCGCGCTAATCATATCCGTGTGCACAATATCCATATCACATATACCATATCAAATAATCAGAACACCAGTACGTGCACGGTGCATCTAAAAATCATAAAATCCACAATTTAAATTATAAAACAAATTTCACATTTTTCATAAACATAGCGGGCATAATCCATCCGCTTGAACCGGGAAATTCTCCACAATTTCCTTATAATTAATACCATAAATCCCATGATTTTCAAATCCACCAACTCCCAAATCCATCAATTCAAATATCCACATTTTTTCCAAGCATAAATAATTTCTCGAAATATCATAATCAAATCCCATAATATTTTATGGGCATATTTTATAAAAATTGAAATCACCAATATAACCAAATATTTTTCTTGAAATATTTGAAAATCAAATCGTGCCCAATTTACCATTAAAACCACACCAATTTCAAAATCCTCAAAACCATAAAATAATTCCACATGGCATAAATTGTAGAATTCGCATTTTCTTAAATCCAATAAATTCATAAATAATTCTACAATAAATTCAATAAATATTTGGCACATAGAAATTAAATTCCAAATATTTAATTCACACATAATATATTCATCAATTAAATTCCCCAAAATTAATTTGAAGGTGGGTCACTCACCTGGAGCACGCAATTAACCCATGATCCACTACGGGATCAATTCTACGACTCACCGGTGCTCCTAGAACAAAATTCACAGACAGTCAAATAAATTAATATTTTATTCGGGTAAATAATACCCGGTACCCGGGGGGTCAAAACACAAACGATATCTAGAATTTACGAGTTATATACCGAATCGAAGCTCGAGTGATGCTAATCACAGATCCGGTCTTAATTTTCGATGATCGTACCCGACGGGGTCGGAATTTTATCGGGAAGCTTTTCGGGTTTCGGCTCTGCAATTCTCCCAAACCGTCGCGAATTGGTGGAAACGGAAGTCGGATTTGGGTTCAGGAGGGCGAACACTGCGGACTGGAGCTGGCCGGAATTTTCGGGTACTTGACGGAACAGTAATTTCCGGCGGGCCTCCACGTCACCGGCAACCGTCGCCGGAACAGTAATTTCCGACGGTGGCCGTTTGCTGTGAAATTTTGCAGATTTGTAGATCGTGAGGAGAGCAATCCAACGGGACCGACGGTGAGCAAAACGGAGGTCGGACGGCGGAGAAATCACCGTTTGAAGATTTTCGACCCCTCGCCGGAAAACGCTCCGATCCCGGCGCGTCGGTGGTCCGATGGCCGTGATTTTTGGTGGGAAGGCCGGACTTGAGGAGAGGATGCTTGGTGTATGGCGCGTGTACTGTATATCGGCCGGAATAGCGCCGATTCGCGGTGGCCGGCGGTGGAGGTGGAAAAATCGCCGCCAAACTTCGGACGTCCGATCCGGGCGCGTCTGGCGGCCGTTCGCCGTGAAATTTGGAGGTTTTGCTGGAAATGAGGTGGGCAATCTGGCTGGCCGGCGCGTGTACAGTAACTAGGCCGGAAAAACATGAAAATGACCGGCGGCCGGCGGGTCCTCTCTCTCTCTTTCTCTCTCCTCTCTCTCTTTCTCTCTCTTCTCTCTCTTTCTCTCTCTTCCCCGAGAGTTTTTTCAAAATTAAAACCCTGCGTGACACTGTTCATGCCACGTGGACCACTCAGAAGCTGACACGTGGCATTTCACTGTTCACGACCCAAAAACATTAAAATAATACGGTATCCGGTAAACTTCAAACGTCCATAACTTTTTAACCACATGTCCGATTTAAGCGTGCCGCTAGTCTATGAACTCGTATCGACGAGTACTTTACAACCATACAAGAGTCAACTCACAATTACATCACAAGAAAAAGTCAACTCCCGGCACCTTTTAGACAATTTACACTTCAACTTGTTTTGCCCATAACTTTCAAACCGTAGCTCCATTTTCGACGTGCTACTAGTCTACGAACTCAGGGCGTCATGCACTTCGCCACGGTACCCTGGTCAACTCGAAATTCCCACCGAGTCAAAAAGTCAACTTTTGACCCCTTTGGTCAACGGTCAACGTCGGTCAACGTGCACGGATTCCGGTGCGATTTGGGACGGGGTGTTACACCCGCTGTGTTTATGCAAAATGTGAAATTTGTTATGTAATTTAAATATGTGGATTTTATGATTTTTAGATGCACCGTGCACGTACTGGTGTTCTGATTTTATGTGATATGGTTAGTGTGCACACGGTTGTGATTAGCGCGCAGGTGGGTGTGAGTAGCGCGCAGGTGATATTATGAGGTTGTCCTGTGGTTGCCATCGGATGAGGGTGGCCACCCCTCCATGGCCGGGACACCAGGTTAGCAGCGGCACAGTGGGACGCCACGCGACCGTATGCCGGTTTCTTTCTATAACCTCCTGTCTGGCGGTACCTCGGGACGCTGGGTACTGTTGGCGCCACTGGTATATAGTGGGTGCATCAAATGATTTTCAGAACTGTGTTTTAAAAATAAAATGTTTTGAAACTGTATTGGAATTAAAAATATAATTATTACTGTTCTGGTATTTATTTGGTTGGGGATCTTAAATTGGTTTAATTTTCTCGTTACTTAATTATTCAATAAATTAATTTCCTTTAAATTAAAATTGTCGGATGCTTGACTTATTATATTCTATTTGATATTTAGTGAATTAATTGATGTCTGGATTTTCGGGGAATACGAACAAAGGGTTTTGTGAAAAGGTTTTAAAAGGGGAACCTTTCCAACTGAGAGAATTGTAAGGGTTTTGAGAGAAATTATTATTTCCAATTAATTATTATTTATCTACTTATTACTGTGATATTATATTGTATAGTAGATAGGGTCACTCACTGAGATGATTAGCATCTCACACTCTCAAATTCCGTTCCCCTAGGTCCAGGTTGGAGACGTTGATTGTCCGGGGCGAGCCCAATGTCTCAGTTCGTTGCCGAAGGTTTAAGAAGTTTTTCTTCCCTTTTTCCTCTCGAACTTGTATTGCTTCTTTATCTGTCATTTTATAAATTCCACATTTATCTGTATAATGCTCTGTATACTATATTGGACGTGTAGTTGTTCTTATGCACTGGGTTGCTGCTGTTGTTATTTTGAAGTGCTGTAAATTTGTGGAACCAACTTGTAGTACTGTGGGAGGAATAAGGGGACAATTATAGAAGTGCATTTTCAGTGCAGGGAATTTTGTTGTAAGTCCATCCCTTAGGGGAGGTTCTGCCGGATTTTCCATAGGAGGGTCTGGTAGGGTTTCCCTGGGATCAGGGCTTGTCTAGGGTTCCAGTGGGGAACTTTGGACGGGTCCTGACAGTCAAGCAGTAGGAGGTTCTTCGGGATTGGCCCAACCGTCTGCAAGATCGAGTCGAGGCAGAGAAAGGATGCCCCAGCAAACAGGTTAAGGTCGAGTGTTTGCTATGACGCAACAGGAAGCCCGGGCCACACCTGACGTTGTTACAGGTACTTTGAATATTTTTAGTAATAATGCACGTATGCTTATAGACCCGGGAACAACACATTCGTTTATCTCAAAGGAATTTGTCACTAGGGTCGGTATGACCCCTATTCCTTTAGGATGTCTATTAGAAATAGCCACTCCTGTAGGAGAATCCTTGTGGCCTAGCCAGTTAATCAAGGAGTGTTTCTTCTGCATCGAAGATCAAATGATGGAAGCGGACTTGATCCTATTGGATTTATCCGGACTTGACGTAATCTTGGGCATGGATTGGTTAGCAAGGAACCATGCTTCCCTAGATTGTTTTAGCAAAGAAGTTACATTCAGGAGGCCAGGTTTGCCTGAGGTGGTATTCCGTTGGGAAGTTGGGAGGCCTTTGCCAAGATTGATATCTACCCTCACCACCAAGAAGCTACTGAATAAGGGTTGCCAAGGATATTTAGCTCATGTGATAGATACCCGAATAAGTGGGGTCAGGTTGGAAGACATGCTCGTTGTGAGGGATTTTCTGGATGTATTTCCTGAGGAGTTACCAGGATTGCCTCCGGAAAGGGAAGTTGACTTTCCCATTGAATTAATTCCGGGTACCGTGCCTATTTCTCTACCACCGTATCGGATGGCTCCAGCGGAGTTAAGGGAGCTAAAGGTCCAATTGCAAGATTTGGTAGATAAGGGGTTTATTAGACCAAGCATATCACCATGAGGAGCTCCAGTGTTGTTTGTGAAGAAGAAGGATGGTAGTCTAAGACTGTGCATCGACTATCGACAACTTAACAAGGTAACCATCCCTAATCGTTATCTGTTGGCAAGGATAGATGATTTATTTGACCAACTCCAAGGTGCCAAAGTGTTTTCGAAGATCGACTTGAGATCTGGATATCATCAGTTAAGGATCTGAGAGTCGGATATTCCTAAGACTGCCTTTAGGATGAGGTACGGACATTACGAGTTGCTAGTGATGTCATTCGGACTTACTACCACCCCAGCAGCTTTTATGGATTTGATGAACCAGGTGTTCCATCCGTACTTGGATCGTTTTGTCATTGTACTTATGGATGACATCCTGATCTATTCTAGGAGCCAAGAGGAGCACGTGAGGCATTTGAAGAGAGTGCTCCAAACTCTAAGGCAGCATCAGCTATATGCTAAATTCGACAAGTGCGAGTTCTGGTTAAATCAAATGGGTTTTCTGAGACATATCGTGCCAGCCGAAGGTATCTATGTGGACTCTGATAAGGTGAAGGCAGTGATGAATTGGGAGCGCCTTACCACTGTGAGGGAAGTACGATGTTTTCTTGGATTAGCGGGATACTATCGTCGTTTTATAGAAGGATTTTCGAGAATTGCTGGACCACTTCATAACTTAACACGAAAGAAGGTTGAATTTCGCTGGACGGACAGGTGTGAGCAGAGTTTTCAGGAATTGAAGCAAAGGTTAACATCCGCACCTGTCTTAACTTTACCTAATGGGAACAAAGGTTTTGAAGTTTATTGTGATGCATCCCATCAAGGGTTGGGTTGCGTGCTAATGCAGAATCAAATGGTGGTAGCGTATGCATCACGGTAATTGAAGCAGCATGAACAAAATTACCCTACGCATGACTTAGAATTGGCGGCAGTAATATTTGCTCTAAAGAAGTGGAGACAGTATATGGGGCCACATGCCAAATTTATACCGACCACAAAAGCCTCAAGTACATTTTCACTCAAAAGGATTAAATATGAGGCAAAGAAGATGGATGAAGTTATTGAAGGATTATGACTGTGTGATTGATTATCACCCAGGCAAGGCGAATGTAGTGGCAGATGCTTTGAGTAGGAAGGCTATCGGATCTCTTGCTCACATTCAAGCCATCCAACTACCTTTCATGGTGGAGTTGAAGAAAATGGGGGTGTTAATGCATATGCATCCTTCGGGAGTTCTTATGGCTAGTTTTCAGGTGCGACCGGTGTTAGTGGATTGTATATTGGAGACTCAAATGGAAGATCCTAAATTGAGAACAATTAAGAGCAAGCTACAAGAAGGTCTTGATCCGGAGTTTTCCATAAGGAGGGATGGGGCCCTCGTGTATAAAGGATGACTTTGCGTTCCTGATATTCCAGAACTCAAGAAGGAGATCTTAGAAGAGGCGCATAGCTCGATATATGCGATGCATCCTGGGAGTACCAAAATGTACCGAACGCTTGTTAAGTATTATTGGTGGATTGGCATGAAGAGAGAGGTGGCAGATTTTGTATCAAAATGCCTAATTTGTCAACAATTAAAGGCAGAAAGACAGAAGCCTTCAGGACTACTCCAATCCTTACCTATTCCCATGTGGAAGTGGGAGGAACTCAATATGGATTTTATGGTCAAGCTTCCCTCTATACCTAGGAGATATGATGGTGTTTGGGTGATCATTGATCGTCTTACCGAGTCGGCACACTTCTTACCGGTACGAGAACGTTTCTCACCCGAGAGGTTAGCCCAGTTGTTCGTGCTACGTATTGTGAGTCTTCATGGAATACCGCTAGCCATCGTATCCGATCGAGATTCACGTTTTACTTCACGACTATGGCGAAAGTTGGCTGATGCATTAGGAGCAAGACTTAACTACAGCACCGCCTTTCACCCCCAATCTGATGGACAAGCTGAGCACACAATTCAAACATTAGAAGACATGCTAAGGTCTTGTGTTATGCAATTTCGCGGTAGCTGGGATGAACAATTGCCATTGATAGAATTTGTCTATAACAACAGTTATCAGGCGAGTATTGGGATATCCCTGTATGAGGCTTTATATGGGAGGCAATGTCGGACACCTTTGTGCTGGAGTGAAGTAGGAGAAGAGAGACTCCTTGCAACGAATAATGTAGTTGGATCTGAGTATTTAAGGATGACCTTGGACAAGGTGAAGATCATTAGGGATCGATTGAAGGTTGCCCAAGATTGACAGAAGAGTTACGCCAATGTGCGTAGGAAGGATTTGGAATTCGAAGTATGAGATTGGGTATTCCTAAAGTTATCTCCATAGAAAGGAGTAGTACGCTTTGGTCGACTAGGTAAGTTGGGTCCTCGTTATATTAGGCCTTACGAGATTACAGAGAGGATTGGCCCCGTGGCTTAAAGATTAGCATTACCGGAAGAGCTAGCCCGAGTGTACAACGTATTTCATGTTTCGATGCTACGGAAATATATTGCAGACCCATCACATGTACTCGAGACTCCTGACATAGAATTAAGGGAAGATCTTTCATATGTAGAGCAACCAATGCAGATTTTGGATCGCGAGGAGCGGGTGCTACATAACAAGACTATTCCTCTAGTTAAAGTTTTATGGTGGAATCATTTAATCAAGGAAGCAATGTGGGAGCCCGAAGGGCAGATGCGTGATCAGTATCCCTACCTGTTCTAGTGACGTGCGGAATTTCGAGGACGAAATTCTTATAAGGGGGGAAGGTTGTAACACCCCGTTCCAAACCACATCGGAATTCTTGCACGTTGACCGAGGTTGACCGTTGACCGAGTGGATCAAAAGTTGACTTTTTGTTCCAATTGAAATTTCTAGTTGACCGTGGTACCGCGGAGAAGTACATGATGCCCCGAGTTCGTAGACTAGTAGCACGTCGAAAGCGGAGCTACGGTTTGGAAGTTATGGGCAAAACAAGTCGAGGTGCAAACTGTCCAAAAGGTGCCAGGAGTTGACTTTTTATAGTTGTATAATTTTGTTTTGACTTTCATATGGTTGTAAAGCACTCGTCGATACGAGTTCATAGACTAGCGGCACGCTTAAATTGGACATCTGGTTAAAAAGTTATGGACATGTGAAGTTTTCCGAATACCGTAATATTTTATTATATCTGGCTTAAGTGCATAGTCACACCACGTGTCGACACCTGAGTGGTCCACGTGGGTGAACAGTATCACCCACGGTGGCTTTTATTTGGCAAAAACGACAGGGGAGGAGAGAGAAAGAGAAAGAGGAGAGAGAGAGGAAGAGAGAGAATCGCCGGCCACCAGAGTTGTCAAATTTTTCGGCCGATTCTTTCCACACGCACTGGCCAGACGGGAGCGCCTCTCCATTCCCGGCCAAACCCCAAAATTTCACAGCCAACCGACCGGCGAAGCTCCCGGATCGAGGCTTTTTCCGGCTGTGGCGCCGAATCCTTCAATCACCGAGATCTCCACATTCCGGCCTCCGTTCTTGTCACCGCCGATACTGTTGGAACCCTCTCCCCGCGATCTACAAAATCCCCAAAAATCTCAGCCACCAGCCACTGTACGCGCCGTTGGCGGCGACGGTTGCCGATGACCGCGATGGCTCGCAGGAGAAATCCCTGTTCCGGCGAGTACCCAGTCCCGTCTCCGGTCCCTCTCCACTAATTCCGACCCCCTAAATCCAAACCCGGTGTCCTTTTTCTCCAATTTGCGACGGTTTGAAAGAATCACAGAGTTGAATCCTGAAAGCTTTCCAACGAGATTCCGACCACCTTGGATCTGATCGCCGGGAAGTAAGACCGGATCCGTGATCCTCGTCACTCAAGCTTCGATTCGGTATATTACACGTCAATTTTGGTTGTCGTTTGTGTTCGGTCCACGCGTACCCATTTGGGTGTTACCCGATTAAAATATTAATATATTTAGTTTGGTGTATTATGATGTTTTAGGTGCACGTATGGGTAGTGGAGTTGATCCTGCGGAGGATCTTGATTGATATACGTGCTTAAGGTGAGTAACCCACCTTTAAAAATATTTTAGGGTAATTAATTATATTTATTTGGTGTTAAATTGATATCTGGAATTTTGCTAATGTGGTGGAAATTTAATTATAATTGTGGAAAAATATTATTTTATAAGTACGTATATGTTTATTGGTGCTAAACGGAATTTTGGGTTATTAAGAAATTTTCGATTATTATTTTATTGTGATTTAATTTTATTTATTACGCATGAGCAATGTATTTTCAATAATAAATCGTATCTGGATTTTAATATTATTTTTGGGCATAATTGGTTTAAATATTTTAAGAAAATTATTTGGTTCAATTGGTGGTTTAAATTTTATAATTATGTCCGTGGAATATTGTTTGTTGAACCTCCCGTTATGAGAAAAATTATTTGTATATCGTTATCGATGGTTTCGTACCAGAAATGTTAAAAGAAAATGTGGGATGGTGAATTTGAAAACTGGTATATTTCCTACGGTGATTTTGAAAAATCGGTACGGTAGTAAGAAATTTAATAATTATTTTAGACGCACTCATATAGTATTGGTGTTCTGGTTGTATATGTGGTTAGCGCGCAAGTTATTATGTCTCCCGTGAGTTGCCATTGGACCGAGGGCAGGTAAGTTTTATATAGTGCACATAGCCGTCCCCCTCCGTGGCCGGGATGACGGTTTCAGCAGCGGTACTGTTGGGGCGCCGAAGTACCGTATGCAAGTTTCTCTCTTTAATCTCCCCACCAGTTGGTGCTGGCATCACTGGTATATGGTGTGGTGGGTCAAGTATAAATTTTCAGATAGAAATTTCAAACCCCAAAGTGTTCAAAAATTATTTATTATATTTTATTACATTTTATTTATATTTGGGGTATTTATCTAGTGTTTACTAAATTAATTGATCTCTTAGTTTTCGAGAAATACGAATATCAGGTTTTGTGAAAATGTTTTAAAAAGGGAACGTTTCCAACGGAGTGAATAGTGAGGGTTTTGAGAGAAAGTATTATTTTCAAATGTTTATTATTTATTATTTATCTAATTGTTGGTATTAATTAAGTTCCTTTATTTGTTATATTATTAATATTAAAAGTGTTCAGTAGATAGGGTCACTCACTGAGATGATTAGCATCTCATTTTTTTTTTTAAATTCCGTTCCCTTAGGTGAAAGGGGTGGTAGACGTTCTTCCGGGGCGAACATAATCTCCGTCGCTGTCTTAGTTCGCGAAGTACCTTTGTCTTCATTTATTTCAATTGTAATATTTCTTTCATCCTTATTGTATTCTATGCTTAATAGTACTTCATGAAGCTCTGTATATTGTCTCGGACATTTATGTATTAATTATGCACTGGATTACTATTATTCATTTGGAGTGCTGTAACTTTGTGGAATCAACTTGTAGTATTGTGGGAGGAATAAGGGGATGAATATAGAAGTGTGTTTTCAGTGCAGGAAATTTGTGGTAAGTCCAACCCTTAGGGGAGGTTCTGCCGGATTTTCCATTGGAGGGTCCGGTAGGGTTTCCCTGGGATCAGGGCTTGTCTAGGGTTCCGGTGAGGAATTTTGGATGGGTCCTGACACTTTTGGCCACGTGGAGATTACTCTGGACCACCGAAAAAAAGCAGCTCTTAATCTGAAGGAAAATGCCCACTTGTTTGGTACCTAAGCTGATGACGTTTTGCAGGTCATTGATGTCATTGTTTTTTTTTTTTAATTTTTTGGATTTTTTGTTCACACTTAAAAGGAAAAAAAAAAAAAAAACCAATGGCTCACAAATACTAACCTTTAACCTAAGCTTTAAATGGATTTGGGATTGCCAAAAAGAAGGCCTAGACGATGGAAGCAATAGAAGAATATCTAGGGCTAGAACGATGGTGTGAGCGGGAGATGGTGGATTTTATTTGGGAACTTCAAAACGGTGAGAGATGGTGGATGGTAGATTTTGTTTGCAAATGTTGAAACGGTGAGATATGGTGGATATTATTTGGAATTTTGAAACGGTAAGAGATGGTGGATTTTATTTGAGAATTTTGAGAGATAGTGGATTTTATTTGAGAATTTTGAAATGGTGAGGTCTATGTGAAACAGTGGTGCGCGGGGGAAAGAAAAGGTTATTTTAAAGCAGAAAGGTTGAAAGAAATTTTTTTGAAGTTGCAATTGTCTCACATGTGACAGCGAAGTATCTGAGCCGTTCATTGGATAAGTTGAAATCCAATTACTGGATATTTTTCCATATTTTTGAACCGTACCATTTTGGTCAAGATTGACCTGATCATAGAAGGACTATATATATACATAAAAATTTACTAATTTTATTAAAATAAGCATATATACCTATCCTCCAAGTTTGTATCTATATTTTAATAAAATAAGATATTCTAACGTGATCAAATTTTTATATAAAATCATCATGATTTTTTTATTAGTTTTATATCACAACTAAAATTAAAAAAGACATATATAATTAATGTTGTAATAACTTAATTATTCAAGTTAATAGCAAAACTTAATTTTGAGTGACTTTTCTTCTACACAACCCATATGCATATATGCAATAATAACAAAACTTAATTTTGAGTGAATTTTCTTCTACACAACCTATATGCATATATGCAATATGTCATTCATTACACCACCAATATACAAAAGAACAATTCTAATATCAAGATGTTCTTATAGTTTTTCCATTAAAATTTCACTTTTTTAGTAGTTGAATTATTTAAAGATATGTGAAATTACTTTTTAGATTTAAATGAGCCCAAACAAAAGTCACTTTATCATCCTGATTTTAGCACATTATCTCAACTCACTTAAACAACCTAGCATTTTTAAATCTTAGACAATCAAACATTTTAAAATCTTAGTCTTGAATCAATACAAAAATTAAAAATAAAAATCCTGATTTTTTTTTTATAAGGATTGTTCTTATAGGAAAAAAATTGATATATATATATATATATATATATCAGTGCTGTCACAACACTGGTCACTCTAATTAATAGAACGCTGGTCACTCTAATTAATAGCTATACCAACTACTTACATAATTAAGAATAAAAAAAATTGTGCTGCCGATCATTTTTTGGGACTAAGTTTGAAATAATCCCCTATTCTCAGTATATATGAAAGAAATAAAAAATAAATAAAACAGAAAATAAAAGAAATAAAAGAAATCAACCACCTTAGTAGGCATCCTAACGTAGTAAATTAGTAATGAGTGCTAGAAAATAAATTATTGTCAGATCGATTGGTTAGAACTCACACAATATACCATTTAATTCCACAAAAGTAAATTATTAATATACACCAACATCTTAGTTGGTATTGCAAATAACATGCCACGCTCATCTTTTTATACAAGTGGGCAAATATAATTTTAGCTCCTCTTTTTGTAATTTTTTTTTTCTTGCATAAATACGTTTTTGTTTTGTTGAAAATTTTCACTATATATATTATTTATCATCCTTCATTTTTTTTTTTGTTTTCACTCAAATCTGTCTAGGCAAGCTTGGACATGTGTCGTTTTAGGTGTTTTTAGAAGTCAAACTATTAGTTATTTAAAAGAAAAAAAAACCATTTTATATATTTGATTTAACAAAATGAAACTTTTGATCTTTTTATTTATTTCCATTTATTATTTAAATTTATTTCAAATAGCAAGCATTTATGAATGGACATACTGTGAAAATTAAGAAATAGGTGTCCATGTTATATATCTAGCTAGCTAAGTCGCTGTGACGAAGACCCCTATCTTTAATATCTTTAAAAACAAATAAATAAAATAAAATAAACTTGTACTCGATTACTTGTATATATAGGTAGAATGAAGGCGTGTTGGTTCCATCCAAACCCAAAAGAGAAAGATTCTTCGATTGATCAAGGCAAAAGATTGAGTGTCAAACTAGCTATGAGTCAATCTCTTAATAAATGGCCAACTTTTTCTCCGCAACCAATCGCCACATCAATAATCCCATCTCCAAAGTTCTTCATGTGCTCCGCGCTTCACTTTAGCACCAAGTATGCTTTCTTTCATCTTATACCTCTCTTAATCATATTCATTTATTTTAAATCTATGCCGTATATATGCAGTCAGTCTATCATTAGACTATTATAATGGATTTTACATTATAATTTTATTAATTGGTCCTTGCATCTTTTTATATTTTTTTAAAAATTCATATTTAAAGATGTATTTGAAATTTTATATAAATATAGTAAAATATTAAAATTTTAAGATTTAAAATAAATAATATCTAAACTCATATAAAATTTAAATATATTATTAAATTTTAGTTATTGAAAAGATTTAATAGCTCATAAATAGGACAATGATGGAAAATCCATATTACTATGCTCTAATAAAATTTAATCCTCTACATGGAAAAATAATATTTTATCTATTATCTATCTCTGTACAGGGAAATGCTAAAGATTCCACAAATTCCAAGATTTTGGATTTAAGTTAAAAAAAAAAAAGAAAAAAAACACAAAAAATTGTCAGTGCATCAAAGCAAATATTCTACCTTTTTTTTTGGGGTCAAAATTACTATTGAGAGAGGAAGAAGATGTGCACACCTAGAATCTCGAAGTGAATGTATCCTCGGTGGTTTTGTAGGATCAAGCCTACGAGTACATTCTTCATAGCTCATGATAGTGGCAATGTGCACAAGAAAAACAAGCATATTTTTCTTTGTGTGTATAATTAGAGATATATAATTAGTTGATTGAGTATGATGCTAATTTGGTTGAATATATTATGTTTTACAGGGAGGCAGAAAATTTGAGAAAGACCTTAACCAACATTAGTCCTCAAGGTCCAAAGAGAAATGATCTCGTAGCTCAAGCTCCACCAAAGGAAAATTTCGATGAAATTTTCAAGTCCATGGAAGGTTGGGCTAGGGACAACATTTTACCATTGTTGAAACCAGCCAAAGAATGTTGGCAACCTCAAGATTTCCTTCCAGACGCTTCATCAGATGGCTTCTATGACCAACTCAGACAACTTCAAGAAAGAACTAAGGGAATACCCGACGAATACTTTGTGGTCCTTGTTGGGAATATGATCACTGAAGAAGCACTTCCGAGCTACCATTCGCGTATAAACGGAACGGAGATCTTCCACGACAAGACCGGGGTTGATGACACTCCTTGGGCTATTTGGGCAAGAGGCTGGAGTGCTGAAGAAAACAGGCATGGTGATCTCCTTAACAGGTATCTTTATCTCTCTGGCCGAGTTGATATGAAGCAAGTTGAGACTACCATTCAATATCTTATTGCTGCTGGACTGGTAAGTATTACAGTTTATATACCTCTTTGTAAGCTTGCTTATAACGTAACAATAAAATTATTTTCATATTTCATGGACTAATTAGCTGATACTATGATCCCTCAACACACACACACACACACACACACACACACATATTTATGATTTTGATTAAATTTAAAATATTCTGACTTTATTAACATCCGGATACAATGCCTATCCATATGTAATAAGGCGTACAATCCGGATTATTCATCACATGCTATCTCTTGGCGGAAACAGTCTACATAGCCAATCTCTAGGTGGAAGGAGATAGCATATAATTAATTCATCCATATTTATTGCAATCAAGATGAATAATGCGATTAGAACTATAAGTATGTACATATATATATATATATATAGTTATTCTCACATTAGGATATACAGTTATTTGCATATCAAGATATCATGATTTTTTCATACAGGGTTTATTGAAATAAGTATATTGTAAATATTCTCCAATTTGGAAAACTCTAACATTATTAAATTAGGAATTCTTAAATAGCATTGACACAACTTATTTTAAGTTTTTAGATTTAAATTTAAATAATTATTGATAATTCATCAAACTGATAAGCATTTGCTAATTAAACATTTAGTTCTAACTGAATCAAAGACTCCCTATTAAGAGACATACTCCATAATGTAATAATATATATCCATATATATAAATAGAGGTTATTTGCATTTTTAATACTCCAAATTCAGGGTATTTGACAATTTATATCTATTTTTTTTATTTATAATTTTGTCATAATTAAGAAACAAACGAGATCAAAATACTTTTATATAATTTGATAGGAAAATATTCTACTAGATGATGTAGTATACATGGTATGCTACCCGACGCTGCATCCCAAAACATATTATCGGATGTGATCGGGCAACATATCTTAGATTCTGTGGCGGAAAATGGAATTATATTATATTATATATAATTGCTAAATTTTAAAATTGTCTACCTATGTATAGGATGTGGGCATTGCAAATAATCCATACCTATGGACCATTTACACATCCTTCCAAGAAAGGCAAACGGCTATAATTCATGGGAACACAGCTAGGCTGGCCAAGCAGCATGGACATGCAAATCTTGCCCAAATATGTGGGACTATTGCTGCCGACGAGAAACGCCATGAAAGTGCTTATACCAAAATGGCTGGGAAGCTTTTCGAGCTAGATCCGAATGGGATGCTCATAGCATTAGCATACATGATGAGGAGGAGAATCGAGATGCCTTCTCATTTAATGTATGATGGGTTTGATGATCATCTTTTCAAGCATTTAACCCAAGTTGTGGCACGTATAGGGGTGTATAATTTGTCCGAACACAAAGCCATGTTTCAGCATTTGATGAGTAAATGGAAAGTTGAGAAGCTCAACGGGCTTTCTAGTGAAGGGCAAGAAGCTCAGGATTATGTTTGTGGGATAGTTCAGAGGATTACAAGGCTGGAAGAAATAGCTCCGACTAAGGCGACCAAAGAAGCTCCCACGGTCTCTTTCAGTTGGATTTTCAATAGAAAAGCCTAGCTATATATATATTTTTATATAACAAATTATGTGTTTGTTTTCTATTTTAAGCCCTAATATTAAATAATATATTATTTGAAACGTATCCTATAATATATTATAATATATTGTTCGATGAATTGAAGGATATAAATGGTTATTATTGCAAAATTATATATTTATTTACTATATATGTCTATGGGATTGCCATTTAAAAGATGCCTATGTCGGCTTATGTGCCAAGTGGTACCATCATCAAATCCAACCTAAAATGTTAGGCTTGAATTGAAATAGCAATTATCAGTGTGTGTAATAATTAAGCATTCGTTATATAGGCCTTCTTTATTTGGTATTTCTAATAAGAGATTTATTAATACTCCTTGAATTTGTTGCCATCTGTTCAGTCACTTACCACCTGGTGAAGACATTTGCCTTATTAAATACATTATCCAGCTCACCATTTTTCTATTGAAAAAAATAAAATTTTAATTAAAAATATTTATTCGTAACGTTTCTTATTCCAGAGTCTGTGGTTTTCCTCCATGTTTAGTTAGAGCTGCCGCTTGAAAATATCTTGCTGGTCATTCAACCCAGAAAGCATTACTAAAACTTTGGTTTGGTAAAGGGGATTTTTTATTTTTTATTTATTTTTTTTTTTTAGCTTTGTTGCTTCTCTTGGAGAAGTTTCTTCTTCTACTTAATTGATAATTTCTGTTTGTCTAATCTCAAATTTAATTGATAATTGTTTGTAAAAATGATAAAATAAGATTATAATATCTAGAGCAGACTATTCACCTAGATACAATTAAATTTAAAATCACCAAAAATAGAAACTCAAAAAATAAAAAAAATCCCAAATCTTGCAAATCCAAAAAAAAAAAAAATTATATAAAAAAAAGGAAAATACAAACCCCAAAGCTTAAGAAAATGTCGAAGTAAAAAGAAACTGATCACTTTCAGAAACCTCAAGAAAAGCCTTGGAAATCTGTAATATGACCCACACATTATGCGCTCTCTTCAACGTACCAGATTTTAGATAATACCCTCTATTTTCTTGGTCATTCAACCCAGAAATCTCGAAGACCAGATTTTATTTTGGAGACCCAAACTATATACCCTCTCTTCTCTTCCTCCGGTCTCTGGTTTCTGGAAGGAAGGTTTACATGCTTGAGGCCGTGCAAACCCAGAAGCAGAACTCTTCTTTGTTTGGTTTCGGTATTCCATTTTTTGTTATTGTTTTCGGCAGTTTCTAGAGTGATTGCACTATTAGTGATGCTGAACACTATAAATTGCCCTTTGGTTGCAACTTTTTTTTTTATAATAAATTTTTACCTTTTTAGAAAAACAAAATGATGAGTTGGATAATGTTAAATTCTACAAGGCAAATGTTTAACAGATGGTAATAAATTAGTTGGAGTGGTATCATATAATGTGGTAACAATTAACACCAACTCATGCAAGATTTTGCCCACGAGAAGAAACACCCTTCCACAGGCATTAAATGAAATATTTTACAAAGTTTCAATTTTAGAAAGCGTCTAAAATTGAAAACGTCTTATTGTTTTGATTTCCATATTTGCCTTTTAGCTTTTTGAACGTCTTCCACGCAGCTGCCAAACTTAATCCTTTTGTCATATATATATATATATACATCGGTATGTATCCTGATCTTGCCTATTAAAATTATTTAATATATTTTTTTGCTTTATATCAATACTAAAAACTGAAAAACAGAATATTAGATCATATGGCTTTTGTATTTATGAAGTTTAGATTTATTCTTATATTTAAATCCATTTCTTTCATATATTGGTGTATTTTTGTTTTTGTTTCGTCTATTATCATCTAATCAAGTAATGAAAAAGCTAAAAAGACTAGGTTTTATATATTTTTGTTTTCTAAAAAATAATTGTAATGTGATCACTTATAGAAGTTATCAGTAACGGTTCAGGAAAAAAAAACAAAAAAGATAATATTTATTATATTTTAATCAAAGAAGTAAATATGGTGTTTATTATATCTAATAAAAAAAGTAAATATTGAGTTAATTATACCTTTTGAGAATTCATTAAAAACAAAAAAGGGCAACACTTAATTACAAAATTTTTCTCCATACAACGAAATTTATAACTAAAAAAAGAGCAACATTTATAATATTTGCCAATGTCACATTAGCATGCTTCATTCAATTACAATAATCTTGACTGTTACAGTTCTTTGGTAGAACCATAGTATCAATTACAATTTCTGAATTTTCACTTAGATTTTGTCACAAATGTCCTAAAAATTATGGTGCCAAATAATCCCCCTCATGTTTTGCCCAAAACTGTGATGAGTTTTTCAATTTGTCACTCAATATTTTAGAAACACCCGTCCATAAACTTCAGATTCATACAAGTAATTGTCTCTGTTCATGAATAATGCAAAATGCAGTGTTTTGGCCTCCAGTTCTCTGAAGAAATATAGCAAATGTAATTAAAATATTTAAAATATATTTAAAAAATTGCAAAATGCAACGCTTTTTGCCTCCACCTTCTAAACAGTGCATTTTTGACATCATAGCAGGTCCAAAATTTTTCTAAGTAAAATGTCCTCATCTTCTCTAAACACTCACACACACACCCAAAGCACTGCAATCACTAATATTCCTTCTCCCTCAACACCATCCATTGCTCTCTTACTCCATTGCTTTCCTGCCTTCACTTTTGTTTTGCTTCTACTATTATGCTCTGATGCGCAACCTTTAAATGGTAGATTAAGCCCTAAATGATTGTGCTCACACTAGCCATACTACAAAAAAAAAAAAAAAAAAAAAAGGAATTAGCGACTAAGCAGTCATTAATGAAAAAATAATGATCACTGAATGGATAAAACAGTGACCGATATTTAGTTGCAGAAATGATACTAACATATACATGGAGAATTTTGGTTGACCTCTTATGGTGAGTACAAACTTGATCACAAATATTAATTTTCACTGACCAAAAACTATTTAGTAGTTAAAAACGTAAGGCAGGAAGCTTTCCCGCATTTTTTTTTTTTTTTTTTTTGTGGGAACAAAAAGTTTCAACAACCAACCCCTGTTGGTTGCTCAAAGTATTTATCAAGGACCAATATATTGATCACTAATAATATAAGCTAAATTTTTTTTTTTTTTAGGAAAAATAGCAAATAATGTTAGTACAAAGTATTCCACAACCAAATTATTTTGGGTCATCAAATGTTATATTTGTGACTGAAATATTGGTCACTAAAGAAAATTTATAATAATATAATATAAAAACAAATTTTATAATAGGTTTACTTTAATGCTGTTAGCCACCAATTATGTTTGGTGAGTAAATGCAATGGCGGGAAACCATCTGCGTGATTTTCCATTTTGGCGGGAAGTGAGAACCTTGACTAAATGTAAGAAAAAGAAACATGAAATTCGTAATTTAATGGTTTGAGCTACCATGTCAGTGGCTATTAAATAGGTCCAAACAGTGTTAATAATAATATTAATAAAATAATCCACAATGACCAAGTTTTTATTTGTAAAAATAATTTTTGAAGTTTAAAAATCTTTAGATCTTATACAAAATATTGAAATTTTAATTTCCATATAAAACCATATCTACAAATTGAATTAAATGCTTATAAAAAATATTGAAATTTTAATTTTCTTATAAAACCATATCGACACATTGAATTAAATGCTACAATTTGACCAAAAATATTTTAATTAAAAATATCAAAATGATAGCCAACAGTAATAAAACATTTTAATTTGCAGCAATAAATTATTAAATAACAACAACAAAAGATTTAGTATCTTACAAATGATTTTAAAAATAAAGTTTTTTCAATTAATAAGTGATGCAGAGATTTTCTAAAAATTTTCCATTTGACAATTTTAAAGTAATTGTTCAATTTTTTTTCCCTCATTCCCTATATTATATTTTTTAAGTAATCATTTTTAAAAATAAATATTTACTTTCAAAAAAACAGTTTTAATAATTGTTTTAGATTTTATTACATATATAGTCCCTAACCTATATTAAACTGCATTTCGCTTCCTTCAAATTTGTACATACATACTTACTTGACAATTTTTTCAATATTTTTGGATGAAATTCATTATGCACTAATGATAGTAGGCAATAGAGTTTAGGGTAAAATGATAAGAAAAAAATTTAAAATCAAAGTGTGAATCATGGTATACTCAACCACCTTGTTTAAATAAATGTTTCTTAATAATTGTATACTTGATTAAATTTGTGTGAAGTAATCATATTAACCATTATCCACACATATACTTTTAGTTAATAATTGATACTCTATATATAATTAATAACATTATTATATGAATATTTTATATTGAAGCATTTCTCATATAAAATATCAAAATTGACTTTTCTTAAAAAAAAATTAAATTTTTGCAACCAAATTGCAAATATATCCTTTTTAGGTGAAAAGCTAAAACCAATGAATAGTTTGATAACGCTCCACATAGACCCATAGATCATTTTATTTATTTTTTGCATTTTTGGTTACAATCCCCATAAAACCCTTTAGATGATAAAACTGCATCGGCCCTATTTCCTTTCTAAAACTCCCTTCAAGAGTTGTGCGGCTCATTTTGGATTGCCTCACCTCTCTGACCTTCTCATTGCTTCTATGACTGCTTAGATTGACATCTCTTTCAAGTTCCATCACAGGTGTGTTTCCTCTCCCAATTTCTCTCTGTGCTTTTTCTTTTCTCTGTTTCTTCATTTTTCTCTAAGTTGCTAATTCCATGAAATGTAGGTGAAGGATGGGTTAGTTCTTTGTTATGTAAGAAAAAGTGTCAGGACCCGTCCAGAATTCCTCCTCCGGAACCCTAGACAGCCCTGATCCCAGGGAAATACCACCGAACCTTCCAACGGAAAATCCGGCAGCACCTCCCTGTACAGCCCAGACCACCCGCATCAGGATATTGTCCTCTTTGGCCCAGGGTTCACACCCTCTCTCCCCCCTGGCCTCAAGGTTTTGCTCACAAAACGCGTCCTGAAGGGAGAGGTATCCACAGCCTTATAAAGACCGCTTTGTGCCCCTCTCCAACCGATGTGGGATGTTACAATCCTCCCCCCTTGGGGCCCAGCGTCCTCGCTGGCACACCGATCCGGGTACTGGCTCTGATACCACTGTACAGCCCAGACCACCCGCATCAGGATATTGTCCTCTTTGGCCCAGGGTTCACACCCTCTCTCCCCCCTGGCCTCAAGGTTTTGCTCACAAAACGCGTCCTGAAGGGAGAGGTATCCACAGCCTTATAAAGACCGCTTTGTGCCCCTCTCCAACCGATGTGGGATGTTACAAAAAGAGTCAACCGGATTTAATGAGCTGATAAAGGAAGGATTAAAGGATTTATTAGGGATGTGAGAGGAAGCAAATCTGTTCTTGGTAAGAGACATCTATAACTTCTTCTTCTTTTTTCCCTCTATGTTTGCTGTGGTGTTTTGTTAGAGATAGGTATATTGAGTGAGAGAAGTCTCTGTTCCTCAATGTTATTTGTTTTTGGCAGTGTAGTTGATATTTTCAAACAATAAAGTTCTAGAAATTTTTGCCACGTGTTGATACATAATTGCATTTTTATCTTTTTTCCTATGTTCTTAACATAATGTAATGAGTCTTCATGGATTGGAATTTTCTTGAACTGCTCTGTTGCTTTTGAAAAAAACACAAGCATCATAATTTGATTGATTGAGATTTTTTGTTTTTGAGAGATACTAAAGCAAAATGTAAAAAAGAAAAAAAAGGGTAACCGAAAATGGGAAAAAAACTTGAGTAAAGAAGTAAATATGGTTTTCCAACCTATTAACAAATAAGATAGTTTCTAGATTTTTACTATATTTTGGTGTTTTGGATTGGGACTTTTAAGAACTTCTAAATTGCCGGATGTTGAATAATGGACTCTGTAACCTATCTAATAATAAACGCATAACATAGCAAAAATCTAAATGAATATCAATATATAATGTTATTGCATATTGGGAATTGAATGGAGAAATAATTAGAATAACTCCTCTTGAATATATATAACTAATTGTCTAATTATTGTTTATGATCACCTTGTGTAGGCATGGTGCATAATTTGTGGAGATTGGAATACTTATGGCATCCTCCATCTATATAAATGTATATACATATATAAATATGTGGGTTTGAGAAATAGAATAAAAAGGGACTATAACATTTCCATAGGATTAGTGGTGATTGTTTCATTTATGCATATATACATGTATGTATATATATACGTATAACAAAAGAATTGAATGGTTAAGATTATTGACAATATCAATCCCTTAGATATAGTATTGATATTATTTTTTATGCTTGCAGGATGGTAATATAGGGGAAACAAAAATTGCCAAAATATTACTTTAAATATGCCACCTAAGAGATTAAGATATGTACACCAGGAAGAGAGACTTTGGTCCCTAGGAGGACACCATCACAAAGCGAGAATTTGGTTCCTAGGAGGTCTTCTAGGAAGAAAGCATCATCTAGAAGGACTCCATCGCCTATGGAAACACCATCCCCTAGAGGTCGACAACCTATGCAAACACCAGATCATTCCACAACACCAACGCCTAGTGAGACATTAATACCTAATGGTCCAAAGTATGTGGAAACACCAATTCCAAACATTACATAGTCTAGAGGTCATTCTACTATAGATCGTATAGATGAGAATACTGAAGATACACTTGTATTGATACGAACCTAGAATAACCTGCGCCTAAATCCGTATTCTATTAGCCCAGATCTAATTATGTTCAAGTTCTAATGGTCACCTTGACTGCGAACCAACTTGTGATTAGAAACCTTGGTATATAATAAAGATGCCACAATAGGTGATGGAATGCCTATTGATAAGTCAAACTAAAACACTCATTCACTAATGGTGTTTTAGGTGCTCAAAAGAACAAAGAGAATTCCATCTCACAAATAATTTTCTGTATAAAATTCAAGCTTGATTTCTGATTGAAAATAAACCTTCAAATAAGCTTTGAATGAACAAAATAAAATCCTAAAAGGATTAGAAAATTTTAGCCAACATAGAATCCAATTAGGAAATTGCCTAATTTCACACCCTTTCTTAATCTAATTTGGATTAATTAATTTCCTTAAATTGAATTAGGAATTAATTAATTTACAATGGAAATAATAAAATAATAACTTTCCTAAACTTATTTTTCCAGAAAATAAATAAATAAAAACCAGCAGGTAATTTCCTAAAACAAAAAGTAGAAATTAAATTAGGAAACTAGAATACTAGCTTTTTGACTAAGTTGACTTTAACCAATCTTTGACCAATTTGAACTCAAAATCAGCTTCTATATGCTTTGAAGGATGCCAAATAAGATTATTATGGATTCCCACACATTGCCCTTCTAACACCCCGTCCCGAACCATGTCGGAATTTTTGCACGTTGACCGAGGTTGACTGTTGACCGTTGACCGAAGGGGTCAAAAGTTGACTTTTTGACCAGGTTGGAATTCTAAGTTGACTGAGGTACCGTTACGAAGTACACATTGGCACGAGTTCGTAGACTAGTAGCACGTCGAAATCGGAGCTACGGTTTGAAAGTTATGAGCAAAACAAGTTGAGGTCCAAATTGTCCAAAGGGTACCGAGTTGACTTTTTATTCATGCAAGGTTGAGCTTTGACTCATGCATGGTTGTGAAGTGCTCGTCGATACGAGTCCGTAGACTAGCGGCACGTCCGATTTGGACATGTGGTTTGAAAGTTATGGACCTGTAGAGGTTTTCAAATACCGTATTATTTTAATATTATTTTTGAACGCGTAACGATGTGCCATGTGTGACTTAATGGAGGTGACCATTTGTCACCATGTTGAGAAGCCACATGTCAACCATGTGTAATATCAAGTTATTTTTATTATTATTTTAAATAATAATATTTTTTTATTTAATTATTTTTATTTTTCCTTTTTCCTTTTTCTTTTTCTTTTCCTTTTTCTTTTCTTTTTCTTTTTCTTTTTCTTTTCTTTTCCCCACGTGGGAAAACACCTCCTTTTTCTTTTCTTTTCTTTTTTTTTTCTTCCCTTCTTCCCCGAGCCATCAAAACACCAGCAGCTTTCTCTCCTCCCTGTCGTCTCTCTCTCTCCCGTGTTTTTAAATTCCGGCCACCCATAGTCCTCACGCGCCAGCCAGTGATGAGCGGAGGGAGGAGGCGAGCTCAGCTGCCAATTTTCACAGTCACCGGCCGCCGGACGCGCGCTTCTCCGGCCGAAAAAATTTCTCTCTCCTCTTTTCTTGTGTTTTCCGGCCAGCCCAGTCCAAATTAAACCTCCTCTCCCCCTATTTTGGGTCCTCTGAGTTCAAAAATGGCCTCCAATCTCAAAAATTTGAAGTGGTTTGCGAGATACGTGGAATTAAAAACCGGCCGAATCTTTCCGACCAAATTCCGGCCACCGCCGGTCAAATTGAACTCAATGGAGGTCGGTAATGTGATCCTCATCTCACAAGCTTTCCATAGACATATAATTTGTCAATTTTGGATAACGTTTGTGTTTGACCACCCGGGTACCAGGTATTATTTACCCGATTAAAATATTAATTTATTTGGCTGTCTGTGAATTTTGTTCTAGGAGCACCGGTGGGTCGTGGAATTGATCCCATAGTGGATCTTAGGTTAAATGCATGCTCCAAGTGAGTGACCCACCTTCAAAAATTATTTTGGACAATTAATTATGTTTAATTGGTATTTAAATTATGCTCATGTGGTACAATTTGGTTATGGTTTAAGTTGGTGGTTTAATTTTATAAATTATGCCCGCGGTATTTTTATGGTTGCATCTCATACTTTGAGAAAATTGTGGTTTGTTGGTTATCAATGTTTCGTACCGGTTTATTAAATAAAAATATGTGGGATGGTAAGTGTGAGAATTTAATGTATTTCCCACGGTAATTTTGGAAAATGGTACGGTTGGTTAATAATGTTTATTTTTAGACGCACTCAGACAGTATTGGTGTTCTGGTGTATGGACACGTGGTAGCGCGCAAGTATTATGTGGTTTAGCGCGCAGGTATTATTTCTCCCGTGGTTGCCATTGGACTGGGCAGGCAAGTTTGATATTGACCACAGCCGCCCCTCCCTTGGCCGGGATGATGGTTTCAGCAGCGGTACTGTCGAGACGCCGAAGTGCCGTTTGCAAGTTTCTCTCTTTAATCTCCCCGCCATTCGGTGCTCGGGACGCTGGGTATCGGAGGGCATCACCGGTATATGGTGTGGTGCGTCAGGTGTAATTTGCAAATAATGTTTCAAACCCCAAAGGTGTTCAAAAATTATTTATTATAATTTATTACATTTTAATTAAATATATTGGAGTATGTATTTATTTATTTATTGTTTATCAAATGGTTAAATCCCTTGGTTTTCGGGAAGTACGTACATTGGTTTTTGTGAAATTGTTTTAAAAAGGGAACATTTCAAACGGAGTGATTGGTGAGAGTTTTGAGGGAAATTATTGTTTCCAACAGTTATTATTTATTATTATTTATTTATTAATTGTTGGTATTTATTCAATTTCCTTAACTGTTATTATTATTATTATTATTATCATTAAAAGTGTTCAGTAGTTAGGGTCACTCACTGAGATGATTAGCATCTCACGCTTTTAAATTCGGTTCCCCTAGGTTCAGGTTGGGAGACGTTGATTGTCCGGGGCGAGCCCAACGTCTCAGTTCGTTGCCGAAAGTTCAAGAAGTATTTCTTCCCTTTTTCCTCTTCATCTTGTATTGTTTCCGTATCTGTCATTGTATAAATTCCACATGTATCTGTATAATGCTCTGTATACTGTATTGGACGTGTAGTTGTTCTTTATGCACTAAGTTGCTGTTATATTTTGAAGTACTGAAATTTGTGGAATCAATCTGTAGTATTATGGGAGGAATAAGGGGATGAATTTTTGAAGTGTGTTTTCAGTGCAGGTAATTTTTGATTAGTCCTACCCTTAGGGGAGGTGCTGCTGGATTTTCCATTGGAAGGTTCGGTGGTATTTCCCTGGGATCAGGGCTTGTCTAGGGTTCCGGGGAAGGAATTCTAGACGGGTCCTGACAGCTCTTGCTTGGGGGAAAGAGAAAAGCCAACTCAACAAAATACAGTAAAGTCAGCAAATAATATAGCAAACCCCGGCCATTTTCTCTCTCATGCGCACACCTCTTAGATGACTAGCAAAGCTTCGGTCTTGACCAGCTCCCATGACTTCTTAGTGATATCAAGTGAATTCAAGAAGATCTGAACCCATTTCCCGCTGCTCGGCATCCATAAATGCACCAATATCAGCTTTCACAAATTGTATGCTCAAAACATGCTTTATATCTTCGGGTATGGACAAGCCTTTTTGAGAATGAATTACCCCCTGAATAAAGGCAACAAGGTTATCCTTAAACCTTTTAGCTTTAGCCCTAGTGATCGGCCCGGTCTTCATCCATATCGGGTCAACACCCCAGCGAGTTGTCGGTTGTGCGAGTTCGGGCGGATTCGCATCATTTCCCTCCTCTTGAAAAGGATTTGTCCTCAAATCAAGATCGTCACCTGCACAAAAGGAGATAAATCAGCAAAATTAAATATGGCACTAACATTATACTCACCTATTAAATCAAGTTTGTAGGTATTCTCGTTAATCCACTCAAAAACTTGAAAAGGTATATCCATGCGCGGCATAAACTTTGGCTTTCTTTATTTTTGAAACCTCTCCTTTCATAAGTGCAACCAAACCAAATCTCTTGGCTCAAACACTATCATAACAAAATCTAAAAATATATGCTCATTATGGAAAAAATTACATTTTTTAAAATTAGCAAATAATTTCTTCCAAATTTTCAAATTCCACAAAGTAAAGCTTTCAAAAAGGCAGATAAAGTTCTATACAACGAAAATATTTTTAAATAAGCATCTTTATAATTCACGACCAGCAATAGTTTCTTACTCAATATGGCTTTATTAATATCCCCAAAACTCAAATAAATATTTTTATTTTTCCTTTCTTTTCTTTCTTTTCCTTTCTCACTCACGGTTTCATTGAATTTTGCATCAATCTTGGCTTTTTCTCCAATTTTCTCACTCTCGGGTTTGTTAAAATTTTTCCACTCAACCTGGGTTTTAGAGGACTTACCTTGGACAGCAAGATCACATTTCCCCTCTTGAATGGATGGGGGAACCGTTGGTGCCATACTAGCCTTCTTTTTTAGCCTCTTGGCTTCCTTCCTTTGTTGTATTTTTAGTTGGTCTTTAAAAACCTCCTTCGAAGTCAATGGCTTCAGCTTTGACCTTCTTACCTTTAAACCTAAAAACAATACAATTCTCTCGACCATAATAAGTAGTATCTTTTTTATCAAATTGCCATGGTCTACCTAATAGAATATGTCCAGCATGCATAGGCATAACATCACACAAGACAACATCCACATATTTATCTATGCTAAATTTTACTTTGACTTGTTTATTTACTTTCATCTCACCACTATCTTTAAGCCATTTTAATCTATAAGTATATGGATGTTTAATAGTTGGTAAGCCTAGTTTATTAACCACAATGTTACTAATTACATTTGTACAACTCCCACTATCAATTATCATACTATAAATCTTACCTTGAATTTTACATCGGGTGTGGAAGATGTTCTCTCCTTAAATTTGGTCCTCATCTTTGTATACAGTTAGAACCCTCCTTGCTACTAAAATCAAATCAGCCCTAGATGCCTTGAGAGTTTCGGATTCATCATGCCCATCATCTCTAACTTCTTCACCATCAATTTCGATTTCAGCATCACTTTCTTCACTTTCAAATTCTAGTTCGCCATTACCTTTCAGAACCATGATCCTCTTCCCTGGCACTTAAAACACACAACATCACAAGTTCTAGAAGGTTTAGGATCAGATTTTACCTCATTCTTTGGTGCCTTTGGACTCCCTTTTTGGCCGATTTGAACTTTCTTCACCTAGTTTCGGTACTAGATTTGAATCATAGATGGGATTGCTTTTCCAAGCACTTGGATTTGACCCCCCGCTGTTTGTAACTCCTCTAAACCATGAGCTTATGCCCCTCCTCTTGAATTGATGTTCTAATTTAATATCCACATACAACATCTCCTCCAATTCCACATATTGTTGCAATTCTAGTTGGTTAGCTATTTCACGATTCAAACCACCAAGAAACCTTGCCATGGTTGCTTTTCTATCTTCATTCATACTTAATCTCATTATAAGCATCTCCATCTCCTTGAAATAATCCTCCATGGATCTAGTTTCTTAAGATAAAGATTGAACTCTTTGATGCAGTAACCTATGATAGTGTGATGGTACGAACCACTTCCTCATAGCTTCTTTCATTTGTCGCCATGTAATGATCAAGTCATCACGAACTTTCCTTCAGGTGTTTTTCTCATTGGTCCACCATTGGAGTGCATAATAACCAAATTCCATTGCTGCCAATTTCACATTCATAGCCTCCGAATAGTTGTGGTAATCGAAGATCATCTCCATATGCTCCTCCCATTCAAAGTAAGCCTCCGGATCACTTTTTCCCCATGAAAGGAGGTATGTTTACCTTGATGTTGGCAAGATCATCATCTACCTCCTCTCTCCTATGCCTTCCATGACCTAGACTCTCTTGGACAGCAAGTGTTTCATCCATTCCTTCCTCGAAATCATCTTCAAAATTTTCCTCTTCAAACTCTTCTCTAGGTCATCCACAGCCTCCTCGACCTAGACCTCAACCTCCATGGAACTTTTACCTCAAATTTGGTCCACCATGAGATGTTTCTATTATATCCATCCTTTGATTTATGTGGTCAAATTAAGCATTCATCCACTGTAATTGTTCCAAGACAGCCCTCATGTCCATTTGCTCACCATTCCCCATAGTGCGGGAATCACCATGGAATCCTGCAGATTCTTCTTCATTGATTGTAGTGGTGGATCTCCTCTCCTCAACCTTGAATCTGCCATATTAGTATAAATAATGCAAAAATAAAATATATTCTCACCAGAAATCACTTCCTCACGGGTTTCACTCAATCAAGGTCTCAACACTCCTGTTTTCACCCTAGTTTCAGTTTTCATCCTCTTTTAAGCTCACACACTCTTGCATTTTTTCACTCAATAAATTATCTCAAAGTTCTAATTAAAACATCCACAAAACAGCAATTAGATCACAAGTATGTTTTAATTTAACTTATCAACAAAACAATAGCAAAAGCAAGCAATACTGAATGAATTGGCGAAATCTAGTTTTCGGCTTTTCTAGACAAAATAAGGCAAATTAACAAGAAAAATTTCGGAATCAATAAGAACTGGACCAGATGTAAGAAATTAAGGATTCAAGAATAAAAGTTTAGAAAAAGAGTTTCAAACACAAACAAGAATTAATTCGAACAAAATTAAAGAATAGTATTGGTTGTTGTTCTTGTAATTCAAATTTTGTATCAAATCCTTCAACTAATTTTAATCCAAATAATTTAAGCACCCAAAATTCAAATATCCAGCAACAAAATAATTCTCCAGCAACTCCAAATATTGAATAAATAATCAACAAACCGAAATTTTTTTTTCTCTTCTTTTTTTTTTTTTTTTTTTTTACTCACATAACATAAGACAACTGCAGTAGCAAGAATCAACACCAAAATTGCAATCCCAACACCAAACAATCACCAAACCCATGACCTCCAAAACAAAATACAAATTACGCAGTTTTTTTTTTTAATATATATATCTGTTCGGCTTTTCTTTTTTTTCTTTTTTTGAATATATGAATGCAAATATTTAAGACTAAAACAGAAAAATAAAAATAAAAAATTAACAAGAACAATAATGACAGACAACCAACAAACTAGGAAACAAAAATACGGTAAAATAAGGAAATCCTAATTACTAGGAATGGGGTTTTTTTATTTATTTAACTTTTATGATGCTGAAGGTGTATAGGATGGATGTAATATTAACCTAATGCTAAAATTGCATATTAACACAAAAACAAATAAATTAAATAAAGATAGATCAAACCTGAACAAAATTCGGCTCTAATACCAAATGATACGAACCTAGGACGACCTGCGCCTAAACCCATATTATATTAGCCCGGATCTAATTATGTTCAAGTTCTAATGGTCACCTTTATCCCAAACTAACTTGTGATTAGAAACCTTGGTATATAATAAAGATGCCACAATAGGTGATGGAAGGCCTATTAATAAGTCAAACTAAAACACTCATTCGCTAATGATGTTTTAGGTGTTCAAACGAATACAGAGAATTCCATCTCACAAATAATTTTTTGTATAAAATTCAAGCTTGATTTCTGATTGAAAATAAGCCTTTAAAATATGGTTTGAATGAACAAAATAAAATCCTAAAAGGATTAGAAAATTTTGGCCGACATAGAATCTAATTAGGAAATTGTCTAATTTCACACCCTTTCGTAATCTAATTTGGATTAGTTAATTTCTTATTTTGAATTAGGAATTAATTAATTTAAAATGAAAATAATAAAATAATAACTTTCCTAAACTTATTTGTCCATCAAATAAATAAATAAAAACCAAAGGAAAGGTAATTTCCTAAAACAAAAAGTAGAAATCAAATTAGGAAACTAGAATACTAACTTTTGACTAAGTTGACTTTGACCAATCTTTGACCAAGTTGAACTCCAAATCAGCTTCTATATGGTTTGTAGGATGCCAAATAAGATTATTACGGAGTCCCACACGTTTCCCTTGCTTGGAGAAAAAAGAAAGAGCCAACTCAACAAAATACAATAAAGCCAGCAAATAACACAGCAAAACCCGACCGTTTTCTCTCTTGTGTGCACACCTGTTAAATGACTAGCAAATCTTTGGTCTTGACCAGCTCCCATGACTTATTAGTGATATCAAGTGAATTCAAGAAGATTTGAACCCATCGCACACTGCCCAGAATCCATAAATGCACTAAAACTGCTACCTGGGTCCTATCAGCTTTCACCAATTGTATGCTCAAAACAGGTCTTGTATATTCGGGTATGGACATGCCCTTTTGAGAATCAATTATCCCCCAAATAAAGGCATCAAGGTTGTCCTTAAACCTTTTAGCTTGAGCCCTAGTGATCAACCTGGTCTTCATCCGTATCGGGTCAGCACGCCAGCGGGTTGTCGATTGTGCGGGTTCGAACGGATTCGCATCATGTATCCACTGGTATATTCGTAATCTATCATATATGTTATGTAAATTTAGAATCTATATTACATAGTATTATTAATTAACATTATTTCACTTTATAGGTCTAACGAAGAAAAATACACGCGGCATTACTCGAGGATTGGAAATTCTTAAAACAATGGCATCCAATACTAAACTTCGTGTCCGAGTAAGTGATGGGGATATGCATGCATATGGTGACCATTTTCTCCCTTTGCCAATTAGATCGGCATTGCTATGCATAACTTTGTTTCACCAAGATTGAAGGGATGGAAATATGCTTCTAATGATGAAAGGAAAATTGTCTATAAATATATTGCTATGAGTAAAACTTAGACTCTTATCATTAATATACCATATCAATATTATAATAACTAACAAGATTTTATTTTCATTCTGTGTATAAGGATCAGTTTGACATTAATCTGAATGATCCTCAATGGATAGAGATTGTTGAGAGGCATTCTCGTGATAGGTACAAAAACAATATGATTTATTGCAACAATCATTTCAAGCTGTGTAAGATGCAAGGCAAAGACCCATTGCAATGTAGACCAAAAAGACTATGATGTCAAGAAGATTGGGAGTGGTTGTATGCTCATTTTGAGAGTCTAGAATTTTTGGTGAGTTAGAACTATTTAAACTGTTTCAATTTTTTTTTTTTAAATTCATGTTTATAGCTGTATGATATTCTAACCCATTGATTTTACATATGCAGAAATGTTCTAAGGCAGGGCAATATAATAGGGCTAAAAGGCTATATAATCATCATGCTGGATCAAGATCGTTTATTATAAGAAGGGTAGAGCTAGTTTGACATTCTTCAGAAATTACTTTAGTTATATTTGAGAATGGATTATTCTTTCTTTATTATTTTTCCATATTATGGTAAATTGTTGGTTCATAAAGTGCTTGGTAAGTGAAATTGCCAATTGCATTAATATCTTTGATATCTTAGTGTTTACTTAGCAATTTTAAGGATGAACTTCTTGCTCATGAATCTTATTTCTATTGAAATTTAGTTGTCATTAGATGCTTTTGGATTTTTACTAGTTTTGGTCCTTTGATAGTTTATAATATTTACCATGTATCTATAGTAGAATTGGGTTTGAGCTTAGAATTCCATGGCTTTAATGACTATTTAGTTTCATTGCCATGATAAAAAGGCAAAAAAGTCAACAGTATCAACTAAACGGGACATTTACTATTACTACTTTTGTTATTCCTACAAACCGTTTATGCTTCGACTTTGTTGATATTGGATTTCTACTGCCTTGTACTTATAGTTCTTTGTGATTCTATTGATTTGTTGTTACCTTTGTTTGTGAGCTGTTTCTAAGCTATCAATCTTTGTGATTCATTGGAATTTTGAATTGAAGTTGGAGATTATGATTATAATGTTATATAAGTGTCTATTTATACATATATATACATACAGAAGGTTTAGTCCCAAATACGAAGGTGACTTTCCCTTTGTTTAAGTATGCAAGTAAAATTATCTTTCTTTTTATTTTGTAATCATCTCCAAATGAACCAATTGGTGAGATTGAGTTGTTTAAGAGAATACACTGGACACAAAAAAAAGGATGGAATATTGTTATAGCTTAATCAAGATATGTACGTTTTACTTGTCACTCCTTAACTGGTTTAACATACTTGTAATATCATATAATGACATTTTTATACCTTTCATGTTGTTAGAATGATATGGTTCAGCTACAAGAAGCACAAACGTAGCAGACACAAGATGATGCTTCTCTTGATGATACTACTGCACTGGATTTTTTGACAGAATCTGACTTTCGTGCAGAGGTCCTAGGTAGAAATGCTGTATTTATTTCTGGTGTTGGACTAGCTCCAAGAAAGAGCTACATCAGGCAGCTTAACTAACCTACCCCTCAGTTGGCTATACAATTTGAAGATTACAAGGTTGAGGTAAAAAGACTTGCACAAGTTATGGATCAATAGGCAGAACTCATTGCCAGACTTTTTGTATTATGGCATGTGAGTCAGCATCCTTCAAGTTCCAGCCAGCTGCCGCCTCCATCGTTGCCGCCACCACCACTATCTATTGCAACGATGACTTGATGTTATGGTTTCTGCTTGTGATATACATAGTATTAAAATTCACTTATACGTAGTTTTTTTATAGTGTACATAGTTAGAATGCAAAATATTTGCATCTACAGGTGAATTTTTGGTACTATGCATGGTTATAGACATTTGCAATCACAAGTCTTTTGCAAAACACATACAGTCACAAGTGTATTGTGACATTATAGGTGATGTTCAAAACATTAGAAATCAAGTTGTGTATATGTATATATAGGCACCTTTTGATATCCTACTTTATGTTTGTAGTGTAATTATATAAATGTATGCAATGACAATTATGTGTAGGCAACGACACTACTTTATAATCCTATAATTATGACATGGATTTTGACTAAATTTGATACTATGCCCTCTCCATAGCAGTACAACATTTAACTGCAATGTTTTAAAGGTTTATAAGGTTAAACGAACTTGAGGACAAAAATGCAAACTTAAATAAGTAAATTAAGGATAAAAAATGCAAAATAAAAAATAGTTTGTGGGATTCCATCTCTCCCCTGCATGATTTTAATTTTGTTTCTTTGTTATTTTTTGTTTTACATTTTATTGTTTTCAATAACAAGAATAAACATAATGAGAAAAAAAAAAAGCTTGTTTATATTAATGTTGTTTAAACTCGAGAGGAGGCAAGCTGCATTTTCTTTATTTTGCACTAGTTCTACCTCTTTTTTTTTTTTTTTCACTAACTTTGCTGTTATACTTATTTTTGAAGTAACTTATTTTTAACTGTTCATGGGTAAAATTATATGTATACACTAATATATATATATATATATATATTCTTTTTTTTTTTCCTTTTGTGCCTCAATGAATGCTTAACTTTTAACTATGAATTTATAATAAACGTGTTGTGAATTATTAATTGGTTCTATGCCAGCAAAAACACTTTTAATGTAATTGATTATTATTTGTCAAATCTTTTTGTTTTACTTAATATTGTTATCATTTTTTGTTTTCGTAAATTAGTGACACAATTATTACCGACATAATGTAATAATTATTTATGATTAAATATTTTTTATTTTAATAATTAATTATAAAATTTGCAAATTCTTGCTCCCTTAATGATTAATTGTGAAATTTATATTTATAAGTTGTTGGAAGATATTTTAATAGTACAAATAGTTTGATGGAAAACGTCTAACATTCATGGTCTTAGTGTAATTTTCTAACATCAAATTATAACAAACCGTATTACAAACTTTAAGGGCTTAGATGTATTATAACATTGTTTTTATAAGTAACTATATGTATATAGGGGAATGTATTGTGTACAAATTAGGGGTTCAACACATATCAGTGATTCTTAACTATTATTAGCTAATGGTAAATAATCGTTTATTTATATTAAAATAGATAGTAAAAATAATTATTTTTCAAAATTATAATATATTTGAAATAAAACAGTTTTTAACTATTGAATGATCCTTCAATTGCTAGTGCGATTTGTCAAACATATTTGTCAAATATTTTTTATAGAATCCGACCCCATATATATATATATATATATAGTCCACAATTTATTTGAGATACTATATATAAAATATGTGTTTATAGTTGGACATTAGATTTAACATAATAACGAAAAATCTATATGGCCGACAAACTATATAGAATCACAAACACTTTGGTTTTTTAGTACAATCACTAAAACTGGTTATTTTCTATTTAATTATTATGATTTTGATCTCTTTTTTTTTTTCTCAAGGAACATTTGTTATACTATTATAGTTTTTATCATACAAAGAAAGATGTTATTTACATACTAATCTACAAAGATACTTGTATATTTATATATATATATATATATATATTTTATCATTAGGTGTTTAAATTCAAACCCATGATCATGGTATCAAATAACTGCAAATGGAAATAAACTTTTCTGATACTTAACCACATTATAAATATATTTCCTAATAATTTACAATTGATTAATTAAGATGGACAAAATACATTTTTCACTTTCCATACATATAGCATTCATTGTTATTTAACTTATATATATATGGACATTGTTTTATAGAAAATGTATATTACAATAGTTGTCATATGAATATTAAAATTTTTATATGGTTAATTCTTAGGTTCATATGATTTGGATAAAAGAAAAAAAGAGAAAAAGAAGGACAAGAAAGAAAGACAGAGAAAGTACATGAAAATTTATATTGGAAAGTGAAACCCGAATATGAATTTCTATTTGGTGGGAAGTTTTGCCGCCTTTTTCCATATTTCCCATTTATTTCATTTTGCTAAAATCTCAATCTCTCTCTTATTTTAACGTTTTAGCCAAAGCAAATCCATATTTCAAAAGTTTTATGTGAAAAGTGTCCACCCCTCTATGCATCCATTTCGACCAGTAACACTCTTAACCTTTCTCTCAGTTTTGTTTTCTTCTTTTCAAAATATATTTTTCAGTCTCTACTGACCTCTACTACCACCTATTAAATTTCGTCCAAGTCTAGAATTTTGGCTGAATGAAGAAGTCATTCTTCGTATGTATTTTTGGTCAGCTTGTAAGGTATTTTTGTACATGAATGATTGGGTTTTATACATATCAAACGAAAGCAATTGGATTGAGGAGCTGGATGGGGAAGTAGATGGATGTGATGAGTTGAGAGGGAAAAGGTTCTTCATGACATAAGGAAGGCATTCTTGGTAAGAGAAATTTTCTTTCTAATTTTGTGGTGTCTTTCTATAAACGACAGAGTTCTAGTACTGTAAATATTGAAAAATATATCAAGTTTTTATTTTTGGGTTCATACCAAACTACATGATGAGTCAATAGGAAAACAAATATATATAACCTACATTCTTTGTTGGAACAACTTACAGCTTATCGCAGCATATATAGGATTAGGTGGATAGTTTTTGTTACTATGACTTATACAGATTACATTTTCAAATCCTATTTGGTTTTCATAATTTCTAAGCTTATATGTCATTTCCTGAAATTATGGTTTGGTTGTTCGTGGATGAGGTGATTTTTTCTATTTGACTTACCCTCCAATAAGATTGAAAAAACTAATTCATTATTATGGCAAAAACAGTAAAAGTAATGAATCTACACGAACTTGAGCCCAAAAATCATGTGGCAAAGCAATTGAAATCACCAAATGCAGGGATACTTGCCAAACTCCAAATTAGCTTGTAAACCAAGTCAACATAGAAACATAATAATGTTGTCCACATTCTCTTTAAAATATTATGTTGCAAGATAACTCTATATCATAAAGTTTAGCCATAACTTAATGCCGAGTAAGCTAGAAATTTCTATCCTTTTTTTTTTTTTTTAAAGAAAGTATATCTACATACATGTAATTTTCATATGCTAAATAAATATATATTAGCAGCTCTTGACATTGTGCTTCCACTACCTTGCTGTCACCTCCAATAAGGATCATGTTATAAGACAACACACTGGACACAAGTTTATTGTAGTTTTATCTTTATTATGAAAAAGTGAAGTTGATGATCAACGTTAATTCTAGATGGATATGAATATTCCAAAAACAAATATTAGTGCAATAAATAATGCTTAGTATACTTATCATTGTTCTTTTTGTTGTGTTTTTTTTAAATAAACCATTTCATGTCTTTAAGTACATGAATATTGCAATGTCCGTTCTCCTTTTGCTGTTTAACTAGCTTATTATTTTTTTCTAATTTCTTATCCTTTAACGTTAGCTTGCTGTGTATTGAGGATATTGAAATAGGTGTTGAGGAAGACGATGAAGCTGTTGAAAATGATAATGACGATATGATGGCAGCATTACGAGATGCTACAAGGTGACATGGATATTGATGTAGATGTCGATGAAGGTCACATTGGAGATCAAGATCATAACAATAAAAATTTTCAGGATTATTTGATGAAGTTGAAAGCGAGTTATATCTAGGGTGTACAAAGTTCTCTGCAGTGACTTTTTTGGTCAAGTTAATGCATATAAAAGCTTTAAACCATTGGAGTAACAAGTAATTTAATATATTGCTTGAACTTCTTAAGGAAGCACTTCCAGAGGGTACTAAATTGACAAAGTCTTATTACAAGGAAAAATGTACACTTCATGCACTTGGATTAGGATATGAAACAATTCATGCTTGTAAATGGGATTGTGCATTATTTTGGAAAGAATCAGCTGAATTGGATATATGTCCCATATGTGCTAAGCTGAGATACAAATTTCAAGGTGCTGAGGAGAAAAGGATGCCTCAAAAGGTGCTTCGATATTGTCGTATCACTCCAAGATTGCAAAGATTATTCGCATCTCGCCATACTGCTATTAATATGAGATGGCACAAAGAGAAGCATCTTAACACAAATGGAGTATTGAGGCATCCAGCAGATGGAGAAGCATGGAAGCACTTTGATGAACAATATCCAATATTTGCTATGGATCCTTGTAATGTCCGGCTAGGTACTGCCACTGATGGATTTAATCCTTTAAGTAACATGAGTACTTCGTATAGCATGTGGCTAGTGATGTTAGTGCCTTATAACCTGCTACCTTGGAAGTGCATGAAAGAGACTTTTTCGATGATGTCACTATTAATACCAGTCCCAAAGGCACTTGGAAAAAACATTGATATGTGTACTTACGACCTAAGATTGATGAATTGAAAGATCTATGAACAAATGGTGTCACCACTTATGACATCTCTAAAAAGGAGAGGTTTACAATGCAAGTAGCAGTGTTGTGGACAATACATGACTTTCCAGCATATGGAACACTTTTAGGATGGAGTACAAAAGGACACAAAGCATGCCCAACTTATAATGAAGATACTTCTTCCCAAGCTTTAAGAAGTAAGATTTGTTACATGGGACATCGTCAATATTTATCCATAAGTCATGCATGGAAAAATAATCGACAACATGATGAAAAGCCTGAATGAAGGTTAGGTCCAAGATAGTTTTCAGGAGCTGAAATATTACAATAATTAGATAGGACAATTGAGAGGAGACCGGGGAAACATCCTGACAATGTGGACAAAAAGAGAAAATGTGCTGCCTGTGAATTAAATTGGACAAGGAAAAGCGTATTTTTTGAACTAGAATATAGGTCTAACTTAAAATTTTGGCACAATTCAAATGTGACGCATATTGAGAAAAATATTTGTGATAATATAGTTGGAACAATGTTGGCATCAAAGGTAAGTTGAAGGATACTGACAAGGCACGTATGGATTTAAAGGATCTGAAATTTTGAAAAGAATTGCATTTACAAGAAACTAATGGTAAAATTTTGAAACCTTTGGCATGTTTTTCATTAACAAGGGATGAAAAACATGAGTTTTATAAATTTTTGAAGTCTGTCAAATTTCCAGATGGCTATGCTGCTAATATTTCAAAGAATGTGAACATCAAAGATGGTAAGATATTAGGTTTAAAAACTCATGATAGTCATGTTCTTTTGCAACAACTTTTTCTCGTGGGTATAAGACCTTATATTAAAAAGAGGTTTGTGCAACAATTATTGAAATGTGCATGTTCTTCCAAAATCTTTGTGCACGAACTCTATCTGTTTCAGACTTGGATATGTTACAAGAGGGGATAATACTTACATTGTGTAAGTTAGAAAGACTATTCCCTTCAGTCTTTTTTGATATCATGGTTCATCTAGCAGTTCAGCTACCATATGAGGCAAAAATGGCAAGGCCAGTACATACTCATTGGATGTATCCTTTTGAAAGGTAAAACCTTTGGTTATTAAAGTTGATCAATCAATTTACATTCTTTTATTTATTTTTTTTTTTACTTTTATTTTTATTAATTTGATCTTTTTCATTCATTATTAGAGCTTTGGGAACATTGAAAAAATATGTGAGAAATAAAGCTCATCCAAAAGGTTCAGTAGCAGAGGGTTATGTTGTCAATGAGGCATTAACTTATTGTTCAATGTACCTTCATGGTATTGAAACTTAATAAAGATTGTGCAAATCAGATTGCTTCGACTTTGTCAGTATTCACTCAACCTAATACGAACCTAGGACGACATACGCTTAAACCTGTATTATATTATCCCGGATCTAATTACGTCCAAGTTCTAATGGTCACTTCAACCCCTAACCAACCTGTGATTAGAAACCTTGGTATAATGAAGATGCCACAATAGGTGATGGATATCCTATTGATAAGTCAAACTAAAATACTCATTTACTAATGGTGTTTTAGGTGTTCAAAAGAATAAAGAAAAATTCAATCTCACAAAATAAATTCTGAATATTATTAATGGTGTGTTCTTCCTAAAAAAAAAAAAAAAAAAAAGCCCTTTTATCGGCTAAAAGAAAACAAAATAAAATCCTAAAAGCTAAAGGAAAAACCAGCCAATAGGATTAGGAAACTAAGCATGGTCGAATTTTCTCTCTCCTTTCCTAAACTAATTAGCATTAATTAATTCCTTTATTTGAATTAGGAATTAATTAATTTTTCAAATTAATACAATGAAAATAATAAAATAATAACTTTCCTAAACTTATTTGTCTAGAAAATAAATAAATAAAAACCAATAAGTAAAGGTAATTTCCTAAAACAAAAAGTAGAAACTAAATTAGGAAACTAAAATACTTTCTTTTTGACTAAGTTGACTTTGACCAATTTTTGACCAATTTAGGCTCCAAACCATATTCCATATGCTTTGTAGGAGCCAAATAGACTGATTATGAAGTCCCACTATCCTGGTCTGTATCGACTTCCACCACTTGTATGCTCAAAATAGGCCTTGGATCTTTGGGTATGGATCAGCTCTTTGGAGAATTAACTACTCCTGTATAAATGCTCCCAGGTTGCCTTTAAACCTCTTGGTTTGAGCCCTAGTGATCAGCCTGATCTTCATCTATATCGGGCCAGCACCTCAGTGGGTTGTCAGTTGTGCGAGCTCGAGCGGATTCTCATCACAACCTCTGAACTTGTTGGGGAAACCTCAATTTGTTGAACTGAAATATGATGATTACAAAAAAGCTCGTTGGTACATCCTTTATAACTGCTGTGAGTTGAACCATATATTGAGTAAGAACCAAGATTTATGTATTATTAGTTGAAGTTCAAAATAAGTAAATTATAAATCCATACTTCTAATTAAATTACATTTTTGCAGTGAGCACACCCAACTATTGCAAAACAGGAGTGTCACAAGTACTCTGCAAGTACAAGAAAAGGAATTTCCACAATGGTTTGAAAAATAGGTATGTATTTATTAGTTATGAAAGGTAAAATTCAAGCTTGATATGTAAGTATTGTTAATTACTAAAAATTACATTTTCAGAGATAAAATATTTGAGTAGATGTAAATATCCAATGGTAGATGATGAGTTGTACTCACTAACATGTGGTCCTTATTATGGAATAAGATCATATAGTGGATGTGTAGTAAATGGAGTTTGATATCGCATAAAACTTCGTGATGATAGGCGTGTCACTCAAAATTGTGGAATTTGGATTGTAGGTGATCATGATGGTGAATCTTGTGACTTTTATGGGTTAATAGAAGACATTCTTGTGTTAGACTATAAGTCCAAACACTTTGTTGTACTTTTTAGATATGCATGGTTTAACACAAATGTGAAAAAGAAAAAGATGATCACAGAGTTTCAAATCACAAGCATTAATGTCACTTCATATTGGTATAAGAACGACCATTTTGTCCTTACCTCACAAGCTAAACAAGTGTTTTACGTAAATGATTATAAGATAGGTCAACATTGGAAAGTGGTTCGAAAGGTGCATCACCGTCATCTATCGGATTTTCCAAACCGATTAGATGAAGTTGATGATCATGGTGATTCATTTGAAGTAGATGAATTTGATGCTTATCAAGAAAATGATTCAATGGACATTCAAATTTTATTTAAATCAATTAATATTGATCATTTTAATTATGAAGATATTAAACCAATAGAAATTAATTTGAAGAGTGTAACAAACTATGAAGGTCCAGATAATGAGGCAGAGAGTGAAGAAGATACAGATAGTAGTGCAGAGAGTGAAGATTATGAAGATGCAGATAGTGGCACAGAGAGTGAAGATAATGGGGAGTACAATGAGGAAACTGACAATGATAGTGAAGATGAGTTGTTAAGTAATGGTGAAACCGGTGAGGATACTGACTCATTTGCATAAATAACTTTTTTTTTTCTTTTTTCAGTTTCCTATGTAATAATTTCTATTCATGTTAAAGATGATCATGCTCCATTTCAAAGTAATTTAATATAACTATATGTTGCCTTTTTAATATAGCTTACTAGCATTTATATATATATATATATATATGTATATATTAAGTCTAGAATGTTCATATTGTCATCTAATAATTTTTTTTTTGTTTTTATTGTCATCACTTTACATATACTCTTATTTTTTAAAATTTTATCACACTATGATTATATTGCACCATGTTATCATCTTGGACATATTAGAAAGTTCCATCACTTTGCATGTACTAATACTTGTACTGTTATATTTTTGTAATGATTTTTATTCGTCATACTGTTGTATTTGTGTAATAATTTCTATTCATGTTTATAGTGATCATACTCCATTTTAACTAGGTTAATATAACCTTTGCTGTCTTTTGAATGTGGTTTATTTGCATATATTAATTACTTATATTTATATTCTTACTTAATAATTTCTTTATGTTTATGTTATCATCAATTTCAATATACTTTTATTTTTTAAGACAAGGGTGTCATCATAATAAAATATATTGCACCATCTTATCATCTTGGACAAGCACCTAATGAGAAGAGAACATTTTTTTTTTTTGTTGCAATTGATTACCTCTACAGTGCCGATCATGATCCTAATAGGATATTTCTTAAAATGAATTAAGAGGATTAGATATATATATATATATATATATATTTGTTTTTATTCCAATTCATGATAGTATTTAGAGTAACAGTGATTCTATTTCCTTCAATATTTTACCTTGTGCATGTTATTTTTAGATTGAGAATTACTTGTATATTTGTGTAGAGTTTGTTTTGATTGAAAATTAATTATGTATTTTCTGATTGAATTAATGCTCAATCATGAATGCTATTGGCTTAATAAAAAATGTTTTATTGGTGAAATTATTATTGCATTTTTTAAAGTTTATCTTTTTTTCCTAAATTTTACTATTGCCTCTATTTGTCAAATATTCACAAATGAATTTAGAGTTCTTGGAGAATTTCAATGGAAATGAGGGATATTTATTATAGAATACTATTGGAGCTGAATCATTTATGCACATTTTTCCCCAATATCAATCAATTAGTAATTTGTTTCTAATTTGTTTCATTTGTATTTTGTCTTCAATTTTTTTTAATGTTTTTTTTATATTTAAGAATGAGATGGTATGATTACAACAAACATGTGTGGATACAATTTATGGTATGACTATAATAAGCATGGATATTGGTGGGTGTTTTTCAAATTACATTGTAGCATCTCACAAGTATAAAGTATATTGTTTGCTTTATTCATATTATATATAGATGCTTTTTCTTCTTTAATATTTTGTGTTTGCAATGGAAATATAGTGTGATATCAACTTCATGTGTGTAATGAAATTTATAATAATATAATCAGTTTTATACTTATTGGTTAAACATATAATTGAAATTATATAATATTATTAATATTTATTAACATGCATAAGGATAATTCACTACCAATTTGTTGGTCACTCAAATTATATTTCACAAACCAATTCAATGGATACCAAAATAAAGGTTTACAGAAACCCAATATTGGTAATTGATAATGTCATTTCTATAAATGAATTTGGTTGCTGAAACATCTTCTTACTTCGTTTATCGTTATTGTCCAATTCTCAATCACTAAAAAATGGATATAGTGACTAACATTTTGGTCATTAAAATGCATTTCAAATTGGCAATAATTATTATTAACCATAATATTCGTTAGTGAGAAGTTTCTCAATGACCAAATAATAGTTACAGAGTAATAAATTTTGCCACCAAATGCAACTAGCCACTATACTGACCATGTAAGTGACCACAAAAATGTGTCACTAAAACATTATTTAAGGACCAAACAATTAGTCGTCGAAACTAATTTTATGTGACCAAATGACATTGCTGCTAAAACCATATTTTTGCAACCAACTACGTGGTTATTCAACAACTCTTTCAATGACTAGAACATTTTGTCATTGAAGATGGTTTTTAATGACCACTATTTTGGCCACGAAGATTTTAATAATTAGTCCCATAACATTTTTTGGTTACCAAGTTATAAGTTTTTGATGATCAAAGTATATGCTTAAAGTGACCATAAATAGTCACCAACACAGCATTGAGTGACCAACTATTGGTTACTAATATTTTATTATTGGTTGGTAAAAGCTGAAAATTGGTGTCCTTTCTAATATTCAAGGAGTTTTAAAGACTAATTTATGGTCACAGACTCCTTAAAAACTGGTCACTAAAATCTCAAAAGATTTAGCAACCAACATTTATTGGTCGTGAAATAGAATTTGTTATGACGTTAAAGCGACCACGTGGTGACCACGGTTTTTGGGTCTCTAAAAACCATTGGTGATGAAAATAGGATGTTTTGCAACCAAATTAATGGTTGTTAAGAGGCTTTTGTTTTTTTAGTACCAGCAACGGTGCCAACATCGAGCCTTAAATCTCGACGTGCAAGACTGCATCACACTGCCCCACCAACCCAACCTTCTCATTTCACTCTCGGCTTCATCTTCCTAACCCCATTATCCGAACACAAATCCATTTTGAACGAACCCAGATCGCTCCGATCTGACCTGGAAGTCATCAACTCCTAGGAACTCATGGTCAGACTCAATGCTGATAGTTTCCGGTTCTACCCAATCCCACCTCCTAACCCCTTCCCCATTAGAGACCCAATCGCCGCCGCCGCTGATAAAGAGAAGTTGAACCCCAATCAGAATCTCAAACTAATAAACGATGATGTATTAAGACCACCCTTGAAGAGGCATTTGCTGCATCTAGATCATTTAAGAATATATGCTCGTTTAGGGGTGAAAACAAAGTGGTGGTCTATGAAGACGTTGTGAGGTGCTCAAAGTTTGTGGCGGTTAAAGCCACTTTTTTCTTCTGCTTATTAATGAAGCTGTTGACAGGTCAAAGGAGCTGGAAGAATGCAGTCTTTCTAGCTATATTGACAGCTTGCACGTATAGGTGGCAAAATGACAGCTTGCAAGAGGAATTCAATTTTACTTTCTTCTCTTTGTTACTGCCATACTACACAGCCAATTTTACCACCTCCGGCATCTATGTATACATACTTCAATTCCCCATTCCATTTTGAAGAAGGTCTATCCCACTTTTTGAAAAGAAAAATATAGAAGCAAAGAGAGAGAAAGAAAATATTAGAGAGAGAATTAAGAAAGTGTTTCTCCAAAATATTTATGTCTTTCCTTTTTAAAAGAGAATGTGTGTTTTCTAATATTATAAGAGAGTGGGTATCGTCAATTGTGCTCTCCTTATTTTAGAGAGAAATTATTTTATTCTTTTGCTATAATAAAATCCTCCTACAATTGTCAATTACTTTATGTATATTTTATTTGAATATTTTTACACACAAATTTTTCATTTTTATAATTTCTACTTCCGCTGTAACTATGTGCCACACACCAAAATTTCCTAACAGTGATATCAAAGCCTGTTCATAAGCATCTTCAACAATGGCGGTGAAGTATAAAATAGAAAAGTTCAATGGGAATAATTTTTCATCGTGGAGAATGAGAATAAAAGCAGTTTTAAGAAAAGATAACTGCTTGGAGAAAATTGAAGAAAGGCCCACGGAGTTCCATGATGACGATAAATGGAACGAGATGGATAGAAATGATATTGCTAATCTATATCTAGCACTAACCGAGGAAGTATTGTCAAGTATGGCAGAGAAAAAGATGGCAAAAGAAATATGGGACACTCTGACAAAATTGTATATAAGGCCAAATCACTACACAATAAAATATTCTTAAATAGAAGGTTTTACACTCTTCTAATGATGGAGTCAACTATTGTGACATACTACATCAACACCCTCAATACTAAATTTTTACAGCTCACAGTAATGGGGCATAACATAGACACATGTGAACATGCCAAAATTCTACTTCAAAATCTACCTGATTCGTATGATCAACTCATTGTCAATATAACCAACAATATAGAAATTTTAGTCTTTGATGATATTACAGCTGCAGTTCTTGAAGAAGAAAGTCGATACAAAACCAAAGAAGATAGATTGGGAAGCTCACAACAAGTTGAAGCTTTGACAGTGACGAAAGGGAGATCAATGGAACATGCCCCTAGTGGGAGTCAAAATCAGAGTAGATCAAAATCCAAAAGTAAGAAGAATGTCAAGTGTCATCACTATGGCAAGAAAGAGCACTACAAAAAGGAGTGTTGGCATCTCAAGAAGAATGAAGAAGCCAAAGGAAAAGGTGTTGAGTCATCAACAGTTCAAGGTTATGTGGCAAGTACCTCAGACGATGGTGAAATTTTATACACTGAAGCATCAATAATTGCTGATGGTAGATGATGATTCGCTGATGTCTGGCTTATGTACTGAGGAACAACATGGCATATGACCCCCAGAAGAGAATGGTTTCACCAATATGAACCTATTTAAGGAGGATCTATGTTCAAAGGAGACGATCATGCCTTGGAGATCGCTGGTATTGGTACCATCAAATTGAAGATGTATAATGGCATAATTTGCACCATCTAGAAGGTAAGGCACATAAAAGGCCTAAAGAAAAATGTATTGTTTTTAGGACAGTTTGATAATAGTGGGTGCAAAACCCATATCCAAGATTGGATCATGAAAATAATTAAAGGTGTGCTTGTGGTGATGAAAGAGGAAAAGATAGCTGCAAATTTGTACATGCTTAAAGGAGAAACACAATAAGAAGGAGAAGCATCTACAGCATCGGGAAATTCTGCAGAAGAATCAAAGATAATGTGAAATCATAAAGTTGGCCACATGTCTGAACGAGGTTTGAAGATTCTCGCTGAACAAAAACTTCTTCCAGGGCTCAAAAAGGTTGCATTACTCTTTTATGAGCATTGTTTTACTAGTAAGCAGGATAGTTAGCAGTTTTAATGCTAGAAGCAAAGTTATCTTAAAGCTTATCTACTCCGATATTTGGCAAGCACCAGTTTTGTCCCTAGGAGGTGCAAGGTACTTCGTATCTTTTATTGATGATTACTTCAAGAGATGTTGGGTGTACCCAATCAAGAGGAAAGCAGATGTATTTCCAGTTTTCAAAATACATAAAGCGTGGGTGGAATGTGAATCTGAAAAGAAAATCGAATGTTCAAGGACAAATAATGGAGGAGAATATATTAGTAAAGAAATTGATAGCTTCTGTTAACAAGAAGGTATCAAGAGGCAATTCATGATGGTATACACTCCACAACAAAATGGAGTAACATAACGGATGAACAGAATCTTGTTGGAGTGGACAAGAGAGATGTTGAGAATTGTAGGGATGACCAAGTCATTTTGGGTAGAAGCAGTTAAAACCGCATGTTATGTGATCAATTGGTAACCATCAATTGCAGATGTATTTCCAGTTTTCAAAATACATAAAGCGTGGGTGGAATGTGAATCTGAAAAGAAAATCGAATGTTCAAGGACAAATAATGGAGGAGAATATATTAGTAAAGAAATTGATAGCTTCTGTTAACAAGAAGGTATCAAGAGGCAATTCATGATGGTATACACTCCACAACAAAATGGAGTAACATAACGGATGAACAGAATCTTGTTGGAGTGGACAAGAGAGATGTTGAGAATTGTAGGGATGACCAAGTCATTTTGGGTAGAAGCAGTTAAAACCGCATGTTATGTGATCAATTGGTAACCATCAATTGCAGTTGATCTAAAAATGCTGATCGAGATGTGGAATAGTAAGCCAGCTGATTATTTTCATTTACATACATTTGGAAGTCCTGCTTATGTTATGTACAACACCCAAGAAACATCAAAGCTAGATCCAAAATCTAGAAAATGTATTTTCTTAGGATATTCTGACGGAGTTAAGGGGTACTACATGTGTGATCCCACTACCCACAAGGTAATAATCAGCAGAAATGTAATATTTATAGAAGATAAAATATAAGAAAATGAAAATGGTAGCACTTCGAAAGAGAAACCAGAGATTACTATGGTTCTAGTCAAGGAAAGACAAGAACAAAACGTTCTAGATTCTTCTGAAGCAGTACAATAGCATGAAAAACAAGAGTAAGTTGAGTTTGCGACTCCACAAGTTTGACGGTCAACTGGGGAGAGAAGAAAACTAACTTGGCACTTAGGATATATTATGGAAGGAAATGTTACATACTGTCTTCTAACAAAAGATGGAAAGCCATCAACTTTCTAGAAGGCTACAAAAAGTCCAGAAGCTTCTCTGTGGATGGTAGCAATGCAACAAGAAATTGAAGCTCCCCATAAAAATAAGACATGGAATCTTATTCCACTACCATAAGGAAGAAAGCCTATCGGCAACAAATGGGTCTACATGATCAAACATGATAGCAATAACCAAATGGAGTGATATCGTGTAAGATTGGTGATGAAAAGATTTTCTAAAAAAGAATGTATTGATTTCAATGAGATATTCTCTCCTATTGTTCGACTTAAAATAGTTCGCGTCATCATGGCAATGTGTGCTACATTTGACTTGTATTTAAAGCAGTTAGTTGTGAAAACTGCATTTCTTCATGGAAAACTTGAAGAAGAAATTTACATGCTCCAACTAGGAGGTTTTGAAGAAAAAGGAAAAGATGGTTTGCAGGCTGAACAAATCTCTATACAGTCTCAAATTGGCACTGAGATGTTGGTATAAGAGATTTGATTCCTCCATCATGAGCCTTGGATACAACTGTCAGGACCCGTCCAGAATTCCTTCCCCGGAACCCTAGACAGCCCTGATCCCAGGGAAACCCTACCGAACCCTCCAACGGAAAATCCGACAGAGCCTCCCCTAAGGGATTTACTTACCACAAATTACCTGTACTGAAAACACACTTCAAAAAAAACATCCCCTTATTCCTCCCACAGACTACAAACTGGTTCCACAAATTTCAGCACTTCAAAATAAAACAACAGCAGCAACCCAGTGCAATAAAGAACAATTACACGTCCAAAACAGTATACAGAGCATTATACAGATACATGCGGAATTTATAAAAGGACAGATAAAGTAGCAATACAAGATAGAGAGGAAAAAGGGAAGAAAAACTTCTTGAACCTTTGGCAACGTATTACAACTGCAATAAAAGAATAGACGGGTATTGCCGAACTAAAACAGCGAGGAAGATCAAGTCCGCTCCGAGTGAACATCGACAACCTGGTACCTAGAGGAACGGAATTTAAGAGTGTGAGATGCTAATCATCTCAGTGAGTGACCCTATCTACTGTACAATATAATACCACTGTAAGGGTATATAAATAATAATTATTTGGAAATAATATTTTCTCTCAAAACCCTTACAATTCTCTCAGTTGGAAAGGTTCCCCTTTTAAAACATTTTCACAAAACCCTTTATTCATATTCCCCGAAAACCAAGACATCAAATAATTAAATACCGGAAACAGTAATAATTAATTTTAATTCCAAAAACATTTTATTTTTAAAACACAGTTCCAAAATCAGTTGATGCACCCACTATATACCAGTGGCGCCAACAGTACCCAGCGTCCCAAGGTATCGCCAGACAGGAGGTTATAGAGAGAAACCGGCATACGGTCGCGTGGCGTCCCACTGCGCCGCTGCTAACCTGGTGCCCCGGCCAAAGGGGGGTGGCCGCCCTCTCTGATGGCATCCACAGGACACTCTCATAATATCAACCGCGCGCTACTCACACCCACCTGCGCGCTAATCACATCACCTGTGCGCTAATCACACCCACCTGCGCGCTAATCACAACCGTGTGCACACTAACCATATCACATATAAACAGAACACCAGTACGTGCATGGTGCATCTAAAAATCATAAATTTCACAATTTTAAATTATATAACAAATTTCACATTTTGCATAAACATAGCGGGCATAGTCCATCCGCTTGAACCCGGAAATTCTCCGTAATTTCTTTATAATCAATACCATAAGTTCCATGATTTTCAAATCCACCAACTCCCAAATCCATCAATTCAAATATCCACATTTTTCCAAGCATAAATAATTTCTCGAAATATCATAATCATATTCCATGGGCATATTTTATAAAATTTGAAATCACCAACATAACCAAATATTTTCCTTGAAATATTTGAAAATCAAATCGTGCCCAATTTACCATTAAAACCACACCAATTCCAAAATCCTCAAAACCATAAAATAATTTCACATGGCATAAATTTATAAAATGCACATTTTCTTAAATCCAATAAAGTCATAAATAATTCCACAATAAATCCGATAAAGATTTGGCACATAGAAATTAATTTCCAAATATTTAAATCACACATAATATATTCACCAATTAAATTCCCAAATTTAATTTGAAGGTGGGTCACTCACCTTATACACGTATCTCAATCAAGATCCTCCGTGGGATCGACTCCGCTACTCGTACGTGCACCTAAAACATACACAGTACCAAACCATAAATATTAATATTTTATTCGGGTAATCCCCAAATGGGTACCCGGGGAGCGAACACCAAACGATAACTAAAATTTACGAATCATATACCGAATCGAAGCTCGAGTGATGCTATTCACAGATCCGGTCTTAATTTCCGAGGATCGTACCCGACGGGGTCGGAATTTCACCGGGAAGCTTTTCGGGTTTCGGCTCCACAATTCTCCTAAACCGTCACGAATTGGCGGAAACGGAAGCCGGATTCGGGTTCAGGAGGTCGAACACTGCGGACTGGAGCTGGCCGGAATTTCGGGTACTCGCCGGACTGGAGGTTTTGCCGGAAATGAGGTGGGCAATCTGGCTCGCCGGTGCATGTACAGTAACTCGATCGGAAAGTTTGAAAATTACCGGCGGCCGGCAACTCTCTCTCTCTCTTTCTCTCTCCTCTCTCTCTCTTCCCCAAGTGTTTTAACAAATAAAAACCCATGTGTGACGTTGTTCATGACACGTGGACCAATCAGAAGCTGACACGTGGCATTTCACTGTTCATCGACCCAAAAACATTAAAATAATACGGTATCCGGTAAACTTAACGTCCATAACGTTTTAACCGGATGTCCGTTTTGAGCGTGCCGCTAGTCTGTGAACTCGTATCGACGAGCACTTCACAACCATGCATGAGTCAAAGCTCAATTCCCCATAAACAAAAAGTCAACTCCGGCACCGCTTGGACAGTTTGGACCGCAACTTGTTTCGTCCATAACTTTCAAACCGTAGCTCCGTTTTCGACGTGCTACCAGTCTACGAACTCATGGCATTGTGCACTTCGCCACGGTACCCTGGTCAACTCGAAATTCTCACCGAGTCAAAAAGTCAACTTTTGACCCCCTTCGGTCAACGGTCAACCTCGGTCAACGTGCACGGATTCCGGTGCAATTTGGGACGGGGTGTTACAACAACAAACTTAATTCAGATCCTTGTACTTATTACCAGAGATTTGGTGATGGTGATTTCATTATTTTGCTGTTGTATGTTAACAACATGTTGGTAGCAGGCCCCAACAAAGATCGTATTAAGGTTTTGAAGGCATAGTTGGGTAGGGAGTTTAAAATGAAGGACTTGGGACCGACAAACAAGATTCTAAGAATGCAAATTTACCAAGACAAAAATAATAGGAAGATTTGACTTTCTTAGAAGAATTACTTGAAGAAAATTTGACAACATTTCAACATGCAAAATTGTAAGTTAATTTTTATCTTTCTTCCTATTAATTTCAAGTTATCCTTAAGTATGAGCCCTAGCAATGAAAAAGAGAGGATGTAAATGTCTCGAGTACCATATGCATCAGTAATTGGTAGCTTAATGTTTGTTATGGTTTGCATAAGACCAAACATTGCACAAGCAGTGGGAATGGTTAGTCGGTACATGGCGAATCCTGTTAGAGAGCATTTGAATGCTGTAAAGAGAATCCTAAGATATATAAAGGATATCTCAAATGCTGCATTATGTTATAAAGGATCAGATTTTATTGTCAAAGGCTATGTTGATTCAGATTATGCAGGTGATCTCAACAAAAGCAAGTCCACCATGGGATATGTGTTTACTTTCCATGGAGGACCTCTAAGCTGGGTTTCAAAACTACAATCTATTATGGCCACTTCTACAGCAGAAGTAGAGTATATCGCAGCTTCACAACTAGAAAAGAGGCAATCATTTGAAGATAACTCTATTTTGTGATAGTCAAAGCACTTTGCATTTAGTAAAGAATCCAGCATATCATTCGAATACAAAACACATACGAGTTCCATTTCACTTTGTTCATGAGAAGGTGGAAGAAGGAAGTGTGGATCTACAGAAAATCCATACTAGAGACAACCTAGCAGATGCTTTGACAAAGCCAAACAGTACTAACAAGTTTATGTGGTGTAGATCCTTTATTAGCATAGCAGAAACATAAGCAACATAGGTTTGAAATGGCAAGTAGAAAGGATAGAAGAGTTATAACAAAAATAACTTTAAGTGAGAGATATATAGCGGGTAAAGCCACTTTTTTCTTATGCTTATTAATGAAAGCTTGCAAGAGGAATTCAATTTTACTTTCTTCTCTTTGTTGCCGCCATACTACATCGTCAATTTTACCACCTCCACACCTAAATATACATACTTCAATTCCCCATTCCATTTTGAAGAAAGCCGATCCCACTTTTTGAAAAGAAAAATATAGAAACAAAGAGAGAGAAGAAAAATATTAGAGAGAGAATTAAAAAACGAGTTTCCCTTAAATATTTGTGTCCCTTTTTTATAAAAAAATATATTTTTTCTCCTATTATAAAAAAAATTATTGTCAATTGTGTTTTTCTTATTTTAAAAAAAATTATTTTATTCGTTTGCTACAGTAAAATTTGTATACAATTACTAATTATTTATATATATTTTATTTGAATATTTTTACACATAATTTTCTCATTTTTATAATTTCTACACCGGTGTAACTGTGTGCCCCACATAATTTTCTCATTTTTATAATTTTTACACCGGTGTAACTGTGTGCCCCGTATCATCAAAATTTCCTAACGGAAATACCTTCGAGGCTTGCAATGCGGCTCAATCGGCTTTACAAGCAGCAGGAGTTACAGTCTGCGAGAGTGACGTTTCGATGGAGAGAGGGTTTAGAGATGACCTTGTGGAATTTATGAAAAGAAAAGGGAAAGAAGCTCTGGTTCCTCTGAGAGTGTTCGTTAAAGGGAGTTACATTGGTGGTGCTGAGGAGTTTTCGAAGATTGCTGAAGAGGGTCTTCTGGTAAGATTCTTGAAGGATTACCCAAAAAAAGAACTGGGTCTGTGTGCGAAGATTGTCGGGATGTTAGATATTTCCCATGTTTTCGATGCATGGAAGCCGCAAGATTGTTACGGCGGTGAAAGAAGAAATGGGTCAGAAACAAGGGAGACTGTTTCCATTAAAATGTCAGGTTTCTTGGTATTGCTATTTGCTCATGATTTTGATTGATGTTCAAGGGAATTACCTCTATGAGTTGTTGTACTTAAGCTTTACTTAAGCTTTCTTAATTATTTTTGCTTCAGCATTAGTCGTTTATGAAATTATGCTAATCAAATTTGTTGAAAAGTATGTTTTTCAATACTTGTCTATTTAGGGTCACATTCTTACAAGAGATAAATGGAAGGATGAGGTTATAATCAGAGGAGTCTATGGAAAGAATTAATTATCATTGACCACGTATATTACAAATATATAAACTAGTGGAATTTACGAAAGTACATTTTATTAAAAATAGGCAGAGGCATGCAGTAGATGATAAACAAAAGGAAGTTAATTGTTGCTTTCAAATAGTTAGTTTCTGGAGGATTATATGACTAATTATGATCTAAACACTGGTTACGATATTTGTATACAATATTTGCAGATAATTTTTCAGACCTATTTGGTTAATGGAGATTTTACAAATTTTTGGGATCAATTACTAATAACTTCTTGTTGTTGATGCAGTTAACCAAGCTTTCCAGTTTTGTTCAATAACAAGTGTAACATTATTGGATTGTTTCACCATAGCATGGATCATAACTTTGACTGGGATCTTTATTGGCACTCGATATTCACTGTGCCAGTTGTTGGTGCTGCTGTATGCATGGTCTTGGTTTAGTATTCCTGTTTGATGCATAGGTGGGCAGTGGAGGTCAATTTCTTTCCACTTTCAAATTTGGTTGGTTATTTGAAAAAGGTTATGAAATTCAACTTGATGGAAAAGAAGAAAAACTACACAGCCCCCGACCGGAATATTTGTTCGTTTATGTAAAACTGAAGTGAATCACTTACTAATCTTTTAGGTGGTTCAAGACCTCTTCTTGGAGATATAATTGTAATCATAGCAACACGTTGCATAGCAGTGAGCAATGTTGTTGAGGTTAGTTAATCCTTTTCTATATATGATCTCTCTGGTTTTTTAGCAAGACATCAGCAACTATTTAGGTGAGACATTAGTAAATTACAATATTCACTTGATTTGATTAGTTTTATGCATTGTTTGGTATTATCTGAAATTTTTGTCTCCTTTAGTCTGCTTTCTCTACTTAGAGTTTCCTAGATATTACAGGAGTTCCGTGCTAAGAGAAAGGATTGTATTGAACTTGTTTCCATGAGTGGTGTTTTTTGGATTTATGGTTTGTCTGAGATGTAGCCTTTTTCTTGCAAGATATATAAAAAGACAGAGCGGCTTTGGAATATAATTTTTATTTAACATTTCCGTTGGAATTTCTGTTTTCAGCAGAAATATTGTTTTCGCTTAACATTCACTTTTAGATCTTTATTAGAGCTAAAGAATCTCGAGTCGGTCAAGTGGTCTGCAGAAATTGTAAGTTACTGAACCTTGCATGATCATGCTATTGCCATTATTACCGGAGCTTACTTGTGTTAAAAAACAAATGCTAATAAAATGGATACAATGAATAACGACTTAGAAGCCTACCTAAGACATGGAATGCCAAAATTATATAGATTTCCCTTCTTTTTGAAAAATAAAAATAATAATAATAATAAATTCTGGGTCCTTGCTTTGAAGTGAATGGTTTTATTTATTTATAATTGTTTACTATCTTGTACTTCGGATATAACATTTGCTGGCTATATTCTCTCAGGCGTTTTAGCGTACATACTTGGTACTAATTTCATTTTTTGTAGTGTACTTTGCTTTCTAATGCTTCTTTCACATTAATACATGCCCTTTTGTGGATCACCATCTGGAACTCTATTACTATATTGATGGAGATATTTTAAGGATTGCTGGGACATGTGATATATTTTTTTGGCACAGCAAAAGATTTTCTGTATTTGTTTATTCCTGTCAGTCTCTTACTTCATTGATCCTTGCTAGATGACTTTTGTTTTACAGTGATTGCTTTATTGAGGTCTTTATGTATCTTTGATATCTTGACAGTTTTGCTACTAGTCCAACCACCAAAGATGACACATTACATTGTTCATGAGCACTATATTGATGTGGAGCCTCCAATCCTTAACAGAGTGAAGGTTAGATTGTCGTGCTACTAATACTGCAATTGTTATGAGTTCTAAGATAAAATATTATTGAAGCACATTTTTCATATTTTTTTTCTTACTTTGGGTTAAACTTTTTGGCAGAGACTATGATATATACTCATTTCCTTTTCTATCCATTGGAAATCTATAAGATATCACTTTATGGTACTTGCTCAATTTCACATAACCATTTCACATTTTCTTTTATGTTTATTATTATTCATTTTAATCGTTCAGGTATTTATCTACTGCATATTTGGGAATGTAGGGCTCTTTGTGTGTTATAAAGAAGCTCATGTGGTACTTTCAGAGGATAGAAGGCATTCAAGGAGAATGCTACAGCATTACAACATCAAGATGATTTAGAGACCATCCAAACACCATCCCTGTTTTATTTTTATTTTTTTCCTCATTTTAGTTTAGGCTTATTGTATTTAGGCACTTCGTTTGGTGTATTTAGTGGTGGAAGTTTAATTTAAAAGATATTTGGTGGTAATAATAGATTATTAATTGTATATAAATTGCATCATTTCAGTTTTTTAAAAAAATTTAGTGCTAAAATAATTAATTAGTGGATCTAATAAAAAAATATTTTATTAAATAACAATTGGTGTAGTATCATTTGTTTCAAAAAAGGTTTAACACTAAATTAAAAAGATAGTTTCTATGACAATTTAAATAAGTTAATCATGGTTAACTTTGGGTATGTTAGTGTCTGTTCAATGATGTAACAAATCACTTAGTGTCACTCAAATTGTAATAATAGGTTATTGTGACAAGCCATTATAAATGTTGTAGATCATACTGTATCAACTTTAAGTTGTAATTGAAATATTTTTGTGTCAAGACATTAGTTGTAACTGTAAATAATAGTGTCCAATATCAAATGTCAGAATTACATACAGTGACTATAATTATGTAACTAAATTTAGATGCTTGACTGTATTGTAGAATGCAATTAGTAATAATATACCATATATTGTGACAATTTTATGGCTTATATAGTGACATTTTTGTCTTAGCTAATGTGATCTAAACACCGACAATATGCCTTTGGTCACAAATGTGTACCCTTGCAGTTACAAACAATATTAGTTGACACTGATTCCTCATCACCGATTCCTCATTAGTGTCACATTTTTTGTGTCAACGTTGTTACGCACGATTGTTGTTACCATACATAAAATTGTGACAAAAAACAAGCATACAGTGGCAAAAATGCTACCTAAGTGTCAGGACCCGTCCAGAATTCCTTCCCCGGAACCCTAGGCAGCCCTGATCCCAGGGAAACCCTACCGAACCCTCCAATGGAAAATCCGGCAGAACCTCCCCTAAGGGATTTACTTACCACAAATTTACCTGCACTGAAAACACACTTCTAAAAACATCCCCTTATTCCTCCCACAACTACAAATTGTTTCCACAAATTTCAGCACTTCAATATAAAAAAATACAATAATCCAGTGCAAAATAAATACAACAAGAGTGAAAGAAATAGTACGACTGCAATAAAAGAAGAACAGGGTACTTCACGTAGTAAAACAGCGATGAAGATCAAGTCCGCTCCGGATGAACACCGACAACCTGGTACCTAGAGGAATGGAATTTAAGAGTGTGAGATGCTAATCATCTCAGTGAGTGACCCTATCTACTATACAATATAATACCACGGTAATAAGTAGATAAATAATAATAAATTGGAAATAATAATTTCTCTCAAAACCCTTACAATTCTCTCAGTTGGAAAAGTTCCCCTTTTAAAATCTTTTCACAAAACCCTTTATTCATATTCCCCGAAAACCATGACATCAAATAAATACCAGAAACAGTAATAATTATATTTTTAATTCCAATACAGTTTCCAAACATTTTATTTTTATAACACAGTTCTGAAAATCATTTGATGCACCCACTATATACCAGTGGCGCCAACAGTACCCAGCGTCCCAAGGTACCGCCAGACAGGAGGTTATAGAGAAAAATCCGCATACGGTCGCGTGGCGTCCCACTGCGCCGCTGCTAACCTGATGTCCTGGCCAAAGGGGGGTGGCCACCCTCTCCGATGGCATCCACAGAACACCCTCATAATATCACCTGCGCGCTACTCACACCCACCTGCGCGCTAATCATATCCGTGTGCACAATATCCATATCACATATATCATATCACAATAATCAGAACACCAGTACGTGCACGGTGCATCTAAAAATCATAAAATTCACAATTTAAATTATAAAATAAATTTCACATTTTTCATAAGCATAGCGGGAATAATCCATCCGCTTGAACCGGAAAATTCTCCACAATTTCTTTATAACCAATACCATAAATTCCATGATTTTCAAATCCACCAACTCCCAAATCCATCAATTCAAATATCCACATTTTTTTCCAAGCATAAATAATTTCTCGAAATATCATAATCAAATCTCATAATATTCCATGGGCATATTTTATAAAAATTGAAATCACCAACATAACCAAATATTTTCCTTGAAATATTTGAAAATCAAATCGTGCCCAATTTACCATTAAAACCACACCAATTTCAAAATCCTCAAAACCATAAAATAATTTCACATGGCATAAATTTGTAAAATGCACATTTTCTTAAATCCAATAAATTCATAAATAATTCCACAATAAATCCAATAAATATTTGGCACATAGAAATTAAATTCCAAATATTTAAATCACACATAATATATTCACCAATTAAATTCCCCAAAATAAATTTGAAGGTGGATCACTCACCTTATGCACGTATCTCAATCAAGATCCTCCGTAGGATCGGCTCCGCTACTCGTACGTGCACCGAATCGAAGCTCGAGTGATGCTAATCACAGATCCGGTCTTAATTTCCAATGATCGTACCCGACGGGGTCGGAATTTCGTCGGGAAGCTTTTCGGGTTTCAGCTCCGCAATTCTCCCAAACCGTTGGACTGGAGCTGGCCGAAAAACTGGGTACTCGCCGGAACAGTATTTTTCGGCGAGCCGCCGCGGTCACCGGCAACCGTCGCGGGCGGCGGCGCGTGCGGTGGCCGTTGGTCGTGAAATTTTGCAGACTTGTAGATCGTGAGGAGAGCAACCCAACGGGACCGGCGGTGAGCAAAACGGAGGTCGGACGGTGGAGAAATCACCGTTTGAAGATTCCCGACCCCTCGCCGGAAAAAGCTCCGATCCCGGCGCGTCGGTGGTCCGATGGCCTTGATTTTTGGTGGGTCGGCCGGACTTGAGGAGAGGATGATGGGTGTACAGCGCGTGTGACAGGAAAATGGCCGAAAAAGGGTCGATTTGCGGTGGCCGGCGGTGGAGGGGAGAAACTCGCCGCCGAACTTCGGAGCTCCGATCCGGGCGCGTCCAGCGGCCGTTCACCGTGAAATTTGGACGTTTTGCCGAAAATGAGGAGGGCAATCTGGCTGGCCGGCGCGTCTACAGTAACTCGGCCGGAACAGTGCAAATATTCTGGTGGCCGGCGGTCCTCTCTCTCTCTCTTTCTCTCTCTTCCCCGAGAGTTTTACCAAATAAAAACCCTTGTGTGACACTGTTCATACCACGTGGACCAATCAGAAGCTGACACGTGGCATTTCACTGTTCACCAATCCAAAAACATTAAAATAATACGGTATCCGGTAAACTTCAAACGTCCATAACTTTTTAACCGGATGTCCGTTTTGAACGTGCCGCTAGTCTGTGAACGCGTATCGACGAGCACTTCACAACCAAACACGAGTCAAAGCTCAATTCCCCATAAACAAAAAGTCAACTCCAACACCCCCTGGACAGTTTGGACTGCAACTTGTTTCGTCCATAACTTTCAAACCGTAGCTCCGTTTTCGACGTGCTACCAGTCTACGAACTCGGGGCATCGTGCACTTCGCCACGGTACCTTGGTCAACTCAAAATTCCCACCGAGTCAGAAAGTCAACTTTTGACCCCTTCGGTCAACAGTCAACGGTCAACCTCGGTCAACGTGCACGGATTCCGGTGCGATTCGGGACGGGGTGTTACAATGATACCTTATCATCTTTGATTCCATTACCATAATTTTTGGCTTCCTTGTATAGTAAGTTTAGACTGTTACTCTTCTTGTATATGTGGTACAATTGTGCAGACATACCTCGGTCAACGTGCACGTATTCCGGTGCGATTCGGGACGGGGTGTTACATAAGTGTTGTCCCTTTTTTTGTAGTGATATTACTCTCCATAGGTAATTTGTTAAGGATATAGACTAAACAAAGTAGTGTAAATATAAAATAGCAATGTCACAATTATATTCATCTCCTTATAAATTTCAATTTTGTATTTGTAAGACTTTATCTTAAGCCATGTACTAGAATTTGCTGAATAGATGTATTTTTAAAGTTTTTTTAGCAACCTGGACCTCAACTTAGGGCTCATCTTTATCCCAATCTTCACTGTTTGATTAAATTTCGAAGGATCTAGTGGGACTTCTTTAATCTATTCCATTTCGTCTTCTTGGACCTTTACGATAAGGATCCCAAGTTTCTTTACTTGCTGTTTGTCACCATAAGCATTTCTTTCATGGCTTCAATGTAATGACCATCATGGAAGAAAATACTATAACATGTTAATTGTCAAAGGCATTACTACTCTACCAACAACCTAGCTAGACTCGCCATTGAGTGCAACCAAGTTGGTCTTGATCTTCTCAATCTTGCTATCATGGAACTTCATTTTCTTGAGTATGAAGAGAAATAGGGAATCTGGTGACCTTCCATTATTCATAAAAACTCTTTTCACAAAACAGTCGATGATAGAAAGTTCCATCACTAGGGGATCATCATGTGGCATGTGAGGGCCCTTGGCATCTTGATCGATGAAAGTTATATCTGGTATGTTCTTCAATCTTTCCCCTACTATTCTTATCAAAGCTACTTCGGCCAGCTTAGCATGGCATTTTCTTGCTACCATCATCTCTTCTCTGTTGGCTGATCTCTCATGGATTTATGAATTATCAGTTGTCCGATACTATTGTTCTCATTGTCATTCCTCCTACTTAGATGACAAAATTCATTCTTCTCCAGCTTTTCATTCCTCCTGTAATTTTGGGATTTCTTTTCCTTAGGTATGAATTGTTTGAGGTATCTTGTCTTAATCAAGTATTTAATTTCCCAATTTATCTGCTGACAATTCTTAGTATGATGCCTATAATCGTTATGAAAAACATAGTACTTCGTGTCTGTCCCTCAACCTTGGATCCGTGTACATTTTCCTCAGCCATTTCACATATTCCTTATCTTTGAGATATTGTACCATGTTGTCCACAAAAATGTTAAACAAGTAATATTTGAAAGGGTCAATGATCTCCTCATCACCATTGTGAAAGATATTAAGATAAGCGATTGGCTGAAGTTGACTTTGAGGGGGAGGTTCCATCTGCAGTCGATAGAGCTAATATTGATGTTGAGACTGACAATATTAAATTTGATTAATCCAACGCTAATCGTATTGTAGCTATGGCTTTGTCATTCTCGTTCTTTTTTCTCTTGGTGCCAAACTAACCAGATCAATTGCCTTCGTATCCCTTTGGTTTTCCTTAAGCCTTTCCTTCTTAACCTCGTACTTATTCTCTTCTAATTTGATATATGGATTGGTTCTTTCCAAGACCCCAATCATCATAGTTAAAGTCTTCATCATGAATGAATCATACAATGGTGATTCCTGCGTAAATCCTTTTCTAAAGGCTTCTATTGCAACTACCTCATTGCATCTAAGAATATTGATCTTTTCTCTGTTGAAACTTTGTGCGAAACTTTTCAAACTTTCTCCCTTTTTCTGCTTGATATGAAATAGAGAGTTAGCCACTTTCTAAGACCTAATATTTGATGCAAATTGGGCTTTAAACTCCTTAACTAATTCTTCAAAAAAGTTAATCGAACTTGCTTCCAACCCATAAAACCATGTCAAGGCGAGGACCCTTAAGATTAGTAGAGAGCATCTTGCACATTATGGCATCTCATTTTTTCTCAAGGATACCGAGTTGCAACATTATATTGTACTATTGCTAGACATGCTCCTTAGGATCAAACAGTTCATCAAATTGTTCAAATTTTAGAGCCACAAATTGAGATGGCAACGACTATGCATGTTGTGAAAGGTCTCTGAACCAATTTTAAAAGCCATGCATCATTGGTCTAACCTCTTCATTCCTCAATCTATTTATTTCTTATTGAATTAATTCCTTCAAATTCCTCCATCGGCCTGTAATCATTTTTGCCTTGCTACTCAATGCATTTTGCCTTGTTCTAGGATTCCTTTAAACTTAGGATGTTTTTTCTCTTTTATTAGTTACCAAGCCTCATTCAAGTCTGGATGGTTGTTCTTTAGGTCAGAAAAGGCTGCTTGAGGGTGCTTCCACCAATTGTGATCTTTAGACAATGGAGGTACCAAATTAAGATTCAAATCTAGTCCTAAAGGAATTCGATCAACTAAGGTTTGATGTTGAACATGGTCTTGATCAATTTATGGGAAGAGCAGTCTAATAAGTTCCTAATTTACTCAATTGATCTATTGGTTGCTGGTGATCACTAAATTCAGCTCTTCTCGTATATTTGCACATACAATTTGTAAGGTTGAGAGCTATTGTTCCAACATTGTTGCTAGGGTTCCCTCGTTGATGTTATCTGGAGTTGACAATAGGAAAATTATGGATTGTACTTTTGAACCTTTTTTTGGGTTATTGTTCGTCTCAAGTACTAATCATAGAAAAGAGATTATGAAGAGTACCCTTATTCAACACGTAAAACTGCAAAAGTATATTTTTACACCTTGTTTGTATGACAATACCAATTATGATTCCTATGAAATAAAACTCACCTAAAGGTCACTAGGGTATTGATGTGGTGTGAAATGGAATAAAGCTGCACCACATTACTTAAGGATGTCACCACAATTAACATCACTATGGTCGGGCACAAGTGAAAGTACTTGTTGGTGTTATCTGAAGTTGACAATAGGAAAATTATGCATTGTACTGTTGAACCTTTTTTTTTTTTTTTGGGTTATTGTTCGTCTGAAGTACTAATCATAAAAAAGAGGTTATGAAGAGTACCCTTATCCGACATGTAAACTGCTGAAGCATAATTTTACACCTTGTTTGTATGACAATACCAATTACGATTCCTACAAATTAAAACCCACCTAAAGGTCACTAGGGTATCAATGTGGTGTGAAATGGAATAAAGATGGACCAAGCTACTTATGGACATCACCACAATTAAAATCACTATGGTTGAGCACAAGTGAAAGTAGCTGGAACCCACCATACCTTATTTGCTTTAGGACTGGTGAAAGATACTTCAATACTTAAGCGAAATAATGTTTCGGATACTTATAGTTGATTCCAAATCTAAAGAGAAAGTAATATGTAAAAGAATTTACCTATTTGCTGAATTCTCACTTTTTATATAGGCATTGGGATTCCGGGTCCTCAAGAAATCTAGCACATCAAACCTTAATAAGCTTTGACCATAGAGCCTTAAATTTAGGAGAGTTACCTTATTTCCCAAATCCTGATTTACTTTTCACAAGCTGATTTCAGCAACATAAATTCCATAAGAAAGGTTCATGCACTTTCCTTAATTATGACATGTAGCATATTTTCTCTACTTTAGACTAATAGAAGTTTATTCTAGCCGATTCGAACAAATCAAAATAGGTCAAAAATATAAGCTGATTCAAGCTAGTCTTAAGCTTGAAGAGGCTCGACCAAACTAAGTCAAGGCACTTCTTACGGAGCTTCATATTAGTCCAACCTAAGTATATTCAAGACTAAAATATAAGAACCTTAAGCAAGACTACCTTTTGTCACTTGACCCAAGGCTAGGACTTTTATCCTCAGGACAAAAGTGACCCACAGAATAAGAATCCATCTAGTGTAGGAGGCTTTGGTTTGAATTAAAATTTTTCCATCCAACTTTGCATCCTTGTCCTTTTTTCCTCAATACCAAACAATCACAACATCTTACATCCCTCCACTTTTAATTCCTCTTTTTCAATCATTCCAGTTTTACATGATACCAAACATAACCTAATACCATAACTTGATTTGAACCATGTTGGGCTACTATATTGTAGTCTTCTTGTCATCCTAACTGTCCACTAAGGGCTTATTCCCCATGTTGGTAGTTCAATCTAATTGCATGTCTTTCTTTTGAGAAAATCAAGTGTAACTGTTGTACTTAATAAAGAAATTCTTAAGCACACATTGTGTATATATATAAACATATATATAAAATTTTGATTCAATCAGGATATATTGATTTTATAAAATTAAGATACAATATATAAAAGTCAGGCTGAAGTGAAAATGAACAAATCACTTTTGACTCATTTTGTGGTCAACTAAGAACGAGCGATCTAAATTGGCCAAATGAAACTAACATATTCTTGAACCCAACCTGAAAGAAACAAACAATCACAAATGGTGAACCAAACACAATCGAATCTTACTATATTTATTTTGTTTTGTCAATTTTTTTTAAATTCTTTATTTAATAGTTTTGGTTAAAATTTTAAAATGTAAAATATTTTTTTTCTCATATTAAAGAAAAGTAATAAATGCCAAAAAATATGAGCCATCCATGTCATCTCCATTCAATCTAAATACAACAATTAACCTTACCCACTAATCTTTAAATTTCACAACTTAAGGTGTAACACATTGCCTCCACTGGTAGACCTGTCACTCTTTTACGATCAAAACTTCTCAAAAGGTTACCAATCATTGGATTACTCTTCCTTGAGTATGCTTAACTTGGAATTTTTTTTGAACCCTATAGCCAACCGCTTTGAAAATGCACGATGGTATAAGAATGACTATCATTATATTTGAATCATCCCCTGATTCACATCCTGATGATGTGGGATTTGTGACATTAAGTAAGTAGTTCACACCATGGAGATGTGGGTTAGGGACACCAAGTAATATGTCAATGCCTTGAACATGCTTGCATTAGTTATCACAATCCATCCTCTTAGAGCTCAGCATCCTCACTGGCATATTTCCAACCGAGTATAGACTCTGATACCCTTTGTAACACGCATTGCCTCCAATAACAAATCTGTCACTCTCTATCGATATTGATTTCAAATTATAAATTCAGTATGAGGTTTTTTATTTAGACCTTCCCAATAGATCATCCATTTTTAGATTACTCTCATCTGAGCATTCTTAAATTCGGAATTCTTTTAAACCCTAAAACTAACCGCTCTGAAAGGACCTCGATGTTATGATAATAATTATCAGTATACTTAAATCATCCCATAATCCACACCCGAGTAATCTGATATTAGATATTAGGTAGTCTGTCAGTTCTCTCCACTCACTCACACTAATTGTTACATAAGGGTATTCTCAACCCTATTGCATATAAGAATTCTCTTATCAAATATTTGCTGACTTTATTATATTTGAAATTTTTATATGCTAATTGTTAAGGATTGCTACATCTCGTTTAATATTTTAGATTTAAATATTAAATCTTAATTATCATTTTATACTTTGCCACTAAGTATCTTTAATTTAATTAAATAAGGAATACCTCATAAGAGATTTATATATATAATTATTTTTGTTTCAAAATATTCTCGTATTATAAAATACAAAGACACATCTATCTTTTTAACGATATGTGTTACAAAATAATGTACGTCCTCAAAAGGATAGGTGTGCATTTGTAAGTTAAAAACTTGCATATATCTACACCCTAGATAAGATATATGCACACACATAGAAACTCTTCCATTAAAATCTTTCTTATTAAATTTTGAATTACTTTAATAATACATATATAATTAATTTTCTGATAACCTAATTAATAAAGTTAAGGAATATTGGTACATGTTGTGCCTTCAAATTTTATCAAAATTGATATTTTACACCCTAAACAATTTTTTTTTCTATATTTTGCACCCTAAACTCATACCATTCTTGCACCGTTCCGTCCATCTATTAAAAAACCAAATAGAATGGGTCATCTGATGCGCACAGGATGCTCAGATAAGGATATGTAAAGTCATTTCACATTTATCTAGAAAAAATAATGATTATGATAGAAACCAGAACTCTGGAACTTCTGGTCCATCCATTGTCAACGAGATTACGGAGAAAAATGTAGCAAACGCCATTGGAACGATTGCCCATTCCAGGAGGACCCCTGCCCCATCCATTTTCATCCCCAACTAAAAATCCCTCAAAGAAAACGTCCCACATAAAAACCTAAGTCCGTTCTGCAATGGATCACTGAGGCCGAATGCCACTGCTGCAAAACTCGATGAACCCGAAATAGGATTAGATTGAAAAGACCCAACCTAAAAAGAAGTGATCGAAATCGATTCGAAAGAACAGCTGCACGATCTGCTAGATGGAATAAGCCAATTTTTGCACATCCCTTGCTTCATTCACAGAAGGCATCGCAAATCTGATCTAGAAGCACCATATCGGTTCCTCCATGCCTAGCATATCAACACAGATCCCTCTTCCCAGTTTTCCCACACTAATTGTATATATTATCTTCCATTAATTTGGGGTTTAAAACTTGTATTTAAGAAAAGGTTAATTGATTCAATCATATTTCATTTACAATTATGTTGGTTATATTAGATGAACACAAGAAATTCCTTGCTAATATGGTTTGGGTGCACGAAGAGAGCTTCCTATGCTTTCTTTCTTTCATTCTTTCTTTTCTTTTTCTTTTTTTTTTTTCTTTTTTTTTATTATTATTTTTTTTAATAGATGAAAATGAAAAAGCACGTATTTAGCTTTGAATAAGCATTATGTGCATGTCACTTAACGCTTTCATCATGATTTTTTATTACAGAGACGAACGATGTAAAATTTATGCGAGCTTGATATGTAAAAATACCGAAAAAAAGAAAAAATATTTAAAATGCAAAATGTTGCCTACTAAAATTCAAAATGCAACCACGTGAAATCCTCTAAAGTAAATAACAAAACTTAATGCTAAGAGACTTTTCTTACACGACCCACTCCATATGAATGATGTGTCATCAATTACACAATCAACATTTATAACATGATAAGATATACACTACCGGTACTAGTACTGCTACACCTCTGAAAGCTATGCCTACTCATAATTAAGGAGAGTTCTTTATGAGACAAATTAGGAAGAAAGAAATTGCGCCGACTTTGTTTTCTCCAACAAAGGTCTGATTTTGAGTAATCCCCACTATCAATTATATATAAAAGAAATAAAAGATTAGAAAAATAAAATAAAGCAACCATCTTGATTGGTTGCTATTTTGATAAGGTATAAATATTATTAAGTTTTAGAAAATAAATGATTGTCAGATTGATTAGTTAGAACGCACATACTATACAATTTAATTAGGTCCATAAAGCAAATAATATGCACCAAAACCAAAAATGGTAAGAAAATAGATATCTTCAAAAACAGTTTAGTGATAAAACTATTATTTCTGCCAATTTGATTAGCCACATATACAACATCATTTTACATAATTGGTTTCTTTGTTTTGGATTTTTTTTTTTTTTTGGGGCATACGTATATTTTTATTTTGTTGCAAATTTTCACTATATACACATAGTTTTTTGCGCTTTATTTCTATTTCATTCAAAACGATCTTATCAATCTTGGAATAGCAATACTTTGACATGAGCCCTGTTGGTCCTTTTTTAGTAGTCAAACTATTAATTGTTATTTTATATATTTGATTTAATAAAATGACACTTTTAATTTTTTTATTTATTTATATGTGAATGATCCATTCATCTTAAATTTATTTTCAAATAGCAATCAATTATAAGTGGACATATCATGAAAATTAAAAAATGGGTAGCAATGCTGTATCTCTAACTAACTCCCTCGGACAAATTAATGCCCCCATCTTTTAATATCTTAAAAACTAAAAAAATAAATAAATAAATAAATAACAAAACTTTCTACTTAAATTACTCGTAAAGCAAATTTTATTTATACCTTTTCAATTTTGTTATTATATTATTTAAATATTACATTTTGAAAATTTATTATCAATCTTTTTCAAAAATTAAAATTTTTTATTTTATGATTGAGTAAAATTGTAAAAAAAATAATTTTAACCTTTAATAATTAAAATTAATTTGTAAAAACAATAAAAATTGACATATTAATCTCTTTTAATAATTATAGAAAATTCAGAAAAGATAAATAATAATTTTTATATAAGTGAAATAATAGCAAAATTAAAAATTTGTGAATTAAATTTTCTATATATATGTAGAGTCAGGCCATTTCGTTCCATCCAAAACCACAAGAGAAAGATTGATCAAGGAAAGGCGAAAGAATGAGTGTTAAACTGGTGAGGAATCAATCTCTTAATAAATGGCCAACTTTTTCTCTGCAGCCAAGCATCATATCAACAATCCCATCTCCCAAGTTCTTGATGTCCTCCACTCTTCACTGTAACACCAGGTATACTACTGACACCTGTACTTTCTTTATCCTGATCAAGTCTCTCTTAATTGTTTTCTTTTCTTTTTTTTTCTAATCTATGCTATGTGTGTATGTGTGTATATATATATATATATATAATCTTTCTAAATCATTGTTGTCTGTTTGATAGATACAAATATAAAAAGCTATTATCAATAATAATTTTTAAAATTTATTATTGATAATAATTTTTATTTTTAACTGTATATGTAAATTTTTATAATGTGAATATTTACACATTATATAATTATGTTAAAAAAAAATATCAATCCCACATCATAAGGGGCACACCATTAGTCTTTGATTGATAACAGATTAAATATTCCACTCTATTTTAGTTTAATGTCGACAAAAATTTGACACTAAAATTTGATGGCACTTCTCTTATAGTGTAACACGGTTGAAGAGCTCTCTCTCTCTCTCTCTCTCTCTCTATATATATATATATATATGTATATTATTTTTGTATTGAAATCTATATATAAAAGAAATCTATGTTATTATATCTAAATAAAATCGATTTTTTTTTTTGGTACTTTACTACATAATGAATTTTTTACACCGACAAATGTTAAAACTTCAAACTTCAATGAATTCCAGCTAAGTTTTTAGATTTAAATTTAAAAAATAAAAAGAAAATTATCAATGCATCAAATGACTAAGCGTTCTTCCTGGTTCATTTTTATTTTTTTATTTTTTATTTTTATCAACGTTACAGTTGGGAAAGGGATTTCAACTAGACTAAAATTTGAACCTAGGATTTGGATGTATTTTAAATCACTACGCTAAGTCTATGAATACATTCTCCGTATGTTGTTCATGATGGCGGCAATGCACATAAGAAAAACTCACGTATTTTTCTCTTTTTGCATAGATATATAATTGGAGCTGATTAATTAACCAAGTATGTTGCTAATTAACTTGGTTGAATATTATGTTTTATAGGGAAGCAGAAAGACTTTAAGAAACATTAGCCCTCAAGGTTTGAAGAGAAATGATCTTGTAGCTCCAGCTCCACCAAAAGAAAATTTCGGTGAAATTTTCAAGTCCATGGAAGATTGGGCTAGGGACAATATTTTACCATTGTTGAAACCAGCCAAAGAATGTTGGCAACCTCAAGATTTCCTTCCAGACGCTTCATCAGATGGCTTCCATGACCAACTTAGACAACTTCAAGAAAGAGCTAAGGAAATACCCATTCGTGGTCCTTGTTGGGAATATCGTCACTGAAGAAGCACTTCCGAGCTACCATTCGAGTATAAACGGAACGGAAATCTTCCATGACAAGGCCGGGGTTGATGACACTCCCTGGTCTATTTGGGCAAGAGGGTGGAGTGCTGAAGAAAACAGGCATGGTGATCTTCTTAACAAGTATCTTTATCTCTCTGGTCGAGTTGATATGAAGCAAGTTGAGACTACCATTCAATATCTTATTGCTGCTGGAATGGTAAGTACTAGAGTTTATATACCTATTTGTCACTTGCTTAAAGCATAACAATTAAATTATTTTCATATTTCATGCGCTAATTAGCTGATACTATGATCCATCGATACAAACATATATATGTATATAGATATATAATTTGAATCAAACTCAAGATATTCTGACTCTATTAACATCTTGACACATGACTATCTATAAACAATGAAATGTATAATTCTGATTATGCACTTTACTACATGGGAATAGGGTGTATATTAATGAATAAAATCATGACATCCTGATGTGCAAATGGCTATATATTGTGAACATGACTATATGTACATACTTATAATCCTAATTGCGTTATTTAACTTGATTGCAATAAAATATGGATGAGTTAATTATATGTCATCTCTTTTCACCGAGAGATTGGCTATATGGACTTTTTCCGCCAAGAGATTGAATGTAATCAATTTATATATATTTTATTAAAATGAGGATACTGCCAAAATTCTTTAGTTAGGAAACTCTATTAAATTAGGAATTATTAAATAGTAAGCGCTAAGGCTGTCACATTTCATTTTAAATTTCTAAATTTAAAATTAAATAATAACTGATAGTGCAACCTGGTAATAAGTATTTGTCAATTAAGCATTTGGTTTTAATTGAATCAGGACTCCCTGTTAAGAGGCGGACTTTCATAATGTGATAATATATATACATATATATATATATATATAGGGGTTGTTTGCATTTTTAATCATTCAAATACAGGGCACTTGATAATTTTATCTCTTTTTTTTTTTTTTTTTTTTTTGGCAATTCTTTCATAGCTAACGAGCAAAGGAGATCATGATACTTTTATATAATATGATAATTTGTGTATATATATATATATATATACGTATATGTATATTGTTATATTAGGAAAATATTTTCCTAGGCGATGTAGCACATATGGTATGCTCCAAGATACTGCATCTCAAAACATGTTACCGGATGTGATCGAACGACATATCCTAAACTTCGCTGCTCAGGAAAATGAAATTGTATTATATTATATATAATTGCTAAGTTTTCAAATTTGTGTACTCTATATATAGGATTTGGGCATGGCAAATAATCCATACCTATAACCATTTACACATCCTTCCAAGAAAGGGAAACGGCTATAATTCATGGGAATACAGCTAGGCTGGCCAAGCAGCATGGAGATGCAAATCTTGCCCAAATATGTGGGATTATTGCTGCGAACGAGAAGCGCCATGAAAGTGCTTATACCAAAATGGCTGGGAAGTTTTTTGAGCTAGATCCGAATGGGATGTTCATAGCCTTAGCATACATGATGAGGGAGGAGAATCGAGATGCCTTCTCATTTAATGTATGATGGGTTTGATGATCATCTTTACAAGCATTTAACCCAAGTTGTGACACGTATAGGGGTGTTTAATTTGTTCGAACGCAAAGCCATGTTGGAGCATTTGATGAGTAAATGGAAAGTTGAGAAGCTCACTGGGCTTTCTAGTGTGATAGAATATTAGATAATGATCTCCAACCGGGTTAGGTGTAGCTTTGTATTATCCTATTAGCTGTACTATTTATCTTTATCCATAGTGATATATTAACTCACGAGAGTTTGTATCTATCTGGTAACTTGTATAGGCTTTAGATAAGTCTCCCATCTTTTGTATATATTTCTGGACCTTGCACATGAAATACAAGTCAATTAACTTCGGTTATTTCATTTATTTTTAATATTTTACATGGTATCAGAGCCTTTTTATAGCTCCAACGAGTTATTTCTTTTGATCCAATGGCCAATAACTCGTCTTCCATTATGTCCTATGCTATCATTCCTGCTCGTGCTATTCCCACTTTTACAAATGATAGCCTCCCAACTTATAACTTTCCTTTTCATTTGGAACAATATAATTATCTTATTTGGAGATCACAGATGCTACCTGCCATCATTGGAGGTAACATGGAATCGTTCATTGATGGCAGCTTGCTTCCTCCACCAAGTACTCTTATGGTCTCTTCCACTAGCGGTGGACAAGTTGTGCAGACTCCGGCACCAAATCCTGACTTTTACAAATGGAGAAGACTAGACCAAGCTCTTCTTGGATGGATACTATCTTCCATCTCGCCAGAAATTCACACACAGCTAACTAAGGCTTCAACAACACAAATGTCATTAACATCTCATCAACTTTGGTGTTCCATTGAATATCTCTTTAGCAACCAATCACGAGCAAAAATAATGCAATTGAAAGTCCAATTTCAAACAACAAAGAAGGAATCAATGTCCATGACAGAATACTTCACTAAACTAAAAGGCATAGCAGACTCGTTAATTATGGCTGATTTTCATGTTTCTGATGAGGATTTTATTATATAGTTGTTAGCAGGATTGCCATTGGAGTATGATGCAATTGTAACAAATATTAACTCCAGCTGTATGCCTCTTGATATTGAAGAGGTTCAGTCTCTCTTGTTGAATCAGGAAGTGCACATCCTTCAAGCCAATTCTTCTGAGATTATGTAAGCTCGGATTGCTGATAGACAGGGAAGAAAATTTGTTTCTGGCTGAAACATTAATTCTGGGCGAGCTATAGATACTACCCATGGCTTTGATTATAATACAAACAGTGGGTCTTCAAGTATGAGAGGTAATAATCCTACACGTGGTCGCGGTAGAGGACGTGGAAGAGGGGGTCAATATAATAATAATAACAGAATTTTTTGTCAAATATACAAACTCCCAGGACATGGTGCAGATAGATGTTGGCATCGGTATGATGAAAGCTTTACTGCCCAAAATAATAACAGGGCTTTCTATGCCTCTCCTGATGTGGTGGCTAATCTTGAATGGCTAATGGACAGTGGTGCAACTAATCACATTACTTCTGATCCTTTAAATATCACCAAAAAAAGTGATTATCTTGGAGATGACACACTTGTTGTTGGTAATGGTCAAGGTTTTCAGATTAAACATACTGGTTGTTCAAGTTTTAATACTCATTCTGGTTTACTTAATTTACAAGAAATATTGCATGTTCCCCATATTACTCAAAATTTGTTGAGTATTTCCCATCCAACTAAAGATAATAATGTTATTGTGGAGTTTAACTCTAAGTTTGTTTTTGTATAGGACAAGAATTCAAAGAAGGTATTGCTTCAAGGAAGGATTAAAGATGGACTCTATCAAGTGTTGCTGCCCAAAATTTCTAATAATTTTTCTAGGACTTCCAGTTTGTTTCTAGCATCTTTACATAATAATCCTGAACATTTTTATTCTTTTCATACTAAGTTTCCTATTTCTCAGTTGTGGCATTATAGACTTGGTCATCCATCATCTCTAATAATGAATAAAGTTGCTTCACCGTACAATAATTCTTTTTTTGTTAGTTCTTCTTATGATTCTTTTTGTACCTTCTGTCAATTAGACAAAAATAAAAGGCTTTTTGCCCCTTCCTCGCATATTGTTAGTCATATTCCACTAGAATTAGTTTTTTTTCTGATGTGTGGGGCCCAACACCTGTTGAATCATTTGAAGGATATAGATATTATATTTTATTTGAAGATAATTTTACATGTTTTTCTTGGATTTATCCTATGAAATAAAAATCTAAAGTAACCAATATGTTCTTTTATTTCAAAAAAAATGGTAGAAAGTTTGACTAATAAAAAAATTAAAGTGTTCCAAGCTGACTGGGGAGGAGAGTATCGTCCTCTTAAAAATGTTTTACACAATTTCGGAATACTTTTTCAATATCCATGCCCTCACACTCATAACCAAAATGGCAAAATAGAACGTAAGCATTGTCATATTACTGAAACTGCTTTAATTTTGCTTGCTCAAAGTTCCATGCCTTTTTCTCATTGGTGGGATGCTTGTTCAACTGCCACATTTTTAATAAATAGACTCCCTACTAAAGTCTTCAATTTTCAATCCCCTTTTCAAAAATTATTTCATAAAAAATTTGATTTTTCCTTTCTCAAGAGTTTTGGTTGAGTTTTTTCCCTGCTTAAGATCTTATCGCTCAAGAAAAATTTTTTTCCATTCTGAACGATATGTTTTTATTGGTTATAGTTCTTCTCATAAAGGATACAGGTGCTTGAGTTTAGTTTCTGGCAAAATATATATATCCTCCAACTTCATTTTTAATGAGTATGTATGTCCTTTTTTTCAAAAAGCTGGGACCCATAACCAAAAATCCTCTCCTACTTCTTCTGTCTCTCCTTTTTCTATTTTACCTTTTAACAATTCTATGTAGGACAACACGTTTGGGGCATGAACACGTGAGGAACCTTCTTCAGTCATGCCAACTTTACCATCTTCTAATCAGTCCCATCCAAAAACAAATAAAGAAATAGGCTCCATGCCTAACATTTCTTCCTTGCATCATACCTCCTCACCTAACCCATCCTTTTCACCACCTACCACAACCTCCTTTTTAGGTGACCCCCAAGCCTCCATTTCACGTGCTATTAGAATTCTACAAATAGTCTCTCCCCACCTACTCCCATTCATACCTCCCCACCCACTCCCACTCATATCAACTTTCATCATTCCACTCCATTATCGGGTCATCCTATCAATTCCTTGCAACCTACCCATTCAATGGTCACCCGTGGTAAGGCAGGCATCTTCAAACCAAAAAATTATTCAGCAACTCTTCAACCTGCCTCATCAGCTGTTGAGCCACCATATGTTGAGTTTGCCTTTTTATGTCCTCAATGGAAGCATGCAATGGAACTTGAGTTTAAGGCTTTACAAGACAACCGAACCTGGATTCTAATGCCCCCTCACCCTACTCAGAGGTTAGTTGGTAATAAATGGGTCTTTAAACTAAAATGCAATCCTGGTGAAACGATCCTTCATCATAAAGCCCATTTAATGGCCAAAGGGTTTCATCAAAAGCTGGGTCTTGATTTTTCTGAGACCTATAGTCCTATTATTAAACCTTCCACTATCCATGTTATTCTCTCCATTGTTGTTTCCCATGATCGGCCAATATGTCAACTTGACGTTAATAATGCCTTCTTGAACGGCGTTTTAACAAAGGATGTCTACATGCCACAACCCATTGGATTCATTAATCCTGCTCACCCTCTTGCTGTCTGCAAACTTCAACGGTCTCTTTATGGTCTTCGCCAAGCTCTGCGTGCTTGGTATGATCGGTTAAAACATACTTTGACTACTTGGGGTTTCCACAATTCCAAGCTGGATTCTTCCCTTTTCTTTATCCATAACACTTTGTGTGTGGTCTAGGTACTTGTCTACGTTGATAACATCCTTGTTATTGGTAATAATATTTTACCTCTTAATAAGTTCATCAAAAAGTTGCATGACACCTACTCTTTTAAGGATCTCGATCCTTTGAATTTCCTTCTTGGTATCCAAGTCTATTGGAGCAAGCATGGTTTACATCTTTCCCAACATAGTTACATCAATGATTTGCTTAGTCAGGTCCAGATGATGAATTGTAAGGTTAGTCCATCCCCTACTAGTACTTCTACTCAATTGGCTACCTCAATTGGTACTGCTTTTTCTGATTTTTTTTAATATCAGAGTACAATTGGTTCCTTACAATATCTTATCGTTACAAGGCCTGAAATCTCCTTCATTGTTAACAAACTTAGCCAATTCATGCATGCTCCTATGGATGTCCACTGGTCTGCTTGTAAGAGAATCCTCAGGTATCTACAAGGCACGAAACATATGGGATTATGGATTCGACCCTCTGCTAGTCTTTCTCTCACCGGATTTGCTGATGTCGATTGGGCATCCAATCTTGATTATCACAAATCAACTAATGGCTATTGTATCTTTCTTGGCACTACACTTATCTCTTGGTCTTCCTGAAAGCAGAATGCCATCGCTCGCTCCAGCACATAATTAAAGTACCGCGCTCTTGCTCATGCTGCAGCTGAAATTTCATGGCTCCAACAATTATTGAAGGAGTTACAAATATGATCCTCCGCTACCCCTGTTCTTTGGTGCAACAATATGGGCACTGGGTCCTTAGCTGCTAATCTCGTATTCCATAGTCGCACGAAGCATATTGAAATAGATGTCCATTTCGTTTGAGATCAAGTAAAATGGTAGCAATTGGATGTGCGTTATATTCCTATTTTTGAGCAAATTGCTGACATCTTCACTAAGGCCCTATCCACTGCTCGATTCAGCCTTCTTCGAGACAAGCTCAATGTTGTCTCTCCCCCATTTTGCTTGAAGGGGGATGATAGAATATTAGATAATGATGTCCAATCGGGTTAGGTGTAGCTGTATATTATCCTATTAGCTGTACTAGTTATCTTTATCTACAATGATATATTAGCTCACGAGAGTTTGTATCTATCTGATAACTTGTATAGGCTTTAGATAAGTCTCCCATCTTTTGTATATATTTTTGTACCTTGCACATGAAATACAAGTCAATTACCTTCGATTATTTCATTTATTTTTAATATTTTACACAGTGAAGGGCGAGAAGCTCAATATTATGTTTGTGGGTTAGTTCAAAGGATTACGAAGCTGGAAGAAATAACCCCGTCTAAGGCTACTAAAGAAGCTCCCGAAGTCTCTTTCAATTGGATTTTCAATAGAAAAGTCTATCTCATGGATTTTATGATGTATATATATATATATATATATTTATAATAAGTCTTTTGCATAAAAATTATGGCATTATGCTTAAAAAGAAATTATAATATTTATATATATTTAGTGCAGTTGTATGTGTTTGTCTTTTATACCAAATGTCTAATGTTAAATTACATATAACTTGCATGTATTTTATAATTATTGTGCGATGTTAGGTGTGATATTATAAAAGGGACAATGTATCATGTACATTATAGAAAAATTATATATCTATTTATTATATATGTGTAAGGAATTCCCATTTAAAGATGCCTATGTCAGCTTATGTGGCAAGTAGTACCATAATCATATCCAAACTCTAATTTATTATATCAATGTATGAAATAATTAAGTATTTGCTACATAAGCCTGTTAGGTATTGATAATAAGAGATTTATTATCCTATGTATAAAAGTTCAACTTTCTTGTTCCTATTCCTTTTGGGTCTCTCTGTTTAAAACTCCTTGAATTTGTACTTATGGGAAAACCAAACATAGTTTTTTAGAACGCCAGTGTTATTGCCACGAGAAGAAACACCATTCCACATAAATTAAATGCAATATTTACAAACTTTCAATTTTACCCTTGAGCAGGCTAATAGAAGGTCTCCTTGTTTTGATTTCCATATCTAACCCTTTGCTTTTTGAACTTCTTCCATGCAGCTACCAAAATTACCCCTTTTGTAATATATATATATATAGTTCATTTATGATATGGATGTTCGAATTTTTTTATCATACAGATCTCCACAAAGATGAAGATTTTTGAAGAAACCACCATCAATACTATCACACAAATGTGAACATTGACAACGGTTTTTTCAAAAACTATCATTTTTTGTAGACATCCGCATGATAAAATATGCGGACATCCGTACTATAGAATCTTTATATATATATATATATATAAACATCGTTATGTATCCCATTCTTGCCTATTAAAATTATTTAGGATATTTTTTGCTTTATATCCATTCTAAAAACTTTAAAAAATAGAAGATTATATCATATGGCTTTTGTATTTATGAAGTTTAGATTTATTCTTATATTTAAATCCATTTCTTTCGTATATTGTTGTATTTTTTTTTTTTTTTTGGTTGGTTTTGTCTCTAATCTAGTAATGAAAAAGCTAAAAAGACTAGGTTTTATTTATTTTTGTTTTCTAAAATATAATTGTAATATGATCACTTATAGAAGTGATCAGCAACAATTTAGGAAAAAAAAATACATTTATTATATTTAATCAAATAAGTCAATATGGAATTAATTATACTTTTTGAGAATTACTCTCCATAGATAATTTGTTTAGGAAACAAACTATAGCAAAGTAATATAAATATAAAATAGCCACGTCGCAATTATATTTATATCCCAATAAATTTCAATTTTGTATTTGTTAGACTTTATCTCCATTAGAATTTGTTGAGGAGATGTACTTTTAAAGTTTTTTTGCATAAGTTGTTATGTACGCATCTATTATTTACCGTCAATTTTTAAATATTTGTTATAACATAAATTGACTTGATAATATTTCTTAAATGTTTAAAATATCTTCTTAAATAACATATGTGTGTTGATGTTTTTTTGCATAAGTTTTTTTGTGTGACCTTAATGTTTTAGGAGCACGTGTGAGTTGTGGAAAGGATCCCGTGGCAGGTCTTGGTTGATAAGCGTGCTCCAGGTGAGTGACTCACCTTCAAAATCTATTTTGGGGCCAAAGAAAAATTATACATATATTTTATATTGTTGAAATTATGGAAAATAAAGGGGAATCCCTATGGCCAAGTTAAATAGTCAATGATTGCCTCTTCTTTAACGAAAATCAGATGAGGGAAGGAGAACTGATTAAATTGGATATCTTGGACTTTAAGTAAACCTAGACATGGATTGGTTAGCTACGAATCACATCTTCTGAATTGCTACCATAAAGAAGTATTGTTTAAGCAATTTGGCCTACCTGAAGTGGTGCTTCGTGGAGGAGTTAGGAGGCCTTTACCGAGGTTAATTTCTACCCTTGTTGCCAAAAAGCTATTGAATAATGGTTCTCAAGGTATCTAGCCTATGAGCTTGATATCCAAGTAGATAGTGAAATGTTGGAAGATGTGCCTGTAGTGAAAGACCATTTGAATGTGTTTCCCAACAAGTTACCTAGGTTGCCATTGAAAAATGAGATCGACTTTGCCATTGAATTGGCTTCAGACACCGACCTATTTCGTTACCGCCGTATCGTATGGCTCTGAAAGAGTTAAGGGAGCTAAAGGCTCAACTGTAAGATTTGGTGGATAAAGGATTTATTAGATAAACTGTATCGTCATGGAGAGTACTTGTGTTGTTTGTGAAGAAGAAGGATGGTAGTCTAACGATATGCATCGACTACTGACAACTTAACAAGGTATTTTCTAAGATTGACCTAAGGTTTGGGTATCACCAATTAAGAATCCAAGAATCAGACACTACCAAGATTGCATTTCACAATCGACTTCTGCTTTCTAGCCTTCGTTGAGACTGAAAGGCTAGAGTGTAAGATACTCAGGATAGCATCATAGTTTCTTTGTAAGAGCAGAGATCTAGAGAACTATCAGATTTCTACCCCAACTTGATTGTTAATGGGGTTAATAACAAGAAGAGGATTCTTTGGACCTAGTCAGATGTTCAAGAGTAGTTATTTTCGTTTCATAGAAACTAAGATCTTGATATTTTATTTTCTTGGAGATTTAAGATATTATATTGCTAGTGTTTTATAAATCTTGGTGATAACTTAATCTCATAAGGAATATGATTTTTGGGGCATAGTTATAATATAAGAGTATTGAATGTTTTCCTATGATTTGAGGATTTAGTAATTAGTTCATAGTATTGGTTATGATGCTAGAATTAAGATTTAAATTCTTTATTGCTTGAGGTATGGATTTTTAGAGTCTGTTGAATTGAAAGAATTTAGGGCTTTTCAAGAATGATATTTTGGATGTTCAAAGGATTCAGACTTGATCTTATAGATTCTTTCTCTTTGGTGATGATAATCTCAAGGATTATGCGAGGCTTCATAAGCAATTTAAGATCTTCCATTAGAATAAGTGTGAGGATTTTTATTTTATGATTTTGGTGAATTTGGTTTAAAGAAAGATGTTTGTCGAGGGTAAGAAAAATTGGATAATCAATAAGGAGCAACGATCTTATAATTATAAATACTAAAAGTGTAATAAGAGGCAAAAAGAATAATCTCAGCCTTAATTTGGTGATATTGGTATTTGGTTTGGGAAAATTAGGTTTAAGTTCTAATCTTACCTTTTAAATTACTGGTTGAGTTACGATAGTCGATTGTTGATTTAAGGATGCATGCTTGAGAAGCAATTTTTAGTTAGCTTTCAACTACGACCAAGACTTATCGATCATGTTCTTGTGGCCCTACTTGAATGTCCTTATTTAATGAGCATGAGAAGGAAAGTTGAACAAGGGGGAAGTCAGGCTTCACTATTAGAGGTGATGGAGCTCTGGTGATTGGTTATAAACTTTATGATCTAGCAAGTGAAGGCAGAGAGACAAAAACCTTCTGAACTTGTACAGCCTTTACCGATCCCAGTATGGAAATGGGAATGCGTTACAATGGATTTTATATTTAAGCTTTCTCCCATAATTCAGACATAATGGTATTTTGGTGATAGTGGATCGACTCACCAAGTTTGCAAGTTTCCTATTTATTCGAAATAGGTTTTCCCTTTAGAAGTTAGCGGGACTCATTATGAATTATATAATGAGTTTGTATGGGGTGCCCGTATCGATCGTATTTCATAGGAAATCTATGTTTTACTTCGAGGTTTTGGAAAGGATTAATGGAAGAACTAGGTGTTAAATTGAATTTGAGTATCGCTTTTCACCCCAGATTGATGAACTCTAAAAGGATTATTCAGACCTTAGAGTACATATTGAGGTCACATGCATTACAGTTCAAGGAAAAAATTGGAATGAGTATCTCCGGATTCAGATGTCACCTTACGAAGCATTGTATAAGAAATAATGTTAGATTTCTATTATGTTGAAATGCAAAGGACAAAAGGAAACTTCTAGGTTATGAGATTGTATATCAATATTATGCCTACTAGGTTAAAAATAGCTTAGGATAGGTAAAAGAGCTATGCAGATGTGTGTACAAAGGATCTCGAGTTTAAGATTAGTGATCATGTAATTCTTGGAGTTATCTTTGTGGAAAGGAATCGTACGTTTTGGCCAACAAGGAGCTAAGTCCTCGTCACATAGGTCCCTACGAGATTATTGAAAGGATTGGTCCTGTGGCATACAGGTTAGCACTATCAGAAGAGTTAGCCCATGTATACAATGTATTTCACATTTCAATGTTACAAAAGGACATTGCTGACCTATTGCACGTGCTCGGGACTCACGACATCGGGTTGTGAGAAGACCTATCATACGTGGAAACCAGAGGCCCAGATGCACGATCAATACCTCATCTGTTTCAGTGCCATGTGAAATTTCCAAAAAAAAATTTTGTAAGGGGAAAGGTTATAACACCTCGTCCCGAAATACATAAGAAATTTCTCAAGTTAACCGAATTTGACCGAATTTGATCGTCATTGACCAAGAGGGGTTAAACTTTAACTTTTTGATTCGGATGGAATTCTGCATTAACCGAGGCACCATTTCAAGTATGCATTGTTCTGAGTTTGTAGACTAGTAGCACATTGAAAACGGAGCTACAATCTGAAAGTTATGAACAAAACAAGTTGAGGTCCGAACTGTCTGAGGGTGCTGGAGTTGACTTTTTATTCTTGCAAAATTTATCTTTGACTTATGTATGATTGTGAAGCACTCATCGATACGAGTTCATAGACTAACGGCACGCATAATTTGGACATATGGTTTGAAAGTTACGAACCTGTGAAATTTTTCCGAGATAGTAGTTACTATTCATCGACCTGTGAGTGTGTGAACAGTGTCACCACGTGTCAAAAATCTGCCAATCTGTGAGTGTACAGTGACACCCATAGGAGGCATTTTGATTGGCTGAAAAAGGGGGAAAAAGAAGGGGAGAGAAAGAGGAGAAAGAAAGAGAGAGAAAAGGGGGGAAAGAACCAGCCACCTAACCACCACATGCGCTACACCCCTAGGGTGTGTTTGATAAACAGGATTGGCCAGGATTGGATGGGATTGTGTCCCAGTCTGATGTTTGATTTTACAATTTGAGATCGGGACGACTAACCCTAAACAGTGTTTTAATCCCAATCGATCAGGACTCATCTGACTCGTCTCTCCCCCTGGGTCATTTTTGTCCCAAACTCAAACGAAGCTTAGCTCACTCTAGCTAGTGTTCTCTCATAGAAGTAGATCCTTGGATCGTGTCAACAATCGAAGGAGCTCTCTTCCTCGGTGAACGATCGTTTCTTTCACCGGAGGTTTGCATCTTCCGAGAAACAAACACGGCCAGTGAGTATGGTTCTTACTTTGCTCTATCTCTATATCTGTTCCAGCTGTTTCTTGACCTTTTTATCCTTCTTCCTTACATTTTGTGAGCTTTCTTCTCCTTTCATTTGAAATGAAAGCCGATCTTACTTGATCTGGAAAATTTAAGGCTTCAATTTGCAAGGACCCCAAATTTCCATCACTTTTTAAATCCCTACCAAATTTGCAAGGACCCAACCCTCGGGATTTTTTGCTTATTTATTTCTTTTTCGAATTTTGACTGTTGGGACTTGTAATTTAGATGCTTTTCTCAAATGGGTTTCTTTCAACTCGGGGAAAGATTCAACCTTTCATTTTAATTTGAAATATCAGGTCTACTTCTCAATTGGGTTGTGTTCAATCTCTGCTTCCTCTTCACTCAGCGGTATCTTATGCTCGGCTCACCTTTTGCCTCAGTATCGATTCCAGGAGCTCAAGGTCATTGTCTCAGGGTATGCTCTGCTGTGCAAACCCACAAGTTTGATATCTCCAATTTTTGTATTTAGTATCTATAAGCAACTTTTCTCTATAATGGTTTGATATTTGAATAAAAAGTTCTTATGATGATTCACTGAAATTAGTGACCTTTTTATGTTGGTTCATATGGATAAGTAAAAGTTTTCCATTGCAGAGCATCAATCTGACTCTTATGTGCTTGTTGGGTTGCTAATTGCCCTATATCTGTTACTTTCATGATGCTTTTTTCTCTAAGTCCAACTTCTTGTCTGCAAAGAAAGCTAAATAAAAGCTTGGAATAGATATTAAGTCTATATTATTCTTGTTAAATTTGAGATACTTAGCAGCTCTAGAACTGAGCAAAGACCTCCTGAAAATAATGATTTAATCCAGTGTTCAAGATACAATATGTTAGGATTTGTAGTTCTGATTATTATATATATATATGAAGTAATAGCGTAGAAAGTTTTGAAAAATAAATTCTAACCGTTAGCAATCGGCTCATCATAGTATGGAGAAAAAATGTGCTTCTAGTAACTTATGCACTAAAAACCGCTTAATTGCATATTTTCCAAGAAGGTTTTTTCATCTAAGTTGCAGGACTAAAAACCACATATTTATCAAAGGAGATTTATGAAATTAGTGCCTTATGTGATAGTTCTAGGGTGCTATAATCGCAACAACATTCTTATGATTCTGGAATGATAAAACTTCAGTTCCAAATCAAATGCAGAAAATGTCACCATGACTTTGATTTGTAGCTATTCCATTGTTTGTGTGCTCTTGAAGGATTACAAGCCCCTAGGCCATGGCTTTTAAGTGGTCGGTGAGATTATGGACTTGGAACAAAATGGGAAAGCTGTATGTTCTGGTTGTAATTTGTTAGCATTTACCAATACTTCAGTTGAAAAGGTTGAGGAAAAAAGAAAAGAAAAGAAAAAAAAATTGGATATGAAAGGGATGGGACCCAACCCGATGATCAAATGCATGCCATTCTTGGAGGACCCATTAATGAGGAAGAATGAAAGCATATTTGACCATCTTTACTTTCGGAGTAAGTTGAATTTTTTTTTTCTTTTGTTCAATTTACCTTTATCTAAATGTGTTGGTGAGCTGACTAATTCTCACGCATTTATTAGAACATGTCCCTAAGTTTTACCACTTCATAGTTCATATCGGTTTAGTTTACTTGTATAGATTATCATTCTAAATGACTTTCTCTATAATCTATTGAATTTATCAAATTTTTGTTTCAGATATGTTGCTTATGTGCATCGATGCTAATATATGTGCTCTATTTTCTTTTGAAAATATTCAAAATTAGGTCTCAGTGTGTCGTGATAAGAGATATTGAAGTCGAGAAGAATATAAAGTTTGATATCTCATAGAGTTTGATATCTCTGAGAGTTCATCGCCCATACATGTGCTAACTGGAACAATGAGTGCCGCAATGGTTTTATATTAGGCTGTTTATTTGGATTACTGTCATTGAGTGTATTAACGTGTTTGTTATATAAGAAAATTATCCTTGTAAAATCCAATATATACATATGTATGCAGACAAGTATGTGAAATATATGTTATCAACAAGTTCTTAATTAAATATAATATTAATTTTCTTTATTTGTAGTTAATTGTTAGTTATGATTTAATATATTATAATTTCATTTTAATTGGTTTTGAAAACCATATATTAATGTAATTTGTGGGTGTAAAATAAAATTACAATTTAATTACAATGTAAAAAATATTACAATTAGAAAATTTCATTAATTATCTTTATTTTTAATTAATTGTTATTTATAAAGTGTTATGTTATAATTTAATTTTTATTCATTTTTAAAATTATAAATTAATTTAGTTTGTGGATGTAATAAAAAATTAAATTGCATATGTAAATACAAATATATAAATTTACAATATTAATTAAATATATTATTTTTTTATTGTAATTATAAATAGAATTTTAAAATTTTTCATTTCAAAAAAATAAAAAAAATTATAAAATAGTCCAATCCAATCCAATTCTACATCAAACATAGAACAACTAGTCCACCATTTAGTCTGAAACTATACCAAATATAAGACTGCACTATTCTATCATGTCCGATCCGGACCTATCCTGTCCGATCCAAACCTATCTTGCATACGAAACGCACCCTTAGGAAGCCCACTTGAAAACCGGCCGGTCACCCAATACCCACAGCTAGATCGCAGGCGACGCACCTAAATTAGGGCTTTTTCCATCGGCGGTGCCGTTTCCTTCTCCGTCGATTTCTCCCAATCTAGCTACCCATTTTTTACACCGCCAGTCCCATTGGCTTATCCATCTTTCGATCTATCTTCCCACCAAATTTTACGGCCATTGGCCACCAGACACACCATCAGCAATGAGCTTTTCAAGTGGGCACGATGGTTAGCCAAAAAACACAATTCCGGTGATCCCACCTACCATTTCCCACTAAATTAACCTCTCTAAATCCAAATCCGAGGTCCTTTTCCCCCAATTCTTGATGATTTGTGAGATTTGAAGACTTTAATTCCGAGAGTTTTTCGGTGAGATTTCAGCCATGCCGGTCCAATCTCTAGAAGGTGAGACCTGATTCTTAATCCTTATGTTGTAAGCTTCAATTCAGCATATCATTTATGAATTTTGGATATCGTTTGTGTTAATTCCCCCATTACACTTGTATAAATTACTCGATTAAAATATTAATTTAATTGGTGATGAGTGACCTTGATGTTTTAGGAGCATGTGTGAGTTGTGGAAAAGATCCCGTGGTAGATCTTGGTTGATAAGCGTGCTCGAGGTGAGTGACTCACCTTCAAAATCTATTTTAGGGCTAAAGACAAATTATACATATATTTTATATTGTTGAAATTATGGAAAATAAATTGTGTAATATTTAAAAGAATTCCATTTGAATATATATTGTCCTTTTATGGTGAATTTCAATATATGTATGGCTGCCATTGATATTTGGGGTTAATATATTTGGTGTTGATTGAATATGTGAAAAATTATAATTTATGTGCTGAATATTTGTTAAATTCTATTTGAAATTTTTTTTATGCCAAAAATTTGGGGTGGAATAAAATATATGTGCATATGAATTATATTTTGATTTTGAGGAAATTTGAATTTAATTTTTTATTACGTTATTGTTGAGAAGATTTTGGGATTTTGATGCATAATAAATTTGTTGCATGGATTCAAGAATATATAAATTTCATGGGGCTTAAATATTATTTTTGAGTGGATTGATTTCACGAATTTGAAGAAAAAAGAAATAAATAAATTTATTATGCATTGAGGCGAATTTCGAAAATTGTTTTATGACATTGGAAAATTTTGGATATATATATATATATATATTTATATACCCCGTTGGATTTATGATTATGTATTGACTTTATGCTACTGGGATTTTGGGATATTTGCATCAATGAAATTATAATGGATTTTAACATGAATTTATGGATGTGGAGAGAGATATTAAATCTAGTGAAAATGATGTAATTTTGGTATTTGAAAATGGTATTTATATATATATATATATATGGTTTTTAAGATGCACTACGCAGTATCGATGTTCTGTAGTTATGGACATGATTAGTGTATGGATGGAGTATGATGAGCACGCAGGTTTACATTCTCCCGTGGTTGCCATCGAACTGAGGGTAGACAAGTTTGATATTGACTATAGCCGCCCCCTTCCATGGCCGGGATTGAGGTTTATAGCATTGGCGCTGCTGGGATGCCAGGGCAGCCAGGATACATGTTTCTCTCTTTAACCTCCTAGTCAAGCGATGCTTTGGGATGCTGGACACAGTCGTGCATCACTGGTATATAGTGTGTACGTCAAGTTATTTTCCCGGTCCAAGTTTCAAAAATTAAAAGTTTTCAAAATTATATTTGAAAATAAAAGTATTTAATTATAATTTTATTATTCATTTAAATTGTGTCCAAAAATATATTTTACCATGTTCTCAAAGCTTACATAAATTTAAAATTTATCAAAAAGATTTTCTATGGTATCTCGTATTATTTTATTAAATTATTGAGCATAAATTTTATAAATTATTTATTGAAATCAATTTTGTTTTATGTTAAACCCCTTTATTACTAAATTAATTTGTTGCATATTATTTGCATTTTATTTATTTATATTCCTTGATTATTCCCTTGGCTTGATTAATAAATGTCATGATTATATGTTGAATTAAATATTGGCTTGGTTAATTTATTTGTGATTGTATTTTATCTTATGATAATTATTATAAATTCAACTAATTGTTATTATATAAATCTTGAAGTGTTTAATTTTAGATTCTAAAATTATTTGTATTCTATTTGTTTTATTGGTTAATTACTTTATTGGTTTTTGGGTTGTATAAAATGTTGGGTTTTGTGAAAGGCTATTAAAAGGGGAACATTTCCAATCGAGTGAATCGTAAGGATTTTAAGGAAAAATATTATTTCCTAATATTATTAATTAGCCAAATTTATTACATTATTATATGACTATTATTATTGTAGTAGATAGGGTCGCTCACTGAGATGATTAGCATCTCATATTTTTTTTTTTTTAATTCGTTCCTCTAAACCCAGGTTAGTAAATGTGATCATTCGGAGCAAGTTCGACGTCTTCATTCGTTACTGCACTCCAAGAAACCTTTCTTTCTTTTCCTTCGACCTTGTAAATTTTTTTCTATCTGGTGTTGTAAGAAATCCTATTCTCAACTATAGATAATGTGATGCTTTGTATACTGCATTAGATTTGTTAATTAATATTGCATTTATTCCTTGTTTGTTATTTGAAGTACTGAAAATTGTGGAATCAAATTGTAGTAAAGTGGGAGAGATAAGGTGGTGCATAAATAAGTATGTTTTCTGTGTAGGTAATTTTGTGATAAGTCCAACGCTTAAGGGAGATGCTCTCGGATTTTCCATTGGAGAATCTGGTAAAGTTTCTCTATGATCAAGGCTTGTTTAGGGTTCTGATAGAAATTTTGGATGGGTCCTGACACATAGCCATTACTGGCGTAAGCTTAAGCCAGCCCTAAACCTAATTAGTAAAGTTAAGGGAAAATTGTACTTAATAACATGAAATTTATGGTTTAAGCAACTTTAGCTTTGAAGTTTTAATTTCAACGATTTCAATCCTAATTTTCAAAATTATTGCAAATTAGTACCATGAAGTAATAGTTTTATTAAAATTAATGGTGCTGATATGTCATAGTGATATCAAAATTTATTTTTCAAAAATAAAAAATTTGTTTTAAATAATATATAATTTATTATTTTTCCATTTTTTTATTTATATTTTTTTATTTAGAAAATTGTATCTATTTAAACAATTATAACTAAATATTTTTGGACCTTAAAATAGACAAAAAATAAAAATTAAAATAGAATTGGAATTTTTGGTCTAATAAATCTATTTTTATTAGACCAAAAATTAAAAATAATTTTCTATGCCCAAACAAAAAAAAAAAATTCAAAAACTTAACAAGTTTTTTGTCTAATTTTTAATTTTTTTTTAATTTTTAGTCTAATAAAAATCAATTCATCCTAATGTCATAATTTATTTTTTAGAAATTAAAAAAATGTTTTAAAAAAATTGAAAAAAAGACATGTGTTGCTTTTTTCATTTTATAGACCAAAATGATTTAATTTTTCCATTGTTGAAAATTTTTTCCATTTAACCAAATAAATTACAAAAGGGTCACAAGCTAATCTTAAATGGTTTGAGATTAGCTCTGATCGACTCGGTTCAAAAAATGAAGCTTAAAAAATATGCAAGCCAATATTGAGTAGGTGGTACGTAGTTCATGAATAGTACAAATTTATATGTGTATGCATATTTATATATTATAATATTAATTTAATCATGTAGAATAGTTATAATATTGATTTAATAATGTAGAATGCTTATAATATATATATATATCTATATGATATAATAGATATTTAATTTATAAAATAAATGGAATGTGTTAATAATTTAATGACAAAAATTAATAAATTAAATATTTAATTTGTTTTAGAGTTATAAATTAAAATAAGTCAAACCGAGTTAAGCTTGAATTTTTTATAAATGACCTCATTCAACTTTGAAAAACAAATTTTCAAAATTTGACAAACTTGATCATTCTAAATCCTATACAGTCCAAGCTGTGAAATCGTAATACCAAGCTTAGCTCAGTTTATTTGCACTGTAATTATAGAACAAAACACCAATATGAAAATGAATTAAGGTCTATTTTTCATTTTTAAAAAATTTTCCATTTTACCAAAAAAATAAACCATTCAAAAATGGAAAAATAATAATTACACCAAAACATTAAAGAAAAGACAAAAAAAAAAACCAAAACATTGTTTTATTTTTTGTTTTAAATTCTTGGTTTAATTTTTATTTTAATATTTTGGTGTTATTTATTATTATTAATTTTTTTTTTGGTTTGGGCATAAAAATTAGTTTTTAATTTTTGGTCTAATTAAAATAATTATTAGGCCAAAAGTTCCAATTCTATTTTAAGTTATAAAATATTTAATAATGATTATTGATATTTAATTTAAATATAAAAAAGAATGGATATATTTTGTCAAATAAAAAATCATAAATATAAAATATAAAAGTAATAAACTGACATTTTCAATTTTTTAAAAAAAAATATATATATATATATATATATATTTTTTTTTTTTTTTTGAAAAACTGTAATTCATCATTCCTCCCCCCCCAAACAAAAGAAAAAAAAAAAAAAAAAAGAAAGAGTAGGTGAAAAGAGTTAGTGCTCATCGACCTTCTTTTTGTTGTGTCAAGTAAATTGATTCCTTTCTTACGAAATTTGAGTTGGAAATGCTTTAAGTGCGTATCAATACTTCTAAGTAAAGGAGGTTTTCGGTTTTGCCTTTCCTCTTGGGTTTTATCTTCTTATATAGTTGAAGTTGAAGGTATAATCTGTATTTTCTTTTTTCTAAATGTAAAAAAAGGTAGTATCTCATTGACATTGCAGCGATGTAAATGAAAAGCGAAATAGTGGAATACTCGGGAAACGAATTATCCGAAGTGGATTGAACGCGGCCATTAGGAAAGTAAAGCACATATGATATATTATATTCATAATTTTAAAATTTACAATGGATTTAAAATCAAAATCAAAATCAAAGTCAAAGTCGCTAAAATTCAGACTATAAAATTAAAATGGCATATAATTAAAACTCTAAGGTGCTAAAATGTGATCTTCACTGTAGTTAATGTTGAGTCTTTTCTTACACGACCATGTTCAAGTGGGCCATGTGTCATCAATTACACAACTAATATATATTAATACGATAAATTATAGGTTTACCAGTATTGTTATGACAGCTATACCAACTCGCATTTAAGGAGAACCATTTATAAGACAAATTTAGGAAGAAAAAACATTGCACTGCCATTGTTTTTTCCTGACGAAAGGTCTCATTTTGATTAATGCTTTACCATCAACATATTTTATTTGGTCAACCTCTACCATAAGTACATAAGAAAAAAATAATAAAAAATATATATATTAAGCAACCGTCTTAATTAATTGGTATTTTGACAAGGCATTAAATAATAATAAGTTATAGAAAATAAATGATTGTCAGGTCGATTAGTTAGAGCAGCTTTAGTGGCTAATTATATTTTTATTGTTACATTAAAAATATGGACAGAAATTATAAAATATGTTTATATATAATTGTTCTGTTCATAAATTTTATCAAATTGATGTGATAAAAAAATAAATATTGTAAAAAAATTATTTCTTTTAAATGGTCTATCAAATAATATCTCTAATTAAAATATTACTTATCAACATATTTTTTAAAAGAAAAAATATATAATTTTTGAATTAAATGCCTATCTAATAGATATTTATGTTATATACACAAAGACACTTTTTCAACCTATCTGCCATACAAATAATTATTCACAATTTCATTGGAAATGCTTTTAAAAATGCACATAATATACAACTTAATTAAGTCCATAAAGCAAATGATATACACCAAGATAAAAAATGGTATGAAAATAGATAACTTCCAAATTGCTTAGTGGTAAAATTACTATTTCTACCAAATAGCCAGCAATATATGTAACATCTTTTTATAATTGGCTAAATATAATATTTTGCCCCATTGTTTTGGATTTTTTTTATATAAATACATTTTTATTTTGTTCAAAATTATATATATATATATATAGGCATATAGTTTTTCTCGCTTTATTTTTATTTCATTCAAATCGATCTTATCAATCTAGGAATACGTTGACACAGGTAGACCTGGCAATTTGAGTCATGATACGGCGACACGACTCGAAAATGACACGGAATAAATGTGTTTGGGTTTATTACAAATAGGTTCGGATCATAATCGGGTCAACTCGTTTAACACGAATATTAATCGTGTCATTTTCAGGTCGACCTGTTTAACTCGAAATTGACCTATTACAATCCATTTATTAAACGTGTCAGTTTCAACCCAACACGATTATACACCTATTACAACCCATTTAAATTAATTTTAAATTAATATTTTATCACTAATATAATATTTAATAACTAAGAAATATTATAGATTAAAAATTTTATAAAAATAATTTTCTATTACTAATTTTTTAAGAACAAAAAATACATCTTTAATAAAACAAAAACATAAAAATAAAAATAAATAATAAAAAAAATTTCGGGTTAATAGGTTAATTTTCGGGTTAACGGGTTAATAGGTTAGTTTTCGGGTTAATAGGTCAATTTCAGGTTAACAGGTTAATAAGTCAACACGATCCATTAAAATAATCGTGTTAAACGAGTCATGTCGTGTTGATCTCTTTATAAACAGGTCGGGTTAGTATTTTAGGTACCTGACACGATTAATAAATGGGTCGTGTTCGGGTTAGGTATTTTTGACACGATTATTAAACGGGTTGACACGAACACGACCCACAAACACGAATTGCTAGGTCTAGACACAGGGCGAAACTAGCCCATGGCCTTGGGGCCAATCGCTCACATAAGGTTTTTAAATTTTTTTTTTTTTAATATATGTGGTATTTTTCAAATTTGTTAGCATAATAGTTGTAAAAAAATTTTAAATAATATATTTGCCCTTCCTAAATTCAAGTACAATATCTATATCAACTATTTTTACTCCAAGTTACAATATTTAGTTTTTTTGTTATTAATTAGGGATTTTAGTTTGTTTACATTATAATTATAAAATTTAGTTGAAGTGATGAAAAATTTGATATTATTTTTTTATTTATGGTATATTTATGGTTTAATGAAAAGTATTAACATTATTTCCTTCTATGATTAATATTTATTTTAGGTAGTATTTTGTAAAATTTTCATCTTTCATTACTTTGTTTGGTAGTTTATTATCGATATTTTATCTGTGAAATTATTTTTCATTTGATTATCATTTTTTTTAAACAAATATTTTAGTTTTTGTATGTTATCAATCTTATTCACTAAAGTATATTCTCTTGTATTATTCTAATAGACTTTTTTTCCGTTTCTTTTCCTTTTTGAACAAACTAAGTCAAATTTTCTAATATATTAATCTAGATGTTAAAAAAAAGAAAAATCATATGAAAAACTTAATTATCAATTTTTTTTAGTGATAAATATAATAGAAAAACTATATTATTATCATCAATAACAATTTAAACATTCAAAAAAAAAATGTAACTTAATTTAAAGATTCAAAAAGAAAAATGGTAACCTTCGCCCCTCTAAAGATGAAATCTTAACTTTGCCCCTGCTTTGACATGTACCCTTTTAGCCTTTTCTTTTTGTAGTCAAACTATTAATTATTTTATGTATTTGATTTAATAAAATAACACTTGGTGTATTCAATTTAGAATTTGAAGGATTTTAAAAATTTTTAAAAGTTTAGAAATATTCGATTTAGATTTTAAAAAAATCCAAACAAGTTTAATGATATTCAATTTAAATTTTAATGAATTTTATAAAAATACATTAAAATCTAAATGTATTCAATTAAGAGTTTGTAGAATTCCTTTAAAATATATAGGTATTTAAAAAGTCATTGATTTTAAAAAATTTTAAAAAATGATGAATTTTAATAGATTTTAAAGGATTTTAAAAGAAAAATTGTGAAAAAAATTGTCGATATGAAATCTAACCTTTATCTTAAAAATTTTGTTGAATTCTTATAAGTTCTGTATAGAGTCTATGGAATTGCATAATAATCTATCAAATCTTTCAAAATCTATAACTCATTTTAAATGCATCAAACTTATTTTAATTTATATATAAATAATCCATTCATTTATTTAAATTTATTTTCAAATAGCAATTAATTATAAGTGGACGTATTGTGAGAATCAAGAATCGGTGGCCATGTTAGATCTCTAACTTAACTATCTACGCCAAATTAAAAAATCATGGCATGTTTGATAACGTAATGAAGTCAAAGAACCGGTGTCCCTTATCTTTAATATCTGAAAAAATAAAATATATTAAAAAAATAGAAATAAAACTTTCTACACGATTACTTATATATATATATATATATATATAGGTATATGTGTGTGTGTGTGTGTGTGTAAAGTCAGGGTATCTCATTCCATCCGAAACCAAAAGAGAAAGATTGATCAAGGCAAAAAAATGAGTAGTGTTAAACTAGCGATGAATCAGTCTCTTAATAAAGGGCCAACTTTTACCCTGCAGCTAAACACCACATCAACAATCCCATCTCCCAAGTTCTTCATGTCCTCCACTCTTCACTTTAACAACAAGTATAATACTTCCACCATATACTTTCTTTATTCTGATGAAGTATTTCTCAATCATATTCTTTTATTTGCTAATCTATGCTATATTTATATGTGTGTTTATGTATGCTACATGTCTACATAAACTTTTTTTTTAATTATTATTATTACTTTATAAAATAACGGATTTTTTATACCCGCAAATGCTAAAATTTCAACGAATTCAAGCTAGGCTTTTAGATTCAAATTAAAAAAATTGTTGGTGCATCAAATGGCTAAGCATTCTTCCTGGTTCATTTTTATTATTTTTTTAATATTTATTTTTGTCAACATTACAATTGGAAGAATTTCATGATGGCTGCAATGCACACAAGAAAGCATACATATTTTTTTCCTTTTGCATGTGTGTTATATATATAATTGGAGATGACTAATTAACCAAGTATGTTGCTAACCAATTTGGTTGAATATTATGTTTTATAGGGAGACAAAAAATTTGAGCAAGATCTTAACCAACATTGGTCCTCGAGGTCCAAAGAGAAATGATCTTATAGCTCTGACTCCACCAAAGGAAAATTTTGATGAAATTTTAATTTTCAAATCCATGGAAGGTTGGGCTACGGCCAACATTTTACCATTGTTGAAACCAGCCAAAGAATGTTGGCAACCTCAAGATTTCCTTCCAGAGGCTTCATCAGATGGCTTCCATGACCAACTCAAACAACTTCAAGAAAGAACCAAGGAAATACCTGACGAATACTTTGTGGTCCTTGTTGGGAATATGATCACTGAAGAAGCACTTCCGAGCTACCATTCGCATATAAATGGAACGGAGATCTTCCATGACAAGACCGGGGTTGATGACACTCCTTGGGCTATTTGGGCAAGAGGGTGGAGTGCTGAAGAAAACAGGCATGGTGATCTTCTTAACAAGTATCTTTATCTCTCTGGTCGAGTTGATATGAAGCAAGTTGAGACTACCATTCAATATCTTATTGCGACTGGTTTGGTAACTACTCTTTATATACCTCTTTTTCAGCTAGCTTTAGGAGGCTCAACAATAAAATTATTTTCATTTTTAAAAAACTAAGGTACTATGATCCATCAATACAAAATCTATCTATATTTATATATATATAATTTTTCTGTGATACATGCCTGATACTAAACAATATTATGGTGCATACTTAATGTGTACAGTAACATAGCTGTGTATATATATATATATATATATTGGATTGTCAATAATAGTAGGCAACCAACGTCTATTGTAACACCCCGTCCCAAATCACACCGGAATCCGTGCACGTTGACCGAGGTTGACCGTTGACCGTTGACCAAAGGGGTCAAAAGTTGACTTTTTGACTCGGTGGGAATTTCGAGATGACTAGGGTACCGTGGCGAAGTGCACGATGCCACGAGTTCGTAGACTGGTAGCACGTCGAAAACGGAGCTACGGTTTGAAAGTTATGGACGAAACAAGTTGCGGTCCAAACTGTCCAAGGGGTGCTGGAGTTGACTTTTTGTTTATGGTGAATTGAGCTTTGACTCATGCATGGTTGTGAAGTGCTCGTCGATACGAGTTCACAGACTAGCGGCACGCTCAAAACGGACATCCGGTTAAAAAGTTATGGACGTTTGAAGTTTACCGGATACCGTATTATTTTAATATTTTTTTTTTGGGTCGTGAACAGTGAAATGCCACGTGTCAGATTCTGAGTGGTCCACGTGGCATGAACAGTATCACGCAGGGTTTTAATTTTGAAAAACTCTCGGGGAAGAGAGAGAAAGAGAGAGAAGAGAGAGAAAGAGAGAGAGGAGAGAGAAAGAGAGAGAGAGAGCCACCGCCGGCCACCGGATTTTGCCACTGTTCCGGCCGAGTTACTGTACATGTGCCGGACAGAAAGATTGCCCACCTCATTTCCGGCAAAACCTCCAAGTTTCACGGTGAACGGCCGCCGGACGCGCCCGGATCGGACGTCCGAAGTTTGGCGGCGATTTTTCCCCTCCACCGCCGGCCACCGCGAATCGGCACTGTTCCGGCCATGTTCCGGCCACACGCGCCTGACAGCCTTGATCCTCTCCTCAAGTCCGGCCTACCCACCAAAAATCACGGCCATCGGACCACCGACGCGCCGGGATCGGAGCGTTTTCCGGCGAGGGGTCGAAAATCTTCAAACGGTGATTTCTCCGCCGTCCGACCTCCGTTTTGCTCACCGTCGGTCCCGTTGGATTGCTCTCCTCGCGATCTACAAATCTGCAAAATTTCACAGCCAACGGCCACCGCCGAAAAATACTGTTCCGGTGACGGTTGCCGGTGACGTGGCGGCCCGCCGGAAAATACTGTTCCGGCGAGTACCCGAAAATTCCGACCAGCTCCAGTCCGCAGTGTTCGACCTCCTGAACCCAAATCCGACTTCCGTTTCCGCCAATTCGCGACGGTTTGGGAGAATTGCGGAGCCGAAACTCGAAAAGCTTTCCGGCGAGATTCCGACCCCGTCGGGTTCGATCACCGGAAAGTAAGACCGAATCCGTGATCCTCATCACACGAGCTTCGATTCGGTATATAACTCGTAACCCTTAGATGTCGCTTGGTGTTCGCTCCCCGGGTATCCATTTGGGAATTATCCGAATAAAATATTAATATTTTTGGTTTGTGCACTGTGGTTGTTTAGGTGCACGCGCGAGTAGTGGAGTGGATCCCGAGGAGGATCTTAGTTGATTTGCGCTCTCCAGGTGAGTGACCCACCTTCAAAAATTATTTTGGGCAATTAATTAAATTTAATTGGTATTTAATTTAGTATTTAATTATGCTCATGTGGTGTGGTTTAATTATGATTTTAATGCGGTTTAATTTAAATTATTTGTTATGCATGAGCAAGGTATGTTTCGGTATTAATTTTACGTGGTTTCAAATGTGATTTCTCGGGCATAATTAGGTTAAATATTTTACGAAAATATTTGGTTATATTTTATAAAATATGCCCGTGGTATTTTTATGGTTGCATCTCGTATTTCGAGGAAAATTGTGGTTTGTTGATTATCGCTATTTCGTACTGGGTGATTGGATAAAATATGTGGGATGGTGTTTTGTGAAATTTTGGTATACTTCCCACGGTGGTTTTTGGAAAAACGGTACGGTTGGTTGTTATTGTTTATTTTTAGACGCACTCATACAGTATTGGTGTTCTGGTGTATGGTGTATGGACACGTGGTTTAGCACGCGGTTATTATATGGTTTAGCGTGCGGTTATTACTTCACCCGTGAGTTGCCATTGGACCGTGGGCAGGCAAGGTTATTGTTGCGCACAGCCGCCCCCCTCCTTGGCCGGGTGATGGTTTTTAGCAGTCGGTACTGTCGGGACGCCGAAGTGACCACTGCAGGTTTCTCTCTTTAACCTCCCGCCAGTCGGTGCTCGGGACGCTGGGTATCGGAGGGCATCACCGGTATATGGTGTGGTGCGTCAGGTGTAATTGTCGGTGTAATTGCAAATAATGGTTTAAACCCCAAAGGTGTTCAAAATTTATTTATTATAATTTATTATATTTTTATTATATATTTGGGGTATGTATTTATTTAATTGTTGTTGTTAAATTATTTAATCCCTTGGTTTTTTGGGAGGTATGCACATTGGGTTTTGCGAAAAGGTTTTAAAAAGGGAACATTTCAAACGGAGCGATTGGTGAGAGTTTTGAGGGAAATCATTATTTTCCAAAGGTTATTATTATTTATTATTAATTGTTGGTATTTGTTCCACTCCTTAATTATTATTATTTTATTATTATTATTAAAAGGTGTTCAGTAGTTCGGGTTACTCACGGAGATGATTAGCATCTCACACTCTTAAATTCCGTTCCCTTAGGTGCAAGTGGTGGTAGACGTTCTTCCGGAGCGAACCAAGTTTTCCGCTGCTGTTGTGTTTCGAGAAGTTTCTTTGTACTCTTTCATTTCAGTGTATTATTTCTTTTCAGCCTTGTTGTATTTCTGTTGTTTAGCACTTCTTAAAGCTCTGTATACTATTGGAATACTTCTGTTTTATTTATGCACTGGACTGTTGTTGCTTTGAGAAGTGCTGGAATTTGTGGAATCAGTTTGTAGTTGTGGGAGGAATAATGGGATGTTTTTAGAAGTGTGTTTTCAGTGCAGGTAATTTGTGGTAAGTAAATCCCTTAGGGGAGGCTCTGTCGGATTTTCCTTTGGAGGGTCCGGTAGGGTTTCCCTGGGATCAGGGCTGTCTAGGGTTCCGGGGAAAGAATTCTGGACGGGTCCTGACACTATTCTTAAGAAGATAGATGTATAAAAAAATTTACTTGCTTGTCCACAACCATGTAAATCTTTTGTTGCACACACTCAATAGTCTTCTTTAGCAAAATCCTATATATATATATATATATATATACATTTTATGCATACCATATGCACATGCAATATCCGAGATTGGCTACTTGGACTTTTCCATTGAGATATTGCATGTAATTAGTGCATATGGATTTTACTAAAGTAAAGATATCATAATGTGATAATCTTTTCTTATATATAAAAATCAATTAATTTTATCATATAAATTTAATAACACAATAAAATCTTACTTAGAAATAGTGAATTTTATAAAAACTTGGCAAACTATAAATTTGATCTTAAAATGATCTCATGCTGGAGATCTAATGCTGGGGAGAGAGAGAGAGAGAGAGAGAGAGAAAGGTTATTTGCACTTTTAGTCCCTTAACTTTAGAGTGTTTGACATTTCTATCTTTGATATTTTTGTTTTTTTTTTTTTTTTTTTTGGTAGAAAGGAAAAAAGATTAGGATAGAAATGCCAATTTTTTTTTTCTTTCTTTTATATTTAGAGTGAGGGATTCAAACTCAAAATCTTTTTTTTAAGGAAATAGTAGCTTTACCAATAGATTGTCTTCAAAAAGATTAACGCCTTATAGTTATAAAGGACTGAGCGTGCAATAACTGAAACTTTTATTGAGGATATATAATAATATTAAAGTTCAAGAGCAATCTATAAACATTAATAGGCATCTTCAAGCATTAATAAGGATGTCTGTTACGTTGTTTTTCGACTTTAGTTTAGGATCTCAATAAGATATTATACATCAACATGTAGATACCCTTCTAAGCTATTTTTGGACTTTAGTTTAATATCTCAATAAGATAATATATATCAAGATATAGATGGTTTATACTATCAAGTAGCTTTAACCGGTAAGTTAACCTACCAGTATCCCTTACCTATCCACATTTACCTTGGCAGCATCACACTAGTTCACTCCTGATAGTCACAATCCACCGTAGTGTAATATTAATTGGTCTTGTCCCTTTTTATCCTGCATTCTATAGGACTCACAAGTCTTATAATGTACGTTCTTTGGGGTCCACCATGCTACAAATGGTATGGTGTTTTGTTAAGACTTTTTTTAAGATCATCCATCCTAATATTGCTCTCTCTGAAGTATACTTAATCCCAGAGTTATTTTGAATGCTGAAACCAACTGGTTAGGTCACCCATCATGTGATTACTCCAACTAAAGTACACTTACCTCTACAGTTCTTTTGAAATATGAAGTCAATCATTTTGAAAAGCCTAGATTTTTTAAGAAAATATTTACTTTACATTTGAAGCATCATCATTCCACACCTAGATGATATGGGATTTGGACACTAGGTATCTTTTGCTACTAAGGCAACCTGTCAATGCCCCACATCTGCCCACACTTATCCTGACAGCATCATACCGGTTCACTCATGGTCGTCATAATCCATCCCAGTATATTGTTCGTTAATCTTGTTCTTTTTTGCCTTACATCTTTCAGGACTCACAGGTTTTACAAAATACATAAAGTAAAATACTAAAACTTTATGAAAGCTAAGTGACCTTTATATGTATTCAAATGAACCTTAAATGCATATTTAAATATCAGCTTCCAAAGCAATTCAAATGCTGACAAAGGAGATTGTGAGAGTTTTCTCTTATCTAAAAGCATTTTTATATCTATATATATTGGAAAATATTCTATTGGCAAAGTTGGGCAATGTTATATTGCCTGAGATTAAATGTAATTCAAGTATTAATGAATATATATATATATAGTTGTTTTCTATTTGATGATGTTGAGCATGTTATGTTGTCTTACTATCACTTGATAACATGTAATCTACCGAAAATTTCATTAAGTATTATATGTAATATCATGTGACAGTCGGGCTACACAAACTGTCCAATATCGGCCAATAGAACATTACACAAACTATCCAATATCGGCCAATAGAACATTCTCCTATATGTATATATATAATACTTAATGAATTTTAAAATTACACGATTGTACAGGATATGGGCATCGCATATAATCCATACCTATGGACCATCTACACATCCTTCCTAGAAAGGCAAACGGCTATAGTTCATGGGAACATGGCTAGGCTGGCCAAGCAGCATGGAGATGTAAATCTTGCTCAATTATGTGGGACTATAGCCACAGACGAGAAGCGCCATGAATGTGCTTATACCAAAATGGTCGGGAAGCTTTTCGAGCTGGATCCGAACGGAATGATCATCGCCTTGGCATATATAATGAGAAGGAGAATCGAGATGCCATCTTATCTAATGTATGATGGGTATGATGATCATCTCTTTCAGCATTACTCTGATGTTCTAAGGCGTATCGGTGTGTTTAATGTTTCTGACTACAAAGGGATGCTGGAACATTTTGTAAGTAAATGGAAAGTTGGGAAGCTCACTGGGCTTTCAAGTGAAGGGCGTAAAGCTCAGGAGTATGTTTGTGAGTTAGATAAGAGGATTACAAGGCTAGAAGAAAGAGCTCAATCCAAAGCTATCAAAGAAGTTGCCACTGTTTCTTTCAGCTGGATTCTCGAAAGAAAAGTGTAGCTCATGGATTTTGCGACACATATATAGATTGATGATAAGTCAGTTATGGAATTATCAGTTCTTGATCTGATAAAAGATTAAGTATATAACATAAGAAAATATTGCTAAAATGAGTGTCTATCCCCTCTTATAATGTGGATGCCTATTTTAAAGACAAAAGCATCCAAGAACATATTGTGTGGTAATTTGAGATGTCCATATTAGGATGAGGAAGAACCACCCACAGTAATATATATATAGATATATATGGGATTCCATGTAAAAGATGCATATGTGGAATGATTAAGTATTTGTTACATGAGCCTTTCTTATTTGGTATTACTAAAAGACTTATTAATCTATATCTAAAAGTTCAGATTGTTCATGTTTCTTGCTTCGACTGTTCGTGTCTCTTGCTTCTATTCCTTTTTGGGTTTTGTCCATTTAATACTTTTTGAATTTATACTTTGGGATTACCAAATGAATTATATCAAATATAAGACTTTTACCACCGGCTATCCCACAAGGACTTGACATATCAAATATAACATTTGTATTTTCGGAGAGCATAAATGTTATTAATAAAACATAAATATATTACTAATGTATTAAAAATTGTCCTTGATTTTTAAATTGTTAGGTAGGTTGCTCATTTTTTTAAATATATATAATTTTCTTACCGTATGACCATTGGCTCATTTTTTTTATACATACATATGTAATATCACATATATCTTGGTCAGTCTCTTGCAAAGTTTTTGGTGTATAGTGCTAGAAATTTATAATGAATAAAAAATTATTTCTAGAACATTATGATTGTTGATGGATATTTTCTATATTATAGACCTAATCAATGTGTCTTTTCAAATATATTGTGTTTTCTCTTAAATCACTGTATTTGTCTGTCATATTTGCTTTTGAATCATTATATCACTTTTTGATATCTTTATAAAGTCTATAAATATCATATGAGATTATTGTTGAAGGCAATGAAAACAATAAAACATATATATAGAGAGAATTCAAAACTTTATCCGGTTCGTTTTTTCTTAAATTTAAAGTGCTATTATTCAAAAAAGTTATTGTTGTATCCTATGAGAAAATCACTGTAAAATTACGAATAACATAGAAAACCGAATATTATCTTGAGGAAAGAGAGTTCAACTCTTACCTCAATAAATATATAAAGATCAAGTTTTTATGAATTTTAATTCTAACACAATAAATATGAGTTCTTCTTCCTTATCTCACAATAATTGCTATATATTATTTGATATACTAATATACAAAGATTTATCCATATTTATATTTATTTTGTAGATATATACATATATGTGTTTTGTTTTTCCTGTGTTTGTTAATTTCCTAGCAATGTTAAGACAATATAAATTTTAATAAATAAGACAAAAATGTTATTTTATCTAACTACATTAACCTTAGCCAAATTTCTCACTAAGGTTGCTTCCATTCTTAATGAAAATAAGACTAATGTTGAAACTGTAGCAGCAAAGGATTTATGGCACCATTCAAACATTCTATGTAAAAATTGTATTCTCAATAGTTTAAGTAACACACTATATAATGTATATAGTAATTTTAAAACTACAAAAGTTTTATGGTAATCTTTGGAGAAAAATATAAAACAGAGTATGCCAGATAAAGAAATTCATTGTTGGTAAATTTTTGGATTTTAAAATGATCAGTTCAAAGCATGTCATAAATCAAGTCCAAGATCTCCAACTCATTTTTCATGAAATACATACTTAAAAATTGAAATTGGTGAGTCGTTCCAAGTGGCTAAGGTAATTGAAAATTTGCCACCATCTTGGAAGGATTTCAAAAATTATTTAAAGCATGAATGTAAAGAGATGGAAATTGAGGACTTAATTGTGAGATTTAGAATAGAAGAAGATAATTGAATTCCTAAAATAAAAGTAGAAATGCGATGGAAAGTAAGGCAAACGTAGTGAAACAAAGGCATACAAACAACAAGAACAAGAAAAGGAAATTTGAAAATTGAGAGGGTCTAATGGTGGTGTGTTTAAAAGGTTCAATGGAAAATGTTTTGTACGTGACAAGCTAGAGCATCATGCTAAGGATCATCATAACTGTAAAGGCCAAAAGAACAAAAAGAGGGAGACCATTCACGCCAATGTCACTAAAATTGAAAATCTCTCCAATGATGTCAGTGAGATGAATATTTCTACTGTTGTTTCTGAAGCCAACTTGGTAAGGAATCCAAGGTTATGGTGGTTGTATATTGGGGCTACTAGCGATATATGTTCTAACAAGAATATGTTCACCATTTATCAAATTTTAAATCATGATGAAGAACAACTTTTCATGGGAAATTCATCTACTTCTAAAGTTGAAGGGAAAGGAAATGTTCTTGGCATTCTAATATTTGGCATGGTAGATTAGGACATGTTAGTTATATTACTATAAAGAGATTAATTAATTTAAATTTAATACCAAATTTCAATATTGATTTAGATTACAAATGTGAAACTTGTGTTGAATCTAAATTAACAAAGGTACCTTTTCATACCATTGATAGAAATACTCAATCTTTAGATTTAATTCATAGTGATATATGTGATTTAAAAATTGTGCAAACAAGATGTCATAACAAATATTTTATCGCATTTATTGATGATTGTACATATTATTGTTATGTGTACTTATTGAGATCCAAAGATGAGGCTTTGGAAGCATTTAAACTTTATAAAAATAAAGTTGAAAACCAATTTAACAAAAAGACTAAGGTGTTAATAAGTGATAGAGGTGGTGAATATAATGCTCGTTTTGATTTATTTTGTTCTGAACATGGAATGATATACTAAACCACTGCTCCATTTTCGCCCCAATATAATGATATTGCAAAAATAAAAAATAGAACTTTAAAAAAGATGATGAATGTTATGTTGATAAGTTTTGGTTTACCTCAAAATATATGAGGGGGAAACATTGCTTTCTACAAATTTACCTCTTAATTAAACACCTCAAAAGAAAACTAATATGATGCCTTATGAGTTGTGGAAAAGGTAGAAAGCCTATCTATGAATACTTGAAAGTGTGGGAGTGTCTTGCTAAGGTAATAATACTTGATCCTAAAAGAATTAAGATAAAACATAAAACTGTTGATTGTATATTAATTAAATATGCAATTAATAGTAATGCTTATAGGTTCATTGTGCATCCATCAGAAATTTCCAATGCGCATGTTAATACAAGTATTGAATCTGGAAATGCATATTTTAGGAAGATGTATTTCTTTGTAAAATGGTGTGTGATCCAAGTTCTTCAAAAAGAATTTACGATGAGAATGAAAATCTAGAGAAAATGGACAGTGAGTTATGATACAGCAAAAGAATGAAAATTTCAAAATCTTTTGGTTCCAAATTCTTAACTTACATATTAGAGACTAAACTAAAAATTTTTGAAGAAGCTATGTCTACATCCGAATCTCCTTATTGGAAAAAACCAATTAATAGTGAAATTAAATCCATCATGCAAAGCCACACATGGGAATTAGTAGATCTTCCATCAGGAAGTAAACTTTTAGGTTGCAAGTGGATTTTTTGTTTTAAAAAAAAAAGATGATAGTTGATGAATCAATTCATAAACATAAGGCTAGATTAGTACAAATGGCCACAAACAAAAAAAGGTGTAGATTATTTTGATACATATTCACCAGTTATAATAATTATTATCTATTTGAATGTTAATTGCTATTGTTGTATTAAAGAATTTAGAAATATATCAAATGGATGTAAAAATGACATTTTTAAATGGTAACTTAGGTGAAGAGATTTACATGAAACAAAATAAAGTTTGTACACTTGTAAAATTATTATATGATTTAAAAGAAGCTCCGAAACAATGGCATGAAAAGTTTCATAATGTAATGAAGTCAAACAAGTTTAGAATATATAAATATCATAAATGTGTTTATGAAAAAGACACTAAATATGGTTATATCATTGTGTATCTTTATGTAGATGATATGCTATCCAGAGTAGATCAAACGCGGCCATTAGGGAAGTAAAGCATCTTACAAATTATGGTATTGATATGATATTATATTAATATCAGCATTGTTAATTTTAACAATACTATTATTTGAAGACATTAATTTACAACTATTTTAAAATTTCAAAACCAAAATCTTTAAAATTCAAACTAGGGATGTCAATTTGCCCAGTCCATCTCCAAAACCGTGGTGCACCGCCCTTAACGGGACGGTTTTTCCCCGAAAATTCGGGGATGCGAGGCAGACTTGGGGCAAATGCCTAAAAATCGAGTCGGGGACAGGCCGGGGACGGAGAATAATAACCCCGCCCCGAACCTGCCCCGATATATATATATATATATATTTATTATTTTTTTTATAAAATTTTATTTATGTAAAATCATTTTCTTTTTTTTTATTATTTATTTTTCTAAATATGTATTTTATTATAATTGTAAATTTGTTCCTTGATTATTTTATTATATTTTTATTGCATTGTAGTCATTTTTTTATATTTTAATCATAAAATAATTTTTTTATATAAATTTTTAAAAAATATATATCAATTTAAAAACAAAATGGGGAAAACCGTCCCGTCCCGTCCCTGTCCCGCAAAATCTCCGATCCCGCCCCTCACCTAAAAAAATAAAGAAAATCACGGGGATGAGATGTAAAATTTCCCACGAAAATAGAAACGGAATTTTAAAAATCGATCCCGCCCCGCCCCATTGACATCCCTAATTCAAACTATAAAATTAAAATCGCAAAAAATTTAAAAACTTTTAAGGTATTCAAATGAGAGTTTTCTTACACGCCACCTGCACGTGGGCTATGTGTTATCAATTACACAACTAATATATATTAATACGATAAATTATAGGTCTACCAGTATTGTTATGACAGCTATACCTTTTTTTTGCTATGCCCCCAGGCCCCCTCCCCTAAACTCAACCTTGCTTTTTTAGCTCTTTTGAGGGGGGTTCTGGTGCTCTGCCAACCAAGATATCACTCAGTCCCTGGTATGACAGCTATACCTACTCACATTTAAGGAGAGTCGTTTATAAGACAAATTTAGAAGGAAAAAAATTGCCCTGCCATTGTTTTTTCTGACAAAGGTCGAAGTAATGCTTTACCATCAACATATATATATATATATATATATATATATATATTATTTTTTTTTGGGTAAACCTCTACCATCAGTATATAAGAAAAAGAAATTAAAAAAAATGTATAGTAAGCAACCATCTTAATTAGTTGGTATTTTGACGAGGCATTAAATCATAATAAGTCATAGAAAATAAATGATTGTCAGTCGATTAGTCAGAGCAGCTTTAGTGGCTAATTATATTTTTTATTGTTACATTCAAAATATGGACTCAAGTTATAAAATATGTATATATATATATATATATGTGTGTATATCCAATTGCTCTGTTAATAAATTTTATCAAATTGATGTGATAAATATATATATATATATATTGTAAAAATATTGTTTATTTTAGATGGTGTGTTAGATAATATTATTCACCAAAATATGATTTTTCAACATAATTTTTTTTTAAGAAGAACATAAATAAATTATTATTTTTTAAAATATATATATATATAAACACACATAATTAATTAATTAAGATTTAAATAGAATAATTAAAGAATAATTTTTAAATTAAATGCATATATAATAGAGATATTTATGTCATAGAGACAAAGAAGCCTTTTCAATCTACATGCCATATAAATAACTATCCACAATTTTATTAGAAATGCTCCTAGAATGCACATAATATACAATTTAATTGAGTCCATAAAGCAAATGATGTACATCAAAACCAAAAATGGTAGAAAATAGATATATTCCAACCCGCTTATTGGTAAAGTTACTATTTCTACCAAATAGCCAGCCAATGCCACATTTTTTTATAATTGGTTAAATATAATTTTAGCTCTTTTGTTTTCGATTTTTTTTATATAATTATATTTTTATTTTGTTGAAAATTATAAATATATATATGTACACATATAGTTTTTCTCGCGTTATTTTTATTTCATTCAAATCGATATTATCAATTTAGGAATATGCTGATATAGGACGGAACTAGCCAATGGCCTTGAGGCCAATCGCCCACATAAGGTTTTTAATTTTTATTTTATTTTTTTATATATGCGGTTTTTTTGAATTTGTTACCATAATAGTTGTATAATTGTCTTAAACAATATATTTTCCCTTCTTAAATTGAAGTACAATATCTATATAAATTATTTTTTATTCCAAGTTACAATATTTACTTTTTTTTATTATTAATTATGATTTTTATTTTTATTTTTTTACATTACTAGTATCTATTCCTATACGATGCACAATATGGATAAATATAATAGGTGATTTAAAAAATAATTTATTATTATATAACATATATATATATATATATATATTATTGTATATAATATATTATATAGACATGTCGTGCATTCCTAAACCCTTATAATAATAATAATAATATTATTATTTAATGAAAATTAAAAAACAAAACAAAACATGTTCATCCATTAAAATCATTTCAACACTACTAATTTCTGATTTATTATTAAACCTTAAGACCTTCCAAAATCTTAGGACACGAACTTTGAACGTCCATTGCATATTCTTAGCATTGATCTGATTGACAAAATTGACATATCATGTCATATTTGAAAACTTATTTAAAAGTTTTATTATTAATAAGTATATTTAGATTTTTTTGTTTTTTTTTTTCATTCTATACTATAAAAATTTGTTAAAAAAAAATTTTTTTTTTTCAATTTATACTATAAAAGTTTATTAAAAACTAAAAGTTTGACCTCTATATATAATACTATTCAATTATGGAATTCAAATTAAAAAATGTTTACCTATCTAATTTTTTCTATCTATGAAATTTAAATTCAAATTTAAATATATTTATATAATTGAATTGAAGTTCAAATGTATTTAAATAATATTTTTCATCTATAAAATTCAAATTCAAATTCAAAAGTATTTTTTAATTCTTTCCAAATAATGAATTTCTATATATTAAAAAATCATAATATAATTTATTTATTTATTTATTATTATTATTATTATAAACACATTTTTACCTTATAAGGTAAATTATTTATGGATTCAAATTAAAAAATATTTATTAATTTAATTTTTTCATCTATGCAATTCAAATTCAAATTTAAATTCAAATGTATTTATATAATATTTTCCATCTACGGAATTAAAATTTAAATTCAAATGTATTTTTTGATAAATAATTTATTTTTAAATCCTTATAATAGAATTTAATTATATTTATTATTATTATTATTATTATTATTATTATTATTATTATTATAGCCTAATTAATAATAATTCGATTTAGAAAGAGATGTATATATATACATACCATATACATACAGTTTCACAACCATAAGTGTTGACTTATACATTAAGATATAGATCAGCATCGAATTATATATAACTTATGATATATTGTATATATTTTATTTCAATATTACATGTAATTTGATTATGACCTACTTTAATGTGTATGACATTATTTATTATAGTAAAATTATATATATAATATTATAAATATATATTTATTGTTTATTTAAAATTTATTTCAAAACAAAATTTGATTTTATATATATATATATATAAATAAATATATCTGGGTACAACTATAAAAAGTAACAAAATTTTATACTTTTTCAATCAATTGTTTAATATTATATTTTTAAATACAACCAATAAAGATAAAAAAAATTTATGATTTTAAATAACTGTTCCATTTGATATTAATTAATATTTTGATAGGATAATAAATTTTTTTATTGATGATTTTGAAGGAAATTAGAAAGGATAATATATTGATACGCGGCATTGATTTTTCTATTTTTATATATTATATAGATATTATAAATATATATTTATTGTTAATTAAAATTTATTTTAAAATAAAAATTGATTTTATATATATCTAGGTACAACCATAAAAGGTTAAAAAGTTTATGCTTTTTCAATCAATTATCTAATATTATGTTTTTGAATATAATACAACAATAAAGGTAAAAAAATTTATAATTTTAAATAACTGCTCTATTTGTTATTGATTAATACTTTAATAGGTCATAAATAATAAATAAAAACGAAGATGATTTTTTTTCATTAATGATTTTGCAGAAAATTTGAAATGATAATATGCTGACACGTGGTATTGACTTTTTATTTTTATATATTATATAGATAACCAATGAAAATTTTGATATTATTTTTTTTATTTATGGTTTAATGAAAAGTATTAGCATTATTTCCTTTTATGATTAATATTTATTTTAGGTAGTATTTTGTAAAATTGTCATATTTCATTACTTTGTTTTATAGTTTATTATTGATATTTTATCTGAGAAATTATTTTTCATTTGATTATCATTTTTTCAAACAAATATTTTAGTTTTTGTATGTTATCAATTTTGCTTACTAAAGTATATTCTCTTGTATTATTCTTATAGACTTTTTTTTCTATTCTTTCCTTTTATGAACATACTAAGTCAAATTTTCTAATATATTTATCTAAATATTAAAACAATAAATTATATGAAATTTTACAAAAATTTAGTTATCAATTTTTTTAGAGATCATAAATTCAATAGAGAAACTATATTATTATCATCAATGACAATTTGAACATTCAGAAAAAATAAAAATAAAAAATAAATAAATGTAACTTGGCCCCCCTAAAGATGAAATCCTGACTCCGTCCCTGCTTTGACACGTGTCCTTTTAGCCTTTTTTTTATAGTCAAACTATTAATTATTTTATATATTTGATTTAATAAAATGGCACTTTTAATCTTTTACTAATTCATAAATAAATAATCCATTCATTTTTTTAAATTTACTTTCAAATAGCAATTAATTATAAGTGGACTTATTGTGAGAATCAAGAATCGGTCTACCCTAACTATCTACGACAAATTAAGGCCCTTATCTAGTTATCTTTAATATCCTAAAGAATAAAATAAACTAAAAAAATAAAAATAAAACTTTCTATGCGATTACTTCTATATATATATGTAGAGTCAGGGCATCTCATTCCATCCGAAACCAAAAGAGAAAGATTGATCAAGGCAAAAGAATGAGTAGTGTTAAACTAGCAATGAATCAGTCTCTTAATGAATGGCCAACTTCGACTCTGCAGCCAAACACCATATCAAGAATCTCATCTCCCAAGTTCTTTATGTACTCCACTCTTCACTTTACCACCAAGTATATTACTTCCGCCATATACTTTCTTTATTCTGATGAAGTCTTTCTCAATTGTATTCTTTTAATCTCTAATCTATGCTATGTTTATATGTGTGTTTATGTATGCTACATATCTACATAAAATTATTATTATTTTTTTTTTACTTTATAAAATAATGGATTTTTTATACCGGAAAATGCTAAAACTTTCAAGCTAGGTTTTTAGATTTAAATTAAAAAAAATTAAAAAAAAAAAACTGTCGATGCATCAAATTGCCAAGCATTCTTCCTGGTTCATTTTTATTGTTTTAAATATTTACTTTTGTCAACATTACAATTGGAAGAATTTCATAATGGCTGCAATGCACACGAGAAAACATATATATTTTTCTTTTTGCATGTGTGTGTATATATATATATATATATATAAATAATTGGAGATGACTAATTAACCAAGTATGTTGCTAATTGATTTGGTTGAATATATGTTTTATAGGGAGGCAGAAAATTTGAGAAAGAACTTAACCAACATTAGTCCTCGAGGTCCAAAGAGAAATGATCTCATAGCTCCGGCTCCATCGAAGGAAAATTTTGATGAAATTTTCAAGTCCATGGAAGGTTGGGCTAAGGCAAACATTTTACCATTGTTGAAACCAGCCAACAAATGTTGGAAACCTCAAGATTTCCTTCCAGACGCTTCATCAGATGGCTTCCATGACCAACTTAGACAACTTCAAGAAAGAACGAAGGGAATACCCGATGAATACTTTGGGGTCGTTGTTGGGAATATGAGCACTGAAGAAGCACTTCAGAGCTACCATTCGCATATAAACGGAACGGAGATCTTCCATGACAAGACCGGGGTTGATGACACTCCTTGGGCTATTTGGGCAAGAGGGTGGAGTGCTGAAGAAAACAGGCATGGTGATCTTCTTAACAAGTATCTTTATCTCTCTGGTCGAGTTGATATGAAGCAAATTGAGACTACCATTCAATATCTTATAGCTGCTGGACAGGTAACTACTCTTTATATACCTCTTTTTCAGCTCGCTTTAAGCTCAACAATAAAATTATTTTCATATTTAATAAACTAAGGTACCATGATCCATCAATACAAAATCTATATATATATATATATATATATATAATTTTTCTATTCAGCATGCCTGATATTAAACATGCACATTATGGTCATACCTAGTATATACAGTAACATAGCTATATATATATATATATATATATATATTGGATTGTCGGTGATAGTAGGCAACCAACATCTATTCTTACGAGGATAGACGTATAAAAAAAATTTACTTGCTTGTCCACAACAATGTAAATCTTTTGTTGCACACACCCAATAGTCTTCTTTAGCCAAATCCTAAGTATCTATATATATATATATATATATATATATATATATATCCATAAGCACATGCAATATCCAAGACTGGCTACTTATTAGTTCATATGGATTTTATTAAAATAAAAAATATCATAATGTGATAATCTTTTCTTATATATAGAAATCAATTAATTTTGTCATATGAATTCAATTACATTATAAAATTCTATTTAGAAAAAAAAAATTTATAAAGACTTGTGTGTATATATATATATATATATATAGAGAGAGAGAGAGAGAGGTTATTTGCACTTCTATCCCTGAAGCACTTTTATCCCTTAACTTTAGGGTCATTGAAATTTCTATAGTTGATTTTTTTTTTTTTTTTTGGCAGAAAGGAAAAAAGATTAGGATAGAAATGCCCCTTTTTTTCTTTTTTTCTTTTTTTCTTTTTTTATATTTAGAGTGAGGGATTCAAACTCCAAAATCTTTTTTTCAAAGAAATAATAGCTTTGCCAATAAATTGTCTTCAAAAGGATTAATGCCTCATAGTTATATGTAACACCCCGTCCCGAACCATGTCGGAATTTTTGCACATTGACCGAGGTTGACCGTTGACCGTTGACCAAGGGGTCAAAAGTTGACTTTTTGACCCGGTTGAAATTCTAGGTTGACTGAGGTACCGTTACGTAGTACACGTTGGCACGAGTTCGTAGACTGGTAGCACGTTGAAAACGGAGCTACGGTTTAAAAGTTATGAGCAAAACAAGTTGAGGTCCAAACTGTCCAAGGGATGCCGAAGTTGATTTTTTATTCATGCAAGGTTGAGCTTTGACTCATGCATGGTTGTGAAGTGCTCGTCGATACGAGTCCGTAGACTAGCGGCACGTCCGATTTGGACATGTGGTTTGAAAGTTATGGACCTGTAGAGTTTTTCAAACACCGTATTATTTTAATATTATTTTTAAACGTGTAACGATGTGTCACGTGTGACTTAATGAAGGTGACCATGTGTCACCATGTTGAGACACCACATGTCAACCATGTGTAAAAATCAAATTATTTTATTATTATTTTAAATAATAATATTATTATTAATATTATTTAATTAATTTTATTTTATCTCTTTTTCTTTTTTCTTTTTCTTTTTCTTTTCTTTTTTCTTTTTTTTCTTTCCCCATGTGGGAAAAAAGGGCCAGGGGGCCCGATCCTCTTCTTCTCCTTCTTCTTTCTTTCTTTCTTTCTTTCTTTCTTTCTTTCTTTCTCTCCCGACCGTCCCTCTCTCTCACCGTGTTTTCTTTTTCCGGCCACCAGAACCACGCACGAGCCGGCCACCATCCAAGCCCACACGCCGGCGAGCTCAACAGCCAAATTTGGCTGCCGGCCGGCCGGCGAAGTCGCGGCGGCGAGGTGAAATTTTTCCGGCGATTCTCGCCGTTTCCGGCCAGCCCAGTCCGAATTAAACCTCTTCTCCCCCTATTTTGGGTCCTCTGAGTTCAAATATGGCCTCCAATCCCAAAAATTCGAAGCGGTTTGCGAGATACGAGGAATTGAAAACCGGCCGAAGCTTTCCGGCCAAATTCCGACCACCTCCGGCGGAATTGGGGTCGATGGAGACCTGATTGGTAATCCTCCTCGCTCAAGCTTCGATTCGGTATATAATTTGTCAATTTTGGATAACGTTTGTGTTTGAACCCCCGGGTACCGGGTATTATTTACCAAATTAAAATATTAATTTATTTAACTGTCTGTGAATTTTGTTCTAGGAGCACGGGTGAGTCATGGAATTGATCCCATGGTGGATCATGGTTTAATTGCGTGCTCCAGGTGAGTGACCCACCTTCAAATTTATTTTGGGAATTTAATTGGTGAATATATTATGTGTGATTTAAATATTTGGAATTTAATTTATATGTGCCAAATAATTATTTGATTTATTGTGGAATTATTTATGAATTTATTGGATTTAAGAAAATGTGCATTTTACAAATTTATGCCATGTGAAATTATTTTATGGATTTGAGAATTTTGAAATTCTTGTGGTTTTAACATTAAATCGGGCATGATTTGATTTTCAAATATTTCAAGGAAAATATTTGCTTATGTTGGTGATTTCAATTTTTATAAAATATGCCCATGAATTATTATGAGATTTGATTATTATATTTCGAGAATTATTTATGCTATTGGAAAAATGTGGATATTTGAATTGATGGATTTGGGAGTTGGTGGATTTGAAAATCATGGAATTTATGGTATTGATTATAAAGAAATTGTGGAGAATTTCTCGGTTCAAGCGGATGGAATATACCTGCTGTATTTATGCAAAATGTGAAATTTGTTATATAATTTAAATTTGTGAATTTTATGATTTTTAGATGCACCGTGCACGTACTGGTGTTCTGTTTATATGTGATATGGATATTGTGCACACGGTTATGATTAGCGCGCAGGTGGGTGTGAGTAGCGCGCAGGTGACATTATGAGGTTGTTCTGTGGTTGCCATCGGATGAGGGTGGCCACCCCTCCATGGCCGGGACACCAGGTTAGCAGCGGCGCAGTGGGACGCCACGCGACCGTATGCCGGTTTCTTTCTATAACCTCCTGTCTGGCGGTACCTCGGGACGCTGGGTACTGTTGGCGCCACTGGTATATAGTGGGTGCATCAAATGATTTTCAGAACTGTGTTTTAAAAATAAAATGTTTTGAAATTGTATTGGAACGAAAAATATAATTATTACTGTTTCTGGTATTTATTTAATGTCTTGGTTTTCGGGGAATACGAACAAAGGGTTTTATGAAAAAGTTTTAAAAGGGGAACTTTTCCAACTGAGAGAATTGTAAGGGTTTTGAGAGAAATTATTATTTCCAATTAATTATTATTTATTACTTATTACTGTGGTATTATATTGTATAGTAGATAGGTCACTCACTGAGATGATTAGCATCTCATACTCTTAAATTCTATTCCCCTAGGTCCAGGTTAGAGACGTTGATTGTCCGAGGCGAGCCCAACGTCTCAGTTCGTTGGCGAAGGTTCAAGAAGTTTTTCTTCCCTTTTTCCTTTCGAACTTGTATTGCTTCTTTATCTGTCATTTTATAAATTCCACATTTAATTGTATAATGCTCTGTATACTGTATTGGACACATTTTATTTATGCACTGGGTTGCCTTTGTTTTCTTTTGAAGTGCTGAAATTTGTGGAACCAATTTGTAGTAATGTGGGAGGAATAAGGGGATGAATTTTTGAAGTGTGTTTTCAGTGCAGGTAATTTTTGGTTAGTCCTATCCTTAGGGAAGGTGCTGCCAGATTTTCCGTTGGAAGGTTCGGTGGTATTTCCCTGGGATCAGGGCTTGTCTAGGGTTCCGGGGAAGGAATTCTGGACTGGTCCTGACATATATGTAAAGGACTAAACATAAAATAGCTGAAACTGAAATTTTCATTGAGGATACATAATAATATTAAAGTTCAAGAGCAATCTATAAATATTAATAGGCATCTTCAAGCATTAATAAGGATGTTTGTAAGCCTTCTAAGTTGTTTTTGGACTTTAGTTTAGAATCTCAATAAGATAATATATATCAAGATATAGATACCCTTTCAAGTTATTTTTGGACTTTAGTTTAGAATCTCCATAGGTTAATTTGTATCAAGATGTAGATGGTTGATACTATCAAGACCTCTTTCATAAGAAGGGTATTGGTGTTTAAACTTCCTAAGAAGTCACCCATCTAATATTGTTCCTATAGAATACACTTAATTCCAAAGTTCTTTTGAATGCTTATACTAATCGTTTAAAAAAGATCACGGTTATTAAGAGAGTGTCTACTTTACATTTATAGTATCACTATTATACACCTATATAATGTGAGATTAGACATAAAGTAGCTTTTACCAACAAGGTAACCTACTATTGTCCCATATCTACCCACATTTACGTTGGCAACATCACACTGGTTCACCCCTGATCGTCACAATCCATCCTAGTGTATTATTTACTGATCTTGTCCCTTTTTACCTTGCATTATTTAGTGCTCACAAGTCTTAGTCTTACAATACACATTCATTGGGGTCCATCATGCTCCAAATGATATGGAGTTTCATTTAGACTTTCTAGGAGGTCTTCATCCTAATATTACCCTTATTAAAGTATGCTTAACTCTAGAGTTCTTTTGAACGTTAAAACCAACCACTCAAATCACCTATCCTATGATTACTCTGACTAAAGTACGCTTAATTTTAGAGTTCTTTTGAATTATGAAGTTAATCATTCTGAAATGTCTTAATTGTTAAAAGAATGTCTACTTTACATTTGAAGTATCATCATTCTATACCTATATGATATGAGATTTGGACACTAGGTATCTTTTGCTAGTAAGATAACCTGTCAATACCCTGTATGTGCCCACTTACCCTAACAACATCACACCAGTTCACCCATAGTCATTATAATTGACTCCGGTATATTGTTTACTAATTTTGCCCTTTCTTGCCTTATATCTTTTAAGGGTCACAGATTTTATAAAGTATATAAAATAAAATACTAAGATTTTATGAAGGTTAAGTGGCCTTTATATGTGTTCAAATAAACCTTAAATGCCTAATTAAGTATTAGCTTTGAAAGCAATTAAAATGCTAACAAAAGAGATTATGATAATTTTCTCTTATCTAAATTTTTTTTTTATATCTATATATATTGGAAAATATTCTATATTGCCTAAGATTAAATGTAATTCGAGTATTAAATGAATACATATATATAGTTTTTTTTTTTTTTTTTGGAGGATGTTGAACATGTTGTGTTGTCTTACTATCATTTGATTACAATAATCTACAGAATACTTCATGAAGGATTGTATCTAATAACAAGTGATACTCGGGCTACACAAACTGTCCAATATCGGCCAATAGAACATTCTCCTATATATATATAATAAAATATTACTGTGTTATTAATTTTAAAATCACTTGTATGTATAGGATGTGGCCACAGCAAATAATCCATACCTATGGACCATCTACACATCCTTCCAAGAAAGGCAAGCTGCTATAGTTCATGGGAATATGGCCAGGCTGGCGAAGCAGCATGGAGATGCAAATCTTGCTCAAATATGTGGGACTATTGCTGCCGACGAAAAGCGTCATGAAAGTGCTTATACCAAAATGGTCGGAAAGCTTTTTGAGTTGGATCCGAACGGAATGATCATTGCCTTGGCATACATGATGAGAAGGAGAATCAAGATGCCATCTTACCTAATGTATGATGGGTATGATGATCATCTCTTTCAGCATTTTTCTGATGTTTTGATGCGTATTGGGGCGTTTAATGCGTCCGACTACGGAGGGATATTAGAACATTTGGTGAGTAAATGGAAAGTTAAGAAGCTCACTGGGCTTTCAAGTGAAGGGCGTAAAACTCAGGATTATGTTTGTGAGTTAGCTCAGAGGATTACAAGGCTGGAAGAAAGAGCTCAATCCAAAGCTATCAAAGAAGTTCCCACTGTTTCTTTTAGTTGGATTTTCGATAGAAAAGTATAGCTCGTGAATTTTACGATACATATATAGATTGATGATAAGTCTATTATGGAATTATCAATTCTCGATCTGATAATTTTATAATATAAAAAATATTATTAAAATGAATGTCTATCCCCTGTTATAACATGAGTACCCCATATTATTAAATATAAAAGCATCCAACATCGTAGTATGAGGTGTTCATATTAGGATGAGGAAGAAACACCCACGGTAGTAAGTCTAATATATATATATGGATTCCATGTAAGAGATGCTTATGTGGGCGTACGTCTCAAGTACTACCATCATCCCATCCACCCTAAAATGTTAGGTTTGAATTGAATTTGCAATAATCAATTTCTGTAATGATTTGTTTTTAGTGAATAGTTTCTGTAATGATTAAGTATTTGCTACATGGGCCTTCTTTATTTGGTATTCTATAATAAAAGACTTATTAATCTATAGACAAAAGTTCAAACTGTTCATGTTTCTTGCTTCTATTCCTGTTTGGGGTTTATACATTTAATACTTTTTGAATTTGTACCTTGGGATTACCAAATATATTATAACATATATAAGACTTTTAGCCCTTTTGTTTTCGGATATTGGGTCAGAGAATTTGAATTCTGAAGCACTGTATCAAAATTATAATTATTTAACACCTGCTATCACACAAGGGCCTGGCAAACTTAGAAAAATTTTCAAAGACCGTTCAAGATAAAATACTTAGAACAACAACTAAAATCACAAACATATATATTTTTGGAGAGCATAAATGTTATTAATAAAACACAAACATATTAATAATGTATTAAAAATTGTCCTTGATTTTTAAATTTTTAGGTAGATTACTCATTTTTTTAAATGTATATATGATATATAATAATTTTTTTTTTTTTAACGGATCTTCACATAATTTTTCTATACGGAGATTAAAAAAAATGATGGTTTTAGACTATATATATATAAATATGTATATATGTACATATGTAATATCACATAATTTATGTTCCATATTATCGCACATCAATTCTGCTCTTGGGTGCGTACAGGTATCTATAAATGTACATCATGAGTCTCCCATCCTCTTAATTTTGCCACCAATAAAGCTTCCTTGTAAGTTTGACACTTGCATTTTGGTTATCCTCTTATAAAGTCTTTGGTATATATAGTCTCAAAATTCGCTTTTCTAATATTTTCTTCTCAAAAATTTTATTGTGATAGGTATAGTTATAATAAATTATACAAACTTCCGTTTGGTGTGTCGCCTATATCAAGCTGTAAACATTTTTAGTTCATTCATTATGATCTACAGGAAACTTCAAAAATAAAATTTCATGGTAGATTCAATTATTATATAATTTTCATTGATCATTTTACAAAATTCAACATAAATTTGATGTTTTTAAAGTTTTACAAATTTTATGTATGGTGTTCAGAAATTTTTTCAAACATCAATTATCTCCTACAATGGAGGAGACTTTACAAAATAAAATGACATCACTCACTTTTTTTTTTTGGGGGGGGGGGGGGGGGGGGGGGGGGTAAAAATGACATCACTCACTTTCTTACCATTTCCCGTGCACCTAAATAGAATGAATATGCGGAGAGGTGTCACAGGATATTCAAGAGACTAGATTAACAATATTATCTCTCATGCAAAACTTCCACAAAAATTTTAGTTTTATGCATTCTCTCCTGCTGTGTATCTCATTAATGGACTAACAACATCAACTCCCCAAAACACCTCACCTTTCAAAAGAAATTTAATAAATCACAAAATTATAGTTTTTTTTTATTTTTTATTTTTTCTAAAATGTTTGGTTGCTTTGTTGGTAAAACTTATAACTTACATAAAGTCACTGAAGTGGTAGAGGGTAAAAGCTAGCTGACTTCTTTTTTTCCCCCCTCAAATTTAATCTTGATCATTGGTGAAATTTAATGGTCAAAATTAAAATTCTGGATTTTATTAAATTACGGTTTCTATCTAACCCTACTATAAATATCATACCAAAATATGAGATAGCAAAATTTTTCTCAAATTTACTCTTGATTGTAGGTAAAATCTAAGTCTGAATTTTATTTAAATATAGGTTCCTATAGAGCCCACTATAAATATCATACTAAAATATGAGATAGCAAAAATACATAAGTATTACATACATGTATAATGTTTTTTTTTTTTTTTGTATTTAATATGGAAAAAAAAATTTCAGTTAAAAAATAAGTACACGGAAAGTTTATAAATTTGGTATGTATATGTATAGTAAGTTATAAATTAAAAATACAAGACCTACAATACGAGTAGTATATACATATTAAAAATAGTTGTTTTTAATATATATATATATATATATATATGATAAAAATATAACTCCTAAGAAGATAATAATAGCTTAATATATTAAAATAATCAAAATAGTAAATAATTAAAAGAAGAAAAGAATAAAATAAAATAGTTCTTTTATACGGATTTTTATGTAGTTTTGAAAGAGAAAAAAATAATAATTGAAAATATTTATTTTTTCAAAAATACATGGGTTTTTCACTTACTTGATATGGTAATATATTTGATACGTGATTAATACTTTTTCCTTCAAATAAATTATTATTATTATTATTATTATTTTGTCAATTTGAAATCGATACAACAGATAAGAGTTAATTTTTTTTTGAAAAATTGCATATGTATGGGTATAATACACAAATTTAATAGCTATGAATTATATCTATTTTCTATCAAAGATATTCTAATAGTTTTTCCAAAAGCACTTGAATTGTTGCAAGAGTTGAGACTTAATGATATGTTGATAGATTATATGAGTTTGGTAACATATTAAAATCTTAATAGGATAAGGTGAATCCTGATTGCGTATCATTTAAACCTCAGTCATATGTTTAGAAGTGCTATTTTAATTTAATTTTTTTTTTATTCAAAGTGAGCCTTATATGAACTCCTGTGCTAATGGGGTAGTTTTGTAACATATTACCTTGGATAAAAGAAAATATACCGACTATGGAGATTATATTACACTCCACACTTCATTTTTATGTTTTTTGATTTTAGAGGTGGGCAATTTAAATTCGAAATTATTGTCCAATAAAATAATATTTTTGACACTAATTATCCCCACATTAGCCTCTACATATCAAATTTAAACTTAAATTATTAAAATCAAAACTCATTTGCATATAATAAGCTTTTTTAACAAAAATAATAAGTTAGAATTTACATGAATAAACCAAAAGTACAAATAACATATTACGAAATTAATCAAGATAAACATTTAATGCTCATAGCAAAATAAAATAAAAAGTAAAAAAATTAAAATTCTATAAGGATATATAAAAATATAATGTGAATTTGCAAATTTATTTTTTTTTTTTTGAAAAGATTTGAATTGCCAACTTAAAATGTAAACAAATATATATGAAACGATTTTATCAAAAAATATATATATGAAAGGAATTGTCAAAATTTTAAAATATATATATATATATATATATATATTTATATATTAAAATTCAAATTAAATATACAATACAAACTACAATTTTTTATTATCTATTCCATTATAAATTACAAATGTAGGTTAAAATATTATACTAGATAGTTTGTAGTTATTTTTTGCATGGCCTAATAATTTTTTCTTAACAAAAAGTATTAAACATATAAGAACTAATTATTAAACATACATATGTAATGCGGCAGTAAACATCCTGAAAAGATAAATGAAAGACTAAATGTACCTAAAAACTAGGTAAATAAAGATGAGATTCACATGAAGGGCAATTGTGTAAATTGATTGCCAGAAGACCGCTACATGTTCTCGGCTTCCAACCAAGCCCGAGTAGAGTCACCCTTTTGTGGTAGAGCCCTTTATCGAAATCTTAAGAGGTAAAACGATTCGAGCTTAGATTTCTGTATTGCTAACTGGGGTTCTTTCTTTGATTGTTTGTGGTTGAAACTGTTGTACAATATATATATATATATATATTTTTTTTTTTTTTTTTTTTTTTTTGAGTTTGATTGTGCAATGATCAATAACCTCAAGCTTTGATTTTTTGTAATTATTTGATTATTTTACTTCTGGGTTTGTTTATTATGGACATCTATGAGTTAAAAATCAGTGCTTGATCAACTATTAACTTTCCAACACTAGTTTTAAGCACCAGTTATTTTTTTTTTTTTTTTTTTTTTTTTTAAGTTTATGTACTGGGTATTTGGATGATGATGAAAGTTTGCGTCTTTGTACGTTTGTTTGTTTATTTTTTGAATTTTTTTTTTTTTTATGTTTATGTTATCATTATGAATGATTTGGGTTTTTACTTGTTAAAGGGAAGAAAGTGGATAAAATATGGGAATTTCTTCAAGCATTTGACTGTACTTTCTGATGCATCATATGAAATCTTTAGATTTCTAGCTATTAGAACTCAAAAGATATCATTATAGTTTGGGCTTTTCGGCCATCTTCTTCAAATAGTTGTTAATTATATGATAAGATGAGACTTGAGAGCTCTTAGTCTGTCAGTGCATTGTTTGTGTGGAGATAGAAAGAGACTTTAGTAGTCACATAATATATTGCTGAATGAACCCTGGAAACGGAGTTTTGTAATTTTGAGGAAATGGTTGTATTTCTTATGATTAATCCTGTAATCTCCACTAGCATGATGTTGCATATATGGTTCTCAATTGGAGAAAAATTTTCAATAAAAGAGAAGTAGAAAAGATTGTATGCTAGTGGTATTTGTAATCCAGAGTTTTATCTGGTATAGGACTGAAAAACCATGGTTATCCAGTAGTCTAGCTTATATGTTTTTTAACAGTTTATGTTTTGAAGTCTAAAGTTGTTTTGAAAAATGGTCGATAGATGCGCATTTCTGAATGGTATGTAAAGTTTATTCAAGACTTTTAGGAAACTGAAAACAATTTTTGTATATCGTAGAAAATGCATTATCCGTGATCCATATTTTGCTGTCGTTTGCAGAAATTTGTATGACAAGCTGTCTTCATGATCTCAAAACTATTTTCAAAACATAATTTTGAAAAGGAGTGCTCATGTTAACATCTTGTTTTCTTAGTGTCTTTGCTCATTCTTTGGGCTTTTTGGTGAGATGTGGTTTTATAATCTGGAACTACTTGGATGTTTTAGTTAACACTATTTTTCCTCATTCTTCCTCATGGCTCTCATTCAGGTGTGTAATTATCTGGAATCACTTGTACTTTTGTTCGTCGTGGATTTAGGTTTGCCAACCAATGGGAAAGGACTCAAAAGCAAAAGATTCATCTAAGGGTAAGGGAAAACAAGCAGCATCCGGAAGTGATGAGAATGCTTCGAAGGGTAAAGGGAAGGGTGGAAAGGGAGCAGATGGGCTTGGAACCTGCACATATGTCAAAGGTTTCTTCTTTTGTATTTTACGAAGGCCCTTGTTTGTGGGAGCATTTTGGTTATTTGAAATATGTTATAACTTATCTCTTTCTTCTTCATTTCTTTGTTATTTACATGTTCGTGTGTCTGGCCTCGATTTGTTTCAGCAAGGCATATCTTATGTGAGAAACAAGGGAAGATTAATGAAGCATACAAGAAGCTTCAAGATGGTTGGCTTAGCAATGGAGACAAGGTCCCACCAGCTGAGTTTGCAAAGGTGAAACTTGTCAATGCTATCCTTCTTTTTTTATTATATGTTTTTTTCTACTTCAGTCGTTCTACTTATTGTTACTATTATTTTTATTTTGTATACCAACCTGTAATTTTGTTAAAAATGATGCATATTGGTGATGATTCTATCAAGACATATAATTGAATTGAAGTAGAAAGGATTCATTTTAGTTTAAGATGTCCTTTGTTTTTCTTTTAAGTTGTGAAGTGTGAAGATTTGATATCATGCTAACCAAGTTTCTTTTAACCATGTTTGGAGTAATTTAAGTATAGGTTCTTGGTTCTTGAATGACTCATTTAAAGTATTGGGGAATCTACTGGAAGATCTTTTCAGAGATTAATAGTTATACCATAGTAAACAGTATGATAGCCATATGCAAATCGTAGGTTCTTGGTTCTTGAATGACTCATTTAAAGTATTGGAGAATCTACTGGAAGATCTTTTCAGAGATTAATAGTTATACCATAGTAAACAGTATGATAGCCATATGCAAATCCTATTATTGTATATTTGTTGGGGAGATAGTAGGGACTAGGTAGGAGTTAGTCAGGCTTGAGGCATTCATGCTGGTTGTTGTTTATAATGTGCTCTTCTCATGTCATACAAATTGCCAATAAATGGTTGGAAGAGTTACAATTTTTGTATCCAAAATCTAAGAAAGCAATGAAAGTGGGTTTAGTTTTCAAATTTGAGTTGTTATGATGAAAATTTGTGTGCTTTGTATTTGCAGTTAGCTCAAGAATATTCAGAATGTCCATCAGGAAAGAAGGGTGGTGATCTTGGGTGGTTTCCTCGTGGTAAGATGGCAGGGCCTTTTCAGGAGGTTGCCTTCAACACACTTGTGGGAGCTACAAGTGCACCATTTAAATCAACGTATGGAATTTTCATACGCAATTTTATTCATGTTTGTAGTATGAACTTCTTTTCTACTAATCATTCGTTGTTTTTTAATTATGCAGGCATGGCTACCACATTATCTTGTGTGAAGGGAGGAAGAACTGATTTCTTCGTTAGATTTCGGATGATTTGAAATGGAAATAATAGTTTGTGTAGTTTGGTTTGGTATTGGAAACTAATGTTACCCTTATAATTTTCGTGAAGGTAATCGGAGTTGATATATATTTATGATGTGTTAGGACTTTATCTTTCAAAATCCAAAATTTGGAGAGAGAGAGAGAGAGGGAGAGAGAGGAAGTAACTTCATTTGCTAAGAACAAACAACAAAATCATCTGCAATAACGCTGGTGCACGGTAGTGTGCCCCTAAAACATTTCCAAATACATGTTTTATGATTGCATGACACTGGTTTGTCAAATACAATTACATTTCATCATTTGAAAAATCACTTAACTCGTAAGAAATTCAGGTTTAGCAAATTTGGTGGTTAATGGTGTTTACGGTTAAAAATTATGAGTTTTCATCCATAGAAACTATACCAGTCCAGTCTCTTGGTGGTATGACATGTGCAAATGAACTGTAAAAAGAAAAAGATTATTGTGTAAAAGATGTTCTCAGTGGCCACCCACAATAGAAGAAAGATAAAAGTGAACTATTTCTGATTTCATTTGTACACACAAAAATGTAACATTATTCAGGATATAAAAGATACAACAAAGAAACATACAAAGCTTACAACTCGTCGTAATGATCAACCAACTTAAGACCCCAGCTCATGTCCTCACAATGCCTCACATGAGGAACCAAGGCTCCTGTATCAGTTCCTCTTTTAGCCTTGCAGTCATAGAAGGGAGGTGCATGGAAGCAAGGCTCCATTGACATTGCTCGTCGGCAAGGAGGATCAGGGGCTGTTCGATTCTCCGGTTTGTAGAGTATCCATGGCTTCAATCCACCAAGACTCTGAGCTACGTAGCCAAAGGTAGACCATGAGCTAGTGACCAACACATCGGTCAAACTCAGTAGATACATTTCCGCCAATGCCTTCTGGTTGTGCATTTGCTTCTCGGTTTGTTGATACTCCTCGTGACTTGGCTGGAAAATTCCAATCACTTCCCCTCTTACAGTTGGATACTCCCAATACATGTCTCGTACCTTCTCAAAATACCCAGAGGATAAGGATGTCATCAGCACAGCTTTAGATTTCAAAGGACCAGATGGACTGCTGAAGGATTCCTGCTTGTTAATTTCTGGCAGCAGATTCTCCTTAATGGTACAAGCCAAGATCTGATCCAACACATGTTGGAATGGACCAGTCCCAGTATCAAAGACCCTGATCTGGATGCCCATTCTTTCATCTGCATTAGCTAAGTAAGCTTTATAATATCTGGTAATTAGTCCCCATACCGTATTTGAGGGGTGTAAAAGATATCGACCCAAAAAGTGGAAGACCGTATCCTTATTTGGGAAGAGATAGCTCAGTTCTTGCTCAAAAGAAGGGATCAAGAAGAGAGATGGAACAAAGTAATTATCTGTTTTCATGATCAACCAAGGTATCTTTTGAAGGAAGGTTTGATCTTGGTCGCAAAAGAAAAGCTTATCCTGATCATCATAGTCATGGACAAGATGGAGGTAAAGAAAAGTCGGTGCATGTTCATCTTGAATGGAAAAGCTGTTATTCTTCAGCATCTTCCCATAACAGTGAGGAGATTTTTGGTCCAAGCTGGCAAACTGACTTTTTAGGTTGAAATCTGAAGGAAGAAACCAAGAGGCTTCTGGAAATGGTTCACAGAAAAGATCCGGCATGTCAACTCCAGGGTCAACAAGTAGAACCCGATTTGTAAGGAGAGCATAAAGAAATGCAGAAGCTAGAGTTAATATCCTATTTCCTAATCCACTATAGGAAATCCATACAACATAGTTGCAATCTGAGGCACCAGTGTAATGGCCGGACTTGAGAATTTCGATGGTTTTGTTATAAGACTTAGTATAAGGTCCACATCGTTTGTGCAGAGCCTCATAATTTCTTAACCTGGATACAAGGTAAGAAGAAGGTTTGTATGATGTTTCTTTGCGATATGAAGCTGACTGGTACCTGCTAAGACAAGAGCCTTCATCAAATCCAGCAGCAAGAAGGCCACCAAGCAGTTTATCCTTCGGCACATTAATCGACCCAGTTCCAAGAAGGCCACTGAACAGTTTATCCTTTTGCACATCAACAGAACCAGAGGGATGATCTTCTGAACTTATGACTGAAAAATTATAAAAATTAAGAGGTAAAAAACTCACTTACTTGAGAAATGACTTTACCATCATCATAAGGGAATTCATATAACTTAAGAGACAGAATATCAGATTTAGATGGATAGAATTTGCATGTCAATTGTTACAACAACAAGAGATTCCTTAGGAAGTGAAAAATAATAATTGCAAAAGAGAAAATTCCATTTAAGGCGCCCAATAACTTTCTCATGCAACCATATCTATCTCAAACCATTCAATGTTGGCAACTGCGCACATTAATTGATTTTAAAAAAAAAAAATTAAAAAAAAAAAAAAAAAAAACCTTAGTTGAAAGAGAGGTCTAATAACCATAAACATCCTTCCAAGAAAAAGGTTAGACTAAGATGTCTGGACTTAAAAGGGACCGTCTGATGCATTAAAGAATATATTGCGGTTAGTTCATAAAAATCATAGATAATAAATATTCAAGAATATTCCAATGATTCTACTAGCAATTCCACAATTTTTGAGACTCGAATAGAGCAGTCAGTCACACAGCATTCATAAGAAGTTGGCAGAGGGAGAAAGTAGGCTTATTGTTCAATAATAACTTGTAAAACTGCTTCAGAAACTTGACAAAAATTATCAGTCCCAAAATCAACATCTAACAGACTAATATAAAGTCCTAGAGATTCAATATATGAAGATAAACATTTTAGTTAACATGCAAAAGAAAGAAAGGAAAAAAATAATTAAATAAATAAAATTTCAGGGATATGCCATTTTTAAACGTCAATTATAAGTGAAAATTTCCCAAAATTGACAAAGACCTCAAATTACAACTAATACAATCATTAAAAGCAGAAATTTATAAAAACGGTACGGAAGATAAGAAATGGCAAATAAGAGCAAGAAACAAGAAGAAGAGGGAAACAAATTTTAAAAGCTGAAGCAGGCATGTAAAATTTCAGAAAGTAAAATCTTCAACCACCAAAATGGATCTTCATATTTAATCATCCAAATCTTCAATTATTTGAGTCAAGTTGAGTTCCACACAACAAAAAAGAGATGAGGGTTTCAGATAAAGATAGGTTAAGCTTACTCTATAACCAATGAAATACATCTCAAACACCTGGACTGCATTTAAAAACTTCAAGAACGCCAATGAAAGAAAGTCTTTTTCAGCATTTCACCACTAAACCTTCCACCATTCCAACCAGCACAAGCAGTAAAATCAACAATCAGATTAAAGATTCAAACATGAACCATAAATTCACTGCTGTCAAGCAGCATTATCACATACAAAATCGAAAAACTGACATAGACAAAACCAGAAACACATTGGGGTTTTTACATAAAACAAAACTCACAAAGAAAATATAATCCAAACCCATGAACCAACATCTACAATGAACCAAAAATCAAGTACCTTTATCAGGTTTCAAGTGGAGAACACTAGTTTCTGAAGCATCCAAGACACCATCAGAAGGTGGGTCTTTAAGAACAACAGAAACTGAGAACAGTACTGAAAACACCATCAGGCAAACCACAAAGATCCCCATGATCCTCATCACACTCAACCTCAGTTTCCTATCTGGATCCCTCAGAACAAAGTGGGCAGCGAAGTCAGAAAGACTTTCCGTGTCATAATCATAGGTATTCTTCTTCAACCTCTTCATTGTGATGAAATCCTCATCTGGGTATTACAGAAAAAACCAGTTCAGGAACAATTTGCGCAAAATGTGTGGAAGTTTTAGGCGTGTTGCCAAAAAATAAAAAAAACAAACAAACAAAAACAAGAGCGGTTTCGTGTGTGTCCAGTGCCCAGAACTGGGTTAGACCGTCTCTGGGTTCAAAGGTTTTTGAGCAAAGATTTTACAGAGACGATGGGCATGATTGTATGTGGCCTAGGTTCAATAAAATCATTGCAATCTGATATGTAACCAATGGAAACAAGACAGGTAAACCCCGTAAATTCTGAAATAAAATCTTTCCTTTTCGGGTTTTCCTGTTTTGTCGGTGACGTGACAGTGACTGCGTAAGTTTAAAAAAAAAAAAAAAACAAACAAATTGAAGAAGAAGAAGTCATTACTTATTACATCTCTTTAATATCTAAACTATATCTATAATTAATTACCCTAAAAAAACAAAAAACAAGATCTATAATTTTATTTTGATTTTTAACTTTTTTTTGTCACTTTCATATTTAAATGTAATTTTTTTTCCCTTTTTTTGTGTTCTTATACTATTTCTAATTTAGTTTTAACAATTTTTAAGCATGCAATGCATTTGTTGCAGCATATATGGATTTTGTATTAAAAAAAAAAAAAAAAACAAGGGTTATCACCTCTCTTTAATATCTAACTAGATCTATTATTAATTATCAAAAAAAAAAAAAGAAAAACTAGATCTATACTTCCATTTTGATTTTTAACTTTTTTTTCACTTTGATATTTAAATTTAAGGGTTTTTTTTTTTTTTTTTTGTTGGGTCTTCTTAAACTATTCCTGATCTAATTTTAACAACTTTTAAACATACAATGCATTTGTTGCAGCATATATAGATTTTATAAAATTGTCTGATTTTGTAATTTGTTGTTTAATTGTTGTAATAAATAAATAAATATATGTATATATATATATATGCCTTAAAGTTATTAAAAGTTAAACTAAAATAATTTTAAGAACTAAAATATATTAAAAACTTAACCTAGAGACCAAAATGTTATGGGAAAAAAATCAAAAAACAACTTGTAATTATAGACATAGTTCATAAACTAACGAAACCAATAATCTAAGTATATTAAAAAATAAAAAAAGAATAGGACAAAAACGAAAGATGAAAAACAAAAGAAAATAAGATATTTTGTCTCTTGTTTTGGAGTTTGAACAACAACTAAATATTTTATGGGTTTTATTAGATTAGCAATTTGACTGATGTTTTAATTATTTTTGTGATTAAGATAAACAGAGATTTCGAGGACCATGCTGGAAACAACGTTTGCCATTTTTGGCTTTCAAGTATTTCACTTCATTAATTTTCTAACTTCCTTCGCTACTATTATATTGAAAAATAAAAATAAAACCCTTCCTTTCCTACTTTTTATTATATATATTATATTTATATGTACATATACACATTTCTAGACATGCATCTTTTATATTTGCTTATATGTTATTAATTGGTTGTATATGTTTGAAGGAGCTTAATTTGAAATGTGGATGGCACACATGTATAAAAAAGGAAAGAAAGCTATTATAGCACATACTTAGAAATAGGTGAAAGACAAGTACAAACAAACAAACTTTGGGTACACTTGAAGATTTGATCAACTTAAATCAATTTTACATTTTCATGTCTACATATATATATATATATATATGTCTACATGTATATAATTAATATGGTTAAGTTATTTTTTAATTTACAATGAGCGATATAATAACCTAATAAATTGTATGAGTAATATAAATTAATTATTTAAAATTGAAAAATTAATTGACATTATTACCAACTTTAATAGTTTATTTTGCCATAATAAATTTGTATGTCTATTATATATAAATAGGCTGCATATTTTATTACTAATAATAACAAATTCAAGATAAAAATGGTTAATTTCAGTAGTTAAACATTTTTATCTATAGTTAAATAATTTGTTTTAAAAAAAAATAATAATAGATTCAACAATAAAAATATACATACCTATAATATTATAGGCATACATGCCGATTTATTGTAACAAAATATATATATGCAGAATTGTTTAAAATTAGATATGGTTTCATTTATACTACATAGCTTCTTCCTTTTTTGTGTATATTAATTACCAAAAAACATTTTTTTCCTTTTTTTTTTTTTTTTTTTTTTTTTTTTTTTTTGGTTTTGGTGAATGCGTAGCATCTAGTTCATGAGACGTTTCCCTATAAAATATACGCATATCTAGCCTTTCGCATTTCCCAAGGGGTGTACAACACAATGAATGAGATCACAACTTGAAGGCAGCCATTGAAAATCCTTTTGATCTTTATTTTGGTTATAATACATCAATTCAATACCACCATTATATATTTCATCACCCAAAAAAAAAAAAAAAAAAAAAACACAATTATATAGAACATCACCCGCATAGACTATCCAACAGACTAAATATTTATTACAATACATCCTTTTTTAGCTTGAATAACAAATAAATTAACAAAATAAAATATTTTTTTCTTTTTATTTTGTTAACATTATACTAAAAAGGAAGGAATTTCATGAAAATCAAAATTAAACTTGAATTTGAAAGTGTCTTCTTAATGATTTTCAACTAGATTAAGTTTATAAATACAAGTAAAATAAACAAAAAACCATTAATTGTCCTTGCTTTTTATTTTTTCCTGTATTTAAAATTCTATATAGAGATCATAAAGATAGGGTAATCCAAGTAAGTGCCAACTCCACATTTATATTTGCAAAATTGTCTATTTAGAATCCAATTTAATGACAGATTTTTTTGTTTTTTAAAACCAAGTTGATATGGAATAAAAGAAAACAAAAAAATATATATGCAATCAATAATTCCATTTTAATTCCTATCAATTTTGTTTCCCCTAAAAAATAATAATTTAAACATACATTATCGATACAGTCTACCAATATATTGAAAGTTAGGTGGTGACTTGTGACATTGTTACAATTATAACTTTGTATGTATATATCTTATTCAATTTCTGTTTTTTTTTCTTTTTTCTTTTTTTGTCTGTTCTGCAAGAAAACCATATGGAAATAATATGAAAACAATAATATTGCTTTGTAATTAAAAAAAAAAAAGTTTAAAAATTTTGTTAAATTTGTTAATTGTTTCTGCAAGAGGTATGGGAGTGAATATGAGAGGACAAAGCAAAACCAAAAGGGGTCTCTTACAAGTCAGCAATGATAGAGCTCCAACCATTGCAGATAAGAAAATCTCCACCAGAAAACCGAGGTGACACGTGTCACCACGCAACCATATTTTCCTTCAAATTTCTCCCATTGTTTTAGCGTCTTATGTTGAAGAATAGGTTGGTGGGAAGCAAAAGAAAGGAAAAAGAAAACGAGCCAGAAAAGAAAATTAAAAGACCAACCTCTCTCTCTCTCTCTCTCTGTCTCTCGCTCTCTCTCTACCTAACCGTTGAAGCCTCAAAGAAGACACAGAGCTCTTTTTGGAGGTAAAAAGAAGAAGATGTCAACAACTTCTTTGTGTTCATCGACTCTCCAGTCACAGATTAGTGGATTTGGTGGGGGTCTCAAGCTTCAAAAACCATACCTTTCACAACCCAGTTCGTTTACCATCACAAGGTATTGTTTTTTCTTCATTTCTTTTGTGTTTTTTTTTTCTTTTTTTCCTTCTGAATTTTCATTGGGTTTTTTGTTGTTTTCTTGAATTTTGAAGTTTGGGATTGGAAATTTTGTGTCCTTGGGTGGAAACCCAGTTCGGAAAATGTTAGAAAAAGTTGGGAAATTTGTTGGATCATTTAAGATGTTATTGCAAGGTGTTAGTTGGTGAATTCCACTCTGTGTTAGAAATTATTCAATATCGAAGGAACTGTTAATGAATTAGTATGCGGTTTAAGGACCACGTAAGAATTTAGATACTTCTTCTTGCTTTCTCTGATTGTAAATTTTTATTAAAATTTAAAGCGGGTTGGTATGTATTGTAAGAGAAAAGTTCTTGTGGGAGTTAGGTATTTGCTCTTCAAGCTCTGATGAACTGATATCTCGAACTTCATGCTTTGAGTGAAAAAGAAAATTCTTGTCATTTTAAAAGTTTGACGTAACTTGCGGAGTGGATATTCCCTTCTAATTGAAACATAAGAATATATTTAATAATGTGAGCTTTTAGTTGTTTGTCGTGGCTCATGGATGATTGAGAAGATGGATATATGGCTAGAACAGATGACAGTCCAATTCTTGATGGTCACTTATCTTTTTCTTGGTGACTAGGAGCCCTTCTAGACATATGGCCTGTACGACAGGATTTAGCCCTCTTTGCATGCCAGAAAACCTTCCAACCCTTGTTTGGGCAAAATTAATTCCACAACATTGATATGACATCTGGAGAGTTTACTAGTATGCTAGTGCTCAAAGTGTTGGGACACTTATTTTTGAACTTCTCATAAATTATGAGTTATAGTATATGTTTTACCACTTGGAAACTTTGTTTGTGGCTTTTGTTTAGTGTTCCAGAAGTAGTTAACCAAAGGAAAAGTTTCATTTTCTAGATACTATACCTGCTCATAAATCTTTGGTAGTATATCTGTATTATCCTCATGATTGAATGTTAACTCATTTGTAAACTTAAAAGAAAATCCTGCTTATTCAGGTTATGCTCTAGGTGATTGATTCTTTTACCGTTCTTTCCATAAAATAGGACTTAGCTTGGTTTTTTGAGCTTATTTGAGGAATGTACCTGCTAAAATCTGATGCATTTTTTATTCGTGTCTATGGATAATTTCAGGAAGAAATTTATGACTGTGGTGAAGGCTTCATCTCGGGTTGATAAGTTCTCAAAAAGTGATATCATTGTTTCCCCATCCATTCTCTCTGCTAATTTTGCAAAGTTGGGAGAGCAGGTTCTATTTTTGTAGCTTGTAACCATAACTCTAGTTTCTGTGCACATCTGTGTGTGGACACCTAATCAAATCAGTATTACTGCCTGATTTTATTTTAGTATACATTTGTTTCATCATTGTTGTCAATGCACCAACCTGAGTTAGATACTCTTAATCAGTTTTGCTGATTGCAATGAAATCTCATAAAGGTTTTCATGGGTGTTGGAGTTTGACTCTCACTTGATCTAGGTGAAAGCAGTGGAGTTGGCTGGTTGTGATTGGATTCATGTTGATGTAATGGATGGTCGCTTTGTCCCAAACATCACCATTGGACCTCTTGTGGTTGATGCCTTGCGCCCTGTGACAGACCTTCCTTTGGATGTGCATTTGGTATTATACATCCTTAGTATTTTTATTGGTTCTTTCAAAATTGGATCCACAAGAATCTTTCTGATTTGAAGTTGGAGCATTGCAGATGATTGTAGAACCTGAAAAGCGTGTGCCAGACTTTATCAAAGCAGGAGCTGATATAGTCAGTGTTCATTGTGAGAATTCTGCCACCATCCATTTGCACCGGACAATTGAACAAGTAATATTTTGATCATTCTATCTGATGTATTGTCTCTCAAATTAGCTTTTGATATTTTCTTTCTGCTGAGGTCTCATTAAATGTAGGATATGATAATGCCATGAAATGAATGTGGATCACATATCAGCAAATCAGTTTCATTGACCACTAACTTGATTAGGATTTCTATATTTGTTCAATTAGTTTGAAGTTAGGCAACAGATTAAATGGATAGAATTTTAGATCTAGGCTTCTAAATAATGTCATGTGCAATATAGAGAATGACATGTTTGGTTTTCAGCATTCTACCCGTTCCACAAAAAATTTTGATCTTTTGAATTAATATTGTCTTAAAACTATATGTTACTTGACGTATTATATATTGTACAAGGTGCAGTCAAAGGGTCCAATCCTAGAAATAAAAAAGAATGTTAAATTAAATCAGATCCTGAATGCAACTTGGAAGTGCTACTTAAAAGTTAGATTTCTATATGCTACTGTTCTTTCTTCATTCTTATAGTTTGCCATCCGATAAATTCTGGTGATTTCTTTGTAAAGAGTAAATGCCACTAAGAAAGACATGCTACAACAATGAAGTGTAACCTTGAGGGTATATATTAGAGCAAGCAAAATGATGCAGGCAATTTAGTCGGAATATTTCTGTTTGTTTGCTTGAAGCCTAAAAGCTTATGGTACAGAGGAAATACTTAGTGAACTACTTAAGTATTTGCCTGCTATATCTTTGACTTGTATGCTAAAATTTGGAATGTCTTATCTTGTTTCTATTGTGCGTCCCTTATCAACTGATTGTTCACTCCTCTGACAGCGATGTATCTTTTGTTATAATTCAGATAAAAAGTCTGGGAGCTAAAGCTGGAGTTGTCCTAAATCCTGGCACCCCACTAACTGCAATAGAATATGTCCTTGATGGTGAGAATGTCTTTGCATTAACTTACTACTTCAGAACTTTAGAGAAGTAGAAATCTGATTATGCCTTTTGGATGTTGAGAGGGTCCTTTCCTGTTGATTTAGACCTTCCTGCACCTTCATCCTTGTCCATAGATTAGGCTACAAGAAGTTTGAAGATATTGAATGTAACATTGTTTCCTTTATGTACCTTCTGAAGCAAGGAATTTGCATCTTCATGACATTGAATGACGATGATTGATATAGTAATTGCAGAACTAATGTTGGTTAAAAGTTGACAGCACAGGTTAGATGGTAGATGGAACTTTTACTACTGTAGATATTTAAATAAAATTGAAAAAGGTAAGACGTTTTAATTTGGTTATACAACTGTGGAAAAGTTTTTTGTCTTTTTTGAAACCCAATGATCTTCATGTTTGAAAGAGAGTAGTTCAAACAAAAACGATGAGTGATGTTTCATAATTACTCATGTGGTAATAAAAATCAATATCACATAATAACTCATATAGTAATGAAAACCAAAATTATTTGGTTTTCATCTGTGCAAATGAAATGAAGTTGATCATCTCTTTCGCATGCTGCAGCGGTTGATCTGGTTTTGATTATGTCTGTGAACCCTGGGTTTGGTGGGCAGAGCTTTATCGAGAGCCAAGTAAAGAAAACCTCTGACTTGAGAAGATTATGTGCAGAGAAGGTATAATCTCCAACTCATCTATAGTTTTTTTTTTTTTTTTTTTTTTCTCTCTCTCCTTGGTTGAAACTTCAATTTATATATCTTGAATGTACTTAACAGTTGTTCTTAATTTGATTGTTTATTGCAGGGAGTGAATCCATGGATTGAAGTGGATGGTGGAGTGGGTCCTAAAAATGCATACAAGGTCAGAGGCTTAAATGTTAAATGTTTTTTGCCTTTGTTAACCAGAAACTGGAGGAACTCTCTTCCAGATAAGCGGGTGTCCTTAAACGTAAACATAAAAGGCAAAATTGTCATTTTTTTCAGTGTCCCTTGTCCTCAAACTTATAGCATCTATCAGTCACTTCATTCTTAACAGATAGCATATTGACTCCTTGAACTGGGATAGATTTTTAAAAATTACTCTATAAGAGGATGCCACAATGTCTTTCGTTTTAATTTTAAATTCTTAAATTTCTATCTATTTTTCTTGGCAGGTTATTGAGGCTGGAGCTAATGCTCTTGTCGCTGGTTCTGCTGTCTTTGGTGCTAAAGATTATGCTGAAGGTATAGTCAATGGAAACCCTTTATTACCCAAATAAGATCTGTAACCTAGAAGAGTTAAGGTACTTATATAATTTATTGGCTTAAATTGACTAACAGCTATACGAGGAATCAAAACCAGCAAAAGGCCGGAAGCAGTTGCAGTGTGAAATGTCAAATGATCCTATTATTTTCAAGTTATGATATCTCACTTATTCATTGCCATGTAAGTTATCTTCTCATTGAGTTTCATATATGATTTTCATGTGGTGACTGGATTCCAGAAAATGATGCAGCATTCTAAGAAATCCTCAAAACAAATGACATAAAAGTAAGCATGCTGAAGATGTTACTAAATTTCCATCAATCATTATAAATCTGCATGATGCACGACTATGAATATGAATATAGACTATTTTTTAGTAACTGTAATTCTAAGTAAATTGAAGATGTTACTAAATTTCCATTAATCATTATAAATCTGGATGATGCACAACTATGAATATGAATATCGACTATTTTTTAGTAACTAATGTTCTAAGTAAATATTGTGAGCATGATTCTGAATGGTTATTGAATTTAGCAACTAATTATTATCAATTTAACATTGTTTTTGCAGATAAGTATGCATGAGTTGAAGAGCTAGCGATGGCAACTTGTAATCTGATATGCTGTCAATGTCTGCAGCGTCTCATTTTGTTAGAGATGAATTAATAATAAATCATGTATGTAGTAAGATGGTCTCCATGACCATGCTTTGTGTATGATAATCATTTATAGGGATTCAATGATTTGAATTTCAGGCCTAATTTTCTGTAACAAATGATTTCAATCTATATAAAGAATGTTTTTTTTTTTTCTCTGTCTCCCTTTTCACTTTTTCTGTTTGTGTGAAGCTAATTAGGATATGAAAAGTGTTTTAAAGAACATAATATAAATAGAAATGCATTTGTTCTACTTTTGAGTCAAAATGTTACCATCCTCTATAAGATACAATACCACGCTATTCTGTCTGCAACATCTGATTCAAATTACCGTTCCTACTTTTCTCCATACAATCAAGTATAATGAGCTTTGAAGCTCAAATGAAGATCAATGTTTTTTTTTTTTTTTTTTTTTTTTTTTTTTTTTTTTTGGTGAGAATACAAAGCAACCATTTATCGCTCACGTTTCATTATGAAAAAGTAGGTCTTAACCAGCAGAGGATATGCATTGATCTAAGCGGTTTTGCTTTCTATAGAGATGGTCCATAAAAAATAAAACACCAACTTTTGCTAAGAACTAAAACACCACCTTTTGCTTTGAACCCATCAATCAAAGATCAAAGAGTGACTTGAACAGAAGAACGAAAGAGAGAATTTGGGTTTTAAAAAAAATATATATATATATATCATTTAGATATATTTCCCAGACATAAATTAATTTGACATTAGGTTTGTACATCAATATATAAACCAAACAAAATAATTTTTTTTATTAAATATAAAACAGAAGATTAATTTTAAAATTTGTAAAAACACTTAGGGAAAAAAAAACAAAAACAATAATGGTAGATTACCAAGTTTATTCATCAACAAATGATGTGGCAATATTAAATGTTTTGTTTGGTTTTCATTTACCCATCAACAGGCACCAAAAAATTTTACCTAATGATAGGACAAAGATTTATCTTATTAATTAACAAAATATATATAGTTTAAATATCAATAAGTAAATAAGGATAACTCAATACAAAATAATAAAACAATACACCATCAATATATATAATCTAAATATCAATAAACTACTCGGTATTATTGTTTAAATTATATGGATTTTTCAACACTAATACATTGCCACATCCTCAAGGATTATTATTATTGCTATCTTTTTTTTCTTTTTCTTTTTTTTCAAGGATTGTAGGTTTCTCGAAAATGAGAAAAGATGTCATCCATCAAACTTGCTGACAATAGTTTCTGATAAAGTTTGGTACTTCGTGTCTATAAGATATTTTTGTATTTAATCCTAAATTTAACTTTTAGGATCATGAAATTATCTCCCGTTTTTGAGAAGCTGCTCAAGTACATAACAAACAATAACTAAATAGAACATCTTTTGCCAAGGAAGCAACTTTCTAAATTTAAACCACCACAGTGTGCATTGCCAATATTGAATTCCATCATCGAAGGGAAAACACAAAAAATTAAAATAAAATAAAATAAAAAACCATGCCTGAACTCACTTTCGATGTAGAAAATGCATGACTATTGATACAAATTTACAGAAAGCTTCCAACTACTGTGCCTAAACTGGAACAAAGTCATGAAAATTTACAATGAAGCAAATATACTACACTAATGGAGCTAAAGACATCTTGAAGATAGCTACAGGCGTATGGCGTATTTCACATATTTCTACACATACTGTCTGCATAAAGGACATGAACCATGTCTTACTAGCCACTTATCCACACATGCCAAGTGAAATGAATGGTTACACCGTGGCAAGCACCTTGCAATCTCTCCTACTTCTAGGTCCTGTAAAAACCACATTATAATGGAATAGGTTATTGCATAAATAATTGATAATTAAAACAAGGGAAAGTGTCTTTTTTGTTTATGTTTAGATGCAGTGAATATTGATTTTACGTATTTAAATTGGGATATCAATTTTCTTTTATGCATTCTCTCTTTCATAAAATGAAAGTCAAAATTTATGAATATGCTATCATCACAAACACAAACAGCTATAAGAATAAGAAATTGAAGCCTTCATAAAAATGATTATGACCTGCAAACATATTGTACAGCAGATACTCTGAGCCGCATCACTTTCTTCCAAAATCTGATGACTTGGCAGTTTGTTCAACACATCCACTGACAACCCTCTAGATACAACTCCCCCGTAAACATCATGAATGTCGTCATAACTAATATTGGTAAAGCTAACCTGTTTATTGCAACAAAAAATAAGAAAAAGGAATCAAGAGAAGAAAAACATATTTTCATTTCACAATCTCTTTTTTTTATAACTAATATTCTCTGAACTCGATACACCTACTCCCTACTGGCTTCAACTTTCAGGGTTTAGAGTACCTTAACAAGGTATAAGAGTATCATTGTTTAATTGATCATGTGTTATGTTACATAAGTTCGATATACAATGTTGGAATCAATTCTTAACCGCTTAAAATTTTTGGGATTGATGGTAACTTTACATTCATGAAGAATGTGACAAGATGCAACCTAAAAAACTGACTTCAGAAGGCGCCATAGAGAGAGAAGTCATCTCACTACCTTCCAACTCTATGGGCATTTGAATGTGCAACAACAATCCCAGATGCTTCATATGACATGAAGAAAAAGTAGGAGCAATAAAAAGGGTAAAAACCTGCCAATGGGCATTAGTTAGCATTGCTGGTGTAAAGTGTTCGTCTACAAACCTCCCACGTAGAAGCTCCTCTGTAAAATCCGCCTGAACCCAAAAGGTAGAGTATTGGTCTATGTCTAGATAATTAAGATGAGACTACCACTTAGGAAACTGATGAACACTGTCATGCCATACTATAAGTGGATAAAATTGAGATGATGATCTTCCTACAAAATGTTATTTGGAAGTTCAAATATCTAGTTGGCTATAAGTAAACTAAACCCCACGGTTAATGCTCAGATTGGTTGAAAGATTTGTTTTTCAAATTATGGCCTACTTCTATCAAAAGAGGCAGATAAAGTCCAATCTCTTGGCAAGATACAAATCATAACTGTGCAAACAGAAAGCAAGGATAGGAGAAACCAAAGCGCCTTATATACTAACCATGGATGATGAGGTTCGTGAGCCAGATCGATCCAGAAACAAGTAAGCTCGGGAAGCCTCAAAAATCTCAACAGAAAGTACAGCCCCAGCAACAGCACCCAGTCCAGCTCCCCGGAGAACACCACTATCGGAAGCCTTACCAGCAAAAGCACCAGCAATAGCTCCGGTAAAACATCCAGCTGCAACACAACAGAATAGAGATCTCTCAGCACACATGGAAAACAACCCTTAAAAGTACAATTATATAAAAACAATTAAATAATGCAATAATAGTACTTGCAGCAACCTTCAACCTGCCACAATATATGAAAAGACTAGAAATCCGTATCACCCAATTTAATGAGTCACAACTAACATGCATTCAATTATTGAGAAATATAAATCCTTACCATCATGATGGAAGGTAACAAATCAAGCAAGTTATAAACGATATCCACGATTGGATTTCCATGTTCCACATTTGAAAACCAGCTGAATTTCTTAATTAAATCCATCATTTCTTGTAATTCATCTACAAACTACATCAGTCCTTAAAGTTGACAAAGTGTTGTTCGTCCAAAAAACAAGATTTATAGAATCACTGAGCAGGACTTAAAAGTCAATTTGTAAAGTTGACTTTAAAAACAATGTCTATATTCTCATCAATTCCTCATAGACCTATAGATCCTGGTCTGTTGCTCAATCTTGATTGTTAACAAGAACCATAAAACCCAAAACAAATTTCACCTACCTACTTCAAGAAAACCATAACCCCACAAGCTGGAAACAAATTTCACATAGAACCCACAGCCTAAATCCATGCATTCTCATTGAAAAACCACTACAAATTCAAGAAAAAATAAAAAAATCAGTTACCGAGAGCAAAGAGAAGAATCACAGTGCCAGTAATGACGGAGACAATCAAGCGTGCAACACGTTTGACAATTCCACACCCTTCAAAACCACCACCGATATCCATAAGCAGAAACTAGATCAAAGAAACTGGTAATAAAGAATGTGTTGCAGCAATGGAATAAAACTTCCATATACATATATATAAATATATATATATATATATATCAAGGATCAAGAAGCAAAAGAATGGAAAACCCAGTTCATAACTTAGGAATTTATATAAGGAATTGGATAAAAGATCAATTTTTTTTTTTTTAATTCTTTTTCCCTTTTTCTAGATTTTAGGGTACCAGAGGTATTCGGGATTTGAGGATAAGAAGAAAAGAGATTTGGGGGAAATATTTGTTGAAGGGAAACAGATGCGGAGATTTGAAGGCTGTGTTCAAAAGGCAAAGGTCACAGCTTTGACGATTTAGAAATAATATTCAAGGAGACCCACTCGTTGTTCATTTTCTTTTCTGTTTATCTATTTATTTTATCTATTTTTGGTTAATTTTGATTTTTCTATGACCTAAAGATTGATTTCGCTTCATAAAAAAATTTAAAAAACAAAAAAATATATTGATTGCGTTACGACAAAAAGTAAGAAAAAAAAATTGGATAAAACTGTGACAAAAATGATTTATTCTCTGTATTTTGAATGACAAAAATTATTTATTCTCTGTATTTTGAATGAGTCTCAGTTTGTTTAATAAAAAAAAATATAGATAATAAATTGTTCAAGATATTTGACAGGTGGGTTAGCAACCAATTTGATATTTTGAGTTTAATTTTAAGGGTGGAAATTACAGCAGTTAAAAGTCTTTAATAGAAAAATTGAAACTTGGACAAACTTGAATATAAAATTTTGCAATTATCCCAATTGAATTAATAGATATATGTAAATAAAAAAGTTGTCGAAGTTGTGACCTTGTGTTTTCTTATATTATTCCCTGTTTCATCATCAAATGTCAGACATGAAAATGTTAGGCATTTATTCACCAAAAAGGAAAATTTTGGGCATTTATACAATTGGAGATGCTCTAAGCTTAAGAATAGATGCTTGAACAATCTTATAGATTATAATAATAATAAAAATTACAATTCAAAGTACAACATTTTTGTCTTAACCCTCATTTAGGCTTGAAATCTGTGGAGAATATCCATAAGCTTTCATGCTGATAATCAAGTGCTTGAGAATCTCATATATTTCAGTCCTCAAAGTATGATCATCATCTGAAGTAACAAATTCAGTAATGGAATTTCCAACTTCAATTGAACTGCAACCAGGAGACCTTCTTTGCTTTATCTGATCTCTTACAATTTTCTTCCTGTCCCACATCCCTTTTGAGGCATACAAGTTGGACAAAGCAACACTATCTCCAACATGGCCAGGTTCCAGCTCAAGCAATCTGCTTCTCACTTGTGCACCAAGTTCAATGTTTCCATTCAGGCTACATGCTCCTAGCAGTGTCCGCCACACCACGGCATTTGCCCGAACTGGCATTTTGAGAATGAAGTCATAAGCTTCTTCTAGGAGTCCAGCTCTGCAGAAGAGATCCACCATGCAGCCAAAGTGTGAATCTCTAGGCTTTATACCATAATCCTCTGTCATGCTTCTAAAATGCCTTTGCCCTTCTTCCACCAACCCTGCATGGCTGCAAGCCATTAAAACTCCTATAAAAGTAACATCATTGGGGACTATCAAAGAACTTCCATGATCATTATAACTCTTTTTTTGTTTTTTTCTTGTTTCTTTCATTTCCGCAAAAAGCTTGAGAGCTTCTTCTGCTTGTCCATGCAATGCATGACCCACAATCATCGATGTCCAACTTGTAATATCCTTTTCCTGCACTGTATCAAACAATCCCCTAGCAGCTCCAATGTCCCCACACTTTGCATACATGTTAATAAGAGCATTCTTCAAGCATAGATCCGTGTTAAGTTGATCACTAAGACGAACATAACTGTGAATCCTTCCTCCCATTTCCCGTGCTCCAAGATCAGCACAGGCAGAGAGAGCAACAGTGACTGTAACTTGATCGGGTTTAAGATTGTCCATTTGCATCCGTCTAAATAGCTGAAGAGCTTTATTAGGCTTCTGGTTATCAACATAAGCAGAAATCAAGGCAGTCCAGCAGACTATATTTCTATTTGGTATTTGATCAAACATTAGGTGTGCATCAACAAGATTACAAACTGCAGAGTACATATTTATAAGAGATGTTTGGAGGTGAATAACAGATTCAAACCCAAATTTTATCAAAAAAGCATGCAATTGTTTTCCTACAAGTAAAGAAGATTTCTGGGTGCAAGCTTTGAGGACAAACAAGAGAGAATAGCTATCTATTGTAGAAAGACTGTTTCTCACCAACTCTCTAAAAAGCAATATGGCTTTGCCAGTGCAATTGGATTTAATATAACTCTTAAGCATTTGGTTTGCTTTGGGTGGCTTAAGGTGGGCATGGTGTATGGTTTTATGTAGATGATATGAGGCAAATAACTTTGCTACCTTATTTTGGACCAAATGGAACTTTCTGAGGAATCTCATGGTCTGTCAGTGCATTAAAAGCATCGTTATTTATACTCTAAATGGTCACTCTGAATTTAATAGCAGTCTTGAAATGCCATATGGAGTTGGTCCCAATCCGAAGGGCGTACTATATGTCTAAAGGCTATGGATACAAATGATAAGGGCCTTAAAGTAGACCGTAGAACTATTCCTTTAAGCAGAACTTAGCCTAGGATATGCTACAATACATGTTTCTTTTCCTTTAAAACTTTATTATTTTTGGTCTGGAAGTTACAAGCACATGCAATATAAAATGCTTGTGAGCACATGCAATATAAAATGCTTATGTCAGAGTAAGAACATTTTAAAACTTTATTTTTTTATTTTATTTAAAAAAACATTTTAGTAGGCTTTCAAGAATTAAAATGGAATTCAAAAGCAGAGCACCTAAACTTTGAGACCTATATTATTATTTGCATAATGGTCAAAGGGGCTGATTGTACCATATATTCTTTGACAAGATGAGGAACAATTGCGGGGGAAAAAAAAAACACAGGTTTGGATCATTACTGGTTAAAAAAGTCTTTTAACATTTTCGTATGTTCTGAATATCAAATACTGAATGTGCTTCAACCAATTTAAAACATAGAATATACACTGTCATTGGTAATACTCCAGCTTCTGCATTGTGACAATAAGCTGAGATATTAAGTGTAAAAGAAAGATTATTTTGTTTTAGGGACTCTGGGTAGCCATCCTCCAAAAGAATTAATATAGCAAATCATCAGGTCAAAAATCGTACCAACTTTAGCTGGCTTACTTTACAAAAAATGTACAGAAAGCTCCTGAAATATGATTAGTCAACTTTTCATATGGTTTATTTATGTTGCCTGTCGATCAAAATGCTAGAAAGCTTCTTCAGGCTTGTAACTCACTCACAAGAATTAGCATGGCAATCTCTTGGTGATGCCACTGCCCATCTCAACAGAGAGAAATGATTGTAGCCTCCTCGTCCATTTGTGGAGCTAAGCCCCAATGGAGGACCTAATTCATTTGTATCTTCTTATGAAATGTCTTAGGCCATTCAAAGAATCTATATCTTCCTGCTGATAATATTGCTTGTCCAAAGCTTGATATATCATCCCATTCCTTTGCCTTTTACAACCACATTAATTTCCTGCTTTAGATTCTCCCAATTCAACACACCTAAGCCGGCAAAAGAAATTCCATCTAATCATTGGAACACCTGAGGAATGATTTTAACTCTACATTTGCTCTATAACCCCGAGTTAAGATCAAATCTAGAACTGCATTTGGCATGATACCTATCTTTATCATATCTGCATGCAGCAGCATCACATTAAGTTTATGCTTGGCTTGGAATTGCCCCTTTAGAATGACAATGTAAGTGAGGACATCTGGTCTTAAACCATAGCATCTCATGTCCGAGAAAAACTTAGTTGCCTTGAAAATCTGGCCATCTTTGCACAAACCTTGAATTACTGCTGTATACAGCACATGATCTGGGGAGCAAAAGCAACAATCACTTTTGCTGCCTTCACTAATTAAAGGGTTTGATCTAGTTTTCTCCAAGAAAAGTTTGATTGCATCAGAAGTTCTTCCATCCTTAAAGAGCCCATCTATTAAGCAACTAACGGTTAAAAGATTGGGGGTGAGGCCTACCTCTAGCATCTCTTTCTGCAGCCTTAGAGCCTCTTTCATGTTATTATTTTTACAATGCCCGTCAATCAAAGCAGTAAAAGCTACCACATCAGGCAAAAGGCCCTTAATTACCATTTCTGAGTACATACCCATCGCAGCGTTCATGTTCCCTGTCTTGCAATAACCATCAATCAATGTAGAGAAGGTAATTACATTGGGTTCTACACCATTTTCCGTCATTTGAGAACACACCTCTAGAGCCTTCTCTAAATTGCCTTCTTTACAGTACCCATCAATCAACGAATTATATGTCACAGAATTTGCAATCACACCTTCTTCGTTCATTTTTAGCAACAAGCCATTTGCTTCTTCAACTCTACCCACAACACAGAGCCCCTTAATCAGTATGTTGTAAGTGAAAACATCTGGTGGAATTCCATGCTTCTCCATCTCCAAATAAAATTCCATTGCCTCATACAACTTTTCTGCCTTACAGTGTCCATCAATCAAACAATTAGACACAAATATATTAGGACGAACACCAAACTTGGCCATAGATGCAAAAAAGTTCCTCGCAGTTGTAAGTTCACCTACTTTGCACAGTCCATCAACTAGTATACCAAATGTTACAACGTTTGGCCGCACTCCATCATCTAGCATATTGCGGTATAAGGCAAGGGCTTGTTTGATATTGGCCAATTTGCAATACCCATCAATCAAAGAATTGTAAGTATACAAATTGGGCAGCACACCGGCTTCCCGCATTGCCTCAAACATACTTTCTGCTTCCACCATTTTACTCTTACTGCATAATCCATGAATAAGAGTTGTATAGATTACAACCGTCGGATAAATCCCTCTCTCACCCATTTCATCAAACAACTCACGGGCATGCAAAACATCACCTTTCTTGCAACAGCAATCAATCAACACACCATAGCTTACCACATTTGGAGAAAATCCGCGAGAACCCATTTCCCTGTAAAGCTCCCACATTGAATCAAACCGAGCCACCTCGACCAACCCACCCAATAGAGCATTGCAAGCCTGAATCGCGGGCAAAGCTCCGATCTTGTGGTACACCCACAAGCCTTCGTCGACCAGACCCATCTCAGATAAAGCAATGATCAAACTTCCAAACACGTTGGGAGTGAATCTCGAGCTCTCTAAGCGGCTAAGGGCATTGAATGTCAGGTGACAAGCACGACGGGGTTTGCAGAACTTTTGGAGCTCAAGGATGAGGTCTTTCAGCAAGTACCGTGCTTTACAGTACAGCTTAGCCCCCACTAAGAAATGAACGATCGCTGAATAAAGCTGGGGATTTGTTCTGGGTCCAATTTGGTTAATTGCGAAATTGAAGGACTCGAGGGCTTGCCTTGGGGTTTCGCAGTTGAGTATAGTATTTGTCAAATCATTTGAAGAAGAAGAAGAAACTGGTTTTGATAAGGTGGGTGAGTTCCTGGAGCAGAAGGGTATGTGTTTTGGCGGCAAGAGCTTCAACATTTGCGCATTGCTCAGATTAGAGTTTTGCAAAAGCCTCTTGGTCTCTGACCCGACCCTCCTATCAACCCTAGTTTAATGGACTCAAAAACACAAAAATGCACTTTCTTTATAATTTCCAGTAATTACCAATCCCATGCCTGTAGTTAGATCCAATTGTTAAATTATTAATATTATTATTTTTTTGAAAATATTATTTAAAATAAATGGGATTCTTTTAGAAAAATATAAATAAAAAAATTTACTGAAATATGAATAATAAATTAAAGTTCTGAATTTTATGGAAAAAAAAAAATTGAAGTTTTGAATTCATAATGTATTGTTTGTATAAATTATTTAAAATCTATATAAGTATTTTAAAAAATTTAGGAGAAATAAAAGAGTTTTGACATTCATAGTTTTTCTTGTTTTGTATTTGCTTTGAAGTTTGTTTTTGTGGAGTGTTTTTTTTGGTTCTGAGAGAAGATAAACAGCGCTTTTAAATGTTGGTTGAGAAGGCCATTCCCGCCAACCCAACAGGCTCCAGAGCTCTTCAACAGCACCTCTTCTCTCTATTACAGAGCTGCAATTCCATCAGAAAGCTTGCCCAAATTCATACCCAGATAGTCATTAATGGATTTTCCCAGAAAAGTTATATTCTTGTTAAGCTACTCTCGTTCTATGCCGTTTCTGGTTATCTCCAAAATGTATCTAATCTAATTCAGAATATTGAAAACCCAAGTACTACCGTTTGGAACCAGATTATTAGAGGCCATGCTCGAAGCTCAACGCCGCATAAATCGGTTGAATTCTTCAACCGGATGGTAGAGACAGAGGTCGAGCCCGATGAGTTCACGTATTCGTTTCTTATCAGTGCTTGCGCGAGGTGTGGATTGTTGAGAGAAGGTGAACAGGTTCATGGGAGAGTTTTGGTGAATGGGTATTGCTCTAATATGTTTGTTCAAACGAATTTGATTAATTTGTATGCCATGGCTGGAGTCGATAGCAGTATTATTTATGCACGTCGGGTATTTGATGAAATGGGTCAAAGGAATGTTGTTAGCTGGAATTCATTGCTTGCGGGTTATTTTAGGTGTGGAGATGTTGACAATGCACGACGAGTTTTTGATGAGATGCAGGAGAGGAATGTTGTATCGTGGACAACTATGATTGCGGGGTGTGCTAAAAGCGGGAGGAGTAAGCAAGCTTTGACTCTGTTTTGTCAGATGAGAAGGGCAGCCGATGTTAAATTCGATCAGGTAACTCTAGTGGTAGTATTATCGGCCTGTGCTGAATTAGGGAACTTACAATTGGGAAGGTGGATTCACCAGTACATAGAAGAGAAATTGCGAATCAGAACCCAGCCATTGTTGGTGTTTCTGTACAATGCACTCATACACATGTATGCAAGCTGTGGTGTAATTGATGAAGCCTATAAAATATTCAAAGACATGCCAGAGAGGAGTACTGTTTCTTGGACAAGTATCATCACTGGGTTTGCAAAACAGGGGCGTGGGGAAAAAGCTCTTCGTGTCTTTCAACTAATGCTAAGTTCTGGAGCGAGGCCTGATGAGATAACATTCGTTGGGGCTCTGTGTGCTTGCAGCCATGCTGGATTTGTCAATGAGGGCCGTCATATTTTCAAGTCTATGACTCAAACTTGGGGAATCAACCCAAGGATTGAGCACTATGGTTGCATGGTTGATCTATTGAGTCGTGCTGGTTTCTTAGATGAAGCATATAGACTTATAGAAACCATGCCCATAAAGCCAAATTATGCTGTGTGGGGTGCTCTCCTGGGTGGTTGCCGGCTTCACAAGAATTCTGAGCTTGCATCAAAAGTTTCTCAAAAATTAACGGCCGAACTTCACCCTGATCAAGCTGCAGGCTATCTTGTGCTGTTATCACATGTATTTGCTGATGCTAAAAAATGGCTAGACGTTGCTGCTGTGAGGCATAAGATGGTTGAGATGGGTGTGAGAAAGCCTCCCGGTCGAAGCTGGGTTCAAATAAATGGAGTTATTCATGATTTTGTCGCAGGTGACAGTACCCATAAGCATGCACCTATGATCTATAAGATGCTAGGTGTAATCACTTGGCAAACCCAGTGTGAAGGCTACAAACCAGAGAAATCATATGCGTTGTCATATGTTGAAGATTGATGAATTTTAGAGATGGTTGGAGTATTTTTTTTATTCTTTGGACATGATATACATCCCAGGCTGCTTAAATTGAACTGCCATGCTAAATTACTACCAAGGTATCTGATTCTTCTTTTTTGGGGATAAAATCTAATTTGAGAATCAATTACTGCAACGAAGGCTATATTAAAACTATACATCCTTTTCTGCTATTTATATCTCTTCTTTTTGTTTGTGCTAAGGGTTTTAAATTCTGTCTTGCATATTCCCTATAGAATGGACAGTAGCCTATGAAAGGTAGATATGAATTTAAAAAATAATAATTGATCTCATAAATATTGTTTACAATTGTTGGAAAACTTGAATACATATGATAGACAAGTATCTATTTTTCTCTTTTGGAACAAAGTGTTGAAGAAGATAAAAAAATAAATAAATAAATAAAGAATTTTTAACATATTTATGTATATATATGCATTGGCAAACCCAGTAATGGGGGTCGAATTTTAGTTGACAGCACTGCAAATCCTTCTAATCTGTCCAGCTGAACCAGTGAGAGGCTCAATATCTCCCATTTTAGCCATGGCAGAGGCAAAGTCGGTCAAAAAAGCTGATGGGGTTCCTGCTATACTCAGATACAAAGCTATCCGTGGATCCTCCACTAAACAGAACTTGATCTGATTCAAGAAGACCCTTCTTCTGAATCAAGTTCTTAAAGTAATTATTTTCAAATGAATTTGGCATCACCAAGTCAAGTGATGCCAAGTGTCCATTATCGGCATCAGCTGGAGTACAACGACGTCTTCGAGTGGTAGCAAATCCAGCATCGATGTTGCTGCCGTTGGTGTTAATTCTGTCATGGAAGGTGACATTGAGCTTGTCCAATTGTATGTGAACCTGACAAAGCTACCATGTCCCTTGCACTGAGACCTTTAGCAGCAAATGCAGATATAAGAATTTCAAGGCTAGCTCTGAAACTAGGAAGATCACTATTAGCTCCACCAAGGCTTGCTGTAGTAGAATCTCTTCTTCCAAGCTTGACTGTCCAAGAGGGACCACCCACCTATACATATACATGTTTGTAGGCCACTAATATGTGTCTGCTTATGCATATATATGAATCGAAACTAATATACAGTGTTTATTATCTACTATATATGTGAAAAAGTTTACATACTCACTGCAACTGATGCATCTCTTGCTGCAACTGAAAGGATGAATGAAGATACAACTCTGGGGCATAGTTTCTCAAGCTCAGATTTTTCAGCTTCTATAACTTGATAACCTCTTGCACCACTATTAACTAATGCACTTTGTTCGCTTCTGATGGAAGAAGATTCTTCAAGTAATATTGATGCATCACAACCCTGCATTAACAAAAGCCAAACATTTGAACGTCATAAAACAAGGTTGTTATTTTGAAACTCAACGTCTTAGGTGGTATGAAAGAGACTCATCATTTCATTAATTTGTAGGTACCTACCTGAACGAAGCAATCATGGAAATGAAGGCAAATAAGAGAAGCCGCCATTCGACGTTCTTGTGAAACTGCTGCTCTAATGGAAGTTCGGATAGTAGCGACAGCATTTGGGCAGGTTGTATCATAAAATGTAGAAGATAGTTGGGCTTTGGAGGTCGTGCTTTGAAGAAGCAAAAACAAGAACAAAACGGATGCCACACACCATGCATGGGAGGACAAAAGAAGAAGTAGTGGTTTTAGAGGACAAAGATATACTGATCAAAGCCATAATTTGTTTCTAGCTTTCTCTCAGTATTTTCACGTATATATATGAAATTCTAAGGCAGAAAACACTATTTGCAAGAGTAAGTTTGTTCAAGTGGAGTACTGAGAGATATTGATATATAGAAAAGGGATTTGAAAATGTGATTGAAAAAGTTTAGAACTCTGAATCAATATATAATAGTAGTAGGAGAAAGTCACTAGGGGTTTGTTTGTGTAGGTCAGTACTACTTTGTGCTGTGACACGGTTATATGTAATTATTATTCGTTGTTGAAGACTATTAGGTGGCCATAGACAACTGGTTCTCTGATCTTCTATTCTACCTTTGGTTGACAACTTTGACATGCATATATACACCCATGAAGGGATTTTTATATTATCTAATAGTTTGCTTTGAAATTTTCAATTATAAAAATATATATAATAAGTCAAATATAGTTATCATGTTACAGAATCCAAGGCGGCCGAAGTCACGGTCTAGTTAGCAAATGCTATATATTTTTATTTTTTATTATTCAAATTTAATTTTGTGACAAGATGATAATATCGATAATTATAAAAAAAAAAAAATGTTACAGACCCCAAGTTTTCAACAAAAGCTGAATACGTAGGAGACCTACAGGCATTGAGCCATATTTTTGCTATATTTCCCACATACAATATTATTTTTTAAAAGATTTACTTATTGAATTTATTAAAAACTGCTTTGCTTTTCGTTATAGCTTGTGAGGAAAGGATGTCTAGGGCATTTTTTAAAAATAAATTTTGTTTATTTATAATTTAATTAAAACCAAAATAAGACATATTACTTAATATATGTTGAATATATATATATATATATATATATATACTATTACTAGTAATAGAGTGTTGTATCTATCTAGCATAATCTGGACCACAACGTGCAGTAGAAATGAACTATATATATATATATATATATATTCATTTGCGATATTTTACATGTATATTTAGTTTCTATTTTATACAATTTTGAAACCTTGTGACTTTTCTTCTCTATAGGGGAGTTTTTCAAAACACAATGCCTAAACAGAAAATCATAATTTAAATTGCAAAAATGTCTCCCTATGTCATTTTCTGTTCATATTTTACAACTCTATTGCCAGATTAATTTGCCATTCTCCATCATAGTTGGTACAAAAACCTAAATCTGATTACCAAAAAATAAATAAATTATACCATTTTTATTTTTTCAGAAAAGTTGTAAAGTATTTCAAATGGACTATCTTTCTAAGTTTAATTGGTATAATAAATTGAAGAGAAGACATTTCAAATCCAAACATTTATAGTAGAGACTGGTGAGCTACGAAAAGTCTCAACTACTTCGCAAGAAAGAGTCTTTAGTTTAAGTTTTTGTTTTATTTTATCTTATTATATGTATATATTTAAAAGTTCTATATTTATACTTTTCTCACATCAATACAAATTCTTATTAATAATGTTAGTTTATACATATGTGACTAATTTAGATACTGAATATTATGTGCAGTTACTAATTTGGTATTCTATGTTTTTATTTGAATGCACTTTGTAGGTTCTACTCAATTTTTTAAAAAAGAGATTTGAAAATGCCATTTTGTATGGAATAGAAAATGGATATATTAAAGTATCTCGGCTATATGGATTGCTATATTATTCTTGTCACGTTTAAAATATATATATATATATAGGTTTAAAAAAAAACTCTTCAATGATTTTGTTTATCTGTTCGAACAAATTGATATGATAAAAATTAAAATAAGTATTGCTAATAAGATTGTTTATTTCAAAAAGTTTATCACACAGCGTGATTCAATAATTTAATTTTTTTTTCAATGTTTTTTGAGGGAAAAATAGTTTTCAATGAAAAATAGCGCTGTGCATGAGTTTTCTTTTTCTTTTCTTCTTGCTCACGATGGGGAAAAGGGCACTCAATGAAATACAGTAACAAAAATTTTAAAAGAAAATTTATTGATAGTTCAAGTCCATTGTTGAATTTAGATATATTTCAAAAATTTGTCACGTCTCTACCCATAAATTTCATATAATATTTTTTTCTTCTTTCGGCAATCGGACGTATTCTTCAATTGTGAAAAGCTTTGGCAGTCAGCGGCAACTGGGCTTTTCGACAATGAGTAAAACCATCATTAAATTTGTGTTTCCAATTTGTATGTTGAAACTTCAGTTTGGGATGGCTTTATAAGTGTATCATAGTGCTGAACCTTTTTTTTCTTTTTTTTTTTTTTTTTTTTGGGTTTATTGCTATTGTGTATGATTTTAATCATTAAGTTAGGAAAAACCATATACGCTCTGTTTCAAAATTTTCTTTTTTTGGCTTATATCTTTGGAGTGTCAACTGGATTAAACGTTAATCTTTAATGACTAGAATAATAATAAACTAACAAGAAGGCACCATACTTATAGTAGCTCATCTTAATGTGAGAATTGCATCCATTTTGCTATTGCAGATTTTGCATTTTAGTCAAAAGAAGAGTATAAGATAATCTTATATATATATATATATATATTGATTAGGTTAATAAGTTTTTATCTCTAAAAAGGAAGAGATATGTCATGAATTCATAATCTTATCAATATGGATATGAGAACATACTACTAGGCCAAATTCACTCATGAAACAATCTCTTGTCTTTTTTATTATTCTTGTCATATTTTTTCAAAAACTCATCCTGAATATACCTATTTATAACCGGATAAAGATTGTGTGTATTTATCCAACTGGTCACAAAAACTTATTTCATTTTAGAAAGTAATTTTTTTTATTTATTATTATTATTGTTATTTTGCAAATGTTTTATAATGATATAGAATCATATCAATGGTGAACAAAAATGGAGTTAAAAAAATGTTTAGAAAATAGGGTTTAAATACAATAAAAAAATTTCAGAAGACAGGGTTTAAATACAATAACTCCGGAGTAAAACATTAATTTATCATCTAATTAAGAAAGTAAAACATTAATTTATCATCTAATTAAGAAAAACTAATATATATATTTTTGCCTGGATGTGTAACTTGCAACCCCGGCAAGGTCATCGAATAGTTCGACTCGCGAGAGCTTGGCCCCACTTATCTGCCTACCACAAAGAATACATAGTAGGAGATTAACACATAACATGAACATCTAGTTATTGACATTATTGGCTAATTGTGCATGCAAAGAGGCAGACAAGACATAACAGGAGGTAAAAGGGCCATGGAAGACCAACCAATTGTGTCTATATATCATATATATATATGTACATATATATTCATTTTCTAAAGTTGTCCTTCATATACCACCCCCCCCCCCCCCCCCCCCCCCCAACAAAAAAAAAAAAAAATACAATTTGTTTGTGCTGGACCTATACTCGAAATATTTATCAAGTTATATGACTCATTTAGAGAATGCACCGACTTACGATATTTTTAATATTTTTCTCGGAAAATAAAAAATATAGAAAACTGAAGAAATAATTAATTTTTGATCTCATAAATGTTCTATTACAACTGATGGAAAATCAAATCAAATTAACATATGGTAGCTAGACAAGTATCTAAATTTTCATTTTTTTTTTTCTCAAACAAATAAGTGTGTTTACTAAAATACAAAATTAAATAACAACTTTTAAACATGGATAGGTATATGCATTGGCAAATTATAACCCAATAAAAAGGGTCTAATATTTTTAATCGACAGCGCTGCAAATCCTTCTGATCTGCCCAGCTGAACCAGTAAGGGGCTCAATATCTCCCATTTTAACCATGGCAGATGCAAAGTCAGTCGAGAAAGCTGAGGGGTTCCTGCTATACTCAGATACAATGCTATCCGTTGATCCTCCATTGAACAGAACTTGATCAGAATGGAGAAGACCTTTCTTCTGAACCAAGTTCTTGAAGTAATTATTATCAAACGAATTCGGTGTCACCAAGTCAAGCGGTGCCAAGTTTCCTCTATCGGCGTCAGCCATAGTACAACGGCGTCGGCGAGTGGCAGCAAATCCAGCATCGATGTCGCTGCCGTTGGCGATAATTCTGTCGCGGAAAGTGGCACATTGAGCTTGTCCAATTGTATGTGAACCCGACAGTGCAGCCATGTCCCTTGCACTAAGACCTTTAGCGGCAAATGCAGATATAAGAGTCTCGAGGCTAGCTCCGAAACCAGGAAGATCACTCTCAGCTCCGTCAAAGCTTGCTGTTGTAGAATCTCTTCTTCCAAGCTTCACCGTCCAAGAAGGTCCACCCACCTATACGTACATACTTGTTTTTTCAGCCACTAATACGTATATATTATATATATGATCATAATTAACATATACTGTATTTTATTTATTGTCTCTACTATACTTATAGTCAATCTTTTTTCATAATACCCGGATGAATTTTGGTGCTGATTCACCTAAGTAACATGTTGTGGGATTTTTTTATTATTTTTATTATTTATAACATGTTACGTGACGTGAGTTTTTTTCCCACAACTTGTTGGGTAATACGAGTCTACACCAAATCCCATCAACATGTATAAGCAACAGACTATATATATATATATATATATGTATGTATGTATGTATGAAAAGGTTAGAGTGCTCACAGCAACTGATGCATCTCTTGCTGCAACAGAAAGGATGTCAGCGCAAGATACGACTCCGGGGCATAGTTTCTCAACCTCAGATTTTTCAGCTTCTATAACATGATAACCTCTTGCACCACTATTAACTAATGCACTTTGTTCACTTCTGATGGGAGAAGATTCTTCAAGTAATATTGATGCATCACAACCCTGCATTAATAAAAGGCAGACATTTAAACATCATAAAGAAAGGTTGTTATTTTGGAACTCAATGTCTGAGGTGGTGTGAAAGAGACTCATTAATTTGCAGGTACTTACCTGAACGAAGCAATCGTGGAAATGAAGGCGAATGAGAGAAGCTGCCATTCGACGTTCTTGGGAAACTGCTGGTCTAATGGAAGCTCGGATAGTAGCCAGAGCATTTGGGCAGGTTGTATCATAAAATGTATAAGATAGTTGGGCTCTAGAGGTCGTGCTTTGAAGAAGCAAAAACAAGAACAAAACAGAAGCCAAACAACCTGCATGTGAGGCAAAAGAAGAAATAGTGGTTTTAGAGGACAAAGCTATTCTGATCAAAGACATTGTAATTGTTTCTTATCTTTCAGTATATATTTTCACGTATATATATATGAAATTCTAAGGCAGAAACACTATTTGCAAGAGTAGTTTGGTCCAAGTGGAACGCTGAGAGATGTTGATGTATAGAGAAGGAATTGAAATTTGGGATGGAAAAAGATTAGAGCTCTGAATCAATATAGTAGTAGTAGTGGTGGTGGTGGTGGTAGTAGTAGTAGTTTGTTGGGGTCTTTTCTATGTCTATGTAAGGACTGCTTGGTGCTATGACGCGGTTATATATAATTATTATTCGTTGAAGATTATTAGGTGGCCATGGATGACTTTCTCTCGTCTTCTATTCAACCATTGGTTGACAACTTGACATACCGCATGTAGACGTCCATGAAGGGGTTTTATATTATTTAATAGTTTGCTTTGAAATTTTCTATTATCAAAGCGCCTAATGCTTTGATATTTAAAAATAAATAAATAAATAAAACTTTTTAATTTAATAAATAAAGTAATTAATATTGTAAAAATTAATTAAATTAAAATTGCAAAAAAAAAAAATTATAGTTAACGTTGCAACAAAAAAAAAAAAAAAAAAAAAAAACACAATTATACGACACTTTCCTTACCATTGCCAAATAATTAAAGAAAAACTTTATCAATTTTTAATTTATATTGCTAATTAATATGTTAAATTATATTATCAAAATCTTCATATACTTTATTTAACTTCTTAAACGCAGCTATTGAATGAACATAAATTTTTTTCTCTTACAAAACAGATAACAAAGTGACAGTAATACTCTATCTAATATGACAATTTTTATGGTAAAATAAAGAACATAGGGGACGATTTTTATGGTAAAAAAGTCGCCTGATATTTTGAAATTGAAAAATTAAAATTTTCAAATTCTATTAATTTAATAAATAATTAAATTGCAATTGCAAAAAAAAAAATTCAATAATTAAGTTAAAATTACAAACACAACAATAATTAAAATTGCAAAAAAGTAAAAAATACCATAGGCAACTTTTTTTTTTTTAAAAGCGTCGCCTATTATGTATTTAATTTAAAATAATTATATTATCTTATTTTAATAGATTAAAAATAAAAAATTTAAAATTTAAAATCAAATAAATTAAATTGAATTAGTAGATTAATTATTTTTCTGTGTGCTGCTAATTAATATATTCAATATTTAGATACATTTAAATGAAATATAAAATGCATGAGAATGGTAAAGTTACATACAAAAGCTGACATTTTTACTTACAAAAGAGACACCTAAGCTTTTTATTCATAAATAAAATAAAAAAATATTATATGCTTCTTTAATATAGTTATTCTTTTTTACACTTCTAAAATTAAATAAAATATATATAAATTATAAAATATAATTATAATAGCCGACACTTTCGCCACAAAAACATCATCCAATATTAATTATTTTTAGCGATACTTTGTTTATAAAAGCATCGGTTAATGTTTTTAATCATCAATCCAGCAATGGCTAAAAAAAGCGTCACTTATTTTTGTTATTAAACGATACTTTTTCATCAATATTTTTTGAAAGCGTCCTATATTTTTTGTATTTTAGCACAAAGCTATTCTGATCAAGGCCATTGTAATTGTTTCTTTTATCTTTAAGCATTTTCACGTATATATATGAAATTCTAAGGCAGAAACACTATTTGCAAGAGTAGTTTGGTCCAAGTGGAACGCTGAGAGATATTGATGTATAGAGAAGGAACTGAAATTTGTGATGGAAGATTAGAGCTCTGAATCGAGATATGGTAGTAGTAGTCCGATACAGTTGTTGGGGTCTTCTCTAGGTCTCTGTAAGTACTGCTTGGTGCTATGACCCGGTTATATATAATTATTATTCACTGAAGATTACTAGGTGGCCGTGGATGACTTTCTCTCATCGTCTATTCAACCATTGGTTGACAACTTGACATGCCGCATATATAAGTCCATGAAGGGGTTTTATATTATTTAATAGTTCCATGAAAGGTTTTGTATTATTTAATTGCTTTGAAAATTTTCTATTATAAAATATAAATAATAAGTCAAACATGGCATTCCTTATTGTGCATTATATACAGGCCACAAATTTTCAACAAAATCTGTATATGTAGGACCTACAGGCATTTAGCTGTGCTTTCTCTTTATTTTCCCACATACTATTTTTTTTTTTCGAAGGAATTAATTTATTCAATAAGTTAAAATGTTCTCTAGTTTTCTTATGGTTTGTGAGGAAAGGATGCCCAAGGCATTTTTTTAAAATAATATTTTGTTTAGTTATAATTTAATTAAAAACTAATAAAACATATTACTTAATATATATATATATATATATATATTCTGTTACCGATAATAGAATGTTGGGTCTAGCATAATCTGGACGACAACGTCAAGTAGAAATTAATGTATATATATACACATTTGCAATATTTTACATACATATTTAGTTTCTATTTAACATTAAGTACCATAAAATTTAAATCGGGTGGGACATATGTATATGTATTTGGTCAATTTTGAAACCTTGTGACTTTTCTTCTCTATAAGGGAACCACACTAAATTATTGAATTGTGCTCTCTTTTTCTGTGGAAATTTTCAATAAAAAAGTTGTAAATGATTCAAAATGGACTGTCTTTGTAAGGTTAATTTGTATAATAAATTGCAGAGAAGAATTTTCAAATCCAAACATTTACATAGTAGAGACTTGAGAGCTTTCAAAAGTCTCAACTATTTCACAAGAAAACAAGTGAAAGAGTCGTTAGCTTAAGTTGTTTTACATATATATATATATATATATATGTAAATTCTATATATGCATATAAATTCTATATGCGACTTTTCTCACATCTATACAAATTCTTATGAGTAATGTTAGTTTCTAGATAAGAAACTATTTTAGGTGCCGACATTATGTTCAGTTACTAATTTTGGTTTTCTATGTTTTTATTCAACTGTACTTTGTAGGCTCTACTCATTTTTTAGAAAAAGAGATTTGAAATGCCATTTTGTATAGTGTAGAAAATGGGTACATTAACCTTTCAGAGATAGGTCAAACCATATAACACTCTCTTTCAAAAATTTTCTTCTTGGCTTGTATCTTTGAAGTGTTATCGATTAAATGTTAATCCCTTATTGCAAGAATAATAATAAACTAGAAAACAAGAAGGCACCATATTTATAGTAGTTCATTTTAATGTGAAAATTACATGCAGATTTTCATTATAATCAAAAGAAGAGCATAAGATAATCTGACATAACATATATATATATATATATATATATATACATTATTAGGTTATAATAAGTTTCTCCTTTCTAAAATGGAAGGGGTATATATGTCTCAAATTTATGATCTTGTCAGTATATATATAAGGAATATAGTATTGAACCAACCTCACACAAAGTAGTTTCTCTTTTGACTATTCTTTTCACATTTTTTTAAAAAACTCATCCTAAACACCTATTTATAATAGGACAAAGATTTTGTGTCTCTATCTAGTTAGTAATAGAATCTTACTTCATAAAAAGCAGTTTTTTTTTTTTTTTTTCTACTCAGTTATTATTATTATTATTATTATTGCTAATGTTTTAAAATGATATGGCACTATATCAATAGTGAACAAAAATAAAGTTAAAAAAATAAAAAATAGAGAAGATAGGGTTTAAATACAATAACTCTCAAGTAAAACACTAATATGTCATCCAAGAAAAATTAATAGATATATTTTTTCCTGGACGTGTACCCTGCAACCCCTGTGAATCGACCGGACAGCTTGACCCGCGAGAGCTCGACCACGTAACTGATCTGCCTAGCACAAACAATATGGTTGAGGTGATTAGTGTAGATATGGTAGGCTCTTAACACATAACAGGAACATCTAGTTACTGACATAACTGGCTAATTGTGCATGCATATATCATCCATGCATACAGTAATTCCACTATACATATATATATGTATGAGTCTTTTTCCTTTCAAAAACAATATATGTATAGCAGCTGCACGCCGTTCACCAACTCATGTAGAGGCAGAGAAGACATAGCTGGAGATAATAAAAATGGCCATGGAAGACCAACTAATTGTGTGTATATATATACATATACGTATATATATATAATTAAAGTTGTCATTCATACAACCATAAAAAATAAAAATAAAAACCCAATATATTCGTGCTGGACCTATAATCAAAATACTATTATACACATACTTACGATATTTTAATATTTTTCTTTGAAATTAAAAACATGAAAAACTGAAGAAATAATCAATTTTTGATCTCATAAATGTTCTTTTACAATTGATGGAAAAATAAATCAAATAACATATGGTAGCTAGACAAGTATCTAAATTTTCTTTTTTCTCAAACAAACAAGTATTTTTACTAAAATACAAAATTAAATGAAGAATTTTTATACATGTATAGACATGTGTGTTGTCTAATATTTTTAATTGACGGCACTGCAAATCCTTCTGATCTGCCCAGCTGAACCAGTAAGAGGCTCAATCTCTCCCATTTTAACCATGGCAGATGCAAAGTCAGTCAAGAAAGCTGAAGGGTTCCTGCTATACTCAGATACAATGCTATCCGTTGATCCTCCACTGAACAGAACTTGATCAGAATGGAGAAGACCTTTCTTCTGAATCAAGTTCTTGAAGTAATTATTATCAAACGAATTCGGTGTCACCAAGTCAAGCGGTGCCAAGTTTCCTCTGTCGGCGTCAACCATAGTACAGCGGCGTCGGCGAGTGGCAGCAAATCCAGCATCGATGTCGCTGCCGTTGGCGTTAATTCGGTCGCGGAAAGTGGCACATTGAGCTTGTCCAATTGTATGTGAACCCGACAATGCAACCATGTCCCTTGCATTGAGACCCTTAGCGTCAAATGCAGATATAAGAGTTTCGAGGCTAGCTCTGAAACTAGGAAGATCACTATTAGCTCCCTCAAAGCTTGCTGTCGTAGAATCTCTTCTGCCAAGCTTCACAGTCCAAGAAGGTCCACCCACCTATACGTACATACATGTTTTTAGGCCATTAATATGTATATATATATATATATATATAAATGATCATAATTAATAATTTTCATTTTGTCAATTGTCTCTATCATATTTGAAATCAATCTCTTATCCTTACACCTTAATGAATTTTGGTACTGATTCACCTCACGGAAGTTGTTGGATGTTTTTTTTTTTTTTTTTTTTTTATGTTTAATTTTTTGTACCATGTTGCATGGGGTGAGTTTTTATCCACAACTTGTTGTGAATAATCTAAGTCTACACCAAATTCCATCATGGTCTATAAGAAGGAGAGTATACATATGTATGAAAAGTTTTAGAGTACTCACTGCAATTGATGCATCTCTTGTTGCAACAGAAAGGATGTCAGCGCAAGATACAACTCCGGGGCATAGTTTCTCAACCTCAGATTTTGCAGCTTCTATAACATGGTAACCTCTTGCAGAATCACTATTAGCTAATGCATTTTGTTCGCTTACGATGGAAGCAGAATCTTCAAGTAATATTGATGCATCACAACCCTGAGAAAACCCAAGTTAAAGATTATTAACCATTAATTTAGGGTCCTTATCTCCAAACTCTCCAAAAAATAAATAAATAAATAAATTGTCCTGATTTGTGACTCATTTATATATATATATATATATATTTAATTACGTACCTGAACAAAGCAGTCATGAAAATGAAGGCGGATTAGAGAAGCTGCCATTCGACGTTCTCGGGAAACCGCAGCTCTAATGGAAGTTCGGATAGTAGCGAGAGCATTTGGGCAGGTTGTATCATAAAATGTAGAAGATAGCTGAGCTTCACAGGTTTTGCTGTGGAGAAACAAGAACAAGAACAAAACAGAAGCAAGACGACACGAATGGGAAGCTAAAGAAGAAGTGGTTTTTTTGGAGGACAAAGTTATACTGATTAAAGCCATAGTGCGTAATTTTTCCTAGCTTAATTTCAATATTGATTTTCACTTGGTGAAAATACTGAGACTCAGAAAACACTAAAATTTTGCAAAAAGTAGTTTGATATTGAGAAAGGATTGAAAATATGATGGAAAAAAATATGAGAGCTCTGAATCAATTTATAGTACGTAGTAGGTGATAAGTTATTAATGGTGAGTTTTGTGTAGGGTCACCATTTTGTGCTTCTACGCGTTACAAGTTATTATTTGGTGGCCATGGTTGACTTATTCTATGAGCTTCTAATTGCTTTGGTGGACTTGAATGCATGCAAATAATGCTTTTCATTAATTGTTTGCTTTGAAATTTCTTATAATAAGTCAAAGATATGGTATTCCTCTCTTTATTTTTTTATTTTTATTTTATTTTATTTTTTTTGTTCTGCTGAAAAAAGGTGTGGTATTCCTTGTGCATTTTGCAGAACCGGAACTCTAGCAACTAAAAGTTGGAATGTTTAAAAAAAAAAAAAAAAAAAATTGGAGTTGGGTAGTTTCTTTGGCCGCTGATAAATATTTATATATATATATATATTATATAGAGCTTTGTTATTTTGTTCCCATCCATGATTATTACTAGTATAATCAGTTGCTAATATGATCAATTTTTAATTGAGTAAATATCTAATTCGAACCAATTTAACGAAGGTTATTTAAAGGTGATCAATTAAATTGTTATGTCAAAGTGGATCGCAAATAGCATATTTGTACTATATATAAAAGGAAACGGTCAACTTTGTAACGTCATGACTTTTCTTCTTTGACCATATCTCACTACCAATTGCAATGTCTATACTGACCAATCATAATCGAAATTTACCAAAATATCCTACTATTTCAAATGTTAATCGAAAAATTTTAGATAATTTTTCACTTATCAAAATTTCGATTACTGGTTAGTTGATATTATTTTTTTATTTTTCATCTTTTATAATTATAAGGCATTATTAATTTATATTCAATTATAAATGATTATATGCTATATTATTTATTTTAGAATTTTGATGAAGTTTTTAATCTCTGTAGCATTACTGTAATTTTATGCCATATTATTTATTTTACAATTTTGATGAAACTTTTTAATCCATATAGTATTATTGCAATTTTATTACACCTAAAGGTATGATTAATTTGCTTGTTAAAATTATATTCTTTAAAATAATGGATACTGTTGGAAATATTTTAAAGAGCTATCATGAATTCCCCATGCCAAAACAGAAATGAAAAAAAAAATTGAATACTAAATGGTAGAGAAGATTTTTTTTCTTTTTTTTTTTTTTGGGAAATAAAAAAGAAGAGAGTTTTCTATTCTAATATCCACGTGCAGAGCTCGCAAAGTCTCAACAACTACCTTGATCCAAAAAGAAAAAAATATCATCAACTACACTAGAAGAAGTGAAGAGTGTTTTTTTCTTTTTCTTCCCCACACCACCCCCCCCCCCCCCCCCCCCCCCCCCCCCCCCCCCCCCCCGGCTCTTAAAGTTTCAATTCTTATGGCATTGATAAAGTTAATTACTATATATGTATGTAACTATTTTAGGTGTAAAAAATACCACCTCCAACTTATATTTTTGGTATGTTTTTTTATTCAATGGGCATTGTAGGTTCAACATACTCTTTTTTTTTTGGCGTACTCTACTTTTCTACAGAGATTTTGAATGACATTAATTTCGTACCTTATATTTGATATACAGTATTTATGTTGTATATGTTTGTTATCTGTACAATATTGTCATCATCTTTCATTTTATTTCCAGGGAAGTATTATACTGTAAAAATTCAATTCAATTTGATCGTTTATTTCTAGGGAACCATTATGTTTTGTGTTCGAACATAGAGGCTGCCTGTGCCTGGTTCTCTTCTTATCAATGTTGATGGTGCTTTATCTGTTGAAAGAGACACGGCTTCATGAGAATGAAGTCAATTTAGGTTGCCATGCGTTTCTAATAGAAAATATTGAACTTTTGTTTGATGGTTTTAGGGGTAGTTTTTTCTATTTCTTATGCGCATAGGGACTCAAATCGAGTAGCGCATGTTCTAGCTCATTTTGCTTTGTCTCTTGATGATTTTAAGTTCTGGATGGAAGATAATCCTTCATAGTTATCTCCATTAAGAAAGGATGATGCAAGTGTTAGGTTTTTTTTATGTTATTTTCGAAAAAATAAAAAATAAATAATGCTTATGCTTTTTAATTATCTAATAGATATTTAATCATTAACATAAAATATGGTAAGTTTGAAACATCAAAAGAGGAGAAATTATTATAAATGATTTAAAAAAAAATCCTCAAGATGAGATTGCAACAAAGCATTACCTATCAAAAAGATGACTTGCTAGAAGAATGTGAATCTGATAAACATGAATGGCGTATTGGCCATTAGTGTGAGATTGTTTTACTATTGCTATGGTGCTTATTATTTCATGGCTTGTACTTTTTATTTCAAAAAATATTTTTAAAATAAAAAATATATTGGATAATCTTATAAAATAGTGAGCTTGGTTTTTTTATCCAACTCCAATGATACTGTTTATCGCACTCTTTAATTTTTCAGTTCTCAATAAATAATTAATATTAACTTTTCTCTTTATTTTTTTTTTTCCATCAATGACTTCCCTATTTATATATATTTATATGAAATCAAATAAATTATACTAATTGTGCATAGAAAAATGTTGGTCTAATATATGCATGCACTAAAAACTTTATATAGAGATTGAGTTAGCTTTCTACATTTGAATAGTCAAATCCTACTTTTTATTTTAATTTTTCAATTTAAAAATTACATTGAAGTTATAAAAAAAATATTTTGACTCTTTAAAATAGAAAAAAAAAAAAAAAGCGTGGTTGAAAGTGCTCTAAAGGATTACAATATGCCAAAAAAATAAATTTTCAAATATGTTTTGAAGCTGAAAATATATATGTTAGAATATTTTTACATTCATTTTTTTGTGTTTATTTTGTTCAAGAGAATTGTTATTACAAAATTGAACCAATACTTACTACTTGATTTTGTTATTTGATTTATTAAGTTTGCTGTTAATTTCATATAATATATATATATTTTATCTTTGCCCATGTATGTTTAATAATTTACTGTAATGATTATTGATTTTAAGTTTGAATTTGAAGGTTAAATGCATTAATATATGACGCTTCTATATTCAAAATTGTAACTTAATACTTTATTTATGGTATTTGTATGAAAAAGAGAAACTATCCTATAGGATGGGTACACCACATCAGCCATAGGTATGTCCAATTATATCATGCCAATTTATCATACACGACATATCATTCATTTAATTTTTTTAAAATTAATGTAATTAAACTTCAAATTAGTAAACTTTTTGTTGTTGAATTAATTAATGTAATTCCTTTATTTAATTTCTTTATTAATATATTTAGTTTCCCTGTAAAAATTAATTATATCATTTACTTTATTGTATTTAGAAAAAAATATATATCATTTTCCTTGTTTAAATTTTATTTTAAGGAATAACAAACTTAAAATATATTAATATTTAAAAATTGTTATTATGCGTTGCGTATTCCGCCAACATAGAATAAGATAATTCTTTATAAGAAAACTAAATATATTAATAATTTATATTAAAGGAATTTGATTTATTAATAAATAACTTATCAATTCAAAATTTAATTCTATTGAATTTTATTTTAACTATGAAGATTTTCGTTGCTAAAAATATTGTAAAAACCTTTTACCACAACAAATTGTGATTAAAAATTCTTAGCTATGGAATTATAAGGCACAATCCTAACAAAAGCTTTTATTGTGGCTAAAATCATTTAGCCACAAAATGTAAATTTTTAATCACTATTTTTGTTATGGTTGATACTTTATTTTTATAATGATTTTAGTGTGTTATTTAAATACATATGATTTATTTGAATCTTATTTTAAAATTTTGTGTTTGGTAAATAAAGTAAAATAGATAAGGTAGGGTAGAGATATATGAATTTTTTTGGAATAGATAAGGTGTAGATTCTAAGATTGTAATCGGGGATTCTCTAAAAATACTTGAAACTATATTTTTCTAATAAATATTGATTTTTCTTTTAGCCCTCTTATGTTTTGCATTTTTTTTTTTTTTCACAAAATGGGTAACGTGATTTCCTTTTTCAAAATCATATAATTTGTGCAAGTAATATATATGTATTGGTACAATTGAAATTAGTATACCTCATGGTCTACGGTTTCAATCTCAATTTGGGCTCCAAATTTGTAATAATAAAATATTTAATATAAAAATTAAATATGTGCAAATCAAGTATTTAATATAAAAGCTACTCCCGCGGAACCCCATCACGAAGACGATTCATTGCTGCGGGGCTTAACTTCAACGCAACGCGGCTCTCCTACAATAATATCTCAACCCAGTAACTTGTGGATTTATTTATTTATTTATTTATTTTGTGAGTTGTTTGCAAGATTGAAATATAGAATTTTAAAATGCAAAATATTTACTATAATAAATGAGTATTTTATATTATAATTTTTTGAGAAATATTATATTATTGTTTGACATAATAAAAGATAAAATAGTATTGGATATTTTATATTGGTATAGCGATTTCCATATTAGTTTGAAAGTTTTTAAATTTTTAATTTTATTTTTTAAAATTACTAGCAACGGAAGACAATGTATTTATGGCGGTGCGGGTGGCTTAAGTTAAACGCAACGCGGCTGTGACACAGCCCCAGACTGTATAAAAAGAAGCGACTCCTCTTCCTTCTTCTACTACTCTCTCATTCTCTCAATATTCTCTCAAAAGATCGAGGCTTGGGATATTCACAACCTCTTAGTTACTGGTTTGCAGCCTCATAATTGGTGTAAGGAAAGGAAAGATGTTTGGTTCTACGAATAACCCTTTTATTGGGCAGTCATCTAGTAGTCCATTTGGGTCCCACTTGAGCAATGCCACAGCCAACAATGGTTTTGGGGATCAAACAGGCAGTTCCACAATATTCGGTGGTAATTCATCAACTGGTGTTTTTGGTGTAGCCCAATCTTCATCTTCTTCTTCTTCACCAGCTTTTGGAGCCCATGAGTCCACAACACTAACAACAACAACATTTTGTTGTTTTGGTGGTGGGTCACGTGGTGGGGGAAGCCGAGTGACATGTTATGCACCAACAGCACCTGAACCAGATAATGGTGGAGCAGTAGCATTAGGAATGTTAGTGTCAGTATCAGCCATGCCTGTTTATAAACATAAAAGCCATGAGGAGCTGAGATGGAACGACTATCAGTTGGGAGATAAAGGTGGAGCAGTACCAGTAGTAGAAAAGTTAGAGTCAGTATCAGCCGTGCCTTTCCATAAAGATAAAAGCCATGAGGAGCTGAGATGGGATAACTATCAGTCGCGAGATAAAGGTGTTGATACTTCGTCTACTCGGATAATCCTTCCTTCACCGACATTAACATTGGGTCAAACATCAATTCCTTCTCTGTTTCCCAATTTAAATGCTCCAACGCAGCGGCCTCCAGGTAGTTTTACAACTTCACTACAATTTCCTCCCTCCACTGAATCTCCATCATCATCATCATTTGAGCAATCAGTGATTACTCCTACTCCTACTCCAGTTCAAGGATCAATCCCTGCATTTAGATTTAATTCTAGCATCTTCAACCCCTCCTCTACAACTTCAATTGGACCACGCCCCCCACGCCCCCTCCCACTCAATGCTGCTCAGTCGTCTTCATCAACTACACAGTCAAACTTCCTTTCGGCTTCTTCACCATCATTAGCTGGTCAAACATCTTCAACTCTGTTCTCTAATCTATATGCTCCAAAAACTCAACATGGTAGTTTTGCAAATGGTAGTTTTACAACTTCAGTAGAATTTCCATACAGTTCATCCCCATCAACATCTGTTTCACCGTCAATATTTGTTTCATCAAGCCCACCGTCGTTGATTGTGCAATCAATTGGACCAACTACAACTAGTATCTTCAATCCCTCTACAACTTCAATTGGACAATCTACCTCTTATTTTGGGCCAACTACAACTTCTTCCTTTTTCCCATCAAAAATATTCGACACTGACTATCCTTCTACTGGATCGGGCACTCCACCAGTAAGTACTAACATGTTTTCAAGCACTCCATCACTAAGTGCTTCTTCACCCGCCCAATCTGTAATTTTTGGTGAGAATAACTTTGAACAATTGTCTGCCACTAAAAGATCTGCTGTTATACAGCCAGACCCAACTCCAGTTGCAACACATCCATTCGGCATACTACCAGCAATACCTCAAATGTCAATTAATGATTGTGGAGTTCAATATGGAATATCTAGCATGCCTGTATTAGACAAAACTGCTGTTGCAGCTCCTGCTAGAATATCATCATCATTATTAACTTCTCGACTACACTTATCACAAAGGCGAACCAGGTGCATGCATGCAACCAAATATCATCCTAAGAATGATGGTCGTCCAAAGTTTCCATTTTTTAGTGATATCGTTGATGAAGAAACAGACTACATACCAAAAGCACTTGTCATTTGTCCTAGGGATAACCCAAGAGCAGTTGTCACTTGTCAGTTGAAATCTACTTTTGACAAGGCATCCCCAATAAAAGATACTACTTGTACACCAATGGAGGAGAATGGAAATAGTTTTGCAGCTGATGCTGCTATTGTGGTGTATGAGCATGGTACTGCAGATATTGATGCATTAATGCCAAAGCTGCGACCAGGCTCTGACTACTACACAGAGCCAGGAATCCAAGAATTGGCAACCAAGGAAACCAGCGGCAGAGGATTCTGCTGTCATGTCAAGGATTTTGTGATCGGACGACACGGTTATGGTAGGATCAAATTCTTTGGTGAGACAGATGTGAGAAGGCTTGATATCGAATCACTAGTTCAGTTCAACAACAGGGAGGTGATTGTTTACATGGATGATAGCAAGAAACCTCCTGTTGGGCAAGGCCTTAATAAGCCTGCTGAGGTAACACTTCTTAATATTAAATGCTTTGATAAAAAAACAGGGCATCAGCATACACAAGGACCAAAAATTGAGAAATACATGCAGATGCTGAAGAGGAAAGCTGAGGAACAAGGTGCTGAATATGTCTCTTATGACCCCATGAAAGGGGTATGGAAGTTCAGGGTCAACCACTTTTGACGAGTGCAATTGCTGATGGGTAAAACCAGTCAATAGGTTTATTGGTTTTTCTATTTGCATAGAATTTAGGGGATTTTTTTTTTGTTGGGTACTGTACATCACGGAGTAAACGATGAGTTTTGGGTTCTAGAATATTTCTGATCAGATTTCCTTTTCTGTTAGTTATCTCTTGGTTGGCTTTTCTTAGTTCGCTCTTGGTTGGCTTTTCTTTGGTGTCTACTTGCTTTGGATAATGGAATAGGAAATAGATTGGATGGACAAATTTGGGCAGTTTAATGATTGAAATTTTCTCTTTTGTCTATATTCACAAAAACAAATTTGGGGAGTTGCGTTTTAGATCCTTAAATTTAGAATGTTGTAATTTATGTCTTTCAATTTCAATTTGTTGAATAATGATCTAATGCAAAATTTTAAATTAAATGATATGAAAATGCAAATTTATGAAACTAGAGGCTTTAAATACAATAAATTGGACCAATTCACTTTAATATTGGTGAAGTGAGAAACAAAATAAAACTATATCAAAAATGCAACAAATTGAAACCGAAGGTTCTAAATGCAACAAATTCTGTCAGAGTGCAATTTTTCCAAACTAAAGGGCATTAAAAATTGCAATCTAACACTATATAATATTAGATCTGAAATCATTTCGAGCTATCAAAAACAAATCATAATTCCTGAATTTGATGGTATGATTTAAAGCTGAGGAGTTTGTAGTTGTTGTATACATTTTAAACCAGTGTTTGATATGTGCAAAATATGGTTTGTTTTTTCTAGAATGGTGAAATCTATAAAAGCTTCAATTCCATATTTTGTATAACTCAATATTTGAGTACATTAGAAACTACATACCTAGAAGAAAATCTGAGAATGGAATTTCAAAACTTTCTGTTAAAAGTAGTTGAAAGAACATCATAGGTAGGAGAATAATTTAACAAAGGTCATAACAGAGAGAGAACGTTGTTGGTAAACAGTAAAAATCAGTTTAATTTATTTTTATTTTTATTTTTAATTTATTATTATTATTATTTTTTTGGCTATGTATCACATACCTAACATTTTTATTCTTTTGCGAAGTAAGTATACATACTAAGCTATTGATAAGAAATTAATCGCATTGTACACTTTGTGAATTTTTTTTTTTTTTTGGTTATTATTTTTTGATGAAGTATATACTTTGTATAAATTGAAATTACACATCTTAATTGTTTAGACATGTCCGATTAATTCAGTTCTAGCTGTGAACTTTTGGATAGACAAAGATTCAACTCTGAAATTGTGTTACTACTTTTTCATGTAATATAACAGAGAGATTTTATAAGCATAATCTTCAGATTCGTTCAGTATTCCATTTTCAATTTAAAATCTGTTTTATTTTTACTCCTCAATTATTTTAATCCTTTTCTGGTTAAAACTACTAATTAAGGGTTCTTTGGTACTTTCAACACAAAAACAAATTGGCTAAGGGAGCAACTTTTTGCTGATATATGGTATATTGCATGAGAGCAAAATGCATTATAACAGTAAATGTTGTTTCCTTTTCTATTCCTTTTTTTATCCATTTCCACCATCTTCAAAGCTCAACAAACGTTGTTTATTCATACATAGCCTAGTAAGCGTTTCTTCCAAAATTTTAAAAATTCAGAGACACTAGCCTTTGAATTACCTTTGTCATCGTAGGTGATTTATATGTATAAATTCAGTTCTAGATGTGAACTCGTGTTTCTTTTACTTGTTAAAATGTAAATCCTCCCATTGATAGAAAAATGTTCACCCCTAAGAGTTTATAACAAAATTTCGATTTTGAAGAGGTAGACTTTTGACTTGATAATCAGAATAACAAGTAGTTAAGATTTCAATAAGTACAACCTCAGCCTGGATAAGAGAGGACATGTTAAGCTCTAAACCAGCATACTAACACAGAACTCTAAGCCCATTGAATAGGTAAAAGAATTTAATTTATGTAAACAACAACCTGTAAAATTTCTATTCTTTCATTTATTTCTTTCTTTGTTTCTTCTTCTTCATTTCAACATTTCATTTACTGCTTTTTCATGTAAATATATTTACTGCTTTTTCATGTAAATATATATGACAGAGAGAGATTTTATGATCAAAGCAGACTTTCCTGATTTTTTGAGTGTCTATTTTCGATTTGAAATCTATTTTGTTTCTATCAACGTGTTTTGATTTTTCTGTTCGAAAACTTGTAATAAAGGGATATTTGGTATTTTTAGCACGAAAGAAAATTGGAAAATGGCACCACTTTGTGTTGCTGATATAATGGTAAGAGGATAATGCATTTTTAAGAGGAACTAGGAGTTACATTGGGTTTTTAACATTATTAAATTATTGGAATTCTTTTTATTAATGCTACAAATTTAACATTTTACTCAAATCAGATTAAATGAATAAAGATAAAAGCATAACTGTATTCACTTTTCATTCCTTCCATTCTCTTCCTCGTCCATTTCCACCGCCTTGGAAGCTCAATAAATCAAGGTTGTTTCTTCCATATATTCCTAGTTTTCCGTCCAAAGCTTCTACATATCAACGAAACTAGATTTTCAGATGATGTGTATGCTCATATTTTATGGCTTTCTTTCTATAATTTATAGGCAGCAGGGGAATTCGTAGTTGTTCTCTCTTCTTGTCAGTCACTTCTATCTTCTAATTTTTACCTCAAATTTTTGAATAACCAAGCACAATAAAGGATTTCAAAATCTTGTCATATCAGTTACTTATTATTACTTTTTTTTTTCTTTTTCTTTTTTTCCATTTACAACTTCTTTTGGGTTTTGCATCTCCATGAGAACAAAAGCTCACTGACTTGTAAAGGTTATATTTTTTATGGGTTAATGCTTGTAAATTTTTCTTACATTCTGAAAATGACTGGATGTGAATAGCAGCAAATGGCTACTCGAAGATAGAAAGGGAAAATCAAAACAAGAAAATTTTGACCATAATTACAATCGGTTTTAGAGTTAGAGAGTCTAGCTTTTTTCTCCTAAGGACCAGATAAAAGAAAAATAAAAACTTTTAAAGAGAGAAACTCACGGCAATACTAGCTTGGAAAAAGTGTGTTAGTTTTTCTCTTTGAGGTTAAGATTTGTATGAATGAAAATTGCAGTGAGATTTCAAAAGGGTCATAGTTGGAATAGATAGGAGGGAATGAAAAAGGAAGAGGAAACGCCCATGAAAAATCATCAAGGTAACTGAGCTGTTTATGACGCGGCAACTTATTTTATATTAAAGATGAAGTAAATAATTAATTCCATAAGGATATGTGAGTAGCAGCCAAATTGTAATATGAGAAAGTCAGACTGCAACAAACAGAAAGTACGATCTTACAAATATGTTCAGCTATATAACAATTTGCAGTTCCTAGCTAGCTATTTGTTATGCAATTAGAACAAAAATAATAGCAATAAAATAAAACAAAACACATACAATTTAAGTGAAAAATCATTAATAGGAAAAAAATATGATAAAAAAAAAAGTAAAGTTTTTATTTATAAAGATTAGTATAAAGGTAAGCAAATAGAACTGCAAAACTATCAGCTCTTGACCTCCGCTACCATCACAGAGTTCCATTTTTTTTTCAAAATAAATTCATTATCGCACTGCAAACTTTTCGAATCAGATCAATAAGAATTCGGATCATCAATTCTGACACTGTCATAGCTTCAAACAACCTGTAAATTCCTACACTTTCTTCGATTGTAGGTGCCATCCATATAAGGATTTTATTACTCGGATGGATTAAGAAAGTCCATTCAAGATTTGAACATCTCATACTAAATGTGTTATGTCGAGAATGCTGAAAGCAATATATCAGTGAAAAGCAGGGATGTGATGAGACTGCTGATATTAATCAATGCCGACTCTAGCTCCTTTTTTTTTTTTTTTTTTTCAAAAGAATAATTACTCTCTAGAATAATATAGGTGATATATCATATTTAATAAATTGACGTAATATAATTAAATTAATTTAATAAATATTCGGAATATAATTGAACAAGCCTACGTAATAGGCTTCTCATTAACAAAAAATTTCTCAACTCAACAATATATTAGATGAGAAGTTAAATTATATGGGACAAGCTAGAGTTACAGCTGCGAGTGCCGAGTAGTTATCACCAAAGCTACCGTGGACACTACTGCCAATACTGACGATTGTGTTGTTTTTGAAATTGTAGCTGTTGATTTATTTGCTGCACTTTACTGCTGCATATATGCAGTGTGGTTTTGTTTTCTCCATCTACATGCATGGTCCTTTTGGATCATTTTTTTCTCTTCTTTGCTTTGTTTCTCCTTTTTCTTAATTTATTTTTTATTTTTTATATATAGTCGTGAGGATGACGACCTTTACCATCAAAATTGTACAAAGATTTTCCATGGAGTTTAACAAACTAATCTCAGAACCACTAACTCATTAATTATTAAAGTCGAAGCAGTAGACATACGTGCACACTTATATGCACGTATGGGTAGGGTTATGTGTACCAAGGCCTTTAACCAGTAGGTTTAACAATCATTATGATACTAAAATGGTTTAATCCAATGGAGAATAAAAAATGAGAAGTTATAATTTTTTTTTAAATCCACAATCAAATTTTAATGTGTGATCTTTTTTATTAGAATCTGTCATTTCAATGGCCATATTTGTCAACAAAAGTGATAAAGTATAATAGAATCGTTTATCAGTATTAGTCAAAAAGTCAAATAGAATGAAAATGTAACAAATTGAAATTTAAAAACTTAAAGTACAACCTTGTAAACTTGAAAGCCTAAAGTACAATTATTCTAAACTAGAGAGAACTAAATTGCAGTTAATCTTTTTGTTTTTCTTTGTAAAAGATTTTTAAGTGATACTTTCTAAAATCAAATCAAAAGTAGATTGAATCTAAGGACGATTTTGAAAGGAAGCCTCTCTGATCGTTGGATTTATGCTTTAGTTTATCAATAGCCTTAATTGATAATAATTGTAAGATCCTTAAAGTAGCTTAACAAGTGACATGGCCATTTAAGTGATTGTTTAGATAAAACAAAGAGCCCATTAGTATACCCTATAAACTAGGGTTTGCAATCTATTACTTTATTGCTTTTTGGCCTTAAGAAATATAAGATTTTATATATTATTTTTAAGAAATTCAGAATCTCAATGAAAAACATAAATATTTTGAGAAAAAAATGAAAAAAGTGAGGTTTTCAAAGTGTTTTTCAATTAACCTTATTATTATTATTTTTATCAAGCACACTCACAAACAAATCATAACAATAATAATTGGAAATTCTTGTAGATTTTGAAGTTATTTTTTTGTACTCCTAAAAAGTTAGCAATGGATAATAAAAGTAATAACTATTACATGCTTTATTCAATTAATCGATCCGATCTCCACTTTTTTGATTCTTTCGTCAACCAAGTGAATTCAAACTTACTACAGTAAGGTCTCTTTTTTTCACTACTGTCACATTAAACAATATCTTTTTCTCTCTTTTTTTTTTTTTTTTTTTTTTTTTTTTGGGGGGGGGGGGGGGGGGGGGGGGGGAACAGAGAAATAATTCAACAAGAAACAGGGGTCACATCCATCCAAAAGGGTTTCAGAGAGCCATGGTCGCCCTTCCTTTACCCAAACCACAAAATCAGAAGAAGAAAAAGTGAAATTAGCCTGCCTATAAGCTGCTTAATTGGCAGAAGAAGTTTTAAATGTATAGTTTACTGTTCTGATATAAGTTAAATATAAGTTATGTTGTGTTGGGATTAACCTTCCTAATATAAGGTGAAAATGTATAACGGCTCATTGCCAACATATCACAATCATATAAAAGATTGCTTTTAAAAAAAGAAAAAAAGAGAAAAACCAAAAAAGCAACTTTGACATTAGACTAGACAGATAAAATACATTTGGTACATAAGATTTTACTGTATTGTATCAGAATATATTATATTATATTGTACTATAAATTTTAGTTAAAAAATGATTATATAAAAAGAGAATTGATTTTTATTATTATTCATCTCAAATTTTAAAATAATTACACTAATTAAAATGGACAAAAATTTATATTTTTTATTTATCATTGTATAATTTTTTATAAGTAATTACAATATTAAAATAGAAGATTAATTTTCATTATTATTCACGTATTTTTCATAATAATAATTATAGTAACTAAAGTGATATAATATTAAAAAAGAAAAAAAAAAGAAAAAAAAAAGCTTTTACATTAAAATATAAAAGGTATCCCAATTAGTTTGATAATTGTATAGAGTTTTACCTTCTTTTTTTTTTTTTTTTTGTCTAAAGAAATGAAAAGAAAAAAAAAATATGCAATTGAAACAGGTCACTAGAGAAAGGAAAAAAATGGCGTTGGGCAACCATTGTTCTATTGGAAAATAATATTAAAATAATTAAGAAATACTGTAATATTGAAAAATTAAAATCTACAATACTATACCTACTCACCATGGCAAAAGGAAAATAGGAATATTTGAAAAATAAATACAGAAAAAAATAATTGAAGCATGAGTTGGTCAACTTAGCAAGGGGGGTTGGGTCTAATAGTGCAGGATATAAGGTAGGCAAGCACGCATTTTGTGCAACTTTGAAAAGTGTGTTTGGCCTTTGCACTAAAGTTGTACTGTATTGTTTATAGCAATACAGGATGGTTTATGCATAGTGCCAAACGCTACCCATAAAGGTTAAACACCACACTGCTCCAAATTTCAAAAAGTATATTCTCTGTACAAACAAAGAGTATAAAGTAGAGTAGGGACAAAGGCAAAGGCAAAGGCAAAGGCAAAGGCCCTCTTGTTCACTACAATTATAGGTTTGCTAAATTGGTTTTTCTCAAGCCTTCTTTGTAAATGCGTGCGGGGATGGAAATAAATTTGGAATAATTCCTAATCCCACTACTTCATTTTACTTCCTTCTTGGATTTGGATTTCTTAAATAAATTATTAATCCATCTACTCTACCTTGTTCATGTTGGAGTCCCGGCCCATTTGACCTTGATGAATGGCCCATTGGACTTGTTTGATATATTTTAATATATCATTGTATAGTAGAACAAGAAAAAGCAAACTTAATAACCTATCAATGAGTTGCTTAATTAGCATAACCACGTTTAAATATACCGGTTAACAGAATCTGCTTCCAGAATAATGCTTCCTAATTTGGTCAATTCAAAAAAGCAATCATATAATGTTATGAAAACGATGGATCCTGAATCAAAGAAATTGAATTCTTAGTCACTAACCTGAATAAAGTCATGTAAAACCCATATCCCTCCCAAACAGCAAACCAATTCAAATTTCAAAAGTATATTGTCTGTAAATTATGATGGATTTTTCAGAGGAGTTGAGACAAAAAAAAAAAAAGCAAAGGCAAAGACCCTCATGTTCACAATAAGCATAGCTTTGCTAAAATGTCCCTTGCCTGCCGTGGAAGGAGTTAGAGCCTGGCTTTTCTCTACCTTTCTTTGTAACTGCGTGCAGGCAACGAACTAGAATATATTCCAAATCCCACTAAATATACTTGGATTTCTTATAATAAATCCATCCACTATTGGTTGTTGATGTTGGAGCCCCGGCCCACTAGAGTTGTTTGATTTTATTTTAATATAATAATTAAAAACTTAATTCTCTTAAACAATTATAAATTCTTTTATAGAAAAAAAAAATCCATTATAAATTATACTTCTTTTGGTATATAGTAAATTACAGTGAATAAAATGCAGAGGAATATTGAAAATGAATTTCGGATCACAGTGGTATAGACCACTGGCTCTTAGCCTATATTTAATTACAAGTGGAAAAAAGAAAAAATAGTGAGATAGAAAACAAAACAAAGAAAAAGTTTGAAATGATATAATGTAATTAAATATGAAGAAAATCAAATAATAACATCTAACTGTTTTGTAAGCAATTTGGTATCGGTAACTCTAGTATCATTCCTTTATAATTTTACAATTTATAATGAAAATTCACTATTATCTTTTTTATTCATTCAAAAACAATATATAAATATATATATATATATATTGTCCGTCTATGATGCGGACGGTTTTTATATAGGCCACAATATTAGTGATGGTTTTTCATAGTATTGGTAATGATTTTCTAAAAAATCGTCGTTAATACTATAAAAAACCATCACTAATACTGTAATCCTCATTCCTCATCATAAAATTTCCGTATATATACATATGAATTAAGAAAAATTAAGAAGTTTTAAAAAAATTTACATTTTGTATTTAAAAAAAAAAAAAAAACTAAAAGCGGGTCAGAAAATGGGCCAATAAAGGCAAACATCAAGAATTTCATTTAATAAGGAAACCACCCCACGAAGCAACCCAAGATGTTTATAAAAAGTCGACTTGGCGGGTTTTCATCTTCAATTTTCAAAACTAACCCTTTTTTATTCTTCTTCTTCTTATCCTCTCTCTGTATCTAACTTGGTAAGTAAGTCTTTTTTTTTTTTTTGGTTTACCATCAAATGGGTCAGAGCGAAGACCGATCGGAAATCGCCTTCTTCGACGTCGAAACCACAGTGCCGACCCGACCCGGACAGGGGTTTACCATAATTGAATTCGGGGCGATCCTGGTTTGCCCAAGGAAGCTGGAGGAGCTCGAGAGCTACTCCACTCTGGTACGACCCGCCCACCTTTCCCTCATCTCCTCCTTGTCCGTACGCTGCAACGGCATTACCAGAGACGCAGTCATTTCGGCCCCTTCTTTCCTTGAGATTGCCGACAGGGTTTACGACATTCTCCAAGGTTTTGTCTCTTTTTTTTTTTTTTTTTTTAGAAAATTATTAAAAAAAAAAAAAAAAAAAAAACTGATATTGTCATGGACTAAGGGAACAAGGGTAGAGCTTAAATTCTGTTTAGTTGCTGAGAAAATGAAGGAAATTAATATAAAATGTGAAATTTCATTTTGTCCACTCCAGGTTAAGAAATCTTAAACTTTTGGAGTTAACAGAACTTTGTAAAATTAGCTTTGATAAAGCTCTCTCTTTATTCTCTTTCTCTTTTTGCGAGAACTTTTTGTTGTTGAGTCGTCGTTTTCCTTATATTTGACTGAATAGCAGCTAGGTTTAGCCAAGTGGGTCTTGGTTTTTATTTATTCTTCCTAAAGAGGGGAAAAAAAAAAAATTTGATTTTCATGGACCAAGGGAAAAAGGATAGACCAAGGGAACAAGGATAGAGCTTAAAATTCTGTTTGGTTGCGATAAAATGAACGAAATTAATATAAATTTGATTTTATGTTCCCACTCCAACTTCATAAATCTTAAATGTTTGGAGGTAACAGAATTTTGCAACATTCGCTCAATCTCGCTTTATTCCCTTTTTTATTCTTGGTTTTCATGGATTCTTTTTTTTTTTTTTTTTTTTTTTTTTTTTTTTTTTTTGTGGGGCGGAAAGAAGAAAATTAAAATCCACAAGTAAATCCAGACAACTATACTGGGGTTGATCCTGCAAAATTATTGTATTTTATGTGAGTATAAGAAATGAAAGGCGAAGTTCTTATTGAAAACAAATCAATGCTTGTTTGACATTTTATTGGCTATACGATGGAGCATTATGCTTTGTATTTATTATTATTATTATTATTATTATACTTATTATTATTATTATTATTATTATTATTATTTTCTGTTAAGTACGCTGAATTCTTTTTCTTATTTCTTTCTATTTGTTTTAAATATGATATGATTGTTTTTGGTGGGTTATGTATAGGGAGGATATGGGCAGGTCATAACATAATCAAGTTTGACTGTGCTCGGATTCGGGATGCATTTGCTGATATTGGTAGGCCAGCACCAGAGCCTAAGGGTATGATTGATTCATTGGCATTGTTGACTCAGCGGTTTGGAAGGAGAGCTGGTGACATGAAGGTATCTTTTAACTCTTTCTCTTGCTTTAAGTGAAGTTGTTTATTTGTAAAATGTGGTAAAATGAAAAAGGATAATTACAGAACTGATCCAAATATGCTTTTGGTTGTCTTAATTCTGCTAGTGTAAAATAACATCAAGAAGGTTACTGTCTATGGTTTTTTTGTGAGACTTTGACTAAATTGATCGCATTCACATAGATAGGTTGCATGGATGGATTGGAATCTCAAGTGAGAGTCTGTTTCCCATCCTTCACCATAACTTGGAATTTGCATCTTCTGTTGCATGTAATTGAGGTTCATGAATGAACAAACAAATAAAATATGAACCTTTCTACATTTTGCGAATTCAGCTAGTTGGCACATACAAGGTCTTTTCTGTGAACATATAATATTATCTGTGTCTTGTGTTTTGTGATTTCCCATTATTTTTTGTGGCTTCAAGTTTTGGAATTTTGAGGCTGAATAATAGTGCAGTTTTTGTAACTTTTAACTAATGCTAACATATGAATGCTGATACATTACATATATTTTAGATGGCCACTCTTGCAACCTATTTTGGGCTTGGACAGCAGACACACAGGTACATTTGCAAACCTATTTTGTAGTGATATTACTTCTTGTTTTCAATTAGGTTTCATTAAACTAATCCTTTCTTTAAAAAATTCTTTAGGAGCTTGGATGATGTCCGCATGAATCTCGAAGTTCTCAAATATTGTGCAACAGTTTTATTCTTGGTAACTTTATAATCAAATATTGTGCAACAGTTTTATTCTTGGTAACTTTATAGCTTTAATAGCTATAGAAATTGCCCATCCTTGAGTTGATAATCCATTACCGTGCTTAGAGTTCTTTTGGTTGGTTTCTCTTTTTCACTTTACATGTGTCTTCTTTGATGGTTTATTTTGGTCTTTATTGCCAGTCATCAGATAAGCTGCTAACGTAGTGTTCCATCTCCAGACTTTCTTTTACCTCTGTTATTGTCTTTCATATGCTTGTCTGTTATTGCTAGGAGTCATATAGGACATTCCATGGTTCCCAAGTGAACCAGAATTCCTGTTTTTGCTTTGCCCATATTTTCTACAGTCTGTTTCTCAATTCTCCTCTTGGACTTATTTGGCTGAATGCATTTAATATACGATTTCCTATGTGATATGGGAAATCATATTAGCAAGTTAACTTCTGAAGCATTTTTTTCTTGACAACTACTGAAATACCGAAAACTGAGTAGGCTAGGCCTCATGTAAAGAGACTGATTGGATTGTTAATATTAATCAGTTGTCATATTTGGCTGTACTTCGGCAATTTACTTGCTTGCAATTCTACTCGACCCATTTGTTTTTTGAAACTAAAAATTTGTTCTTTGATTGACAAGGATTATCATCCTGGTGCCTTTGAACAAGAGTTTAGTCCTGAAGATGATAGACTGTCAGGTCTTATAAGATTGGTTTTGTAATTAACTGTAATCTGGAATAATTACAGGAATCTAGCCTTCCAAATGTATTGACAACGAACAGTTGGGTTTCTCCAAATGCAATTACCAGAAGTCGTAGTAATTGGAAATCATCTCCTGAGGCAGCTGGCACAAACAGGAATACCTCCTCATCAAATTTAAGCTCTGGAAATGCCATAACATCATCTTCTAAGGATCAGGGAGAGGCCATTGATATGGCTGAACCTAGTAGCACTTCTCGTCCAGAGACTTTTAACATGACCCAACTTAGACATGAAATTCCAGCAGAGTGCCATCAGCCAAATGTTTCCATGGAAGAGAAATCCATTTCAGAGTCATCTGAAATACCTTCCTCTACTGCTGTCTATGAGGGTTGTGACAGCTCTACTGTATTTCTAGGACCTGATGCAGTTTTTATTCCTTCTATCAGTGCTTCCCTAGTTCCATTATATCGTGGGACTCAAAGGATAAAGTTATTGCACAAAGATATTGCTTTACAACTTTGTTGTCATCATCTGAAAGTGCGTTTTGGAATTAATGCGAGGTTTACTGATAATGCTGGCCGTCCACGCTTGAATTTTGTGGTTGACGTACCACAAAGTCTATCTAGGGTTCTTGATTCATGTGATGACATTGCACGGAAGTTTTATTTGGATTGTGGCGGTAACTCTGATTGGAGGCCTCTTGTGACTCGAAAAGATGGCTACGTCAACTATCCTACTGTGAGGTTGCAGTAAGTATTTCACCTTGTTGTTCACTTTTCCTCTCCCTTGCAGTTTCTCTGATAAGGAAAATAGCATTTTAGCTGTTTAAATAGAAAAATGAAAATTAAAGGTCCCAAAATATGTAATTGGTATGCATTAACTAGTTGGTACCCTTGGTTGTTCCTTCTCTTCCATCTGAGTTTTATTAATCAGTTGTGTCTTTTCAAGGAGCATTTCCAAGTAACAGGGATTAAAAAGTTAGATCGTTTGGCCTTGTTCATTTAGTTGGTTATTTTAAATGTAGAGTTTGTAGATGTGGTGGAACATTGCAAGCTGACCCGTTGATATTAGTTATAAACTCAAAAGCGTGTCATACTTTCTTTTTTTTTTTTGGGTAAATAGCGTGTCATACTTTGTTTGATATATTCATGTTCTTGCCTGGTAATGTAAACTAGAGTCTTATAAATATATTTTCCCTTGTTGATATTTCTTTGATCGGTACCTGAAATATTATTTGCTCTTTTTTCTGGTACTGCAGCATACTAACTGCAGTATGTGGACAAATTGCAATATATGCAACTGAGATCTATCAAAAAGAATGTTCTGGTTCTGTGCAAAGACGAGCATTTAGTAAATTTGATGCTTCAGAACTTATGTCTTTGTTCCCGAAAGGGACCTTCGTCGATGCATTCTTCTCCTTGGAGTCTTATGATTATCAGCAAAGTGCAGGACTTCGGTTGGTGGCAAAAAAATTGATTATCCATTCGTAATAGATATAAGAGATATGGGATCTCTGATTTATTTCTTTGTAAAACTTGTAAGTCGATTACGTACAACATAGCTTCTTTTATTGGTCAGTGGTTACAATATTTGGATAGGAAGCTGGGAATACTGATGTATATGAGATATCAATGCAAAAATTTGATATTCAATTTATATGGAAAGCTGATTTGTAGAGGTTTATTTATTTTGCTTCTTTGAATTCTTTCATCTAATATGCAGCTTATAAATATGCTTAAAATTGAAAAAAAATATTCAGACATTTTCCCACGAAGGCTTTTCTCTTCTTTTTATTTTTATTTTTATTATTATTTTTACAGATGGTATAATTGTTTTGATTGATTTCAGACCGCCACTGACAGAGATACTCTTTGACTGGATTTTAACATCCACAATTTTATAGATTTTTAGGTTGGATAATCTTTTGAACCAAACAAAAATATTACCAAAAATAAATAATAAATAAAAAAAGGGTATATTGTGAGCCTATCTTTTAGCCAATTTATTAAATTTTTATTGCATTATTTATTGTCTGCCCGTACACTCGGTTTAAATGAGTATGATAATTTAGAGTTTTTAACATGTTTGAGGTAAGGAAGGCAATTTGGAAATATGTAGAAAGGAAGAAGATAGTATTGTTTCGATAAGGCACGTAATTATACGAGAAGGTGAACTTTTTAATGGAAAAATAAATTAAAAAAATATAATTTAATCAATAAATTTTGTAAGTATCTTGGTAATATTAATAATATTAGTATTCTAAATATATTATATTTAAAAATAGATTTTTCCTTCAAGCCAAGCCAAGGACAGAAATGGAAAACATGGATATTCCTCTGGTTTGATAAATTTGCATGAATGTGAAAGTTCTTTACTCAAAAAACAATTCAAAAATTAATCAAGTGCAAGATGTCTAGTTCAAGGTGGGCCATGGTTTGCATTTTTATCTGATCAACTTGAGTTTAAAAAACAACACCCTATCCAGACAAACCAGGCAAATGAAAGTCAAGCTCTGTATTAATTAACTTTAACCTTTTTTGCCTCTTCCACAAAATGAATATGTAAAATATCACCACCATTCTTTATTCCAAAAGGGACCATAAGAAAATGATTGATACTCCGAATTCATGTCCTATAAAGATGTAAAGTTCTTATCATTTGGATCTGACTCAGTCTTGGAAGAATTCTCAATCAAAACCATAATAGCTATGGAATATGTAGCATAAATTGAAGTTCAAGAATTGCACTTTATCATAGTAATTTCAAGTTAGAAATAATAAAGAAATATAGGGAACGTTCTGTCTCTATTTTTCAGTGGCTAATTAAATATTAGCGTAATTGTTTAGGTTCATTCAACTTAAAGATGTGCCAACAAAAACTTTGGTGAATTCTTTCCGGTAGTTTATATAGCTTTCAGGCTTAAAGTGATTGGTAAAGAATATTATATCCTTTTCAAAGCAATGTGTCAAAGTTGGAATCTAGGTGTATGTTTAAGTTGTAAAGCATTTCAAATAATTTAAATACAAAATATATTTATATATAATAATGCTATTATGCGTAACGTCGTCCACATCATATGCATTTGGCTACAATTAAGCACATATAAGGAGTATATATATATATATATATATATATATATATATATATATTTTTTTTTTTTTGGCTAAAGTAAGTGTTTATATGATGTGGGTGACATTGCCATGATAGAAAAATTATATATATATATATATATATGAGTACTTTGAACCATCGTCGCAAAAAACAATTGATTTAGAATTTGTTTAGTTCAAATAAACCAACATCCGCTGTATGCCCTATTCGTATAAATATTTTCAAAACAAACCCTGAACTCTTAGGTAATGTTTGGTTGTAACAAAGAAATTACAATAGGAATACAATTAATATTTGAATAAAACCTTCAGGAAATGTAATACATGAATTAATTGATTCCATTATTTAGTTGAGTCTTAGAAACAATATTTTTTAAAAAAAAATTAAGACTATAGTTGAATTGATTGTTAATATTATATTTTTGTATACAGTATCATATACTATTTAGAAATCAATACATATAATATGACAGCCTTTTGGTACAGGGTAACACCCATGAGACAACAGTTTGTAATCTTTCTTTTCAATGCTCTAACGTGGATATGATGAAACTTGGGTTTAATCTGAATTACTAAGACATGGGAAAGGTGAAAAGACAGCCATGGGGGAGTGAAATAGAATATGAAATCGTAAGCTCCCAAGCAGGGGAGGAGAGCAGGGCTCTGATGGTGTGTGTGTTGAAGAATGAGCCAGCGACTTATAGACAACGGCTTGGTTAAGGGAACCCACTGGAGCCGTAGCAAAAGCGAGTCTTTATAGAGCAATTGTCATTGCTTATGGATCCCAACATAGTGGATCAATAATGAAAAAAAGTGTTTGTGATTGTTCTATAACAAATGAAACAAAACATACAATAGAGTTAGGAGAGTTATTGTATGAGGCTGACTTGGGATGCATTTTATTTGACAGTTTTCTGGATGTTAAATACTATTAGATGGGTGACCTTTTATTGGCATTGGAAGCATATCACATTATGGCAAGGTAACGTTTCACAATTTAACGAGTCTTCCACTTATTTGATGGGATGGTTAGGAGATATTTATGGTTGATTATTTCTATTTTTTCTTTTTTCTATTTTTATATTATATAAAATACAGAGTTTAATATACATATATTAATTAAATAAATCTATTCAAAAAATCTAAAAAATCTATGTTAAACACGTTAACAAGTTGGAACTTATGATTGATCTTGTAAGTTTTGACATGGATAAAAGTTACTTGTTTCTTAAGGATCGCAGAGGGAGAGAAAGTACAAATTGGAGGAAATTTAAAACAATGAGGTTGGCCAAGTAGGCCTAACTATTTGGCTGACCACACTTTTGGTTGGGTACTACATATAAGTCCTTGAAACTTAGCGGCTTATAAGTGGGTTTGTATCCTAATCTTAGTATTGATTTTTGTTTTTGCAATGGAGAAGGGCAAGCAGATTGACATGAGCAGCAGGCATTATGGTTGTATCAGCTTTGATAAAACCAACAACTTTAGCGCTTACATTGATTGTAGTAAGCTGAAAATTTTGCTGTGTGACCCTGATGCTGAAAGCTGTAAAGAGATCACCAAGTTACTGACAAATTGCTCCTATCAAGGTATCAATGCCACCACTTTCTTTTGTTTTCAGTTTAGCTTTCCTATGTTTCTTTTTGGTACAGTGCTCATCAACAATGTCATTAAAAAATAAAATTTTCTAATGCTTTATGCAGATACATGTTTCAAGTTCTAAAATCATTCTTCTTCTGGGGAGTTACAGAGTTTTTAACCATAGTTTATCAGAGAAATATATTAATCTGGAAAAGTCTCAAACCCATGTTCTAATAAGATAATTTTTTTCTTAGATTAGTAAATAGTTTCTGAATTTTCCTGATTTCTCTCAGGCATTAGTTTGTTTTGGAAAATATAGCAGTTCTTCAGAAGAAGTAAATTGGTGATTTTACTAGTTCAGCAGAAGAAACCTTATAATGATTCAGAAGACTGTTTAGTTTGCAAAGTAGTTATATATGAAAGTTTGGTGTAATTGGTGTATTCCCTAGTTGGGGCAAAGTCTACCAACCTTATGGTTCAAAAAAGTCTATTCATTAGAACTTCCAGGGATATTTAGGTAAAGGTTGATATTTTCCTCTGCATCAGTACAAATTACCCCTAAATATTTTATTTCACATATCTATGTTTCGATATAACTGCATATAAAAAAACCTTATAATTCATTTACCATCTCAGAGATTTTTTTTTTTTTCTTTATTTTTAAGAGTTTGGAACCAATTAGGGAAAAAAAGGAAAAGTTTCAATAAAAAGTATGTAATGGTATTTATTTTCTTTTTCTTTCTTTTTCCTTTCGTTGAGGAACCAAGTATGGTATTTGAGCTAAAGAAATCTTCATAAATATCAAGCTTTTCTATTAATCCTTACACTTCTTTAGCGAATATTCATATTATGACTCTAGAAGCCTGTTTTGATACAGTAATTTCAGTTAGATCAGCTATGGAGGTGATTGATGCTCTGAATTCTGAAGGGTCGTACATTGACCTCATACTAACTGCAATTGACCTTCCTATAGAGACAAGCATGAAGATGTTGAAATACATAATGCAGGATAAAGATTTCCAACACATTCCAGTAATCAGTAAGCTTGCTAATCTGTTCTTTTCTTCAACCATATATGTAGATTCTTCAAAAAAGAAAGGAAAGGTAAATTTTTATTATTAATAATTTTTTTTTTCAAAATCTTTTTCTAGTGATGCCAACAGGAGATGAATTCTTTCTTATTCACAAATTCCTCAAACTTGGTGCAACTGATTATCTGGTAAAGCCCTTGTGCAAAAATGAGATATTAAACTTGTGGATGCACGTGAGGAGGCAGCGGGGAGTGGTAGTTCTCTTTTTATTATCGTTTATTCATCTTGACTATATATCTTTTCTGCTAAGCAAAACTTGATCTTGAATCTGACTTTAAAATTATGTGGCAAAGATTTTCTTTGAAAGATTCTGGTTCTTATACAAAACTTAAACTCTAGTATGTACTAGCACATCAAACATTATTGTACAAAGTCATTAGCTTGAGATTTCAACAATGAACTTACAAGCATTCAGTAATATTCTCAATTGTGCTACTATTTTCTTAGAGGCATGGACTTCCCCAGAAGAATATTGTAAACTATGGCTTCGGTCAGCTGGTATCAAATGAAGCCAATATGAGCAACAGCTTGTTCTTAGTCACAGATAACAAGCTTCTTCAGACTACAACTCACCACACAAGTGTTTTGTCAAAAAATCAGTGAAATACCTGAAATTTTTAAGAAGGCGAAGTTCAATATCCTGTAAATTACAGTAGAAACATAAGCATTGAAGAAAGTTATGCATGTTTTTGATATTATCAGACGTTTACTTGCAAAAGGGGGCAGGGAGGGAAATATTGTTGAAGGAGAAAAAACTTACTAGAAAAATGTTATGTCCAAAATGAAAGTGTCAAAGAAAATCTTTCAGATTTAGTTTCCTTTTCAATGTATGAAATTTCTTTTGAAACCTCGATTGTCTCATATTCTGTTTCATAAGAGTCATTTATGCAGTTATCCTTAATTTCAGAGAACAATGCAGAGTTCATAATTTATTGTTTTTGACTTGGGCTTGAAAGAAAATGGCAAAGCATATATTAGAATTCATATGTAGCATGGCTTATTAGGAAGAAATCATGTTGCAATCTTGAAGGCAAGTAAAACTACATATAAACAACTTCTGAAGTCTTAAGAGTGATTGAACAAGCAAAAAACTCCCAAACCCGGAACATTTTCGATTTTCTATCGTCCTAATCAACTAGAATCATGCATAATCTGCAAAACCAGTTGAAACCAATCACGGAGAGGCTAATAATCATCTGCCTCATCTTATTCACTTTTCATGTCCAAACGACACTTTTAATCTCTTTGGAAACTAATTTCTGTAATATTTCATTTGCTTTCATGGTACTTCTTGTTCCAAGCCTAATCAGTAGGTCAGAACCATTTCATGCACATAAAGAAATTTTGCTACAAAGCATTCTTTTCTTGCCCAATTGAGATATGCTTTCAACCTTACATTACTACCATTCAGAATCTCAGATACTCCAATAGGACTAATCTGATAATTTAAAATTCCTGCTCGAGCCAAATTCAGAAGACTTGTTATCATGGCTATATGTCAATTTTTCATACGGTTGGTAATAAGTTTTAACCTTTTTTCCATTATTTATTTTTTGGATTAAATCATTTTGTTGCCCTGAGATTTGACTTAAATTCAGTCATACACCACTAAATTCAAAAATATCATCTACATCTCCAATGGTTTATACCCTTTGAGTTTAACATCATTATTCTCTATCATTTGCAATCCTCTAGGTGTATAATTGACATCTCCAAAATAATTAGAAAGAAATAAAGCCAAATTCCATAAGGCTGGAGAAGAATCCCTTATTATTTGATTTTTTTTTTTCCCCCCTTTTAATTTTGTCAAAACATCGTTAGTCAAGTATAGAATGAGTCGTGTCCCTGTTCTTCCTCCTAAAGGCTTTGCCATCCAGATAAGCACAATATGGTAGGTAATCCATAAACTCTTGCCATTCCTTACCACAAGAGGAAAACAATAATAGATCTTAATTTTCTAGCCTAAAAATTAGGTAATTAAGCATATCAAGTGTCTAAATATTTATTTATTTTTTCATCAATACTTATTTATTTTTTGAAGCTTAAGTTAGAAATAAATCACTATTCATTGTGTAGATTATGATACACTTTTTTAGTCAATATTAAACTCATTACAACTGAAAAGGGGGATCATTCAAACTTCTAGATCTAAAGGAACATTCTCATTTGTTTTTACCACTAGATTAAGCTTGTGAATAAAGATTATGATACATTCATCAATACCAAATATACTTAATAACCAAATAGTAAAAAAATGAAGAATCTTATGAGGTGTTTAGGTAATGACAAAATTAGTGGGAATTTAAAACTTTCTAAAAAAGTAAATTTTTTTTTTATTTTGATAATTTTTAAAATGAGGAATTTATAGGTTACAAGAGAAAATAAATTTCACAATGTGGAAAACTGAGATAGAAAATACCCTCCCACATAGATATTATTTTAAAATTCTCTAGAAAATTAGTTTTACATATTTTTTTAAATATAATTTTACCTTTTAATTTTAATACACAAATTTATTTAATTACTTATAAGTCCTATTTTCTTCTATAATCAACCAAACATTACAAAAAAAAATACTAAGAAAACTCATTATCAAAAAACTAAGTCTTAGCAAACTAATTTTTGGGAATCAGTTTCATTCAATATTTTCCATTTTACCAAACAAACCATTAGAGTAAACTAATATATAGTTTTTTTGTTGACAAAGTAAATTAATAATATAGTTACTTTAAAACAAAAGATGTTATTTATTGCCACTTATTATGTTCCAATATTTGTCTTAATTGAAAGCTAAATTTTTTATAATATATATATATATATATATATAATATTCAAAGGAGGTGCTACGTAAATGTTATAGTCAAACAAGAATTTATCATTGTAAAGGATGTGTGGTCCTTACGGATATACAATTTTAGTCAAGAATTTATGTTATAAGGAATTGGTTAAACTCCTTTGTGAATATTTAATTATATTCTCAAGTAAATTGCTCAAACTTCCATTTTCAGTTACAAGTTTTTTTTTTTTTTCCCCTTTATACACTTTTTATTTTTTAATAATTGCGTATACTTTCTTTATAGTTTGAATTCTCTTTTACAAACTTTGATTCTCTTAATTAGTCAAACTTTGTGTAACTAAAAGTTATAATGACAAGCTAAATGTCATTAAAAAAATTATTAATGACATTTTTAAATCTCATTCGAAGATATAAAATATCACTAAATAAAACTAATTATTTTGTGTAGTAACATTTGAAATTGACACTTAAAAATAAATATTGACAATTAAAAATGTCACCAGATGTTACATTAATTCATTATTAAAAATAACACAAAAAGAATATTTATAAAGTACTTAGTGCATATAGCTTTAAAAAAAAAAAGGTACTTAGTGTATCTAATGAAATTTTATCGTCAAATAATATTAAATCTTGTATAACCAAACTAGCATCTTCTTTTACTTCATAATCCTCTCCTTTAGCTTCTCAAGGAAGGAGTTGTCAACAGTCTTCTTGTTCTCACAAGTTATGTAATTGATATCTTTCTGCCCTTCTTCATCCTACTCATATAGTTTTTCAAGCTAATCATCTTATTGTCACTCCTGGTGGAGTAAAACTGTAGCAATTCAGCCCATTTTTTCTGCGTCATAGAATTCTCATGGAAACCAAGTTTTAGGTTTTTTTTGGAAGAGTAAAAAAAAATCCATATTTTTGTCCCAAATAGTTTTAAACCTTAACATAAAACTTTTATATACACTAAATTCAATATCCTTGAGAGTTCTTTTGTTACTGTATCATGGATATTCATCTTTATTGAAATAAACTTTGAGAATCGTCTTTAAATTATATTGGGATATGGATACCTGACATATACTCTTAGCTCTATTATTCCTCCTTCTCAACATAACCATTTCATTTTTAAAAAAATGATCCAATCAAAGCTTGATGTGCATTGCAAATTATAAAATATACACTATAATATTAGTTTTAAAAAAAATTAACCAAATAATAATTAAAAAAAATTGGTAGTTTGATTTTAGAAGCTTTTACATAATATCATGAGGCCCCACGAGGTCCAATAAGTGGAAAATTGAAAACAGTTAAATCACATTTCCCATCCCTTAGACTCTCATTGCAAATTGTTATTGCATCCACATTATCAATATTTTTAGCTCCTTGTTTCGCTAGAAAGTAAATTGGATAATGTTTTTTTGTGTAGTTTCATGATAGCAAATTTTAAAGGGTAGTATATTACAGTGACATTCTCTACTGCTTTTGTTAAAACGCTTCTAACCATACTTGCTGAGAAAGAAAAATTACAGTTTTAGTTAGTTATAATATCATGACCATCCATTTTTTATATTCATTTTACAAATTTGCAATGAAAATTATCCAGTTAATTGTTAAAAAGCATAGCATAGTAATATTTTAAGACTCAATCACTTAAATAATTTGAAGGATATTTATGATTGGACCTCAAAACATACTTAATAAACAATAACACTCAATTTTATATCAAATAAATGATTTTAAAAAATGCATATTAGAGAAATAGTCAATAGTGGGAAAGCAAATGGAAATAAATGCTTTCACAGAGGAGTCTCTTGGAGACTGAAAGGTTTGGTTGGCCAATTGCCATATTCTAGTTCCACCACTTCATATTGAAAAAGTCTTTTTTAGAAATAGGGCTAAAGTTTTATTATGTGTAAATATATAATAATGCTTTGACAAGGAAATCTTTTGTAGATGGAAGTATTCAATTGATCAATGATCATATTCTAGTTCTACCACACCATATTGAAGAATCTCTTTTCAGAAATAAGACTGAGTTTATGTTACGTGTAAATATATAATATTGTGGACAATTCAAAATTGAGAAGCCAATAAGAAGACTCAAAAAAAAGTTTTTGTAGTCTCTTAAAAAAATTAGCAAGAAAATACAAATGAATAAAAAACATATATCCATCAAAAAATAAAAAATAGGATTTGAATACATCTATCCATATTTTAATTCCATCACTCCACATTGAAAAAGCCCCTTTGAGAAGAAAGGTTATGTTATGTGTAATATATTGTTTTTTATAGCATGTGATTAATGCTATAAAAGATATATTATTGCATTTTAAAAAATGTTATGAAAATCCACGCTATAGAAAGTTTTACTTTTTCATAGTATTTTGTGTTAGGCTAAATGTTATAAATAACCTTATGATTTGTATTTTAATAGCATTTGTAAGTGCTATATTAATTCAATTTAATAGCAATTCTAATGTTATTATAACTAAATTTATTTGTCAAAAATCAAAACAAAGTAAATTCATTGTGATAAAATGTTATTTTTGTAGTATATCTTGGAAATTCTGATTATTTTTAGGTTGTGTTTGCATGCTAGATATTTTACCTCCCAAAAACTATATGGTTTGACAAGTTTTTACTCTCATCTCAATATTTTCATTTTTTATCAGCATACATTTTGCATTTTTTTGAAAAAGGCATTAATCAATTGTTGATGTCCACTGCAAAACATGCATTACACATTATTTTTCAAAAAACTAAGGGGGATGTATTCAATTTAGAATTTGAAAGATTTTAAAAGTCTTTTAAAGTTTTGAGGTATTCGATTTAGATTTTAAGAGAGTCCATACAAATCTAATGATATTCAATTCAGATTTTGATGGATTTTATAAAAGTTTATTAAAATCTAGATGTATTCAATTAGGACTTTATAGAATTCTTTTAAAATCTGGTAGTATTTAAAAAGTCATTGATTTTAAAAGATTTTAAAAAAATGATGGATTTTAATGGATTTGAAAGGATTTTAACAGGGAAATTGTGAAGAAAATTGTCAATATGAAATCCAGCTTTAAATCCAAAGATTTCATTGGATTCTTATAAAATCTTTATGGAGTCTGTAGAATTTCATAACAATCCATCAAATCCTTTAAAGTTTATAATTCATTTTAAATCCATCAAACTCTAAATTGAATACATCCCTCTAAATAAATAAAAAATAATAATTTAAATGCAAACTAAATAAATAAAAAATAATAACTTAAGTGTAGAAGTTCCTTTTGTAGGATATTATAAGGTTCAAGCGATCTAAGGAGTTGAAAATTAAACACAATTAGTAATTGTGTATTGTGAAAAAATAATTATTAAAAAATATATTTAATTCATAATTATGAATATAATTGTTAACATGCAAATTATATGGATATCATTACATTTACATTATCATAACATTGCCATAACATTCCCCTTTATATGTAAGTTTAGCCTCGTTGAAATTTATTTTGGATCTTATATGTATGCAACAATATTTTTAAAGTTTAATTAAAAAAAAATAAAATTTAGCCTATTCCTAAATTGTTGATATCCATGGCAAAACAAGCATTATATCTATTATTTTTTAAAATATCAAGCAATAAAAAGTAATAATAATAATTTAAGTATAGAAACTCTTATTGTATATTATAACAACCATACGGTCCAATGAATCGAAAACCTAAATCAAGTTTGTTATCTATTAAACTTTCATCTTAAAGCATTTAATTATCAATTACTCTTGCTCCTCATTTGGTTAAAAACAATAAATTTTGTAGTGCTTTTATGCATATGTTTTATAACATATATTTAGAGGGGTAGCAAGTGGCAATGATATGGTTTGCAGCTATTGGTAGAAAATTTCAAACCGTATGAGTTGAGAAAAAGAAATTCTCTCTATTGTTAGAAAATAGTTAAAGGAACTAAAAAAAACAAGGATGCTCATAATAATTTTTTTTTTCTTCTCCCTAATAATCAAACAATACTGAGATGTCTTCTCTAACAAGTAAGGTTTTTTAAGTAGGTAATTACAATATATTGATTATCCATTCTTTTTGCTCATTTTACAATTAACATATAATTCTCTGTATATATCTGTAAAAATCGTCCACGTAGATTTAAATAATAAGAAATAGGATTTGACCAAACTGAATACACTAATCCCCCAAAAAAAAAAAAAAAATCACAATCATAGTAAACTACCATTATTTATATCAACCTATATAAACTTTGTTTATCGTCTTTAAGTTATGTTTGCATATTAGGTCTTTTACCTTCCAAAAAATATATAGTTGACAACTGTTTATTCTCATCTCTATTTGTCCATTTTTTGTCAACATACATTTTGCATTTTCAAAAAATGAGCTAATCAATGGTTGATGTCCACTACAAAAAAGACATTATATATAATTCTTAAGAAAATAAGCAATAAAAAATTAATATAATAATTTAAGTATATAACTCTTATAGGACATTATCAGACCAGCGGTCCAATAAGTAAAAAATTGAAGAGTATTTTGACAAATAATTATTGAAATATATATTTCATTAATAATTATGCATATCATTGTTAAGTTGCGAACTAAATATGTTGATAAATTAATTTTTTCTTTCAAAAGTTTAAAATGATTAAAAAGTAAATTTTCATTACATTTATATTATCATAACATTGTCATAGCATTACTCTTCACATTTAAGTTTAACATTTTTAAAGTTATTTTGTATCATTGTACGCATTCAATAATATTTTTAAATTTTAATAAAAGAATTAAAAATGTAGTCTATATTTTTAAATTGCTGATATTCACTACATAACATACATTATATATATTATTCTCAAAGAAACCTATTGATAAAAAATATTAGTACTAATTTAAGTATAGAAACTCACTTTTTTAAGCTTATTAGAAACTCACCTTTTTTAAGCTTATTTTGTATCGTTGTATGTGTTCAATAATATTTTAAAATTTTGTTAAAAACTTAAAATTAAGCGTATATTTCTAAATTGTTGACATCATAATAAACATGATATATATTATTCTTAAGGAAACCAAGTGATAAAAAAGATATTAATAACAATTTAAGTATAAAAACTTTTATAGGACATTATAAGACCATGTAGTCCAATAAGTTAAAAACTGACTACATTTAAATTAAATTTTTATCATCTTTTAAACTCTCATTATATTCTTTATTGTAGCATTCAGATTATCAATTACGCTTGCTCCTCATTTGGCTAGAAACAATAATTCAGTAGTACATTTTTATATTTATTTCATAACAACAGATTTGGATGTGTAGCAAGTCACAATAATATTGTTTGCTATTTTTGGTAGAAAACTTTGAACTATGTTAACTGAGAAAGAAAAATTACTTCTCCAACAAGGAAGGTTTTTTTAGTTGTAATTACAATATATAAGCTACTCTTTTTTCTTTTTTTTTAATGCTTTTATGCCCATTTTATAATCAACTTCCAATTCGTTATATATATATATATATATATATATATATATATATATATATGAGGAAAACCATCCACCTAATTAGAATGATAAGAATTAGGATTTGACTCCAAGTAACATACATTCTTTGATCAACATTAAAACAAAAAATAATAATTATATTGGACTACTTTAATTTACATCAAGCTATGTAGGATTTTATATAGAGATTAAAAAAAAAAAATTACCAACATGAGGAACACAAGCACAAGCCTGCTTTAGTAACTATAATTCTTAAAAAATATTCCATCCATAGTAACATAAAAAAATATACATCCGCATAAAAAAAAAAAAAAAAGAGCTTGGTATCTACAATTTGTATAGGATTTTACCCAAAAAAATAAATAAATAAATAAATAAAGAAAGAGAGAAAAATTATCTCAAAACCGAATTATAATTTATAAGAAAGTTTATCATTAATGAATATAACAACAAGCTATGAAAGAAGAAGAAGATAATTCAAGAACAAAACCAAATAACAAAATTAACAAAATCATATGAATTGCTAATCTAAAAATCAATAATAAATAACAAGAAAATCAACAAAATCAATTGAATACCTCACAAAAACAGAGTGAAAAAGGAAGTCTTCGCAAATAAAAAGTCACAGTTGAATACCTCAACTAAGTAGAAAGTGTAATGAACACAAAAACTGAACCAAAAAGAAATTATCAACAATAAGTTAAAAACACCATGAACTTGGAAGCTAACATTACTTAATAATTATGTGAAAATAAAGAAGATAATTGAAAAAAAAAAATCAAGCAGGAAAATGAAAATACCTTGAAATTTTGCACTCGTAACACTTTGGCGAAATTTGTTTACTTAAAATTTTATGGAATGTATTATTTAACATCCTAAATGTGTATAATGGGTGTTTTTATGGGTTTTTTCATAAGAATTGTTGGATTTTGAGCATTTTTTAATCTAATTTGATATTTGTAAATGTTAATTTATAAATTATACAATGTCATTCAATATTATTACATCACAGGTATTTTTGACATTGTAAATAATTAAGACTTGTTGATTACCAAATTTAAGGTTTGACCAAGAAAAAAGAGGAGCGTACGAAAAAAGAAAAAAGAAAAAAAAGTCAAAGTTATGTGCATTTTTTTTAAAAAAAAATTAAAAAATAGAAGAAGATATATATATATATATATATATGACAAAGCTTGAAATTAAAAAGGGAATTTGTTAATTTACCCTTATATTCTCCTCATAAACAATAACAAGTTCTATCAGTCAATAGAACTGGAAAATCAATACACATGAAAAATCAAACATACCACCATTATTTTATTATTATTATTATTTTCGGGAATCAAATACATCACCATCCATTTGTGAATTCTACTTCCAAAATCTGCTTTTCATTGAATTTAATTATATCCAATATATATATATATATATTAACAAATTATAATGATCTTCCCTTTAAGTTTGGTCAAAATATGAACAATCCAATATGCCACATGCATTTCAATCATTCTATCAATTCTATTACAAAATATTTTTTTTTATTAAATTTAATTTTGCAATATTGAAATTAATAAATTAATGATCTTACCTTTTTAAGTTTGGTCCAAATATGATAACTTACTTTTTCCGTTGGTTCAAATATGTGTAAGTTATTATTTTCTCGTAGACTAATCCAAAATTTGAATTTCTACTACGAGTACTAATAATGATGATGATGATATGAAATAAGAAAGTTTCATCACCCCAAAGTTTCAGTTCTTAATTATTCGTTAAAAACAAGAGCTTCAAGGCTATAGAACTATAAAATAATTTTCAAGGGTAATATAGCTAAAACTACTAGCATATCAGTAATATTTATATTGTTGTTTCTAAATGTGCTTGAAAAGTCCTTATGTACACTTTTTTCTTTTATTCTTTTTTTTGTAATCCAATTTTTTCCCTCTTTTTTTTTTTTTTTTTTTTTTTTTTGGTTCAGCTATAATTTTAGGATTAATAATTTTCTAATCTTTAAAAAGAAAAAGGAAGTGTGACTCTTTTATTTATTTAATTTTTTGGATAATAAAGGGACTATAACTTGAATCCATGACTTGATGACATGTCACATAGCCAACCCACTTCTCAAGGATTATGATAACTAAAAATGCTATCATATCAATAATATTTATATGGTTGTTTCTAAATGTGCCTATAAAGTTTTTCTATGCACATTTTGTTTTTTTATAAATTTATAATCTAAAAGGATGTGATTCAAACCTATAATTTCAAATATATGAGTGTGAAAGGCATGCCAAAGGACCAGCCTTACTTATTTATGAATTATCAAATTTGCAAGTGTATTGAGAAATATTATGTAAATAATATCAAATTATATAAAATGTATAATTATATTTAAATATAAAAGTTTAGTTACAAAATCATTGTTTCTTCTGGTAATCCTGAAGCTCCAATCCCTCAAACTCATGGATATGGGAAGGGAAAAAAAAAAAAAAGTATAATTATTATTATTATTTTTTAAAAAAAAATTTTTCCTTGTGAACATAATTAAAGAAGTAGGGAAAAAGAATAAAAAAAAAAACACGTGGAAACAAATGGTTGGTGACAATTTGCAAAAAGAGGATCAAGAAGCTGCTGGCGTATCTGCCACATTTGGGCATTTTCTTATTTTTGTTATTTTTGTAATTTAATTTTATTATTTATATATATATATTTTTTTTATTAAATAAAAAATCCAAATAGGGAAGACTTTTCCTTTGCCTTTCCCTTATTAGAACAGATCTCAAGCTGACGTGGCTTCCTCTCTATCTCTACCAAACTATCCGCATTTCACTTTTTCTTTTGTGCACTTTTTCTCTCACCTGTCCCCCCTAACCCTGCCACGCCCTCCATTTACTAACCTGCGCAGATATGCTCACTGCATCCACCTTCCCACAAACTCCGACCACACCCAATCACAGCCTTCCATTTTACCTTCTCTCCCTATCCTCCTCCGCGCATTTTAGCCTCCATCGGTATCGCTTTTATAAATAAAATAAATATCTTTTTATCTGTTGGATTTTTTTTTATTTTAGCCATTGGTATCCCTTTTATAAATAAAATAAATATCTTTTTATCTGTTGGATTTTTTTTTATTTTCTTTAAAAAAATATTTTTTTATATTTTAATGGACAAGAAAAAGCTGTTGATTACGAAAAAAATTATTATTTTTTTTTTTGCGAAGAAGGCTTTTAGATTGCTTTTGCTCTGATTTCTCGCTGCCGGGTCGGATTTCTGCACCGCTCTCTGCTAACGTGCGCCGAACTCCGGTGATCCCCGAATCCGGCCGTTGATTATATCAGAGGGTCCCGCTGGGGTCTTTGCGTATGGACCGTCATGATCGACTGAGATGATGAGGAGCTGATTTTTATTTTTATTTTTTTTTTCAATTGTTTTTTGTTGGTTTGTCGGTTGTGGTTTGGGATAATGTGCGCCGGGGGTGAACACCTAAACATCAGTTCTTTAACAGCTTTTCTAAGTCTTCTCCCTACTGGGTGTCTGTGGAAATGTACGGACGGGTGGGTTTTTTGGATTCTCCAATGGAGTTTCTGACCACTCAGAACCCTAGAATATGAAAACCCTAACTGGTAGATAGGATATTTTGTTAGAGGTTGTACCAAAAGGTCTTTTCATGGAAGTGCTTTGATATTTGCTTCTTTTTCTTTAGTGGGTTGTTTTTTTTTTTTTTTTTTTTTTTTTTTTTTTTTTTTTGTGATTGCAAGCTTTTGTTTATGTGAGTTGGGACTGAGGAATAGGGGAAGAGGTTGTGATTTTGGGGGGGGTTTATGTGGTGAGTACCAAGGAATCTTGTTGTTGATGGAAATTTGAAGCTTTTGGACAGCGTTTTGAGTGGTTGGTTGGCTTAGCCATGGAGGGTAAGGGGCTGAATTTGAACAAGAACTGTGAAGGTGGGAGCACTGGCGGCGGAGGTGTTGGTGGTGGTGGTGGTGGTGGTGGAGGTGGAGGCGGCGGTGATGGGTTCATAGATAGGAGCAAAGTTAGGATATTGCTTTGCGATAATGATTCCGAAAGTTCCAAGGAGGTTTTCACACTTCTTTTGAGATGCTCTTATCAGGGTATATATGTATATATATGAATTGCTATTCTGTTAGCTCTTGTTTTGCTTAGTTATGTTTTGTTTTTGTTTGATTATTACTTAACATGAATTGGGTTTTGTTTTGTGTTTATGGAGTTTTGATGTGCATGTGTGGATATGATTAGTTTGCTGTGGAGTATGGTAAGGCTTATTCCATGTCAGATATAATTTAGGAAGGAGGGTAAAAACTAAAATTTTCTATTTTGTTGGTTTTTTTTTTTTTTTTTTTTTTTGTTATTATTATTATTTATTTAGAAAAAGGTCACTCCGAGTAATTATCATATGTGGATTACTTGCCATTTGTTGACTATAATAGATTAGTTTACTGTGGAGTATGGTAAATCTTATTCCATGTTAGCAGTTAAAAAATTGAAAATAATTTGAAGGAAAAAAAAAGGGGAAAAAAAAAGATAAAGTGGAATTATCGTATGTTGAATCTGCGTAATCATTTTATGTGAATTACTACTTGACATTGTTGATATAATAGATTAAATTTGGACATATTTTGATATTTGTTCTTTTTATAGAATCTATTTCCATCTAAAGGTGTACTTAAGAAATGTTTTATCCCGATCTCTTTGTGGTTATTTTCCTTTGCTCCAGTTGAGAAAAGTTTTAGATGCAAATTTGAGAATTGACTTGTTTGACATAAATAATTTAACACTAGGCTTGTTTCAAGAATGTTTACATGGCCGTTGTGATTCAGTAATGGCCCCTTGAGTTTGGCTTCAAGTTGGAAACTGAAATTTGACAGCAGCAATGCCTTCTACTGGGTTTGCTTCTAATGAGTGGATAAATATCACTTACTATCTTATTTACAGCCATTTATAGGAAACTGGCCTGTGGTTAATATCTTTTCATATTTCTATTTGTGTCCTTTGCTTCTGTTGGTAGAATTTATATACCTCCTCTTATATTTGTAGTATGTGTTACTTATATCCTTTTATCCTTTGTATTGTTTTTTGAATTTGCATCTCGAAGTAGCCCTTTTGTTGTGATGTCCTTCTGAACTTCTATTATGTATTTCTTAATGACTCTGGATTTTTTGCTTTACAGTGATTTCAGTGAGGTCTGCTAGACAGGTCATCGACGCATTGAATGCAGAAGGTTCAGATATAGATATCATACTT